>NC_067157.1:9339617-9965867 GCF_903995435.1 Acomys russatus | reverse complement strand
ATTCTAATATTTGCAAGGCAGGGACTGGCACAACTCTGTGAGTTCAAGGGAAGCCTGGTCTACATAGCAAGTTCCAGGCTAGCCAGGACAACGCAGTAAGACCTTATCTCAAAAGAACGCAGAGGTCTAGGGATGCTGTTCAGTGGTACAGAGCTTGCCTAGCACATGTGAGGCCCTAGGCTCAATCCCTAGCACCATAAAATTAGAAAATAAAACCAGTGTAATAATAATAAAAACATCCATGCCATAGAGAAAGGTGAACACAGCACTCTAACCTTCTCTGGGATAAGGTCATCTCCCCCTCAGCTGGCTGTGGCCTAGTTACTAACCACCTACCAGAAAAGATTCACATGTCTGACATTTCCTGCAGCATTTAATCCCAAAGGTTCCGAATACTCAAGAAAAAAGTACAAGAAGAAGATGGAGCAGTTTGTGGAACGATGCGAACTCATAACGTACCTCAGTGCCAAGATGACCCGGAAGTACAAGGAGCCTCAGTTTAGAGCCGTTGACTTTGACCATAAGCTACAGGCCTTTTTGTCTCTGAGAAACATAGACCCAGTTACCGAGTAGCTTGCTTAGGTCACAGAGACCCAAATCCCAACCGTCTCCAAGGGATAGAGGGAGTTGAGGAAGCAGAATTAAAATCTTCATTTTCCGAAGTGTGTTTCCCTCCTGCCTGATGCTGCACAGTTACTAGACCTGAGCAGACCCGAAGGCCTAGCCAGGCAGGGTCGCACTCTGAGCGCCTAAGTGTTTATACAGTTTTCAACCTCATTGCTTTTTTTCCCCTTGAATTTTGATGCTCTCACAAAACAGGCATTCTGGTTGAGATATTAAAATACTTACTAAATCTGTTTTCTTTTGTTTCTTTTCTTTTTTTTTCCTGGGTGGTGGGGGTGGGGTGGAGGGTAGTAAGGGGCTGGGGGGTGGAGTAGGGTGAGTTAGGGGGCTGGGGGGTGGGGTGGGGATGTTGAGACAGGATCTCTCTACATGGCCCAGGATATCCTGGAACTTGCTATGTAGACCAAGGTGGCCTTAAACTCATAGAGATCTGCTGGTCTCTCCCTCCTGAGTGCTGAGATTAAAGGTGGAAGGTGTATACCACCATGCCAGCCTTTGATTTTTCTTTCTTTTTTTTCTTTCTTTTTTCTTTTCTTTCTTTATTTTTTTTCTCTTTCTTCTCTTCCTTCTTTCTTTCTTTCTTTTTTAATACTATTTTTAGTAGAAAACCAGTCTCTGTTAAAGAAAATTACTCATTAAAACATTAGAAAGCAGCTGGGTGTGGTGGCACTGAGGGGCAGGAGAGGGGAGGGGACGGGGGCGGGGGCGGGGGCAGAGGCAGGCAGTCTATAGAGTGATTTCCAGGACAGCCAAGGCTACACAGAGAAGCTCTGTCTTGAAAAAAAACAAAAACAAAACAAAACAGAGAAAACACTAGAAAGCTTCAAGAGGCAAAACTAATGGAAAGCTTAGCCACACTTTTTACATAATAAATTGTTTGTAAATTTTCTAAACATAAGACACTGCCATTTTCCCAACAAAATAAATGAAATCTGTAGCTGTCCCTACTAACTGGCTGCCCCTTTTCTTAACTGTTCACTGATATAGACTTAATATATGGTTCTAGAGTTAGAAATCACCTGGGGCTCTGAGAAAGAGGAAATCCAGATTTTTATGAACTATATCAAAAAGTATAAGGAGGAGGAAAACAACTACATTGGATTTGAATGCCTTTTTTAAATAAAGATAAATTTTTAGCAGTTGTATAAAAAGCTAGAATGCAAAATAGTAAAACATGTAGGGCTGAAGAGGGCTCAGGGGTAAGAGCAAGTGTATTATCTGCACAGCTTGTTAAGTGGCTAGAACTTCAGTTTCAAGGGCCTAATTCCCCCTTCTGGCCTCCGAGGGTACTCTACTCACATGCACAGATACACACAAAGCCATAATTAAAAATAATAAAACAAATCTTTTAACATGTGTGTGAGAAGGAGAGAGCAAGAGAGTGAGAAGATGATGTATTTAAAAATATAACAATTCTTTTTTTTCATTTTACTATTTTTCTTTTTTTACATATACATCTATATTATTACACATATAATAAATTACCTACAGCAAGAAGAACCACGAAACAATCAGGAATTATATAAATGTTACATCTTTAGTATTTTAGCAGCCTTGAAGAAGACATCTTTCCTATCTTGGTGCATTTAAAATTCAGAATGTAATATAACAATTCTTAAAGGAGAGCCAAAATGCAGGATTGGGGTGTCCCTCGGGTGTCCCTCAGTGGGAGATGTTGGGCTCATATGCAGAAAAGCCTAGGTTCTAGCCTTAGTCCCTCAGATAACAACCAGGCAGGTTGGCACATACCTGTGATCCCAGCTCTTGGAAGGCAGAAGCAGGAAAAGGAGGAGGAGGTCAAGGTGACCCTTGGCTGCACAGGAATAGTCCAGGTTCAAAGTCAGCCTGGGCTATAGGGAGCATTGTTTCAGACAGACAAAACAAAACAAAAAAAAAAACAAAAACAAAAACAAAAAAACAAAAAAAAAACCCCAAAAAAAAAAAAAGGAAAAGGAAAAGGAGCAGGGAGAAGAAGAGAAAAGAAAAAAAGGAATTTCTCTAAAGCCTGCCAGAAGACTGGAAACTTTGACTACAAAGTTTTTTTCTGGGATTTAAGCCTCATGGCCTCATCCATTTTTTTTTAATTATTATGTTTCTTTTTTAACATATACATCTATATTTATATTATTACGCATGAATAAGATAAACTACATATGGCAGGGAGAACCATGAGACAATCATGAGTTGTATAAATGTTACATTCATAGGGATTTGGCCGTTTGCATTTGTCAAGCTTGAAGTAAACATCTTTCCTACCTTGTTGGGTCTAAATTTCTGAATGAAAGTCCATTCTTATCCCCGTCAAGTTTTCTTTCTTTCTTTGGACCTCCAGGAAGTATCTCACATGCCCCAGGGCAAGTCCATTTCCTCTGGACATCACTTGACTGGGATCATGGTCTCTAATTTGGCTTCTACTAGTGGCCCCACTGAACCTATGGCTGGGGTTGCCCCAAAAGAGGCAGTAGGAACTCATGGGTGCCCCAAGGTATCCCAAATGGACTCCGTTTGGATTCCAAAGGAAGATAGTAAATGCCAGGGTGGCAGTCTATACACTGGCATCCACAGGAGAGCGTAAGCACAGACGAGGCCATGGTGGCACAAGGGATGCTCTGTGGAAGTGGTACCCAATGAAAGGGGTTGGGTATGGAATCTATGAAGGCTTAAGAAATGGGGCTTGGTCAGGCATGGTGGCGCACACCTTTAATCCCAGCGCTTGGGAGGCAGAGGCAGGCTGATCACTGTGAGTTCAAGGCCAGCCTCATCTACACAGCCAGTCCAGAACAGCCAAGGCTACACAGAGAAACCCTGTCTCCAAAAACCAAAAAAGAAAGAAAAATTCAGCTTGGGTCACTGTGAGTGCTTTTCATTTTCTTGGTCTCACATTCTTCCTTTGTTCTAAATCTTAGTCTGACAACAAGCTTTGACAATCACGCTTCATCTTCCTGCCTCGGGAACAACTTGAAGTGTTGTTTAATTTTGTACTATTGGCATGTTGAATTTTCAAAGCTGAATGATAACTGCGATAAATTATATGAACTGGGGGACAGGTGGGACTTGTCTTAGGGTTGGGCTAGTTTCTTTCCGGCTGGAGAGCAACCACTAAAGAATTTACAGTGTTTCGGCTGGAGTTCAGGTCGGCCAGGAAAGCAGCAGCAAGACCAACCGAAGCTGTTAAGGCACTTTGTTTCCTCTTTTGGGAGACAGACAGACAGACAGACAGGGAGGGAGGGAGGGGGGGGTTGTTCTGTGGCTTCTCTCTGAGATTTCCATGGCCTCAAAGCTGCTGTTCCATGATTTTTAGCACCTCAACTGCCACTGTTTGGAGACGCCGAACCATTCTGGGTGTGAGACAAAGGTCCCCTCTCTTAGGAAGATGCCACTGAGCTGAGCCCGAACCAACAACCCCTTATGCTTCTCCTTTCTCATCCCTCTCCTCAGGATCAGATCCTCTGAGTAAAGAAATCTCTCAAGAGAGTGCAGGGGACTCAAGTAGTGGGGAGTTGACTTTCCCAGAATGGTGGTGCAGGTCACACACACACACACACACACACACACACACACACACACACACACACACACACGCGGCCATGTACATGCAGAGCCTCAGAGCCTCGTACAGGAGAGATGGAGAAAGGCCACCATGCACAGGCTGTTCACAGTGTGTCAGGCAGTCTTACCACTAAATTAATAGACAGCATCGGATCAAATTCCTACACATTGCATTAAAACATTTTTTTAGATTTACTTATGTGTATGAGCATTTTGACTGCATGTATATGTCTGTACCCCACACACGTCTGGTACCTTCAGAGGACAGAAGAGAACACTGAATCCCCTGAAACCAGAGTTATGGACGACTCAACCACCATGTGGATGTAGAAACTTTGAAATTCAAAGGAATAGATTCTACGATTTTGAACACTTTAAATTTTGTTATATACTTGTTATTTCATTCTCAATTCAGCTGAGAAGAGACTGAGTTCCGAAAATGTATAAAAATTCCATGTCCTTGGTGGTGAAGGGGAGGAAACTCACAGAACGTCAAAAATATAGCTGGGGATGGTTTTTCTGTCTTTTTGTTCTGGTTTCTGCTTTTATAAATGAAAACCTGGGCAGAGAAAGATCCATCTCCAAATACTTAATCGGAAAGGAATTCTTTACAGGCCATAACATCCAAGTTAAATGACTATCAGGATCAAGATAGATAAAATTAGAGAAAAAAAAAACCTCAAAATGGGGATTAAAACAAAACAAAACAGGGACAGAAGGTATCCCAAGCACATCAAAGCTGTGTTCAGGAATGCTGAGAGCTCCTTAGTATAAAAGCAAGTGTACATTGCACATATTCTTAGGCGCTCTCTCCGTGCGCATTAGATTTTTTTTTTTAAGTCAATATATGCCATTTGGGTGTAGTGCAAGAGATGGCAGCAGGGGTGGCAGGGGTCGGGAAACAGGAGCACTATTGAATTAGCGAAGAGGTGGAGGAGGACAAAGAAGAGAAGAGAGAGAGAGACGGGAGGATGAGTAACTGGAGGCCTATCCAGATGTGCTAGTGCCACTGAACAGCGGAGCTGGCCTTTTATTCCTCTCGGATCCTAGCAGTCACAGTGGGCTGTGGACTACAGCTTTCCCGGCAGTTGTCAGACATAGGAGAGGTTCTGACCCCCTCGTTCCCACAAAGGACGCCTACCAGCCTACAGCTGCCAGCTAATGACGACCTGTGTTTTCCTTTGCTCTCCTGTCGAGTTCTCCACGGACCCAATCCATCCAGAAGCCAACAGGCAGAGAGCTGTGTTGAGGAAGTCTTTTATTTATTTATTTATTTATTTATTTATTTATTTATTTATTTTTGCAGCCTTCCAAGGCAGTGGGGTTGGGGAGTTGGGTTTGGGAGGGTGGAGACTGGATAGAATTATGGAGATTAGGAAAGAGAAAAATTTCTGGATAACCCACTTATCTCGATTTTCCCTCTATAAGTGATCTTCCTGATAAAAGTGTACAACCTATGCTGTGATAATATTACTACCAATAGCCCGCTGTGAGCTGACATTTTAAATTCTTTAAAATTCAAAGTAATAAATATTTTTTTGCATTTTAATCTTTATTAGTTTCCATTTTATTAATCTATATCTTTACATGATCATCCAGCCACATCTCACGTTTAGTACGGCCACCTCAGACTTGTTATCCAACCAGTCCTTTCAGCAGTCTTGCTTAGACTGGTTGCTGGTGACCAGTTATGTAAAAGGATCTTTTATTCGTCTGATGTATTTTTTGTCTCAGAGGCTTACTGCCTCCATCTCCTAACCTAGGCCTAGTCCTGGAAGCCTGTACCCTCCGTACAATCTAACCTAGTTCTAGAATGTTTTCAGCCTCTGAGACTTACTGCTTAGTAAGCGCCCCCCTGTCTTGTTCTTTCTGAGCTCATAGCTGGCTGATTCAACACAATTGTTCTGGCTGGCCTCGAACTCACAGAGATCCATTTGCCTGTGCCTCCCAAGTGCTGGGATTAAAGGCGTGTGCCACCACCACCACCCGCCTCTAGCTTCTCATTTAAATAGCAGATTGTTCGGTATATTTGATCTAGTTTATGGCCCTGTGGAGTTTTTACTGCAATTCTTTTGGTAGAAACAAACAAAATCTATGTGGACACTAAGTCAGAAGACTGACCCCTTGTCCCTTCTGGATTGCAGAAGTCAACCAGAGCGAATTTGCCGAATTTGGAATCTGGAACTGGGCTTGTGGAATTTATTAGGTACAAGAGAAGCAGAAACGCTGGGCAGAAACTGCTGGCACAGTTGGAAGCAGATCCAGAACGAATCTGAGTGGGGCTTGGAGACCAAACAGGGAGCATCCGTCAGAGCCACAGGAGATGTCCTGCAGACGCTCTCAAGGGGAGTGACTGCTCCTGGGTTTTACTTAGACAACTCTCCCATACCCCTGGGTCTTAGAAGGAACAACGCTGCACCTATGACAACGAAACCCTCAACAGTCTTTTGAAGGGCCGGAAATCTGAATAAAAACAGCGGTCATTTCAATCAAGCATTTACTAAGCCCATTCTAACCCCACCAGGTGGGAACGAAAGGGAGGCAGAGGAAACATTCAGGAGGTAAATAAATGTCTGCTGATAAGGCAGCTCAGTCTTTACCCTCACCATCTAATCAAAGGCTTTGGAGTCTAAGCGAAGGAGATATCTACCGGTTGTCAGGTTTCCGCGCCAGGACGCCCCTTTCCGGATTCCACAGTAAAGCCCGCCCCGAGGGGGCGGGGCTCTGTGGTCACGTGGTCCGGCGGCCGCCTGCACGCGCTTCCGGGTTGGCGGCGGCGGCGAGCGGAGAGCCTGCGCGCTGTGGCGGCGGGGGCGGGGAGCGGCGACCGGTCTGCTTGGTGCCCTCCGGGCAGCCGGGTGGACTGGACAGAGCCCCGCCGGGCGGCCCCAGTAGGTAGGTCCGCCGCCCTTGGGCTTGGCCCGGGGCCTTGTGCGGAGGAGCGCTCGCCCCAGGCCCCGGGCCCCGGGGGGAGCTCCGAGAGCAGAGGCTCGGAGCGGGGCCTCTTTCACCGCAGATCTCCCGTGCGTGGGTTCATTTTCATATTTCTCATATCTGTTCCCACAGACAAAACAGCTAATCATATGTGGCATCGAGGCAACAAAGCCCCAACTCCACCACTGTGCCACCACACTTGGAAAGTTTAATTACTAAGTTAATGCAAGAGTGGGCCGGACAGGTTTTTGATCCCATTCTGTATTACAGGCCGTAAGAGTTTATATGTGAGTACTGGAGAGACATCCAGCAGGGCAGCTGCAACACGGTGAGACCCCAAGGCCTGGGTTTCTAAGGAGACTTCAAAAGGTGGTAGTGACAAAATTGGTCCCTGACAGCTGGTTACACCAACAGTCTTGTTAGACAATCCTTCTTTCCAAATAAACCTTGTTTTCTTATTTCAGATTTAACCCTCTTCAGAGTCTTCTGGAGAAAATGGCAGAGGCAACACCAGAGCCTTGCGGGCAGCTTGTTGTACACTCAGACACTCACGGTGACACTGTCCTGGCTAGTCTTGAAGATCAGAGGAAGAAAGGCTTTCTTTGTGATATCACGTTAATCGTGGAGAATGTGCACTTCCGAGCCCACAAGGCCTTACTTGCTGCCAGTAGCGAGTATTTCTCAATGATGTTTGCCGAGGAAGGAGAGATTGGCCAGTCCATTTATATGCTGGAAGGCATGGTGGCAGACACGTTCGGCGTCCTGCTGGAATTTATCTATACGGGTTATCTACATGCTTGTGAGAAAACTACCGAACAGATCCTGGCTACGGCGCAGTTCTTAAAAGTCTACGATCTGGTAAAGGCTTACACAGACTTCCAGAATAACCATAGCTCCCCGAAGAAGCCACCGGCGTTGACCAGCACTGGCACGCCGTCAGTCGTTATTTCTAATAGGAAGACCGAGCCTGTGAAACGGAAGCGGGGAAGGCCAAGAAAAGGCAGCAGTTGGCAGGAGGGAGAATCAGGACTAGCCGCAGAGGGCGAGATTCAGCTAAGAGTGAACAACTCCGTTCAGAATAGACGGAACTCTGTGGTTAAGGAAAAAGGCGGTGTCAAAGTGAGTGAACAGACGGGAAAGGACTCGGAGCCCGCCGGTGAGCCCGGTGGAGTGGAGGAGGTGCCCGCTGAAAAAGATGAGAACTGTGACCCCAAGGCTCGGGGTGGAGAGGACACCCACAGTAGGTACAGCAAGCGGAGGATTCGGAGGTCTGTCAAGCTTAAAGATTACAAACTTATCGGCGATGAAGAGGACCAGGGCGCAGCCAAGAGGATACGCGGAAGAAAAAAGTGCTCGGCTGGGGCTGAGGCCCGGTGCAAAGACTGCGGCAGAGTCTTTAAGTACAGCCACTTTCTAGCAACCCACCAGAGACGCCACACTGGTAACTACGCTTTCCAAACGTAGTGCGATGGGTTGGGGGCGGGATTTGGAAGTCTGGTTGTGACAGTGTTTGCTTATTTTTCGGGTTCTACGTGGTAGGCAGTGCAATAAAGCCATACATGTTACTATATTTATGTCTCATAGTAATCAGTAGGTAATACCCCCAGTGTGCAGATGAGACGGTCTTGCGCAGGCTCACTCTCATGATGGTCCAGCAAGCGCTATTCAGGACCCTTGATGGTGGGTTTTGTTTTGTTTTGTTTTTGTTTTGTTTTGTTTCTTACCAAGTTATCAAGCACCTGCCTTTTGGTTCGTGACCGTTTCTTTCTCACCTTTGCAGAAGCATTCTCCTGCTCTGTTCCATAGGCATCTTTATCGTTCAGCCATCTTGTAAACGTTTTCTACTTTTGGGTGTCTCTGACTCTCAGCATTGGCCATTTCCCCCCTTGTGACTGAAGTGCCTTTTGTCCTCTCTATAATGGCCAAAATGGTAGCCACTAGCAACGTACAGTCCTTTTTTCCTCTTCTAACCCAGGGTCTAGGTGGATGCCAACCAAGCATATTACAACTGAGCTGCATTCCCTGACAGAAATTTTATCACCTGAATTGTAGCTAGCTAGACTGAGAAGCTGACTTTTTGTTTCAGTTAACATACATTTGAATGTGTGTCTGGCGGCTGCCACATTGGACAACGTTACCTCTAGTGGCAGTCCTTGAGCTGTTTGTTGAGCTGTTCGGTTCCCCGTTTCCAGTCGGATTGTAATTGTCTCTTGTAAACTTAAGCATAGGGGCTAGTGTTTAAGTTTTCTCTCATCCAATCCTCTTGTTGTCATGTGACGTAGCAGCACATGTTGCTGTTTTTCTGAGCCTGCATGTTACAACCACCAGGAGGGTTTCTCTTTTGTTGTTGTTGTTGTTGTTATTTGTTTTGTTTTCTGAGACAGGGTTTCTCTGTCTTGGCTGTCCTAGACTCACTTTATAGACCAGGCTGGCTTCGAACTCACAGGGATCCGCCTCCCTCTGCCTCTGCCTCCCCAGTGCTGGGATTAAAGGCGTGCACTACCACGCCCGGCTCCACCAGGAGAGCTTCTGTAGCAGCCTGTGTCCCACACCCCAAGCTGCTGATGGACTTGTCTGGATTATCCATGTTTGAAGTTTCCCAGAGATGTAGCTCAGTTGACAGAGTGCTTGCTTAGTATGTGCAGAGCTCTGGCTTCACTCCCCAACACCACAGAGAAGGGACAAGTGCAGACAGGATGGTCCCAGGTTCAGGGTCATCCTCAGCTACAAGGCAAGCATGGGATACATCCGATGCTATCGTGGAAAGCTCCCCAGAGATTATGTATGTTGAAAACTTGAGTTATGGTGCTTCGAACAAAACAAAATCTCCAGTGTGTGTTGAACTATCAGGGGTTCTATTTTATTTTCTGATGGGCTCTGCAACTAATGGAATATAATACTAGATCACATTTTAGGTATTTTTATCTGAGTTATGCATAATTTAAACTTACTTAAGGAAAAACACTTACAAAATCTTTACCCCTCCTGGTTTCTGAAAGTCTGCAGTCGGCCCTACTATACATGCTTGCTTCATTTGATAAATATGATGTGAGTGAGAAAACTGTCGGTCCGGAAAGCTTGCTGAAATTACTTGACACATTGCTGGACATGGTGTCGTGCACCTACAATCCCAGCACTCAGGGAGGCAGAGGCAGGCAGATGTCTTTGAGTCAGAGGCCAACTTGGTCTACAAAGTGAGTTAGAGCAGCCAAGGCTGCACAGAGAAACCCTGTCTCAAAAAAACAAAACAAAACAAAAAAAAAGAAAGAAAGAAAAGAAAAAGAAAAACCTTACTTCACACATTATTTTACCCGTTGTGTTTCTTTTCTTCTTGTCCAGAATGCCTGCTATTTTAATTTCCTGGACCCAACTTGTAACTTCCTTAATTTTCACCTGTATTTCCCATCTTTGCTTTATCTTCTGGAAGATAGCCACTGTACTTTTCAGCCTCTGGTTTGCTATTTCTACTCTTTTTTTTTTTTTTTTTTTTTTTTAACTTAATTATTCTCTTTTCAGTTCTGGAGCCCCAACCCAAGGCCTTGTACTCCCTTGGACAAGTGCTCTACATCTGAACAAAATCCCCAACCCTGATCGAAATTTTGTTTTGTTTTGAGACATGATCACATTATGTAGCTAGCCTGACCCTGAAATCATGATGCTCCTGCCTCAGCCATCAAATGCTGGAATCACGGGCAGCTGCCACTGTGCCCTGTGTCCTTGATGTTTTCTACACATTGCTGGTTTGCTTTACCTATCACGGTGTCCGTCTTCACTATTAGAGGCTTCCCTTGACTGCAGTGTAAAGATTTCTGTATTTTTATTTTATGTTTATGAGTGTTTGTTTGTATGTATGTATGTACACCATCTGTATGCCTAGTACCCAGGGAAGCCAAAAGAGAGCATCAGTCAGATCCCCTGGAACTGGAGTATGTGTAAATGTGTTTGCCCACATGTATGTATGTATGTATGTATGTATGTATGTATGTGTGTGTGTATGTGCACCATCTCTTTGCCTGGTACCCAGGGAGGCCAGAAGAGAGTGTCAATCAGATCCCTGGAACTGGAGTTACAGATGACTGGGTGTCACCCCTTCTTGGTGCTGGGAACCCAACTAAGGTCTTCTGTAAGAGCAGAGCCGTCTCCCCAGCTCCAAACGCAGTGATTTTTTTTTTTTTTTAATACCACTTGCTTATACCATTTGCACAATCAGGGCACTAGAAGCAATTGGTGTTTCTGTGGGTATGAAGAAAAGCAGTGACCTCATTGGTGGGGTGTGACTGGACCCCACTTCCTCATTACTGATGCCTTCCGTGGGCACCTTCCAGGGAAATGTGCTTCTGTTCTCCTACGTAAAGGCTCTACGCCTGCCTGCCATGTCCCAGCAAGAGGGCTTTCCTTATCCCCTAAGAGACTGGCTTTTCTTTTCCTTCCCGGGCTGCTACCATTCAGCTGCCCAGGGAGCCCCCAGTCCAGAGAGCCTTTCACTCTCTTCAGAGAACTGTATCATTTGGTGACGGGTGGGGGGACATTTGTCTTCTTGGTGTGTGGAATGGAAAATGAGCGTAGGTGTGAACCTTGCCTTTAAGTCCCCTGTCTGTCACCCACTCCATGGGTGGGGCCATTTCTTAACCCTTTTGGAGGCTGAGTCTTACAAGTTAGGTTACATCTCACAGCTTCTACTGTTGGTTTGACGTCATCCATTTTCCTTTCTAGACTTTTATTGCTGATAGCTCACCTAGCTACTGGACTTGGAATGTTTGCCCTAAGTACTTATTTAACATTATGAATGACTCAATAGTGTATATATTAATTTGGGAGGAAGACAAATGCCCAGGTTTTGCTTACACCAAGCTTCTTGGCTTTGATCGCAGGGGAACGCCCCTTCAAATGTAATGAGTGCGGAAAGGGCTTTGCCCAGAAGCACTCCTTGCAGGTCCACACCAGGATGCATACAGGGGAGCGGCCGTACACGTGCACCGTGTGCAGCAAGGCGCTGACCACCAAGCACTCACTGCTGGAGCACATGAGCCTGCACTCAGGTAACGGGGCTTACACTAGAGGGCCCCAGCCCACCAGGTCCCCATTTCCTGCCATCCAAATAGTGTCCTCTCAGCCTGGTATCCTTTACCGCATGGTGTCACTGAGAGACAAGAGTGTGCATCTGCTGATGGGCTGTTTTGAACAGCAGCAGCCTTCAGCGAGAGCTTACTAACCGGCTGCTGCAATGCAGTGTGCATTGAATGGTTTGGCTGAAATGCTAGAGTTTAGAATTTTCTTTGTATACCTTTGGGGACCCTTGAAACCTCCAGTTCTATCCCCGTCTTCACTGCCCCCTATTGCCTTGCATAGTTTTGCGCACTCTGGAAAGGCTTCTTCTGGGTGTGTAGACAAGATACTCGCATCACCTGTAGACAATGGGAACCTGGGCACTGTGTTATTTACTTATAGTGAGCATCCTGATTCTTTGCAGTTTGGGGCAGGATTTAAATGTTTTGTTTTTTATTTGGCAGGGCAGAAGTCTTTTACCTGTGATCAGTGTGGAAAATACTTCAGCCAGAAAAGACAGCTAAAGAGCCATTATCGGGTCCATACAGGTACGACACCAGCAAGGTGAGAGGAAAGGCTCCGCCGTGCTGGGGGAGATGCAAAGTGAGTGAAAGGGCTGGTAAACAGCCGGGCTACGGCGCAGCTCATGTAGCAGGGTGCCTGCCCAGTGTGAATGAAGCCCTGGGTAAAGCTAGACATGGGTGCACTCGTATGTTAGCCCAGCACCTGCAAGACAGAGGAAGAGGATCAGAAGTTCAAAATCATCTTTGTAATGTGTTCAAGGCCTGCCGCAGATGCCTCAGAGTATAAAAAATAAAATAAAAAAGCCAAGTAGTGGTGGCACACACCTGTAATCCCAGCACTTGGGAGGCAGAGGCAGGCAGATCTCTATAAGTTCTTGAAAAACAAACAAACAAAAAAGTCAAAGTTACCATGTTAAGATACTGTGCTCCGTAGTTTTGGAACCACATATAGAACCAGCTTAGAACTGCTGTATCCAGGAGTGCCGCTAGCCCAAGAGGCTTCAGGTGATTGGCTGTTGTTACTGGCACTTGAAAGGAGATGTCTCACCCATGGCTTCCAATCTGCTGAAAGTCCTGTTCTCCTTCCTGCCGAGTGACAAGGGAGGCAGAGAGTGGGAGGGACGTCACTCGTGGTCATCAGAGTGGGGCTTGAGAATTTAGGGGTTAGGAGGGCCCTCACTCTTAGCGGCGAGAGCCTAGATACAACAGGTAATGAAGTTGATTGTTGTTAAGGTGATTTAAGTTGATTATTTTTCAGGGCAGTGCTTTAACACAAATCACTGAAGAAATGCAGGGAGAGCATTCATGCACTGACGCTTTTTTTATCGTTGCGACAAGGCCACTCCCTGCCAGAATGCAACCACTGCCATAGAAAATTTATGGACGTGTCTCAACTAAAGAAACATCTGCGAACGCACACAGGTAACACACCGCCTCACTGACCCTCCAGGCTGCGCTTGATATCCCCGGCCCGTGTTTGCTCTGCTCATTACAAATGTGTTACAAGTGTGATAAGCCCAAAGTAAAGGCAAAATGCTGCCATCACTGTGGGCAGGAACATTACATCCCGTTGTACGTCAGCACAGAATGGAGATCACATGATGAACACTGTTCGTGTGTGGAAATTCGTGTAATCTCACAGCACAGTGTCAGGTTCTGTGTTTCACTCTCAGGAACTTCAGCACTGAAGGTGATAACAATAAATTGTTTAGAAAAGAAAGCATAGCAGACAACCCAAAGCTATAGAATTCCTCTCTCTTCTGGAACAAACATGTATACCCCATGTACTTCCCAATGAGGCAGGAATGAGGAGAAGGCAGCATTGATTTTAAATTCACAGAAGTCAAACTGTCCCTCTTGTACCTTTGGAAGGGGTGTGTTAAAAACAAGCTTATTAGATGTCCCCAAGGAACGGTTCCTATTGATCTGGGTTATTTAGTGATTCTATCAAGTTGTCTCTAATATTGTATATTAAAACACTTTAGGTCAGACAGTGGTGCATGCCTTCAATCTCAGCACTTGTGAGGCAGAAGCAGGTGGATCTCTGAATTCAAGGCCAGTCTGTTCTACAGAGTGAGATTCATGACAGACAAGGCTACACAGAGAAATCCTGCCTCAAAAAATGAAGAAAAAATAAAATGAAAAAGAAAGAAAGAAGGAAGGAAAAGGAATACTTTAGCTTTTGGCACTTTGGACTTTTATTTTTAAATGCAGGTTAGCAATTTCCTACCTCGAAGAAAAGCTAGTGTAGATTAAGCCTCATCATCTAAGTGCCTGAGACCAGAAACACCAAAGCCCCAAAATACTCCACATGCCAGACTTTTCGAGTCTCAGTGTGACACCACAGCAGCAAATGCTGTGCCTGCCCTCATGGGATAGTGCAGGCAAAATCAGACACAGTGGAAATACTGTCGGGAATTACCCACCAGGCTAGGAGGTAGGTATATGTGAAATGTGTGTAGACATGATCCCTCTAAAATACTGTGGCGGGGGGTGGGGGATGTTTCTAAAATCTGAAAAAAAAAAAAAGTTTATATTTCTGATTCCAAGCAGTTTTTCTTTAAACCTCTTTGTGAGATTTTTTAATTTTTATTTTATTTCTGAGAGTGGTTTGCCCACATATATGTCTGCACCACATGCATGTAGTACTCACAGAGACCAGAAGTTGTTAGCTGTCATGTGGGTCCTGGGAATTGAACCAGGGTCCTTTAGAAAAGCAGTCAGTGCTTTTAATCACTGAGCTGTCTCTCCAGACACCTAAGCAGTTAGGAAATTATCATATAAAGGGTGAGTGAATTGTATAAAACCTACTCTGTGCATTCTTCATTTTTATAATGACAGTGTGGGTATTTGTGTGTGTATACCCATCCATGTGCACTCACGTGCCACAACATGTGGAGATCAGAGGACAACTTGCAAGAGTTAATTTCCGCCACCATGTAGGTCTTGGGTATCACATGTAGGGCCTCCGTTTTGGTGGTTGGTGTCTTTTTCTGCCAGCTATCTCACTGGCTCCTTCACCTCCATAGGCATCATTTGTAGAGTCTGTGAAATTTAGTGCAGCTTTTGAGTACATATTTACTCAACATTTGCTGAGTACCAGGCTGTTTCCAGCCCAGAGGACAGATAATGAGATGTGTGAGCATGTGGTGTGACGTCACTGTTTGACCAGGGAGACAGAGTGCAGACAAAAAGGTAGTGTGTGTTCCCTGGTGGCGTGGAACTAAATGTGGAGTAGGAAAACAGCTGTGGGAAGACGTGCATCTCTCTGTGGGGCTGGCCTGGGAAGGTCTCAGGAACGGGAGCCTCTTGGGTGGGTAGGGAGTGAGCCAGACATGTGGATATGCAGGGGAGGATATCCTAGCAGGGGAGACAGCAGGTTCAACGTCCTCACACAGGAGGCAGGAGCTGGGATAGAGCAGGACTTTCTCCGATGCCAGCACTGTCACTAACAACACTGCAGGACTTTCTCCGATGCCAGCACTGTCACTAACAACACTGTCTTCTGTATAGTTTAAAGCGTAGGCCTTTCATGGGGCAGTCTAACTCAGCCCAGTTACTCCAGCCTACTGCTCCGCTGAGATCCTCTGCAGGCCATCAGCAGCCAGACAGCCTCATACAGTTCCTGATTGCCTTTAGGCAGGTGAGGAAGGACGAATGTTTACAAAATAGAAATCCTGGTGATGGGCTGTAGAAATGGCAATCCCAGGGTCCTACCAGCACTCGGCACTCTGCCAGTTCAGAATCAACAACTGAAAGTACAGGGACACTCCTTCACACACTGTGGGGAGAAAGGTTACCCCAACCCTAGGATGCTAGAAGGAAGCATGGTGAGCAGACCACAGGGACAACGGGAGGCCGTGTAGTCCAGTTGCTCTGCTTATAGCTGCACGTGTTGAACATGTTAGAAGCTTTTTAAAAAACAAAAGACAAACTTGTGATTTCAACCCTGAGCTTGTGACTGAACTGGCTGGGACAGAGCCTCAGCAGTCCCCTACCCCACCCAGGTCCCCAATCCCATGACTCCCTTGAGCTTGCTACCTTAAATTAGGCCACAGTGAAGACTTAGATGGCCTTGCCCAGAAGAGTGATATGGTGCGGCTGCGTTTTAGTAGTATCACTTCCTGTATCAAGCATGGGACCCTCAGGATGTTCAGTCAAGGGGATGTGGTACAGTGCCGTGGTGGCGGCGGTCACACCAGATGAGCGGATGTGGATGTGTTCTGAGGAGGAGCATGCCTTGCTCATGACTAGATGTGGATAGAAGTGAAAGGGGGAGGGGGAGGAAGCAACTGAGAGAAACAAACCAGTAGATAGATAGCTTCCGGTGCTGGCTCTGAGGTAGGTCAGGTGCATATGAAGCCTGGAGGTCAGGGACAGATGCAGGCCAGCTGTGAACATGCATGCTGACACATAGCTTTAATAGTGTACAAGGCTTCGATGAGCTCCAATCCCTGTAAACTAGATGGTCAGAGGTGGCTGGTTATCAAGCAGTGCAAGAGAGGAGCTGCTTCCAGCATAAACTCACTTGGGAGTCCCCTGCCTCAGCCTCCTGAGTATTAAGAGCACAGGTGTAGGCTTGCACTTGACAAGACTTCTGGTTTTTATGAGCAAGTAGTCCTTGTATCGGGGTACAAAGGGGAGGGTCTTGGACAGGGTTTTTGTATGACTTGAGGATCTCTGTAGGACCTGCTCTCTCTAGCTGTCAGTCCAATGACGTTGAGAGGCATCGGGAGCCCATTTCCTACCCTGAACCAGGATGCAAAGCTGGAGTTTTGCCAGCACAGCCACACTTGGCTTGAAAACCTAGACTGGCGTTGTGTCCTGGCTCTTCAAGTGCCCACTCTGTCCAAGTGCGCTGCTGTGCACCAAGCCCTGGAAGGCACACTAGCTCTCTGCCCCCAGGAGGGTGTCCTGAGAGGGCGAGGCAGCTACTGCTGCTGGGGCTGGGTGCGAGGAAGCTGACTCATGGGCTCATGATCCGATCTCTCCCCTGACCTGGAGCAGGTCGGGCTTGGGATGAACTGAAGCCAGGCAGACTCATGAGACTGAGGGGGAGGGGGGCTGCTTGTTTGTGGTTTTGTTCTTGTGAAAGGGTCCTCCTGTCTCAGCATCGCGAGCGCTGGGGTCAGGTGTGCACTACCACCACCAACCATGCTTTTCCATCAGCCTTATCTCTTTCCCGACAGCAGTGTTCCCAGAAGCCACATTAGAGACTGGAGCATGGCATAGTGTGCTGCAGTTAGCATGGGAACCAGCTGTGTCTCGCTGCACAGCAGCCACCCTTATGAGTGACTTCTGATGTGTAGAGCAGGTCTACCCCTCCACCATCTCTGTCCCTTACATGGTGTTAGGCTCCCATGCTAATGTGGCTAGCTTGTCTAGTCATATGCCAAAGTTGATGTCATGGTTTCATTCACACCTCAGTCTGTGGGTTAGGATCGAAGCTACCCAAGAATCTATGCCTATGTGTTAAGATGACCCCATCTTGCTTGTTCCAGTTTTCCTGTGTTCTGGGCCCCTCAGGACACGATACCCTTGCAGAGTCTGTATGTATCCATTAAGAATTTGGCCAAGCCAGGTGTGGTGGCGCATGCCTTTAATCCCAGCACTCGGGAGGCAGAGGCAGGCCGATCCCTGTGAGTTCGAGGCCAGCCTGGTCTACAAAGTGAGTCCAGGACAGCCAGGGCTGTTACACAGAGAAGCCTTGTCTCGAAAAACCAAAAAGAAAAAGAAAGAGAAAAGAATCTCCGCACAGTGTGATGGAGCCACAGAAAGGAGGATGGCTCTTGTGCCCCAGAGTGAAGACCCGACTCAGGAAGGCAGTGAGTGGTGGGTGTCTCAGGACATCTGAGCTATGGTCCAGTCAGACCTGAGGGAATGAGGATGTGAGCCCTAGCCATTTGCAGTGAATCAACGGGTGGGGCAGACCACTGAAAGCAGGCAGCCACTGAGCTGGGAGGGAAGTCTTTCTTTGTGTCTTGAAAAGGACGTGAGCAGCCTTGGGCAGATGGGCAGAGAAGGAAGGGCCAAGGGATAGGTGCTTAACAGGCCCGAGAGAGAGGAGGGTCTTCAGGTCAGGAGAGTGGATGAAGGCCTACATATGCTCAGGAGCTCATTGGTCTGGGACAAAGCAGTCATTGCTTGTGTGACAAACTGTCAATACTTCACACTTTAAAAAGTAGGAAACCAGGCAGAGTCATGGATGGCCCCTCTGGAGCTAAGTCAGTTCGGCCCATGTCCTCCTGAGTCATCGTCATGTCTGTGGCTTTACCGTGGTTCCTGTCTAAGCCTTCAGTAGCACACTTCCTACTGGTCTCTGCTATCCACGCCCTTCAACCTCTCTGCATCTGTCTCCTGCACCTCCTGACCCAGGCCTCAGCACCTGTCACGCACAGTCTGACAGCATAGCCCACATTACTGGCACACTCCGAGCATGTCATCTTTCTACTTAAACCTCTGTATGGAATCCGTGGCTCTTCTCCGAGCCCACACTCCTCAGAGTGAGCCCTTGTCCCTCCTACATATTGGTCACACTTATCCTAGTGTCCTGTCAGGCCCTCCTAGTCTGACCTGATCCTGGATCCTCCACACTCTCCCAGCATCCTGTTTGTACTTAGTGTTGTTGATAGCAACATTTCAGTCAGCAGTTAGTCAAACACTTTCAAGTTTCCTACCCTCTCAAACACACACTGCACACCCTTTCTGAAGTGCGACTTTCCTTCCTAGCTGCACTCTTTGCTGATGGGCCATCAGTGTTTCAGAACTGAATAAATAAAAATCTCTAGATGGGGCCATTGGAGATTGGTTCACTCTGCCTCCTGGGTTGAAGGAAGGAGGTAGAGTTTACACAGAGCAGACCAAACCAGAAGCCAGGGTGTCAAAGACTTCAGTAATGTTACAGTTTGAGTGTGTCCTACAAACGTCAAGTGCTGGAAACCCAATAGCTGATAAAAAATGTTAAGAGTCAGACCCTTGTGAATGGAGCGCTCTGTTCGTGGGTCAGTGGACCACTAAGAAGAATGAGTTTAGTCCTTTTCCCTTCTCCCTCCCATGGCCTCTTTCTTTCCCGCCTTCTGCCATGAGAGCTACAAGAAGGCTCTTGCCAGATGTAGGTCCCTGAACTTTGAACATCCCACCCTCCTGAACTGTCAGGAGCTACATAATAAGACCCTGTGTAAGTGTGTGTGTGTGTGTGTGTGTGTGTGTGTGTGTGTGTGTGTGTGTGTGTTGCCAACTTTGTGTATTTGAAACACGAGTAGAGCATGTCCAAGTGAGAGGTGGAAATTGACCAAGGTCTGAGTAGGCCCCGGCTCTGGTTAGAAAGCCTCCTGGTCTTAACCTTTGGAGTGATAAAAGTTAATGGTGTGAGCGTGCTGATTCATGCAGCTCCCTCATGCATTGGTCCCCTGCTTGGTGGAGCTCAGAGGTCTAGTCTGAAAGAGCATCTCAGATTACCCTCAACCCTACTGTTCTCTAGTGAGGCCGAGTGTTGCTGCTAGCTTTTTCTACACTCCTCTCATGTACATTAGGATCCCTCCACTTTGCCCGTGGTGGGCGTGAGAGTCCATTGCTGCTTGTGGAGTGTACAAGCTAGCACTGAACCCCCTGCGGCTGTTAGTGAAGTGCTGGGTCTGAACACTTGCACATTCCATGTGAGCCTTACACCACTCCTGGTCATGCATTTAGCAGAGTTTCTGGAATAAAAACTTTGTGCATATTCGAGGGCACATGAGCGTGCGTGCGTGCGTGCGTGCGTGCGTGCGTGCGTGCGTGCGTGCGTGAAGAGCTGTGACTGTTATAAAGCTGCTGCTATCCCCAGATGGGGCCATTAGAGCCTTTGCTGCCACCATGAAATGGTCTGTCACAAGTTCCACAGGGGCAAGAGGAACAAATCAGAGTGCTTTCATTCCCCACATCCTCTCAGCACCGCATGGAGCACAAGTGGAGAAGCACTTGCTGTCCTTCATGCCCTCTCACAGAGTTTGCCTCCGTCCCCTTCCCATTGTGAGAGTAACATGGTTTGGATGTTGTTTTTTTTAATGCCGGTTATGTATTTATAAATGCTTGCCTCTTTTTTTCTTTTTTTAAGGCGAGAAGCCATTTACTTGTGAAATCTGTGGAAAATCTTTCACAGCAAAGAGTTCCCTTCAGACCCACATCAGAATCCACCGGTAAGCTGGTCTGGGTTTGGGAAAGACAGGACAGAGTTCGCTAGCCTGTGTTGGCCTCACACTGAGGGTCTTGCTTCTTTACCTGAGCACTGACATATTAGTGTAGCTATAAGCCCCACACCTGGCTTCTTAGTAACTGTTCACAGGTATTTTTGTCACTTGGTGGTCCCCTTGAACTCTGGTGTTCAGTGGGTGACCTATACAAGCCTCTTCTCCATTTGTTGCGATGGTAGAATTTTCTGTGTGGTTTATTATTTTATTTTGTCAATAATTAAATTTCTCACTTAGGCAAAATCAGCAATATTGATTCTGACCAATAAAACTTGTGTTGTTGGTTTCATTATTTAATTTTTATTGGGGGAAGGTGGTCTAAAGCTTAAATCTTCATTAGGGCCTGGGGAGGAACACACCTTTAATCCCAGCACTCAGGAGGCAGAGGCAGGTGGATCTCTGAGTTTGAGACCACCCTGGTCTACAAAGTGAGTCCAAGACAGCCAAGGCTACACAGAGAGACCCTGGGGGGGGGCAGCCAGGGTAGAGGGCTGGGGTGGTGGCTTAGTGAATGAACTGTTAGTTGCATAAGAATAAGGATGTGTTCAGATCTCCAGCTCCGGGGTGTATGTAAGAGGGTGAAGATATGTGCGTCCCAGGGAGTGTCTGACTGCCAGTCTAGCCAGAATGGCACCAAACTAGACTACATAGGAAAATTCTATCTAAAAGAAAAAATATTTCTAAACAAGTGGTTTTTTTGTTTTTGTTGTTGTTGTTTGTTTTTTCAGAAAAATCACTTCCAGGTTGAACTTAGGTATATTTCTAAAAGCTTCAAAAATAATTAGGAAGCACTTGAATTTTTAATATTGATGTTAATCATAGTACATACACACCTATTCGGCCATTAGACTCGAAAAAGACGCTGTAAGAATTAAAACCAATATAACTGTTTGTGCAATACAAAACATTCACTTTCTTCTCTGAAACATATCACAACAGGATTATAAATTTCAGGCCATGTAGCCCTGAACCATCTGCCATCCCACCTTACCCCTTTTTTTAGCCCTTTTTTCATTTTTGAGACTTGAAGCCAAAGCACATGGAAGTGGCTCGCTCCACGTCGGTAAGTTGGAGGAGAACCTGTGACAGGAATCAGTCTGTCGTATTCCTGTGCTTTTTTAGGCTTGTTTTTGGTTTGCTTGCTTGTTTTTAGTGTGAAGCAGGGTTAGAGCTTATGTTAAAGGCTTTGGCATGGGTTTAGGCACCAGGTTAAGGGAAAGCAAACCCTCAGGGTCCAGGTGCAGAGTTAGGCGGTCCATTACCCTTGACTGCTTTTGCCTAAAAATCCTGGAAGAAGCCGGGCGTGGTGGCGCACACCTTTAATCCCAGCACTCAGGAGACAGAGGCAGGCGGATCTCTGTGAGTTCGAGGCCAGCCTGGTCTACAAAGTGAGTCCAGGACAAGCAAGGTTACACAGAGAAACCCTGTCTCGAAAAACAAAACAAAACAGCAACAAAGTCCCGGAAGTAGAAAGCCAGTCTTTCTGTATGTTTTCTTTCAGAGGAGAGAAACCATATTCCTGCAGCATCTGTGGCAAATGCTTCTCTGACTCCAGTGCCAAAAGAAGACACTGTATCCTACATACGGGCAAAAAGCCTTTCTCCTGCCCTGAGTGTAGCTTACAGTTTGCTCGCTTGGACAATTTGAAGGCTCACTTGAAAATCCACAGCAAAGAGAAACACGTATCAGATCCCAGCAGTGTTCCTGGCAGTAATGCTGACGAGGTCCGGAACATTCTTCAGCTGCAGCCATACCAGCTCTCCACCTCAGGGGAACAGGAGATTCAGCTTCTTGTAACTGACTCTGTGCATAACATTAACTTCATGCCAGGTCCCAGCCAGGGCGTCAGCATCGTCGCCACAGCTGAGAGCTCTCAGAACATGTCCACAGACGCGGCTGCTAACCTCACCCTGCTCACACAGCAGCCAGAGCAACTGCAGAGCCTGATTCTCTCCTCTCAGCAGGAGCAAACAGAGCACATTCAGAGCCTGGGTATGATTGGCAGCCAGATGGAGTCCTCACAGACAGAGCCAGTGCACGTTATCACACTTTCCAAGGAAACTCTGGAGCATCTCCACGCCCAGCAAGAGCAAACAGAGGCTCTGCGTTTAGCAGCCAGGGCTTCAGATCCAGCTCAGCACCTGCAGCTGACCCAGGAGCCGGACCCACCCCTCCCCACCCCACTAGGCCAGGAGCAGAGCTGACCCCAGGGCATCTGACTCTTCCACTGGGCCAGCAGCAGGGACAGGATGGCTCTTTGGGCCACCATCTTACAGATCCTTAGAGATGTGACATCTAGCCAATGTATTATTTATACTGTGCTACATTAGGACGGAGTCTGTGTGTTGACATGTGCACAGTCTGTCTGTGTATAAGACCAACTCATACTTAAGTATTTAAATAAAGCCGGGCGAGGTGGTGCATACCTGTAATTTCAGCACTCGGGAGGCAGAGGCAGGTAGATCTCTGAGTTCAAGGCCAGCCTGGTCTACAGAGTGAGTCCAGGACAGCTAATGTTACACAGAGATATCACGTCTCAAAAAAAAAAAAAAAAAAAATTTTTTCAAAATAATAAATCCATGCTCCAAGACACAGAGTTTCTCTGTCCCATGTGTGCACATATCTTTTTTTCCCCATACTTCATGTTACAAAAAAAAAGTTAACACTTTTCAAGCTCAGAGGGGGATAAAACCTCCCAAGGATCCACAGTGCACCGCACTGTGGTCAAGTTCCAACATTTAGTCAAAAGTCTGCTTGAATGAGCTTTAGTTTAAAAACCATGTCTTCAAAAACAAAATAATAATAATAATAATTTAAATATTGATGAAGGTTCCACTTTCATCTAGTATATCTCTTTAAGATGGATAGTAAGTGTTCATTGTCCACAACCATAGTGTATGGTCTTGTTTAGAACAGAAAGTGATATGTAGGTTGAGTCATCGGGTTGGTTCCATTCTGTTATTTCTCGTAGGCAGTATAACTGCCAATCCAAAACAAGTCGAACTGACTAACTGATCGCAGTGTCCATCAGGAGCTTGCCCCTCCGGTAGCTCTTGAATTTTACCTTCGTGTGGTACAGTAGGCTGATCATGTTACACTGAAGGTAGATTCAAACACACCAGACTCATGACGCAAAAGCCAACTTTAACAACTTTTGAGTTCAACTTTTTTGCAAAACATGGGTTTATACATTTTTTTAAAAAGAAGCAGGCTGTTTAATTTTTAATTAAAAAGTTTCCAAAGTGTGAAACTGGATCAAGGTACGCATTCCAATAAACCAAATTTTATCAGCTAATGATACTTCATTTTTATGATAAAAGATTCTAAATTACTTGCAACTTAAAAGTTTGTTAAGTATAATTTAGGTCCTAAATACACTACTGAATTCTACTTGATCTCAAACTACTGATGCATATCTGCCATCTCTTCTAGAGGTGGCAGTGGACACATCTCTATTTTATTACCATCTAGGTTAAGTCTCACAGCATGTCACTTCAGTTTGAGCCCCAGAGCGGAAGTAGCCAGCCTGTGTCCATGATCGTGTGACTTTCCAGTCATCACCAAAAGATCAAGTTATGTCTGGGTGAGATTTTCAAGATCACTGCGTTTGCTTGAGTTCTTGCTTATTTCTTAGGAAGCTGGCAGCGATACTAGAGAAAAGAAAAGATGGTGTTAGTAACATAGTGGGGGTAGACATAGGTTTCAAATCACTGTCTTCTTCACACCAGTTGTTTTCTTAGATGACCTGGATTTCCACCCAAATCCAGTGTGTTTTTGTAAGTTAAAGAAATAGACAGTTCTTCAGGTTAGGAAGAAAATGAAAGTATTATTTTACCTTTGCCAAGTTACTTTTTTGGGGTTTTGGTTTGGGGGTGGGTTTTTTGTTCGGTTGGTTTGGTTTGGCAAGACAGGGTTTCTCTGTTGTAGCCCTGGCTGTCCTAGACTCGCTTTGTAGACCAGGCTGGCCTCGAACTCACAGAGTTCCGCCTGCCTCTGCTTCCCGAGTGCTGGGATTAAAGGCATGTTTTTATACATAGCATATAAATTGGATTACCACAGTGGTAGATATGTGTCAACTAGAGAATATGGAACTGGGCCCGAGGAGAATAAGCATTTTACAAACACTGCCTTACTTCAGTATTTCATTTAAATCACGTGTTCACTGCATGGATGTGCACATGTCAAGGCCACGGGAGGACATTGGGTATTTGGTGTATCACTCTGCCAGATTTCCTTGAGACTAAAAACTGGTGTCCAGCAAGCCCTCAGCCATCCTCCTGTCTCCACCTCACAGAACCAGGGTTCTAAGCACCCATGGCTGTCTTCTGGATTTTAACTTGGGTTCTGGGATCCAAACCCAGGGCGCCACACTTGCTCAGCCTAAGCCGAGATTGTATTATTTCTAAATCAGTGTTTCACTGTGATGTCTGGGCAGAATTGAACATCTCCTTTCAAGGGACTGTAACTGCAGATGGAGTCTGCACATCTACATGACTGATCACGAGTTAAATTTACTTTATAACAGTCTACCTCTGCACTAAGAAATAAATGGACAGTCATTAAGGCCTGGCAGTGCAGGCCTGTGATCCCAGGAGACAAGGGGGAAGGCAGGAGTACCTTGAGTGTTAAGGCTAGCCTGAGCTACTTAGCCCTGTAAGAGAAAACAAGGCCTGGGGACGAAGCTCAAAGGAGAGTGTTTACCTGGCGTGCACAAGACTGGGCTCCATCCTCAGCACTGGGGGGATGGGGGAGGGGGAGAAGTATCAGATATGAAGATATAAATTTTCAAAAGCTACATGTAACAATAGATGAGAGTAATCTTAACAAAATTATTTAATCCACTGTCGTGGTCAGCCTTAATTGTCAACACAGCCTATACTGGGTCATGAGAGAAGCAATTGAGGGATTGCCTATGCAGTGGCTCTCAACCTTCCTCGTGCTGTGCCGACCCAACAATAAAATTATGTTTGCTGCTAGTTCGTAACTGTAATTTCACCACTGTTATAAACTGTAATGTATATGCCTGATATGCAGGTGGTCTTAGGCAACCCTGTGAAAGGGCTGTTCCACCCCTGAAAGAGGTTACAACCCACAGCTTGAGAACCACTGCTGTAAATCAAGTTGGTCTGTGGACATACCTCTGGGGAATTTTCTTTTTTCTTTTTAATGTGTTGCAATATTTAATTTGTATTACACGCAAGCCAACTTATTTTCACATTGCCTTCTATTTAGAAAATGACTTACTGAATGTTTTATTTAAATTTTTGTGAATATAATTTTCTTGATTGCTGATTGGTGTCGAGGGCCCAGCCCACTACGGGCGGCACCACTCCCTAGGCTGTATTAAAAAGCTAGTAAGAGTGAGCCAGTGAGCGAGTGAGCAAGCCAAGTTCCCCCATGGTTCCTACCGTGACTTTCCTCAGCAATTGATCACGACTTGAAAGTAAAAGCCAAATAAACTCTTTCTTGCCTCAGCGTGCTTTGATCATAGCATAGTCGGATGTGACTAGAACATTAATGGCTAAATAGTTCACCATGTAATTAATATTAATATGTGCTAATGAGATTTTACATCCTCCCCTTGATACAAAGTCCTCTAAATCAGTTTCATATTTCATCCTCCCTGCATATCTCAACTTTGGCAACAGTGTTGACTGGTAGTTGTGACTTGCCTTTAGGTCTTGTACAGGATATAGGTTAAAAACCTAGATTCGTCTATGAAGTAGTTCAGAAAACTGGTTTTAATAACTGAAAGAAATACTTAGGTTTAACTTGTAGAGGTCAAGTCCACTTCCTTGGTTTATCTGGCTACATTATAAGCCCTCCCAGGCTATTTCTAGCATGGAATCCAGCCCCAGCCTTGACTATGTCATCTGACCAGCTGTCACAGGAGGATCTGAAAGTGATGGTTTACTTGCCCTACCTCCCTTTGTGTCTGCAATACACATTCTGCCCCTTGGAGTGAAACTCCTTTCTAACTCAGTGGCTTTCTAAAAACAAACTCTTTTTTAAAGGTTTCATATTTATGTTTGTGAATGTTTTGCCAGCATGTATGTCTGTATAGCAACGTGTGTGCCTGGTCTTCAGAGGTGAGGAGAGAGTGTCATGTCCCTGGACTGGAGTTGCGGATGGTTGTAAGCCACCACGTGGGAGCTGGGAACTGAACTTGGGTTCCCTGTTAAGCAAGCTCCCTTACCTTTGAGCCATCGCTCCAGTCTGGACTCTGACTTCTGTACCCAAAAGGAGCCTACCATGCAAACGTCGCTCATGGGCTTACCCAGTGTTTCTTGAAAGTTTCTGCCTCTACTTTTTGTTTTTCACATTTGGGTCTTTGGTTGTAGATGCTTTGAGTGACAGGTTAAATGGCCAAGCTACCTTCTCCTTATAGATGCTTGCTTACATTCTGTAGTGGATGTAAACAGGTTTTTGTTTTGGTCTCAAGTGTGGGATAGGTATTGGATGTAAACATGTTTTTGTTTTGATCCCAAATATGGGATGGGGAACAGACTTGTGAGAGAACAGGTGATGTTTATCCACTTAAAAGTGAGCCGGGCATGGTGGCCCATGCCTTTAATCCCAGCACTGGGGAGGCAGAGGCAGGTGGATGGCTGTGAGTTTAAGGTCACCCTGGTCTATAAAGTGAGTCCAGGACAGCCAAAGCTACGCAGAGAAACCCTGTCTCAAAAAAACAAAAAACTAACAACAACAACAAAAGAAGTCAAACCACTTTGTGGGGGGCCTTGTTTTTGCCGGCTGAAACACATCATCTGAGAGGAGATACATCATATATGACCCCAAAACAGGAGGCTGGGGCTTTTTGGGTCTTGGTATTGTTTGGCTGTTCATCATTCTACTTTGAGAAGCTCCTAGAGAGGACCTCTCCAGAGAACACTTCCTGGCTCCGGGCTCTGGCTGCTGTTCCAGGTTGCAGCAGCAACTTTGGTGGAATTACTGGTCTGCTGAAATCCTACTGACTACGGCAGGGGAATCGCTCCCAGGAACTGAATTCAATGAGGTCTACTTCTCCTGTTCCCATTAACCTCTTTTCTCTCCCATCTAGAGTAGGTGGGTTGGAAGGGAGGTATACACGTTAAAGAACTCCACATAAAGTAGGGTTGGAAAAGGTGAGCCTACAACATTCATGTTTACCTAAACAGGAGTATTATGTGCTAAGTACGGAGTCTACTGTAGGCCAGAGGGAAGCTGAGTGTGTCAGGTCTTCATCCCAATGTACTGTTTCTCAAGGCTTGGCGATGCAGTGCACAACAGTAGAAGCCAGGGTGGCACACTGGGGCAGGTCTATCGTCCCAGCACTCAGGAGGCAGAGGCAGGACAGGGGGATCTCTGAGTTTGAGGCGAGCCTGGTCTACAGAGCAAGTTCCAGGATAGTCAGGGGCCACACAGAGAAATCCTGTCTCAAAAATAAATAAATAACTTTTAAAAATCAGGATTCCTAAGGCAGCATGTGTTTTGGGGACTGTAGTCCCCTCTGGCCATGGCTTGTGCTCCCTTGCTAGAGCACCGCTTCTCCAACAGCACAGACTTATTTTATTATGATCCTGGGTAGAATCAGAGTTGGCAGAGCTGATTTTTCTCCGAGGCCTCTCCCTGGCTTACTGCTTTCTTTCTGTGTCTCCCATCTGTGTCATCTCCCACCTTCCATCGAGACTTCAGCCACGCTGCGTTAGCCCACACTAAGAACCCAGTCTGTAACGTCAGTAACTCTCAAAAGGTCCTGTTTCCAAGAGCAGCCCTAATTGGAGGCAGTGAGGTTAGGGCATCAGCATAGATTTGGGAGGTGGGAGGGGGCGTGGCACAATTCAGCACTAATTGGCTTCTGGGCTGAGGAGGGACTGTGAACCACCGCAAACCAGTAACCTATAGGAAGCAAGTCCTGCTTAATCTTCAAGACATTCCTATGAGGTAAGTATCATTATTATCATTAGGCCCATTTTACAGATGAGAAAATTGAGGACTAAAGAGATGCTGTGTTATTCAGAGCCACAACTGGGGCCCAAGCCTGGCTCATCCTGCATCGATAAAAATGGGTTCAGACTAAAAGTTGAGGGTTTGTGTCTGAAAGGTTTGCACACACTCAAACTTACACGAATTCAGAATTACAGAAAGGGGTCAGCCGTGACTTCAATAATACCAGTATTAATTTTTTGCCATTAATCAAAATTTAACAAGTAGATGAATATTGCTCTGAAGGTGGACATGCCTTAATTACCACAACCTCTGTATGTCAACTTTTTTTTTCAAAGTAAAGATGTTTTGAGTTTAGGACAGATTTATTTAAAGTATTAAGCTAAGTTTCGGTCAGTTTCTAATTTCAGCCTAAAGCCTCATGAATTTTAAGAAAACCCTTTGTCCTTGCTTTTGGAACTAGAAATAATTGCTAAAACCAAAATCACCCCTGCCTGCCTTGTGCAGAAGGAAGAGGTGACCTCTGAAGGGAGCTGCTGTCACTGTAATTGCCTTATTTTCAAAGTCATACATAGGACTTAGCAACCAGGACTTTAGTTAGCAGATAATTCTCACACGAAGTGCCTCATATTAGTTTTTAAACTAAAGCTCATTCAAGCAGACTTTTGACTAAATGTTGGAACTTGACCACAGTTCGGTAGCACTGTGGAACCTTGGGAGGTTTTATCCCCCTCTGAGCTTAAAAAGTGTTAACTTTTTTTGTAACATGAAGCATGGGAAGAAGAAAAGATATGTGCACACATGGGGCAGAGAAACTCTGTGTCTTGGAGCATGGATTTATTATTTTGAATTTTTTTTTTTTTGAGACAGTTTCTCTGTGTAGCCCCCCTGGCTGTTCTGGACTCACTTTGTAGACCAGGCTGGCCTCGAACTCACAGCGATCTGCCTGCCTCTGCCTGCCTCTGCCTCCCGAGTGCTGGGATTAAAGGCGCACGCCACCACACCCAGCCCAAAAGTGGTTCTTAATGAGGCCCTACACACACACACACACACACACACACACACACACACACACACACACACACATGCACACACACGCACACGTAAACCCTCTGCCACACAAGGCATCTATCACCAAGTTCTAACAGTTTTGCCCTCAATCTATCCTGTCCCTGTCCTCACTGTATGTTGTGTCCCTGTGTCTCCACGGTGCCATGGGTTCTGACCAATCACTTTTAATTCCCCTACACAGCCCCTTTCTCCAGTAGAAGGTTGTAAACCATATTTCACCCACTGTCCCCTTAGCAACAAACAGAATGCCCTGCTAAGCGGATATATTGTATTCTTTTAGTTGGGGCTTAAACTCCTGCAGTTTCCCTCAGCACCTAGAATAAAATCCCCAACCCAGCTTCCCCTTGGGCCCTTCTTCTGCATTCTCACTTCCGGCCACACTGTTACCTAGCTTTTGGCTATACACTCCCAGCTCTTTTATTTTATTTGTTTTTCCCTGAGGGTTTAGAGGCAGGTGGTTCCTTAGGCTCCCCGAGACTCTCTAGTCCTTATCAAGCCAAAGTCTCGTAATCTTCATGACATGGTCCACCTTTGTGTCTCCTCAGGAACTGTGGCTTTCGAGCTGGGCCCACGAGAGTTGAAGATTCTGAGCTTCAGGTGCAAGGCCATATCATAGGCAGATGTCTCGTGGGGTGTTAGAGGCTTGTTTTCTGGCTCCAAGCCCAGGAGATCAGAGGTTGGTTGAGAGGTGAGATAAGGAAGTGAGTCTGGGGCACATAAAAAAAAAGGGGGATCCTGTGGCTTGGGACTTTAACCTAAGCAGCTGCTGGCACAATTTTTTCAAAAGCTATTAGAATGGGATTCTTTTAAAATTAAATTTCCATGTGTAGATCATTTATTTTATTTGGTCCAATATAAACTAATCAGTATGGCTCTGCCAGCTATTGTGCGAACTACTTTTAGCTCATACAAAAACCCAATTGTGGCTCATAACTCAAGATTCTAACAACAATAACAACAACAGCAACAACAACCCTTGATCTACTCTGTGTATTTCCAAGGATCAGCAACCCTGGCCTGAAATGGGCTAAGGAAGCTGAGTCATTAAAATGCCTCCATTTAGAGATGAGATGGCTGAGACTGAGACGTGATTTCTAGTCACACACACACCTGGTACAGGAATCCGACCAGACCTTCTGGATTCTGGACCACTGATCTCCCCACAGCTCTGCGGCTCTACTGTGTGTCTTTGGCATCAAGGAAAACTGTAAGTCAGCAGCTTTTTCAGAGGCGAGGAACTGGTTCTATGATCTTTTTAAAAGGACAGTCTTTACAATGTGTTGCTCGGCAGCAACTGAAAGTGGCTGAAGGAAGCCAGGCCTTAAGTCGCTGGCGCTCATCTGCTAATGAAAGGGAAGGGGCGGCACTAAGCCGGCCAGCCCGTTTATAGTTGGCTTTGTAGAGCGTTTTTTACACTGTGTGTTTAAGTGTGGGTGTGTCTGACATTCTGCACATTCGTTCCTAAGCAAACGAGGTCACACTCAAGAGCTCTCTCCAGCGGGTGTAGCTCAAAGGCTGGCCCCTGCTCCTGAGTGGAAGAAGACCTGGCTGAGTTGTTGGCCTCTCCTGGCAGAGAGCTGACATTTCCTCTTGTGTTTCTCCGTGCCTTCTTACAGCTGCAACTGAGAGTGTTCAGGGTTGCCGGGGTATCCCGGGTGTCTCTGGGAAAAATGCAAAATTACTTACACAAACTCAAACACAAAAAGCCAGCCTACTGGACCTCAGTTCTTTTGGGTCCCTGGACCTCAAGGGAGAGAGATGTAGCCAAGTCTTCCTGGATTAAGCACTTCTAGTGAGGCAATTTTACTTCCTCATGATGCCAGACTTTATTTCTGTCACATGATTAACTGTGATAGGCTGGAATCCAGAGAGGCCTGAGTCTGCTGAGCCCATGCGCTCAGTCCTGAAGCCTCTGACCTTCAGTTGACTTTTTTTTCCCTTTTTCTCTATCTTTTCAAAAAATAGGGGTTGTCAATACTCTTTCAATAGTTGAGAACTGCTGTTTTATTAACTTTGACTAACACTGCTTCATTTTAGACAAATTCCTTTCCCTTTGGCTACTGTTTCTTATTTGGAAATATTTAAGATTTTGATTCCAACGTTTCTCAGCGTTGTTAGTTTCCTGGGTCTTCACTTGCGGAGATATAGCCTCTCCCACACACCCCTCCCAGTCTGCCTTTTTTAGCTGAACACACACACACACACTCCTCCCTTGTTCCCTTACTTTGTGTACCTGGTTGAAAGTTGCAGACGGACTGAAACTTTTAAGTTTTGTCCTTAGTCTGAGCCTGGGAGCTGGCCGACCTGTCCCAGGAGAGATGGACCCCCCTCCCCCCGCAACTGGATCCTTAGTGGCGCCAGGGGTGTGGATTTCTTGGTGGGAAGAGGGAAAGAGAGCTCAGACATCTGACGCCACTCTCGGACCCTGCAGCTTCAACTTCTTGCAGGAGGCTGGCACCCGCTTCGTCAGCTCTCAGAAGTGGCCTACAGCTTGGTACTAGCGGGGTGGACTGAGTGGCCCTGCTCTCCCTGTCCCTGCCCGGCCAGACCGTTTGGAGGCCCCCGGCAGCCCTTGGGTAAGCAGAGCCACGCCCTACAGCACCACCCGGCAGGCGGGGGCGGGGCTCAGGGCTGTCCCAAGAGCAGGACTGCTGGGGTAATGAGATGCGGATAAGTCTTCCGCTGAGTTGTGCGCTGGCGCCGCGGTCCAAACTCCTCCGGACTCCCCGGTTTCTGCCGCCAGGCATCTCCTGCTTTCCCCGCGCGCCACCCCTTCCTCCGCCCTAGCCTTGGGATACCCTTCCGACAGGAAGCAGCTCTTCCAGCCCCAGAACCACCGGGTAAGTAGTCCAGCGGTGCCAACGGTGCTCTCTCCGGCTGGGGGTGAGAGTGAGGATGAGGTGGGGCGGCGCTTCCGGGGAAATAGGGTTGTGCAGGCTAGGGAGCTACGCCTGGCTGGTTTGGCGGGTCCCCCTGCCGGCCCTGCCCAGATCAGCCCCTTTGTGCAGATTTTGCTGTCTGGAGTGTTGAGAGCTCCTTCTCGGCCCGGTGGCCCAAGGTCCAGCTCTCCATCCCATGGAGACTCTCCACCCCATGGAGACTCTCTACCCATGGCACATCCTTTGTGCTGGTATTTCCAAGCTGGGTACCTCTTTGATTTCCTTTACCAGAGGACTCTCCAACCCCCAGACTTCCAAGAGAAACGTATGCGGTTTCTGAAGACTTACCCTTTCTTGTCCTAGAGACCCGTGGGTGGCAACCTTTGCCTCCTGCCGCGAGGGCAAAGGAGAGGCTGCTGGGGGGGGGGCGAGAGATAGGACCTAACACCCACTGTGACTCCCACCCTGCCTCGCCCCCTCCCCCACCGAGAGCAACCCATCTCCCTCCCCTCATACTCTTCGTCTGTTCGTCTGTTCCGGTCGCAGCGTGTGAAAAAGCCCTCCCAGAGCCCTCAAGCCTCGTGTGGGCTGGAGGGAAGGAGAGGGGTACAAAGAGAGGCCTTGTCTCTAGAGATTCCTGGGAGAGCACATAGGAGCGTCCGTGGGAGTCAAGCTAGGGGGTCTAATATTAGAGTGAGGGTCCTCGGTAGGGGCGAGCCTAGCGGCTGCTGCCTCCATTCCTTCCCACAACACGTTAGAGTAGTGACAAGATCACAGGGAAGTGTTTTGACCACAGTGAGTCAGAAGCCTCTCGCATAGTCAAGACAGTCGCAGCATTCTCAGGCTATTTGTGAGGGTAATTTGGCTGGGGGAAGTGGAACCTACGCAGGCAGACTGTTGCCCCTTGTCAGGAGGCAAGCACGTGGAAAAGCGCTTTGCATTTAGTGAGAGGCCCATCCCACCAGCAGTGTGTGGCACCCCACAAGTCAGCCAAAGGACGCTAGCACACTAGATTGCCACTTCAGATGAAATGGGCGTGTGCCTTGCCTTGCGGTGTTAGTGCCTGCTGTCCACAAGAAGGGAAACCTCCACCCCCACTTCCCACCCCAGGCAGCCAGCTGAGAATCCTCCCCCACCCCCCCAGGTCCTACTTTCAGGACCCAGGGAACTGAACGCCTACTACAATCCCTGTCCCCTGGGCCTTAGAGAGCCCATATGATGGCTGCCGGACCGCTGGACGGGAGGCTCCCTTAGCGTCCTTGTACCCTATGTACCCAGAACAACTGCCTTTTTACCCCCAAATTTGGCGAATTTCACTTGATAGGAGATAGCTGCTGTTGGGGGTGGGGGTGGGGGGCGATGGGGGAGCAGATCTAGGCATGGGAATGGGCTGAGAGCATAGCCAATCAGAGGCGGACCCGGCGCTCCCTTGTGACCCCAGCCAGCCCCGCTGGTTCCTCCCTCTTTCTTTTCCCTTCCTCCAGCTTCCTTCCCTTCTTTCCACAGGCACTGGGCTTTGCCTGGCTGGCTGCTCCTCTTGTCCGCAGGGGTCCTCTATGGCTTCACCAGCCTCCACCAACCCAGCACATACCCACTTCGAGAGCTTTGTGCAGGCACAGCTTTGCCAAGATGTGCTGAGCAGCTTTCAGGGGCTCTGTGAAGCCTTGGGAGTGGAGTCTGGTGGGGGACTGCCCCTTTACCACAAGATCAAGGCTCAGCTCAACTACTGGAGTGCCAAGTCACTGTGGGCCAAGTTGGACAAGAGAGCAGGCCAGCCTGTGTACCAGCAAGGCAAGGCCTGTACCAACACCAAGGTAGATACTAAGAGTCTGGGAAGGCTGTGAGCAGTCTGGGGAGTCAGGAGACAGGATGCTACACCTGCCTTCCCTTCCGTGTTTTGCAGTGCCTAGTAGTAGGTGCTGGGCCTTGTGGACTTCGGGCTGCTGTGGAGCTGGCACTGTTGGGTGCCCGAGTGGTCCTTGTGGAAAAGCGTACCAAGTTCTCTCGGCACAATGTGCTCCACCTCTGGCCCTTCACTATCCATGACCTTCGGGCACTTGGGGCCAAGAAGTTCTATGGGCGCTTCTGCACTGGTACCCTGGACCATATCAGTAAGAGCTTCACAGTGGCCCTTGGGTGGATGGATGGGTCTGAATCTAGAGGTGGGCCAATGGGAGACTGCAGGGCCAGAGAAGAGGCAGAGGAAGCACTAGCCACTTTAACCAGGTGACCTGGGCCTGGCATCTGTAAAATGGACAGTGACTGCTGCAGATGTTATCGGGTGTGTGTGGGGGAGGGGTGGGGATGAAGGGGTGGGGGGGTGAGGGTGAGGGGTGGGTGGGGTGGGGGTGCGGTGGGTTGTGTGGCAGCGGCAGCCTCTTGCCCCTCCTCCAGATCTTAACAAGCACTCACCAGAAGGGGGGAAGGCAGGAAGGAGTCCGTCTGATCCCACCCTTATCTCGCTTCTAGGCATCCGACAGCTTCAGCTGCTTCTGCTGAAGGTAGCGTTACTGTTGGGGGTGGAAATTCACTGGGGCATCACGTTCACTGGCCTCCAGCCTCCTCCCAGGAAAGGTGAGTACTTCTGTGCTCCTGGGAACCACTACCCACCAAAGAGAGATCTGTATATATGCTCATCTGGCAGGTCTGGGCGGGAGTCAACTAACGCTTTTCTGAATGGGGTGAGGGGGTGAGGGTGGGGGAACCCGAGACTCAGATAGAGTGCAAATGGGAATAGTGAGATGGAAAGCTCATGGCCTTCCTCAACCTGCCTGCCTTGGCTGCTGAGAAGGTGTGAGCTGACAAACAGCCCCTCACTGCTTTCCAGACAGTGCATCTGTTTCGTTTCTCTAGCCTGACCTGGGAATGTAGGGCCCCTCTGACCTCTACACCTTTGTGACTCTCATGTTCTCTACCCCAGGGAGTGGCTGGCGTGCCCAGCTCCAGCCCAGTCCACCAGTTCAACTGGCCAACTATGAATTTGATGTCCTCATCTCAGCTGCAGGGGGTAAATTTGTCCCTGAAGGTGAGTGATCCTTTCCCTCATAGATAGACAGACAGACAGACAGACAGACAGACAGAACCCAGCATCCTAGGCTCCCCTAAGCCTTCCTAGAAGTGTTATCCCTACTTCCCCCTACCACTAGGCTTTACCATCCGAGAAATGCGTGGCAAACTGGCCATCGGCATCACAGCAAATTTTGTGAACGGGCGCACGGTGGAGGAGACACAGGTGCCAGAGATCAGTGGTGTAGCCCGGATCTACAACCAAAAATTCTTCCAGAACCTGCTGAAAGCCACAGGTCAGGGCCCAACCTCACAGGCCTTCCCTCCTCTTGCCTTACTATGGGATGTTTCCCACTTGCCTCTCATACCTGCCCTTGGTCCAAGGAACCCTACTCTTGTCCATCCTTGTGGTCTCACTAGCAAAAGAGAAAGATCCTGGAACTCTCTCGCACATGCATGGCTATTCTGCTTTGTGCTCCCTCATGCTGGAGTATAAGACTGATAGACGATGGGAACAGAAGAGCCATTCAAGAGCATGCCCTGCTTACTTTGGCTTTTATACTGCCGTCATGTGACCAAGTGATACAGGCCTCCCAGCTGTCACTCCACCTGGGTTTACCTCTTTGCTCCAAACTGCTAACTTCCGGGCCAGGACGGATGGCCCTTATCTGTGTGTGGAACACACTCATTGTTGCCTAAGCTGTGGCTTCGGCTCGCAGAGGTCAGCCATGGCGTGGGTGTTCCGAGAGGTAATAGACTTGGAATCACTTGCCTCCTGTCCTCCGCTTTGTGTCCCCGCTCCCCCCCTGCCCCCCCCCAGGTATTGATCTGGAGAACATCGTGTACTATAAGGATGATACCCACTACTTTGTGATGACAGCCAAGAAACAGTGTCTGCTGCAACTGGGGGTGCTACGCCAGGTAGGACCTGACCCAGCGGGCAGGAGGCTGGGCGGGACACAGTCTAGCCCTGGCTCTGGTCGGACCCCGTCCTATCCTGTGTCTGTCCACGTTGGCAAGCTCTTGTGCCCTGCATGTGTGTGGCAGTAGGAATCCTAGTGGGGCTAAACTGATAGTTACAGCACTGCTCGTGTGAATTCCATGACAGGGAGAGGTTTTTGTCTCTTCCTCTTGCTGGCTGTCAGTTCCCAGGGCTTAGAATGGTACCTAATGAGTGGTTAAGCACACACTATGGACCCAGTGAATGGATGCAAGAGCTGGATGCCTTCCTTCTGTGTTCTGTGTACTATGCGGAGAGTTTGCACAAGTACCGTGTAAGCTGTATGTCAGGACAAAGCCCATGACAGCAATGATGCTGGGCTTCTCAGCAGAGCAGGGACAAGGTTGAGATGGGGGTGCTACTGGGATTCTATGCCCAGCCCAGCTTGCTTGCTTTCTTTCTTTCTTTCTTTCTTTTTTTCCTGAGACAGGGTTTCTCAATGTTAGCCTTGGCTGTCCTGGAATTCGCTCTGTAGACCAGGCTGGCCTTGAACTCAGGGAGATCCACCTGCCTCTGCTTCCCAAGTGCTGGGATTAAAGGTGTGCACCATCACCACCCAGCTGAATTTTTTTTTTTCTTTCCCAAGACATGTTTCTCTGTGTAGCCTTGGTTGTCCTGGACTGGCTTTGTAGACCAGGCTGGCCCTGAACTCACAGAGATCCACCTGCCTCTGCCTCCCAAGTTGTGGGATTAAAGGCATGTGCCACCACCGCCTGCTGCCCAGCCCAGCGTTCAGTTGTTATGTAGTCTAGGCAGCCTCTCCCCTCCTAGGCCTCAGCATGTCATGTGCACTTTCGATACTGTAGGTCAGTCTTCTATAAAATGGTGTGGAGCTGGGCATGTGACTGTTCTCAGCTTCTGCTCTCTCGGCCATGTAGGACTTGCCGGAGACTGATCAGCTGCTGGGCAGTGCCAATGTGGTACCCGAGGCTCTGCAGCGCTTTGCCAGGGCGGCTGCTGACTTTGCCACACACGGCAAGCTTGGAAAACTCGAGTTTGCTCACGATGCTCGTGGGCGGCCCGACGTGGCGGCCTTTGATTTCACGAGCATGATGCGGGCGGAGAGTTCTGCTCGTGTGCAAGAAAAACACGGTGCCCGACTTCTGCTGGGACTGGTGGGGGACTGCCTGGTAGAGGTGAGCATTTCAGGAGGAAGCTCTCTGGTTGGGGGTGGGGCATAAAGTTCTGCTTGTGGGAGGAGCTGGCACGCACACACACACACACACACCCCTGCTTGATAGAGGTGAAAGCTGTACGGGGTGGAAAAGGGTATTCCCCCACTGGAGATACCTGGACTTGGGTCATACCCATGGGATTGTCATTGAGTGGTTTCTGGCTCCTCTTGCCCCACAGCCCTTCTGGCCTCTGGGCACTGGAGTGGCCCGGGGCTTCTTGGCAGCCTTCGATGCAGCCTGGATGGTGAAGCGGTGGGCAGAAGGTGCTGGGCCCCTAGACGTGTTGGCTGAACGGTGAGGCCTGGGTTCAGAGTCTAGTTAGCATGACTTGGGACAAGGGTCAGGAAGAGCGGGCAGGAGATACTAATGGAATGGATGGAGGCCTTGGGACTACAAGAAAGACCTGGGAGTCCTTGAAGGGTGGGCGGTGACCCCTTCCCCTCGTGTTTGTGCCACTACCTTCCACCACCACCCATAGTGAAAGCTTGTACCAGCTTCTGTCACAAACATCCCCAGAGAACATGCATCGAAATGTTGCCCAGTATGAGTTGGACCCCGCCACCCGATACCCCAACCTGAACCTCCGAGCTGTAACCCCCAATCAGGTCAGACTCTCTACCCTGCCCTCCCACCCGCCCATCTTCCCAGATCAACTCTTTTCCCATGCCAGGTCTTCCCTCCTCACTTGTTGACCCAGTGGGGGTCAGTCCCACCACAGGCAGGCTCCTCCCCAAGGGCTGATGGGGTGGGACAGCGGCCAGCTGCCTTAAAACTGAGAGGAAGCTGCCTTAGGTACAAGACCTATATGACGTGGTGGACAAGGAGCATGCCCAGAAGAGTGATAAGACAGATTCAGGAAAGACAACCACAGGTGAGCAGGCCTTTCACCAGCCAGCGAGGCAACGTTGGGGGCAGAGTGCTGGAAAGATTGTTTTGTGGATACTTTGGGGTTCGGTCGGGGGCGGGGAGGGGCTACAGAGCTCGGGCAGCAGCTGTGTGGCAGTCTGGAAGCAACTTCAGTGGTATCCACCTCCGTGGCACTGGCGGTGCTGAGCAGTGACAGCTGTGCTATGCTGTTCCAGCTGTTCCGCCAACTCTTTCCTGCAGCTGTCCGTGGGTATCAACCCAAACCACCTGCTCTTTGAGCCTCAGAGCTTCCCTACCCGTTTACACCTTGGCTTTTATGTAGCCATAGTGGGCGCCATTTATTTGTTGCCAAACAAATGTATGCTGAGAAGGGGAATGAACTAGAACTGGGAAGGATGAGGCACTCACTGCTGGCCTTGAGCATACATCTGGCAGCCTGGCTCTTACACACCCAGCCACGGGTGTGGGCCTTGGATACAGCATGGCTCTGCTCTCCTAGGGTCAGCGGGCACTGAGGAACTTTTACACTGGTGCCAGGAGCAGACAGCAGGGTTTCCTGGAGTTCATGTCACCAACTTTTCTTCCTCGTGGGCTGATGGGCTAGCCCTGTGTGCCCTGGTGCACCGCCTACAGCCTGGCCTGCTGTGAGTCCTACCTCTGACCCGTGCCCAACCCTTCCCTCTGCTGCATGGTAAGACACTGCAAGAGCTGGCCGCCCAGTGAGTCCCAGCTCCACCTCTCACTTCACCTCCCTAGAGGTGGCAGTCTAGTCTGGCTCTGCTCAGCAGCCCGGTAGGGCTTTACAGAATCAAGTGCCTCCAGATGGAGAAGTCAGAAGCTGCACAAGACAGGATGGAGGGCCGCGGTAGAGCACACTTGCTTAGCATGAGTGAAATCCCTGTTCCATCCAACATGGGCACGTGCCCACGTACGTGCACGCACAAGCACACGCAGACACACTACGGCTGGGTATAGTGGCACACAACTCCAATCAAAGCAGGTTGGAAACAAAACCAGGAGCATCACTGTAAATTTGAGGCCAGCCTTAGCTACATGGTACCAGTCCAGACCTCCCAGAATCCCCATTCGTCTTCCCAAATCCTCTCCCCTCCCCAGCCAGGCCATCCCTGGGGCGGGGGGTGGGGGGTGGGGTGGGGCTCAGTCCTACCCCTGGAGGGCCTGTTCCTGTAGGCTAAAAGGGCTGAGTGGCTAGCTTCCTTAAGACAGAGGGGCCGCCTTAGGTATGTATGTATGACATATGGCCAAGGAGCAGTGACTGATGCAGGTAGAAGTGACACGGTGGTAGATAACCACCAACAAACCAACCTTCATGCCTCCCTGCCCCACCACCACCACATACACACACTGCTGTTTCTTGTCTTCTTCAATGGAGCAAGGTTTGTGTCTCTCATTGGCATCTCATCTGATGCTCCACAGGGAACCCTCAGAGCTGCAGGGCATGGAGGCTCTAGAAGCCACTTCCTGGGCACTGAAGGTGGCAGAACACCAGCTGGGCATCACACCGGTGTTGTCTGCACAGGCAGTAGTTGCGGGCAGTGACCCACTGGGCCTCATTGCCTACCTCAGCCACTTCCACAGTGCCTTCAAGAACACGCCCCACAGCTCAAGTGAGTTGGCATTTGTGGGGGGCGGGGCTGGCAGGAGGGAAGGAGGTGCTATCTCAGGACCCACCCCAGGTGGAGGGTGGCTACAAAGATTACAACACTGACAGCTGGAAACTGCCTGCAGGCCTTGTCAGCCAGCCTTCTGGGACCCCCAGTGCTATACTTTTCCTTGGCAAACTCCAGAGGACGCTACAACGGAGCCGGGCCAAGGTGAGGAGTCTAGGCAGGGTTGAGGCTGGACATTCTAAACGAGGAGAGGGGAGAGCTGGGCTCAGGTCATGTTCACAACAATAGGACTTGTTGCATGGCCATGGGGAGGACGCTGGCGACAGGAAGCCTTCCGTGCAGGTAAATGCAGACACAGCGGAGGCTAGGCCAGTTCTGGTTCTCCGTCCTGTCCTATTTCCTGTATCTTGCCCTCCATTACCTGTTCTGCAGTCCCTGGTCCTGTCTAGCCTTTCTCCCTTCCTTGGCCACCCTTCCTTTCTGTATACATCTGCTCCCCTGCTCATGCCACCTGAGAATTACCTCCTTAGGTAGAGGATGAGACCCCAAGTACTGAGGAGCCACCTCTCTCTGAGCCCAGTGTACCTCCATCACTGCCATCTGAACAACAGGAGGTAGGATCCAGGACCCTGTCTGCAAAAGCCTAAAAAGATAGAAAGGGGCTCCAGGGGAAATGGAAGACCTTGGCAGTTGTCTTTGGGCTCAGCTGATCCTGTAATCCTTGGGGTCTGTGCAGGGTGGGGCAGAGGATCTGTGCGAACTCTGTGGGAAACACCTCTATATCCTGGAACGCCTCAGTGTGGACGGCCGTTTCTTCCACCGGGACTGCTTCCGCTGCCATTCCTGCGAGGCCACATTGTGGCCAGGCGGCTATGGGCAGCATCTAGGAGACGGTAAGTGGGCCTGGGAGATGCTACAGGGACTTGGGGCTTGGTGGTTTCTTGGGGGACATGGAGCTTGTGGGTGGCGAGGGAGAGGAGGCTGGACAGTAAGTGGAAACAGGCCCTCCTCCAAAGCTTTATGTGTGTGGAGTCCTAAGAGATCCACTGTAAGCCAGTCTTGCAGCCTCCACCTTCCCTGAGTGTCTGGGCAGTGGGCGATGTCTAACCTCCTCTACCCTTCCCAGGTCATTTCTACTGTCTCCAGCACCTACCCCAGGAGGACCAAGAAGAAGCTGATAATGAAGGAAGTACAGAGATCCAGGTTAAAACAAAACAAACAAACCTCTGTTGTTGTATAATAGGATATGAGAAGAGGCAGGTCTCCCCAGATCACTGCACTTTGCTGGCAGGAAATGAATGTGCTGCCCCCTACTGACAGTTAACCACTAGATGGGGTCCATGACCTGACCATGTGGTGGCTTTTCCAGGAGCTTCCTACACCAGATGACAATAGCATGCAGCCAAGCCCCTTGCCTCCTGCACCCCCTGTGAAGACAGTCAGCCCCCTCCCAAGCCCCAGCCCGCCCGCCCGTCGGCTGATCCGCCTCTCCAGCTTCGAACGCCTGAAGCTGTCATCTCTGAACATCATCCCTGACTCAGGAAAGGAGCCTCCGCCCAAGCCCCCAAGGAGCTGTGGAGTGTTGGCTCAACAGGCTCTGGAGAGCAGCTTTGTGGGCTGGGGTGTGCCAGTCCAAGCGCCACAAGGAGGTGCTCTTCCTACGATGTGCTCGTCTGGGAGTTTGTGGGGAGGAGGGGTACTAGAACTTCTGCCAAGGGGCTTCTGGGAAACAGAAGCGGAAGTCGCTGGACTCCCAAGCCATACCTGTCTCTCTTCTGCTCAGTTCCTGTGGCCACAGGGAATGTGGAACAGAGTCCCTTTCCCGGTGAGGAGGAAGAGGAAGAGGAAGAAGAGGAAGAGGAAGAAGTAACCCTGGAACCACATTTAGAGCAGGTAAGTGGCAGGAGTTCAGCTGCCTACTGTTTGAGCAAGGCGGCATCTGACAGGCATTTCCTACCCCTCATCGTAGAAGCTCTGCTAGCCTGCACCCTCTTGGAATGCCTTTTCACCCAGTCTCACTAACTTGCCTCTAAGTCTTTATCTTCTTTACCAGAATTTACCTATTTCCATCCCAGTTTTTCACCCTTCTAGTTTCCCCCATTCCTAACCAGGGGGCCAGACTTTACTGCTGACTGGCCCAACCCTCCCACAGACTCTGCTGACCTTCACCAAGAACGCGGGCAGCATGACTAAGTACCCGACGTGGTATCGGACCCTCATGCGCCGTGCCAGAGAGGAGGAGATGAAGAGGTTTTGCAGGGCCCAGGTGAGCCCCAGGCGAGCCCCAGGCACCAGAGCTCTGACAGGGTCAGAAGTTGTCTGAGCTCAGAATGCCTCCAGCGCTCCAGTCTTGAGCAATCCAGGGAATCCTGTCCTACAACCCACAGGCCATCCAGCGAAGACTAAATGAGATTGAGGCAGCTGTGAGGGAGCTGGAGACTGAAGGCAAGGAGTTGGAGCTGGCCTTGAGGAGAGAGAACAGTGAGTACAGCCAGGGGAGTGACATGCTAGTGCAAACGGTTCTCGGCACCATGTTCAGCCCCCAGCAATCCCCGGGCCCAGTGGCTATGCCACATAGCTCACACCCATCACAGCCTATTTCCGCTGGATCCTTTTCCGCTTCCATTCCTTTCTCTTATCAGGCTCCCCAGAACAGCAAAAGAAACTCTGGCTAGAGCAGCTGCTACAGCTCATTCAGAAGAAAAACAGCCTAGTGACTGAGGAAGCTGAGCTCATGATCACGTAAGGCCAGGGGCGGTGGCGTGGTACGTGAGCCAGGTCCAAGCCCTGGCAGCACCCTGCCTAGCTGTGCTTCTGCCATCTCTGGTCTCCACAGGGTACAGGAGCTGGACCTGGAAGAGAAGCAGTGGCAGCTGGACCAGGAATTGCGGGGCTACATGAACTGTGAAGGTCTGTGGGCTATCTCATGGCGGTGGATACTGACCAAGCATCCCAGTCTTCCTGAGACAATTCAGTAAACAGGCAAAGGATGTGACTCCCAAGCCTCCATTCGCCCTCCAATCAGGCCACCACGGTGGCAAACCTGCTCGAAGTCTCAGCAACAAAGCCTGGTTGTAGAAACCACACAGGCTGAGTTACCTCCTCAGGCTCCCTGGCTAGGGCCCTGCTCTCTAAGCTTCGTTTTCTCCCTTCAGAAACCCTGAAGACGGAGGCTGATCGTCAAGCTGAGGACCAGGTCCTGAGGAAGTTGTTGGATGTGGTGAACCAGCGGGACGCCCTCATCCGTTTCCAGGAGGAACGGAGGCTCAGTGAGATGGCTTCAGAGAAAGGGGCCGGGACTTAGAGGATAGTTAGCTGGCTCCCTGCGCTGTAAGCAAGACGTCACCCAAGGGCTGCCACCTCAAGCTATCCGGACTGCCAAATCAGGGGCTTCGTTGTTTACAATAAAAGTCTTATGGCTGTGAACAGGGTCTATGCTGTGTGCAGCTGGGCGGTGGGCAAGGAGGACAGGGGATAAGCCAATGTCCTACGGTGCACACGGTGGCAAGCCTACTGACGCTCCCTTCCCATCACTGTCTGCAAGGAAAAGGGAACAGCCGCCAGAGTGTGTCAGTTCGGTTTTATTGTTTCTCAGCTTTGTCTCCCTCCTGCTGCCAGCAGTGGGGCTAGCTGAGGCTCTGAGCCTAGGCCCTGGCTCTCATTTTCCCTTCTCAGAGCATGCTGGAGTTCGGCCTGGGCCCGACATAAGCCTTTGGCCTCCTGCCTGTGGAAGAGGTAGACTGCGCCAGCCCCCAGCACCAGACCCACGTTGGGTGTCCAGAGCAGTACAGCCACTTCCCTGGCCTCTAATCCTGCAACCAGGACACACAGCAACACGAGGAGGGTCAACCCCCAAACGATCACATAGCCAGCGAATGCAGCCCACCAGCGAGCTTGAGCCACGCCTAGCCCCAGCTCTGTGCACGCCTCCCTGAGCACGCTGACCAACGCTGACCGTCCCGGTGGTCCTAGAGCAAGGGAGAACAGTAGAACAGGGGAGTGTCAACATGGAGGCCGGGGCTGCCTTCAAGTAGGGGTTTGGGGAAAGCTGACGCACCATCGGCAGGGCATGAGTCTTCCTGCGGGGGACTGTGCTTCACATACAAAGTCGCCATGAGGGCCTCGTGATCAGAGAAGGGGGTGCCATTGTGGGGGTCACAGCCTGTAGTGGTTGTCAGAGTCTTACAGTAGATGTGGAACCCAGAAACTGCCTAGGAAGAGCGAGAGTACAGAGAAGCTTATATTTTCCCAAGGAACCCCCTCCCCCCCCATCCCCAACAGGTCTCCCACTCTCCAGCTATTGGTGGCCCAAGACTACATCAGCCGAACCAAAGATCAGCATGAGCCAGTGACCGCAGAAGGAGACGGAGAAAAGCATGCTGGGGATAAGAGCCTGACCTTGTAAAGCACGTAGTCAATCCGGATGCCAAACGGAAACGGTCCCAGGTCCTGTTGGCTGACATAGCAGTTCTTGGGTACCATGGTACAGCCATCTTCAGAGCCCTAGGGAAGCGGGTAGCTGGGATGCTGAGAGGAAGGAAAGTTGAAAGGAGTGTGGGGTATAGGTAGGGAACCAATCAGGCAGCGTCTCTCACCTTAAAGTCCTGGGTCTCAACATAGGCATCACGGAGGCCCGTCCACTCTTTCAGCAGGCAGCAGCCCAGGTCTTTGGGGTGCATGTTGAGGTCCCCACACAACAGAACCACATCTGCATTCTTTGATGTGTGGCTGGGGTGGGGCAGAGTGGCAAGGAAGAAAGGTTTCCCTTACTATTTGCCCTCTCGATGAAAGCCACCACCCCTCAACCCGAGTCCCCACCCCACATCCCCTGTCAAGCCCAGGCTCACACACTGGATGAACTGGGCCAGTTCCCAAGCTTGGGCCACACGGTGTGCTAGGTAGATGTCCTTCTGTCGACTGTATTCAGCATGAAGCTAAAGTGGAAGGGATTTCAGATGAGATTAAGGGCCCCAAAGGTTGTTTAAATCAGACTGGCATCCATCACTTCTCACAGTTAAGGGGCCAATATGTTGTGCTTAATTTAGAAGGTAGGGCCTAATAAGTGTTTATTAGCCCTATAATTATTATTACGGCGGTATTTTCTAACCCACTAACAATCCATGAAACACAGGCACCTGTTATATTTGTTATATTTTAAAATAGCCTTAGTTAACCTGGGGCAGGGCAGATATTAATCCCCCAACTACATCTCATAGTGGGGCAGGTATCCCATACCCTGCCCCAATCCCATGCCATCTGCTTCTACTAATTTCTATCAAGCTACCTCCCATCCACGATCCCAAATACTTGCTAATGCTCTTCATCTGGGCTAAACCCTCCATCCACGCCGGCCATGTGCTTCTTCCTGACTAACCCATGGCGGCAGCCTCCTTCCTCCTCCTGTGTCTCTCCCAAGACAGTAGTAATAGAGAGATGGATTGCAGAGAGAGAACTCAGGTGAAGACGAAATGAGCCAGAAAATGAGAAGAAGCCAGAAGATTAGAGTAGATTGACCAATTAGTTTGAGACCAAGCAGAGCAATTCTGGGCCAAGAGAGAAGCCAGATGAAATAAGTCAGCTGGGAGAAGAGTTTGAGCAAAAATAGCTGAGTTGAACCAGCCAGCTCAGAACTCAGAAAGAACAAGTTAAGTGTGACCTTATTAAGCAGTAAGTCTCACAGGCTAAAACATTCTATGCCTGGGTTATACAAAGGCTAGAAGCTTCTAGGACTAGGCCTAGGTTAGCAGAAGGAGGCAGTAAGCCTCCCAGATAACAATTGAGCCAGGAGAATGAAATTACTTTTGCAGTCACTTGGCACGGAGTTTGGCACAGGATGAGTGAACCTTGCTCACTGCTACCTTCTGAGCCCATGCCTCACCCCCAGGCACCAAAGCTAGTGGAGTCTCTTCTCTACCTCGGCACTGGACTGCCTGGCCCAGCGCCTAAGCCTGGCTAACGTCACTCACGTGGGTCACGTAGGCATTCAGCACCAGCCCGCTCAGACGGAGCACCAGCAGTCCCACGGCCTTCCCACAGAACCAGTCTCCATGATAGAACTGCAGGCAAGAGAAGACAGGAATTCAGGGCACTGCCACCCTCCTGCGTGGGGGGGGGGGGGAGGGCAGCGCCCAGGAGCGCTGCACACAGGGGTAGTAGGGGCGAGCACCTCACCTTGTAGGGGTAGCCATTGAGAGTGTAAACGTGCTGGAGAATTTCCTGGATTGGATGTCTGGAGAACACACAGAGGCCACTGCCAAATATTCCGCTGAAAATCAAGTCTTGCTTAAGAACTAGAAAAGCAAGGTGGGAAGACCCAGGCCGCCTCCTCCGTTTTCTTGCCTCCCAGCTCTGAGCAGCCACTTTTCTCTCTAATGCTAAGATCGGGCCCAGAACAAAGCTTAAGATAGCAGCCCTTGCAAGAGGATGAGAGGACCCCCTGTTCTTCTCCCACCCAGAGGAAGAGAGAGGGTCGTGGGTGCCAGCAAGAATATCAGACAGCGATGAGCTTCCTGGTCTGAGGACACAGACTTATCACCTTCTGAAGTAGTGTGCATCCGGGTAAGCGGGCGCTAGTTTCTGCCTTAGGTACTGGAAGTCCTGCTCACTCCACACCTGAGGAGAAGGTAAGGATACTTGCTTGGACTTCATCCCAGGGCGCCCCCTGCTGCCCTCCACCCAACCTAGCCTGCCGTACAACCTCACCTCCTGCAGTAGAGCCAGGTCGAAGCTTTCCAAGTTCAGAAAGTCTCCCAAGCGCTTCATGCGGTCCACCCTATGCTTGCTCAGGTAGGGGATGTCCCTTAAAAAAAAAGGGGGGGGGAGGGAGAGACAGAGGACTGGGTTGAGGGCTCAGCAGTTCAATTCCCAGCACCAACAAGACAGCTCACAACTGTATCTAGCACCTTCACACAAACAGACATGTAGGCAAAAACACCAATGCACTATATATATATATATATATATTTTTTTTTTTTTTTTTTTTTTTTTTTAAAGAGAAAGAAGGGCCATGCCTGGGGAAGTGATTGCTGCTACCACCTCGGTTCTGGGTGATGTGAACTTTGGCGATTCAGGAAGGGCAGAGTCGTGGCTCAGCTGAAGAAGGCCTGCTTCTTTCCTAGGCATGTCCGGGTGGGGGACAGAAAGGTGGCCCCGAGGCCGCAGCCCACGCCGGGGCGCACTTACCAACAGTTGAGGTTGAAAACCCTCAGCCGCAGAGAAAAGTTGGGCTTCATGCCAGGGGTGCTTCGGGGCACCAGCGGCGAGGCTGATGGCGCGCACAGGTGGCCGGCTGTGTCCCGCGCTGCACGGTCCCAGGAACCCGAGCTTGCGGTTGGGGGGGCGGGGGGAGCGACTCCCGCGTCACTGGGATCGCAGGCCGTCCGCCAACCCGGAAAGGAGGTCGGCTGCAAATCCCGGGCAGGCTGCACGAAGCCGTCGGCAGTCCCGGGAGGAATCCCGGGTGGACCACTCCAGGATGTTTAGTCCCTCGGGGGGTTCTTGACACCGCGGCCTACCTGTTCCTCGGTTGGCCCTGGCCTGGCTTCGCCAGCAACAGGCTCAAAGTTGAAGAGAGGCCCCGCCCACGACACCGGCTCAGGCCCCGCCCCTAGCCGGCGTTGTGGGTGGAGCCACGAGGTTGCCGTGGCGACCTGCAGTGTTTGGGCTCTTGGCTGTGGGCTTTCGCTGCCATGGCCACCCCGCAGCAGCCGTACCGGCCCTGGGCCCCAGATTGTAGCGCGAGGTTGCCGCCCGAGCCGCCGCTGCGGGTGAAGGTGGTGGGGCTCTTCAAGAGCTCCAGCTTTCAGGTGTCGAAGACCATTGCTGAGGTAACCTCTCCCACAGAGACTACGAACCACCGCAGCTTCCCGGCCTGGATCCCGCCCGCGCTGGCTGGGGTCCAGTTCTACCTAGGGCTGAGTAAGGGGTGTAGAGGACAAATGCAGGTCGCAGAACCCGTTGGGGAAAGTGACAATTTCCGAGTATCCAGGGATCCAAATGCTTTGATTAAATTTACACAATTCAAGGTTGCGGAAAAGTATTACCGCATAACTAGCTGATTAGAAAAAGAACAAGAGCAACTCCTTGTGGGTTTTTGTTGTTTTGTTTTTTGTACTTTTAATTATGGAAGGGTCTTCCTTTATAATCTCTGTAGGTGTTTCTGCATTTTAACAGCGTCAGATACTTCTTGGATTCTTTTGGTTTTTGGTTTTGTTTGGTTGGTTTGGTTTTGGTTTGGGGGGTTTGTTTGTTTGTTTGTTTTTTCTTTCGAGACGGGGTTTCTCTGTGTAGCCTTGGCTTTCCTGGACACTCTCTGTAGACCAGGCTGGTCTCAAACTCACAGAGATCCGCCTGCCTCTGCCTCAGGAGTGCTGGGATTCAAGCACCACCACCGCCCGGCTACTTCTTGGATTCTTAAGACATGGTCCAGAAGATTTGAGGAATCCAGATATGCCTTTGAAAATGTGTAGAATGATATAAAACACCTGAGGAAACAGATGAGCCGATCTAGCCAGTTCAGTCATGCTGCGGCACGCCTGCAATGTGAAAAAGCAGGAGTGGGAGTGTGCTGGGGAAAGACTCGTGCCTCAGCCCCACCCCTGCTCTTTGTGCGTGTTTTTCCAGCTGGATAGCAAGACAGCCAAGTGGAATTCACCTTCAGAACACCCTGTCTCTTGCTTGCTCCAGCATCCACAGAGTAAAAGTGCTGTTTTGTGTGTGCGTGTGAGAGGATAAAGGTTTCTTGGTTCTGTTTGTTTCTTTACCGTTGTTTTGAACCAGTGTTACAGCTAAAGTGGAATTTCAGGGGTTGAAGGTTACCTTCCTTCCTTCTTTCCTTCCTTCCTTCCTTTCTTTCTCTCTTAGTTGATTGTCTTGTGACATTAATGTTTCCTGTGGCTGTCCCACATTGCAGGGAAGTATTTGCAACCTTTTTTTTTTTTTCTTCCTGGGAAGTCCAAATAGTAAATATGTTAGTTGTTCCAGGATGCAGTCTCAGGGTTCTGTTGTAAGCGCAGTGTGCCCAACTATGGTAACCCAGGCCTGTAGTCCTGGCACCCATGAGGTCGTGACAGCAAGATGCAGAGTTGATGACCAGCTTGGGCTCCATAGTTAGAATTCCTTGTCTCTACAACAGAGCAAAGCAGCCAGCAGCCACAAGATATAGGTGAATAGTAGTGTTCCAATAAAACTTTATTGTAGATGCTGAATTAGACATATATAATTTTGATGTAACATGAAATATGATTCATCTTTTGATTACTTTCAACCATTAGAAGGTGTGAAAATTATGCTAGGCTATCAGTTCTTTCAAAAACTGTACAGGAGCTAACACCTGCTGTGAATAAAGCAATGTTTTAAATATTCCAATAATGTAATTTTCCCTTAAGTTTCTGTCTTGTGACTATATTCTGATAGAAAATGTATCCGAGTAAATTCAGTTAGTTCTAATGTAATCAAGGATATTTATTTGTAATACCAGTATATTTGTGAATAATCCTGATGCCTGATTCACAGACAGATTTGGATTTGTAAAAGGTAAGGATAAACATTAGCATATATCTTAATTTGGTTGTAGTCCATTATACAACAAATGTTTTATGAACAAGCGTAACGGGCCTTAATTTGAAAATGACTGATCTTATTACGTATTATAGATTGTTCTTCACTTAGAAACAGTGGGCATCCTGTAGGATTGTCTGAAACTGAGCACAGACTGTGCAATTGAGGAAACGTTCTATTGTTTGGGAACCGTACATAGTCTAGGAAGGCACATGGCCAGGTTGCTGTTGTCATCCTGCGCCTGTCCCAGAGTAGGATACACGCTTTTCCAGCCTTTCTCCCCTCTTGGAACGGCCACACCCGATACAGCATGCCAGGCCTGTGCCTTTTAGACCACACTGGGGCCTCAAAGCATCATCCTGAGCAATAGAAGCTTGGTTCCTGGCACCGTGTTGGCCAGCTTACAACCTCTTACAGCTCTAGTTCTGGGAAATCCAGCGGCCTCTTCTCTATGAGCACTCACACTGAAGTGAACATTAGACACCTCCCTACCTGGCCCGACGCATGCATGCACATAATTTTTATATTAAAAAGTCTTTTTTTTTAAAGTAATTTTCTCCGATTCACACACTTGAGAAATGTTTGGTCAAAGCACACGCAATACTAAAACTCATCTAGAAGCCTAAACTTACTTAGTATTTGCTTCTCCTTTTCTGAATGGCACAACCACAGCAGGGCCCTTTGACTTGTTCTCCTTATAGCAACCATTCAGAGCAATGAGAGATAGATATAGATATATTATAAATTATATATATATATATGGCTACAAATCAAGCACCTGTAGGTCTTCGGAGATTTAGCAATTTAATTTAGTAGGGAAGTCTTTAAAAGAACACAACAGATCCCCAAATCATTGGTATAAACTCATTTATTCAGTTATGTGTGGACGGTCCACTATATACCAGATGAGGTATATACTATATACTCTAGCCCTCTAGATCTTGTTCCCTAAAAGCAAGAGGCAAACCAGTCCTGACTGGTTGGAGTGTCTGAGAACAGGCCAGGGCATCTCAGTCAGGCAGTGCGGCGTGTGTGAAACCTCCTGAAGAGCCCATAAAAATTTGGGATTAAATGATTTTGACCTTAAAAAGAGGACGTAGTAGGCTGATGTGATCACACAGGGAGGAGAGTGCTGAGTTCAGATACCTGGTAACCCATGTAAAAGCCAAGCCCAGTACAGTACACTGTAAGCCTGAGTGTGGTAGGGGAGACAGGCAGGTCTCTGAGCTCTCTGGCCAGCCAGTCTAGCTGAACCAGCCCCAAGTTTACTGAGAGATCCTGGGTCAGCAAACAAGTTGAAGGGGAGCAGTAGAAAAGGCCTCTGGTTTCCACACCTGCATGCACAGCTGTCGTACCCCGCCCCCTCCCCAATAAACGAGTAAATGCAGAAATGAGAATGTAAACTATTTTCTATTGAAACCTAGACTCTGAAATGTAATTACCCATCCAGATTCGAAGATCCAGTGATAGTTCCTCTTCAAGAATTTGCTTGGGATCAGTATCTACAGGAGAAAAAGAGGGTAAGAGATATGTCAGCAAGGGGTTGAGGGTGGGTACTGGCCAGTACACGCCCATGTGAATTATTTGTGCAGTTTAGGGAAAATGATGAATCCAGCTAAAATTCTTTCTCTTGAGTATGTACTTTCCATAAGTTATTTTAATCACCTTCCCAGACATCTTTCCTAAACAGTAAATAAAATATTTTCAGAATATTCTTGTAGGTAGCATTTGAGAGAGATGAGTTTTACACTGTCAGAGATGATAGCTAGCCATGCTAGCTACCTGTCTTTCTTTATTTGTGGCTTACACTTCCTATGACACCCTGGCTCATCCTACAGTGGCCTGGCCCTTAATCTGGACAGTGTAGTCTGTATACCCCAGAGATAATGAGGTTGCGGGGGGCTGAGGTGCTCTACTGACCATAGCCACCCTCCCATGAGGCGGCGTGTCCCAGCTGCCGCTTTGATCTCCACAGTTCTCTAACAGAGACTTCAGGCCTGCCTGGGGACCAGCCGAGCTCGTATGGGATGACAGGCTGCTTTCCTCTGAGATGCCATCTGACCTCTCGGTAGTGGTACCTGGAGCCTAGTGGGAGAAGGATGCTGCCACGTGCCGTATGGGGAAGTCATCGCAAACATGTATATATGGTGCTGAAGATACGGAGAACACCATTCTAGCATAGGTGGGTAGGGAAGGAAGGAGACACTCAGATCCTTGTACAGTTAGGAGTAACCGGTGGTCCTGGTTAGCCTGGGATTTGGGAGGTTCAGTGTTAAAATTAAAGCAACTTTAAGGAAAGTGGGGGCAGTTAACCAATCCTAGCATAAGACAATATTTTATCATTAATTTTTTTTTATCTGTGTGCATGAGCATTCTGTCTGCATGTCTGTCTGTGCACTACAAGCACGCCTAGTGCTATGGAGGCCAAAAGAGGGCATTGGATCTGGGCCTGGATTTAGAGTCAGTTGTGAGGCACCATGCGGGTGCTGGGACTCAAACCCAGGTGCTCTCAAAGAGCAGCCAGTGCTCTTAGCCACGGAGCCATCTGTCCAGCCCCTAAATAAAATAAGTTCTCAAAGTTCTGTAGTCATGCTAATGACATTACCAGCTAGTCTCACACACTCTGCCTGCTACGGTCTGTGGCTTGTATCCATGTATAACGTTGCCTTGCACGTCTCCCCCATCCTCTCACATCCCACAGCCCTCCCTTCCCACCAGGGGACTTTGGTGCTCCCTTCTGCCTGCTTCTCCTCTTGTGCCTAATGAGGTTCTATGGTTCATCATTGCTGCTTTATGTGGAGCCCCTTTCTTCTCTCTCCTGCCCTTATACTCACACTTGTTAAAAGCTAAGGAACTTTTTTTTTTTTTTTTTTTTTTTAGTGTAAACCATGGTTATGTTAGGGACAGAGCTTCTTAGCACATTTCGTCCTAACGAATCAGTTCCTTAGCTTAGCTGGCCTTACGCTTCTGCAGAATATAATGCCTCCCTATGGGCACAGTTGAGGGGACCCTGGGAAGGCCTATTTTTACACACACACACACACACACACACACACACACACACACATAGACCACACCATTAGAAGTTAATAGCAGAAAGCTCTAGGAACCATCAGGACCAAGAACTCTTCTGATGTGCATCAGAGATAGAAGTAAAGTGTTTACATCTATGCCTTCTGTGGAGCTCCCCTGTCTGCTGGTGCCTTCTGGCAGAATCAAACAGTGCCTGAGTTGGAGAATGAGGATTAGGAAAAAATAGGGCAGAGGCAAGAAATAGATTCCTGAGAATAGGAGAGAGAAGAAAACAGAGACAGAATTCCGGAGGACTGGCAGTCAATACTGCAGCCCTGACTTTATTGGCAAGGGCACAGAAACACTTTACAGGCATGGGGACGAGGTAAAAACCCATTCTCAGCACATAGTGCTGACACCTGCACATGTTATCTCAAGTACCTACATCCTCCCAGAGTCAGTCAACCTTGAATGCATACTTGGCAGACCATCTTACTATCCTCCTCCTCAGAAGTTCGCATTAACCCTTGAATCAGGGCAAAGAGCACGGGTGCAACACCTGTAGACAGAGAGTCTTTGCAGATAGCTCCCGACACCTGCCCCACTGAACAAAGAGTCCACAGTTACACTTCCTTCTCTTGTTACATGTTTGAGTCTTGCAAAATACAACAATAACTCTAAACACACCAAGGATTGCTTAGCCCTTATCAGGGATTCGCCATCGAGCATGGACACGTTTGCGCTCCGAGGTGAAAACCAGGAAGCAGGGTTGTTGTTACATTATCAGTAGGGTCTAATAATGTTTGTTAATAGGCCTATAATTATTATTATTATTATTATTATTATTATTATTATTATTATTATTATTATTATCATCAATCCTCTAAACTGCTGCCCATAGTGGGGCAATCCCATGCTATCTGCTTCTAATAATTTCTATCAAGCTATCTCCCACCCATAACCTCATGGACTTGTTCTTCATCTGGGCTGAATCCCCATCCACACCAGCCATGTGCTTCTCCAACTAACCCATGATGGCGCGATACGGGATACCTGCCCCACTATGGGAAGTAGTTTAGAGGATTAATGTCTGCCCTGCCCCAGGTAAATAAGGCTATTTTGAAATATAACAAGTGTTTGTGACTTGATTGATTGCTAGAGGGTTAGAAAATACTGCCATAATAATAATTATAGGCCTAATAATAACAATTATTAGGCCCTACTGGTAATATAACAACAAGTGGCTGTTGACACGGGGCAATTATCAGGCAATACTGATAATCTAACTGCAACAAAGCAGGTTTCAAGAAAGGCACAGAACGCATATCGGAGGGTAGCGAAGCGCCACAGAGGAGCTGACAATATCGCTCGCTGGCAAGTTGAAGGCAAATGGTTGCCCAACCTGGCACTTCTCCAGCTCAGTCCTGAGACCAGCAGACTGATGGGAGCAGGAGAGGCAGGCAGGGCACTTTTGTGTCCTATATTGAGAGGGTGTGTGGCTCACATGGCTACGTCATATTGTAGAGAAGACTCTTACACAGCTCAGTACGTACACACTGCCACCTGCTTGTCTGTTGACGTATCTTAGGTGGCACCTAGAAAGTGTCCAAATCTGCCAAACAGAGTGATGATAAATAATGACGGGAAAGTGTGGGGTGGGTAAGGAGAGAGGCCCCAATGCCATGCATCTCAGGGTCAAGGTTGGCCAGCGGGGCGAGACTGAACTTGGAATGACTGCCTTTGTTTCCACTCCTTGTACGACACACTAACTAAAGTATGTGGGGTGCTGATCCTGCCTTCCAGATGGCCGGTTAGCTGGACAATACACAGCTTAAAGGTTCAGTCCTTGCTCCTGCTCATTGCAGTTTGTGGTGACAGGCAGCATGCAGTTCAATATTCTGGATACAGAACCAGCATTTCCCTGGATTTCACTAGAAATGCAGATTCTCTGCCAGGCCCATTCCCCCAGCCGGGCAATCATATGGGCTCACACATCGGCTTCTACTAAAATCTGTAAATGGACACACCAAGCCACTCATGGCTCGCCAGGGCTGGCGCTGGGGACTGCCAGGCCATATCTTCTCAATGGTCGATGCTTCTCTGGCCACACTGGGGATTTAGGAAGTTGAGGGCAGCGCTGAGTGGATGAAAACTCTTATTATATACTTCCTTTTAAGTGGGAAAGGTTTAAAAGTGTTGGGGAAAGCGAGTTTTCTTCCTTGTCCCTGATCATGTATAGAAACTCCTGTTGGACCCCGGGAGGCATTTTCTAAAGGTACTCTCCTCTATCCAGAAAAATCACTCTCATGCACACGTACACACGCACACACGCATGCGCACACGCGCACACACGTGCACACATGCATGCCCTCAGTTCTTTGCACTGAACACCATGCCCAAGAACGCATACAGTAAAGGGTACCTCACAAATGGAGACAGAGACTGCTTTGAATTCACAAATGCACTATATACGTATTATTACGAGATTTCATGTCTTTGATTATAATAGCTTAAAGTTATTCTCTGTTCTTCATTTGTTAACTCAAAAAACTTTTTGACAGAAGAACTCTGAAAAAATGGTTTTAAAAAAGCATTTTAAAAGATTTTGATCCCGGGGTTGGTAAATCGGGCTATAGAATTAATCTCAAGCTCTGTTTGTGGGTTCAGCAGTTGTTTGTCTGTTTCTGTCATTATTCTCCCTCCTTTTCCCGGTAGGAACTGAAGGGCGAGACCTGGGTCTATTCCTCCTATGTGATGTGTTTTATCAATGACCAACTCCTGGGTAACGCCTTCGATCTGAAGACGTGGGCACAGAAGGTGTGGGATGTGGTTGATGTCCGGCCCCCCGCACTGTATGAGGCGCTTACTCTGGATTATGCCACCAAGTTCTTAAAAGACACCAAGGCAAGTCACACAGATTCCTAATACAACTTTCCGCCATCAATATTGACTTGGCATTCACCCTTGATATATTCACAAAGAAGAGACACAGGACAGGGCATTAAGATGTGACCCCCAGTAGCCTTATTAAGGTAGTTGTAAAGGAGCGTAGGTTCAGGGTTTGGCTGGGCAGTGTGTGTTTCTCCTCAGGCTATTTTTCTCCTCCTTTTCCAAGGTTTCTATACACAAATTACTGCTGCTAGAATGTAAACACCCTTTGATATGCACCTGGAGCCTTAGCTTCTCAGGAGACGAGGCAGAAAGAGTGATTGTACCCTGAATTCTAAGGCCAATCCAGACAATGCAGCAAGACACTATCTCAAAGCAAAGCAGGAACAGGTGAAGCCTGTTGCTCATTCTGTGCTATGGAATATTTTTAATGAGTCTTTGTTATTTCTAATGGGAGGACACGTGCACCACAGCATGCTTGTGGAGTTCTTTGTCTCCTTCGCTGTTACATGGGGTCTGGGGCTTGAACTTAGACTAGTTAAGGGTTTTACCTGCTGAGCCGTCTCACTGGCCCTGTATGCCACACATGTGCAGGTGCCCTCAGAGACTAGAAGACGGGGTTAGATTCCCCTGGAGCTGACGTTGAAGGCATGTGTGCGCCCCTTGATATGGGTGCTGAGAACTGAACTTGTGTCCTCTGGAAGAGCAGCAAGTGTGTTTAACTTCTGAGCCACCTCCTCCGCCTTGGCCCAGGAATATTTTCACCGATCTTTTCAAACACCTAAGTGAGAGCTACTGTGCTGTGGTGATAAGTCGGAAAAGCATTAAGTCAGATTAACAACCAGCCCCTGAGTAAGCTGGTGGGTTTGCAGGATGAAGATGGTTTAAAGCAGGGCAGGAGGTGTCGTAGCTAGCATTGTGTAGTAACACCGTGACCTAGAAGCAACTTGGCTGAAAGTCCATCTTCACATGAAGGTGGCCAGGAGCTCAAGACAGGAAACTGGTGGCAGGAACTGATGCAGAGGTCACGGAGGAATGCTGCTTCCTGGCTTGCTTCCCCTGGCTTGCTCAGATAGCTTTCTTGTACAGTCTAGGCCCACCTGTCTAGGTGGCATTGCCCACAGTGAGCTGCACCTCTTTCATCAATTAGCAATTAAGAAAATGCCCTACTGACAACCAACATGCCCACAGGCCAGCATGATCAAGGCATTTCCTCATCTGAGGCCCCTTCCCAGATAGATGTGGGTTTTGTTTTGTTTTGTTTTTTTAAAGCACTTTGAAATTTTGTTGGAAGACTTTCATGCAATAACCACTTCTCATGGTGGCCTGTGTCCACAGAATGACTCAGTGCTAGGACCTGAGCTGTGCAGAGGGAAAGACTTTGTCTCATGTTTAACCCCTGCCTTGAACAGGGACTAAGCAGAGTAGGTACTCAGTGCATGTCTGGCTGAATAAACAATGCATTTTTTAAATTCTGAAAAAGTATGGAGAAGAATTTGTTGTTCGTCATTAATTCCCAAAGGGACAGGAATCCGGAGGCACATGGCGTTCCCCAGGAGCGTCAGTGGCAAGGAGGAGGACAGAAATAGTAGTCGATAAGGGTGAGAGAATGAGACTGCCAGCCGCGAGTGTCAGTGTCAGCGATGCAAAGCTACTGTGACTAACTTAAGAAACAAGATGTGTATTGCAATGGTGCTGATCCTCACAGTTCACAGGGGAGCTGGGGAAATGGCCAGAGCCATGCTAGAGGAATGTGTGCCCAGGATCCCATCCCAGGCTCACCAGCCACTAGCCCTGGGTTCCCGCTGCCACCGTCATCATGGACAGTGAATTCCCAACAGGTTTTGTATCTTTTTTTTCTTTTTTAATGTTTCATTTCCTGTGCATTGGTGTTTTGCCTGCGTGTATATCTGTGTGAAGGTATCAGAGCCTCTGGAACTGGACAGCTGTGAGCTGCCATGTGAGTGCTTGGATTGAACATGGGTCCTCAGGAAGAACAGCCAGTGCTCTTAACCACTGAGCCATCTCTCCAGTCCCATTGTGTGTGTGTGTGTGTGTGTGTGTGTGTGTGTGTGTGTGTTGTGTTTACAATACTTCTGGAGCCCCAAGTCTAGGCCATATGTCCACCACCTGCCTGGCACCAGAATGATCTAACAATGCTGGTGAAACCCAGTGGGACATGATAGGAGAGATGGTCGGATGTTAAGTCGATGGGAAAAGTCAGCAGGTCCTAAAGAAAACTGAGGGCAGATGATGATTTACTGTCTGTTCTGCACCACAAAAATTTTTATCCAGAAGGAAAATAGTCCAACCAAGTTTTTCATATACTATAACATAACCTCTTTGCTTTGGGGCATAATGGGTAATGCTATGCCAAAGCAAGCTGGTAGCAGGGTAGGTGTTTGGAAAGCACTGTGTTGACATATGCTAGGAATAATGAAAGCGTGAACTAATGGATGGCACTGAGAATGGAGGACCTAGGTTCCTGAAAAAAAAAAAGATTTTTATAGGGGGTGGATTTCTCTTGTTAAACCAAACCAGGGATCTTGCCTATCTCCGGGTTGGAGCATCCTGCTAGGCAAGCATGCTTGTATGTGCACCTGGCGACTGGGGTGTCACTTTTATTACATTCCCTTGCCTTCAAGAGCATTTTCAGAAGTATCTTTGTTTTGTTCCTTTTGGTTGCTATTTTGAAAGTAGGGACTATACGTGGCGCAGACTAGCTGCAAACTAGATCTCCTTGCCGTTTGCAGCTGAGATTAGAGCTGTGTTCCACCGCGCATCCAGCATTACCTGCCCCTGACAGCCCTACACAGACAGTCGATTGATGCACGGGGAAGTTAATTATGCCTAAATAGACTCTCATTCATTTCCCTGGCCAACTGTAATTTCCAACGTAGCCTCTGTCCGCTCTAAGTCTGTGGTAGGTGATTACAATAGGCCTCTTCTACAGCACTCTCTTACATCTTAGAATGTGTAGTGCGGAAGTTAATGAGGCTGCAACAGATTAATTATAATTAGCTAGGCACAGTGTAATCCTGTATTACTGCCTGTAATCCCAGCTCTCAGGAGGCTGAGACAGGAGGATTTCCATGAGTTTAAGGTCAGCCTGGACTATGGCTATGCAATGAGTTCCACACCAACTTGGGTTGGACAGTAAGGTACTGTCTAAAGAAATAACAGAAAATTCTAGCTACACTTACTATGCTTGTAACACTTCCTTGCCTGATGCTGGTCAGCACAAGTATTATTTCAGTGTTTTAACTAAAAAAAAAAGCTTAAAGGTTAAAGTGACATAAAACAATACAATGTATTTAGAGAGCTATCCTGTATTTCCCAGGTTTTCAAGGAAGGAGGCAGGACAAGTTGTGTAGTGCATTAATTAAGTTGGTTTTCTGATAAATGACAGTGGCATCCAAGATCTGAGACATTCCCCACTCGATGTACAGTGGACCCTAAGAGACAAGGGGGATAGAGACTAGTGTATTTGTTTTGGATGACTTTTGTTTTGTTTTTGAGTAGCTAGCTCAGGCTAGCTCACAGTATAGCTGAGGCTGGCCTTGGACTCACAGCAGTCCTCCTGTCTTGGCACCACAAATGTTGAGATTACAGACAGGAACCGCCACATCCAATATTTGATGCCCTTTTATAGGGCTGGGCAAGGCCTGAGAACCCGTTGTGTGTGTCTCACTGAGAGGCGAGAGCACATCAAGTGAGGACTAGTGAACAGGGGAGAGGAGAGAAGGTCAGTAGAAAGCACCCGCCTTCTCTTCCCTGCCCTTGCTGCCAAAACCTGTGGAAACAGTGGGCGGACTTCCTCCCAGGTCAGCAGGGGTGTGGCCTGGCTCTGGCTAGTCTCCACTGTCTCTGAAAGGCCAGTAGCCAACTCTACTCCACGACACTCAGCCCAACAATCGTTTCCCAAACCTACTCCGAAGAGTCGAGAAGAATCCCCTGTTCCTGTCCCCACTGAGCTCTGGAGTCTGTGAGTTTCTAGGTCATGTGCTTCACTGCTGAGAGGTTTTTAAAAACTATTATAAAATATAGGTTATAAAGACTTGGTAAAATTAATTTTAAGATTCCTTTAAGTCATTAATTTTACTGATGAGCTATCTACTGGTATCATAGATTCGCTTGTATTTGCTGTCATTTGTTTATACTGTGGTGAAAATCTTATCACTGAAAAGAATGCTTTACTTTTTTAAACATTTCTCAGACTTTCTTACAAAACATTGACCTGCATTATTTTTTCTCCCTAATTTTAACAGCATGATTTTGTATTCTTGGACATTTCTATTGATTTTTCTCCAATTGGAAGACTGATTTTTGAGGTAAGAGACTTTCGCTGTCTTTTTCAAGTAAATTTTGAGGAGTCGATTGTAATTGATAAAATAGTGAGTAATCTTTGAAACCTTTCATCTTTATTTTGTAGCTATTTTGTGATGCATGTCCCAAAACATGTAAAAATTTTCAGGTCCTGTGCAGAGGAACGGCCGGGGTCTCTGAGAGGGGCGTAAAGCTTCATTACAAAGATTCCATTTTCCATCGAGTAGTCCAGAACGGCTGGATACAAGGAGGAGGTGAGCTGAAAACTAAATACGAAATCAAAGTAGAGTACTCACATTTTTATTTATTTATTTACCTTTGTAAAACTCATAAAGAGTTAGGACTGGCCTCCAATCTGCCTCTACCTCCTGAATGGTGGGATTGGAGATGTGTCCTACCACACCTGGCCTTGGATACTCTTTGGGTGTTGGGGTGGGGCATATGGTTATATAGATGAGCTTGGTTTTGTCTCTTGCATCAACAATGAATCATTTAGATGCTCCATACTCTTTTCCAAATAAATTTTCTCAGTGTGCTTACTGTCATATCAGATTCTATTTTTTAAAACAGAAAGTACGTGTTACAATAGCTAGCTTGCAACATCCCAGTCCTGCAGCCGGTGTTTACTGAACACCGTACCGAGGAGGGGTGGATCAGAGAGCTGAAGGAAGCAGGAGGGAGGCTGGGATACAGAAGCCAGACCTGCTTACCTCTCAGATGCAGGTGGAAAACATGTGCCCGAGTCTTTATAATGGGAACATTGCTTAAGCCCAAGTATGCAGCTCCTATAAACACCAGAAACAAACATGAACCCTCTCATTATATCAAAAGGAGCTTTGTTTCCAGAATGCTGTTTAAATAAGTAACCTGTCATTATGGATAACTACATGTTTTACAGTGCCGGGTGTCAGATTTAGGGTCTTGTATGTGCTGGGCAAGTGCTCTACCACTGAGCTACACTCCCAGCCAAGGCAACTAAAGGAATGAAAATCTGAATGTGACTTTAAAAAAAAAAAAAAAAAACAGCATCTACTTGTGTGTGTATATGTATGGAGGTGGGTGGGGTACCTGCAGGTTTGTGTGTACATGTGTAGAGGTCAGAAGTCAACCTTGGGTACCATTCCTCAAGAGATGGTCACCTTGTTTGCTGAGATAGGGCATCTCAATGCTAGGGTGACTGGACAGTGAGCTCCAGGGAGCCACAGGATGACCAGTGTGCGCCAACCTGCCCCCTTTTTATGTGGATGCTAAGGATCAAATCACACCTTCATGGTCACACAGAAAACACATGTGAGCTATCTTCCCAGCTCCGAGAGCATCTGTGCTCATTGAAGAACTTCCCCAGGGTTGGCTCAGTGGTTTAGAACGCTTGTTGTTCTTCCAGAGGACCAGGGTTCGATTCCAAGCACCCAGACAGTAGCTCACAACTGGCCATAACTCCAGTTCTTGAATGCACATACTACACAGGCATACATGTGAACAAAATACTCACACATATAAAATGGGCGTGGTGGCGCACGCCTTTAATCCTAGCACTCTGGAGGCAGAGGCAGGCGGATCGCTGTGAGTTCGAGGCCAGCCTGGTCTACAAAGTGAATCCAGGACAGCTAAGACTACACAGAGAAACCCTGTCTCAAAATACAAAAAAAAAAAAAAAAAAAAAAAAAAAAAATTGCAATCGAAGTGAAGTGATCATAGTAGTGTTTTCACTTGGGCAACTTGATCTAGACTTGATCTAAGATGTGAGCAGAGTCCAAACCTAAGCCATCGTCTCCGCTTTGTTATCACTGTGTTCTAATCTGATTGTGTTCATTTCTCAGATATAGTAGAAGGAAAAGGAGATGGCGGAGAGTCTATTTATGGACCAACATTTGAAGGTATGTGTCCTTGAAGTTCGTCAGCCATTTAGTAGCTGATTGTTCAAGTTTAAAATGACTGAAATATGACAATTTGTGATAATATTTAGTAAAAACAAGAGTTTAAAATGGTGTTACTTTTCAGACTGTAGATATTATTAAAGTTGAGTGACATTCTAAAACAAAGCAAAAGCTGGAATTGCAGATACAGTTCAGTTGGTAGTGCGCTTGCTTGCTGAGCATGCATGAAACCCTGGCTTTGATCTGCTAGACCACATCGACTGCATATGGTGGTTCATGCTTGTAACCCCAGCACTGAGGAGGTAGAGACAGGATGATCAGTGTGCAAGGCCATCCTCAGATAAGTAGTCTGAAGCCAATCGGCTACATGAGACCGTCTCAACCAGCCAACCTCTTGGTCCAGTCCACAGAAGCTTTGTACACACTTCACTTGCCTGTTTCTTTAGGCTAAATCCCAATGTGATAGTTGGTTCCCTCTTATTCTACCAGATAGTCAGATTGCTATTAAAGATCACTGGAGTCATGGCAAAAAGCCAACAGAGCCAATTGGAAGAGGCTGTTAATGATTAAAGATGGGGTAATTTGACAACTATAAAAAATAGCAATTGCAGTGCTGGAGAGATGGCCCAGTGGTTAAGAGCACTGGTTGTTGTTCTAGAGGACCCAGGTTCCATTCCTGGCATTCACATGGCAGCTCACAACTGTCTGTGACTACAGTTTCAGGGGACCTGATACCCTCATACCTATGCACATAAAATAAAATAATTTTTTAAAGTAATTGTAATTGGTTGGAAGCCAACATATATGCTAAACCCAGGAGTTCATAATGACACTGTATTGTAAAACAGTCTAACTGACTCTGTTTGGAAGAATGATAGAAAAAAGAATTCATTGTCTTGGGGATGGAGAAATGGCTCAGTGTTGAAGAGTGCATACTGCTTTTAGCACGTTTGCTTCCCAGCATCCAACTCACAATCACCTGTAACTCCAGCTCAAGGGACCTAGCACCCTCTTCTGAACTGCACGAACACTTATACACACAATCACACACACACATACTCACATAAATAAAAATACATCTTCTACTTAACTGTTAACTTGAAAACTGAGGTCATTAAATATCTATTTGGCTTTCTTTGTATGAGATATATCAATCTATAGATAAAAAGAAATATCTACGCTGGGCAGGGTAGTACACATCTTTGGTCATTGAACTCAGGAGGCAGAAGCAGGCAGATCTCTGTGAGTTGGAGGTCAGCCTGGTCTATGGAGTGAGTTCCAGGACAGTCAGAGATCCTGTCTAAAAAATAATATTATTGATAGATAGATAGATAGATAGATAGATAGATAGATAGATAGATAGGAGAAACATTTCCTTATAAAGGTATTCCAGGGGCACCTGCTGCTGAATTTGGATTCTAGCATCCATGGAAAAACATAGGCATGGTTGTATGTGCCTGTACCATGTATGTGTCTGAAGTGGGGAGTGCTGGGGCTATGGCCACCAGCCTAGTTCCAGGTTCAATAAGAGACCCCATCTCAAAAAAAGAGGACACACGATTTCGTCCTCTTCCTTTTCTTAGTTACTGTTCTATTGCTGTGAAGACATACCATGACCAAAGCAACTCTTATAGAAGAAAGCATTTAATTGAAAAATTTCTTGCAGTTTCAGAGGGTTAGTCCATTATCATAGTGGGGAGCATGGTGGCAGGCAGACATGGTGCTGGAGTTACATCCTGATCTGCAGGCAGTAGGCAGAGAGGAACACTGGGCCTGGCATGGGCCTCTGAAACCTCAAACCCCATGTGCAGCAGCATATCAACTCCTACAAGGCCATGTCACCTAATCTTTCCAAACAGTCTACAAACTGATGACAAAGGATCTAACTATATGAGCCTATGGGGGAAATTCTCACTCAAACCTCCACAGTCCTTTGTTTGGACTTTGTTTCAGCACCTACATGTGCCACCTGCATCTGTATGTATACACCACATTTACACACACACACACACACACACACACATACATACACACACATACACACATACACACACACATACACACACACACACACACACACACACACACACACATACACATACACACACACATACACACATACACACACACACACACACACACACACTCTAAATGAGAAGGATACGATATGGTGGAGAATAGCAGCTACTCTCCTGGCCACAGTGAAACATGGGTGCAGGCCTTTGTTGCATCAGCCCCTCTAACATTATGGAGACAAAGCAGGAAGTCTGTGCCTCTGCTGAAAGGATGCTTTACCAAGGGGTGTGGCATGCCTCTACATCCAGCTACCATCAGTTCCATTACAATGGGACATATTCCAAAGAAATCTCCTTATTGGGGCTGGTGAGATGGCTTTGCAGTAACAGTGCTCAGTGTGCAGGCCTGACTACCTGTGTTCGGTCCCTAGAGCCCACACGAGGAGAGAACCAACTCCAAAATGTTGTCCTCCAACTTTCACATTTGTGCATGTACGGCAGATATGTGTGCATGCTCTCTCTCCCTCTTTCACACACACACACACACACACACACACACACAAATATTTTAAATCATTTTACAAACATTTTCAGGGGTGGAGAAATGGTTTGGTGCCTAAGAGTGGGTTTGTATCCAAGCACTCAGGAACTCCAGTCCAGGAGATCTAATGCCCTCTTCTGGCCTTTGTGGGCGCCAGGCATGCACATGCATACACATAAAAAAATAAATTGGTCTTTAAAAATGCAAAGCAAGCCTCTGCATCATGCAACCATACAATAAAAATCACATAGTTTATGACAAAAAAAAATGATTGTTTTTAAAGTTCATCAGTGGCGTATGAAAACATAAAAGAGACAGACTTGGGAGATGGCGCAGTGGATAAAGCACTTGTTTAGAGGACCAGATTTCAGATCCCTAGCAACCCACAGGAAAGCTGGGCTATCTTGGCAGCTCTTCTTTAGTTTTAGCACTTAGGGGGCAAAGACAAGGGATTGTCAGGGTGAGCTGGACAGCTAGATTTACCAAATCAGTGAGTTCTGGGTTCACTAGGAGTTACCCTACCTCAGTAAATAAAGTGGGGATGCAATTGATAAAGAAGACATTTGCCCTCAACCTCTGACCTCTCCATACAGTTTTATATAACTACATAACTGCTATAATAAATATAGACCTTCACCTTGAAAAATACTGCTTGTAGAGGTGAGTGCCTGAAGAGTTCTATAGGTCAAGCAGGCCTTGAAACTGCAATCCTTCCTTAGCATCAGGCCTAATTGTCTAGGTAACTGTGTGTTGGCTAATTATGCTAGCACTGAACTCAGTGCCTTGTACATGCTAGGTAAGTATTTGACCTCTGAGCTAAATCCCCAGGCCAGAACTTTATCGTCAGCGAATGCTCTTCATGACTTGTCACCCACCACTTGTGTTAGTACATTTGAACTTGGAGGCTATGTTGTTTTGTGACAAAGTAACCAACAAAGCAATTCAGGGAAGGAAGGGTGTGTGCGGGGCCAGAGTCTGAAGCTATAGTCCATCCTGGTGGGGGAATGCATGGCAGCAGGAGTCTGAAGCAACAGATCACATCTCGTCCAGTCAGAAAGCAGGGAGAGATGCATGCTGACCCTCAGCTCACTGCTCCCTTTTCATTCAGGCTGGGCCTCCAGCTGTTGGGTGGTGCTGCCACACTCCGAGTGACTATTCCCCCGTTGGTTACATCTGGAAACCTCCCATGGACACTCCCCGAGCTGTATTTCCAAGGTGTTCAAACTCCTGTCAAGTTGGTGACAATGATTAATTATCACAGAAACACATCTGGGGGCGATACTTCTGAAAATATTGTCAATTCTGTGTTCTGCCCATATGTAACTTTATACATTTGCAGCTATATACCCCCAAACTATCATTTCCCTCAAAAGTCAACCATAGGAGGCTGGAGATTAAATTGTATTTGAATGAGCGGAAATAGGTATTAACATGTACTTTCCTCCCCATCAATATTTAGGAGCACACCTGAACTAGTTCATGTGGCAGGAGCCCTGGGACGGTAGCCACAGGACAAGGGACCTGCTCACACACAGGACAGGAAGCACCATGTAAACTGTAGAGACAGGTGACTCCGCAGTACATGAGGGCTGTGCCAGAGCTTTATGCAAGATGCTACCGAGGAGGGCCAGGCCCGCGAAGGGTTTGAGAAAGGTGCTTAGAATGCTCACATTGGTTGTCCGAACAAAGCTCCCCGCCCACAGGAGGTCTGTTGCCCTTTACGGTCAGCAAAGCATACACTGAGGACACTGGTTTTCAGTCACGGCAGAGACAAATGACTTCATTGCTCAAGTAAATCTAATAAGATTTTACAGCTTTAAAAAGTTTACTTAAATATTTGAAAGTAATTAAAACTAAGGGAATGTTGACAGCTTGGAGTATATTGATAAGTGTTTAAAGCTTAGTAGCAAAGTCCCTTTGTTCCCTACATGCTGAAATTATCGGAAGCAATACAGCAATCAGTGACCTACTGAATATTCTTTCCTAGATGAAAACTTTTCAATTCCGCATAATAAAAGGGGAGTTCTCGGAATGGTCAATAAAGGTCGCCATACCAATGGCTCACAGTTCTATATCACCCTACAAGCAGCTCCCTATCTGGATAAAAAATATGTGGCATTCGGGTATGTATGTTATAGGGTTTTCTGCATAATATTCATACATAATAAATGTTGCTCAAAAATATTTGCATGATTATTGTACACAGTCTATGCTTATCCAAAGATAGAGCTGAAGGCAAAAATAATACAAACACACTTGGGCAATAAAAAGTTATGACAAACTTGTTACCCATAAGATACAGAAATTCCGGCTAGTGAGATGGCTCATTGGGTAAAGGTGCATGCCGCACCAATCTTGATGATGTGAGTTCAATTCCTGCAACTGACAGGAAGGTGGAAGGTGACCCAACTCCATAAACATTGTCCTGTGATTTCAACACATATGCCATGGTATGCACACCACACACAAAAAAAATTTTTTAAATGCAGAAATAAACGCAGCTATGGTAATGCTCTGTCTACCTATATATCTGTGTGCCTACCTACCCCATCACCTATCGTCTCCGGCCTCTAGATTATCATCAGTTCTTACTAATCACACTGTGGTGCCTAATTAGATAAGTTGGCCTGTAGACATGAGAAGTTGATGCCAGGTCACCGTCTGTGGCGTCAGCAATGATTGTCAGAACAGCCGTGAGGAGCTAAGTAGCCTGGGGTGCAGTGGGGAAAGGGTGTGCTCCTCATCACTGGTGTCTTCTGTTCCTGCTGGGCTCCTGCCAAGCCCGTGCGAAAGCAAGCAGACTGCCTTTCTGAATATTTACCAGACGGCTTCAGACCCTCCAGAGGGTCATTTATGGCCTCTGCAATTCACAGAGGACTTTCCTATCACTGTCCATTTCAACTACAACTTCAGCTTCTTTAGTTTAACGCTTTCTGTGATATTTCCAGGTTGAAAAGAGTAGGGAATTAATTTTCCTTTAAAAGATAGCTTAATTAGATGACTTTTCATTTGTAGGTCCAGAATTTTTTTTTAAAGATTTACTTATTATTTATACAGTATTCTGCCTGCATGCCAGAAGAGAGCACTAGATCTCATTCTAGATGGTTGTGAGCCACCATGACACAGGTTGCTGGGAACTGAACTCAGGATCTTTGGAGGAACAGACAGTGCTTTTAACCTCTGAGCCATCTCTCCAGCCCCTGTAGGTCCAGAATTTAAAAGAATGAGTTACTTTCAGTTTCCCTCACACCAATAAAAAGCATTCTGATTTTTGAAATGTTTTTGTTTGTGAGAATGCATTCTTTTGTGTGTGTTTCTTTCTTTTCTTTTTCTTCTTCTTCTTTTTCCTCCTCCTCTTCCTCTTCTTCCTCCTCTCCTTCTCCTTCTCCTTCTAAGGGTCTCACTATGTAGCTTTGGCTGTCCTGGAAGGAATTCACTCTGCAGACCAGGCAGGCCTCAAACACAGAGATCCTCCTGCCTCTGCCTCCCCAGTACATGGATTAAAGGAGTGTGCTGAAATTGCATTCTTGCATTAATCTTAGATGCAAATAACTTTACCTCTTCTCAGATCATTTAAATATCCTGTCATCTTGCTGACATCCTATACCCCTTCTACCTCATCAGAGCCACCTTTCTCCGTCTCAAATGTGAGCCTGTAAAACTGCAGTGTGTCCATTACTTTTGCCTCCTGCAGGCACACACAGCATACAGTTCAGTGCAGCACCCCATGCCTCTCCCTCTCCTGCCTTATACCCTTTTCCAGCCATCATTTTTGCTGTTTTCCTGATTTATTCAATCAGAATTTTATTAGACACCTGCCATCTGCCTTTACTGATGTTTAGAGTGGGGAAAGGAGAGCAAGACACAGGCCTGCTCTGCAGAGCACACCTCGAAAGGCAGATAAAAACAAAAACGACAGAAGAACCCCACCCAAACCAAAGAAACAAATAGTAAGCAGAGAAGTGGTCTGCTGGGAAGGCTTGAGGTAGGATTAAGAGGGCACTCCACCCCACCCCCACCTCTGAGTTCCTTGAGTAAAAGCAAACTCTGATCCTTACAGGATGAATGTCTGTGGAGAATGATCTTGTTTGTGGAAATCTCATTTTTGCTGTCATTACCACTCTGGCCTCAGGGAGGCAGTGCATCCCTTTTATTGTTTCTGCTGGGCCGAATTTACCCCCTGAATACTCTCCAAATGGCAGTTTCTGCCTGGTTGGAATATCTAAACAGGACCCTGCGGAACACAGAGAGGGGGCTGGAGAAAGGTCATAACAAGATAGACAGTCTAGCTGGAGTAGATGAAATACACCTTCGTGTTCAGGTGCTGCTTCCTTGGGATCTCCCGGAAGCCCTTGTGTGGTTAGCCAGACCCGGAGACACAGAAGTTTCCTGTCTGTCAGAGGCGAGCAGCTCTCTTACTACCTTCTATTTTGGAAGCTAGATGACGCTAGCTGAGTTGCATTTAAGATTGATGCCTATGGGACAGTCCTGGGGAGAGTAGGGGAGAGAGATGCAAATGACAGGGCAGGGCAGTCTGATTGGTAGCTGAGCTGAAGCCAGATGCAAATGTCACCACTCTAGATGTCACAGGCCCTGGGTTTTACTTAACTTGTTCCTTCCTGTCTCCCTTCAGTCTGATGAAATCCTGTTCAAGGATTAGGTTCTAGATTGTGACAGATTCCCTCTTGGTCCCCTCTGTCACACTGTGAATAACTTAGAGCAGGGACTGGGTCTTGCCTACCCTAGTATGGCAGTAGGAGCAGCACATAGTAATTGCCCATTGCCCGACTTGGAAAAAGGCGTTATGCCCCCTTAGACAGAGGCGAATTGCCCTTTGTCCTCATCTACCTCCTCTTGCTGTCCCAACACCACAGACTGGGTAATTTCTGGGTGTTTGGAGGCTGAGCAGTCTTAGAACATGGTGCTGGGCGTCTGCTGAAGGCCCGCAGACTGTGTCATACCATGAAGATAACTAACTCCATCCTGTGCAAACCATGGACCAGTCATGAGGGCAGATCCCCAGTGGCCACTTACCTCTGAAATTCCCCCTCTTATTACCACCACAGTGGTGGGTCAGCAGGAGCTCCGGGTGGGGTGGGGGGGTGAGCGTTTAAACAGCGTCTTGTGTCAGAGTTTCTGATTGGGATGGCATAGTAAAGCCCAGAGGCAGATGAAGACAATGCACGTGTGGTCAGCATTAGCACTGGTCACACCTGTCAGGGTTCATGCCATAGAGCTTGCCCCCTCCTCTCAGCCACTGCCTAACCCAAGCATTGGCAGAAGACATAGTCTGTGTCTAGACCTGTGTCTCTGCCTCATACTGACGGCTTTGTTTTGTGTGCGTGTGTTACAAGTGTATGTTTATATAGATGTGTACATACGTGCGGGTGAGGCTTGTACATGCGTGTGAGCGTGCATGTGGCAGTCCTCAGAGGTCACTCTTTCTGCCTCTCTGCCGTATTTTTTTTTTTTTTTAGTTAAATTGATCTAAACATCCAGTCAATAGGTGATGAGTTGTAAAACTAACCACGTGCTTCTTATGAGATGTTACCTTTAAGTGCGGTGATATCAGTAGTTGGAAAGGTAATGTTAGTCAGGGACTGGAGAGACAGTGGCTAAGAGCTGTGCTACTTTTGTGCAGGACCCAAGTTCTGCAGAGTCTAACTCTAGCTCCAGGGACATCTGATGCCTCTGGCTCCCAAGGGCACCTGCATACACACATTTGCACATTTCCACATAGGTATCTAACATTAACTTTTTTAAAAAGTCATCCAAGTTGAATGACTTGGATTTGGCAATGATTCTGAGATTTGACACCAAAGACATGAACAATGCAATAAAAAAAAAAAAAAAAAACAGGTAAATTGGGACTTCAACAAAACTAAAAACTTGTGCATCAAAGAGCATCTTCAAGAAAGTAAAAAAGGCAAGCTACACCAGCAGCGTAGGAATAAATTTTTTTAAAAATCCTTATCAGAAGTGGGGAGATAGCCTAGCTGGCAGAGGGCTTGCATTGTATGTGAGGCCCAAGGGTCCATCTCTAGCACTTCAGCATAAATATGAAAGACTTAGGTATACTTGATATACGCACCTTTTTGAGACACCAGACTCACCCGTATGGCTTAGGCTGGCTGGCCACTGAACCACAGGGATCAGTCAGTCCATCTCTCCCAGCACCGGCCCAACTCTGGGGTTCACCGTGTGAGCTTTCATACTGCTGCCTTCTAGCTAAAAACAGTAAAGGCCTCGCATCACTCCTCTGGGGTTCCAGCTCAAGGCCAGGGTGGGTCTGCAGAACCCCACTAGTGCAGGCTTGAGTCCTTACTCATATCCCCAGTGGGGGTGCGTGGGCACCTCATATGTGGCTCTGCTCTCAAAGGAGAACCAGAAGTTAACAAAAAGAAATAAATGATAAAAGATTTCAGGGCTAGTGGGGTGGATTGGTGGGTAAAGCACTTACCACGCAAACCTGCTGACCTAATTCCTGGAACTCACGGAGGGAGGAAAGAGCCTGCTCCCGAAAGATGTCTTCTTACCTGCATACATGTACACCTGCACACACAGACACACAGACACACACACACACACACACACACACACAGAGAGAGACAGACAGACAGACAGACAGACAGAAGACAGAGACAAAGAGAATAGTATTAAACTTAAAACAACATTTTACCCCTGTAAATACCTCTAGTGGTATGTGGAGGGTTGGGGGGTACTTAATGTAAGTATAAAGCCCTGAAAACCTTTTCCAAAAAACTGAAGACTGAGCTGAGAGCTGACAGTAGGCCAGGAGATGGCAAAGGAAAAGCGGACAGCTATGGCAGGAAGGTACCAGATTCTTAAAGTACCGGAAGCCAGTCTGTGTGGAGCAGAGCAAGACATCCCTGGGGTGCCATGGGAGGCAGAACAAGAAGGCTTTGGGGGTGGGGAGCACAGGAGGAGCCCTAGTCTTCATCATAAGGTAGTGAGAAATAACTGTTTAGAGCAGGGAGGTGACGTCAGATCTATGTTTCTGACAGGTCCCTCCTGACTGCAGTGAGGAGGAAGGCTGCCAGGAGGATGGGTAGGTGCCAGAGCAAATGCTGGGAAGTGGGCTAAAAGCTGCTGCAGCGGGCAGCTTCGAGGCAGGTGGGACCACTGCCGGTATACAGGCAGCAAAGTGGGCACATCTAGAGCCATTTCAGATCTTTACTATGGCACTTACTATAATTTGTAATAGCCTTAGCTGTGGCTGGGTAGAACTCCCAAGCGTGAATGTCAGCTAAATGTGGAAATTGGTGACTGACCACATTTTCATTCTCTCCTATGCAGGCAACTGATAGAAGGAACTGACGTTCTCAAGCAACTAGAGTTAGTCCCAACAGAGAATGAAAGACCGGTGCTTCTTTGCAGTATTGCAGACAGTGGAATTCTTTATTCCTGATTTTGATAGCAATCAGAGTGTCTGTGATGATGTATTGCTGTTTATCCCATCAGCTGTTTCTATATTTATAATTAAATTAATTTGATTTGAAGCTGTGACAGACGCATTAGGTTAGTTCATCTAACAAGTATTCACTCCCCCTTTACTCCTCTGACTCCACCATAGAGACTACAAAAACAAAATACTCAATATCCCAGGCTCCTTTAGCACAGGAAAGGCCAGTTGAGAGCACCACGGCTGGTGGGTGAGTGGAATGCCGGTGACCTCGTCCCACCCCTACATCATGACTGTAATGCACACAGGCTGTCAGCCTAGGCCTCCCACCTCCTGCCTCTGGACTTTTTACTGTATGAGGCAAGCAGACCTCTCGGTTTGATTCATGGCAGATATTTAGTTCCTCGTGGCCCAGAGCATTGTTAACCTAGATATAGTTACCTAGTGGTTTTTTGAGTCTTAAAGCATTTGTAAATGAATTATGCTGTTGGTAACTACATTCCTATCATGATAAACTTGGCAAATCATACAATAGAAGAATAATTCATCGTGAAGTCACCTTGCTTCTTTGTAGCATGCGGGGAGGACATGTGTTTGGATGTTGTGAATATAATCCATGTCTCTGAGCCATTTGAAGATCAAGATCCTTGCGGTGGCTGGTCCCAGTGACACTGCCCCAGCTTGTCTAATCAGCTGCTCTATCAAGGTCCCTGGGCTACGTTACCTGTAGGAAGGCTTTTTAAATACAGACCAGCAGGCTCTGTCCCTGACCACCAGAGGACCAGTCTCTAGGAGAGAGACTCTCAGGATGGAGGCAGGGATTTGTGTTTGTTTGGGTCCTCTTTACTTGGACAGCTGAACACTAGTCATCTCAAAACCACAAGATGACAGAAGTGTCTGGTTTCAGCACCCCCAGTGCAGTCACCATAGCACTTGACCCTTAATGGTCACTGCTCAATTCCTGCTCCTGCCTCTACCCTTGAGCCTCTCTCCCACCTTCCTGACTTTTCTAACCCTGCTTCAAAGGTGGCTTGTCTTCCAAGGATGATCTCCCCTTCAACCAATTCTGAAAGACAGGCCATTCACTGACTTGGGGGCTTGCCAAAATGAGGCAGATACTTACTTTGAGGTTACAAAATCACAGGAAGTTGCAACAACAGTACAGAGAAGGCTGTGCACCCTTCACCCAGTTTCCCCAGTGCTCCCGTCCTCCATCACTAGGGTACAGTATCAAAACAGGCAGCTAGCATTGCTGTGCATGCGCGATGCCATTTTATCATGTGAAGCTTTGCGTCACATGTAATGAGGGTCCACCACTCCAAATACCACCTCAGCCTACTCCTTGCTCTCACACATCCTGTTTATTGCTGTATCATTTACACACCAGTACAAAGCTAATTGTACATTCCAAACCGTGAGCATGTACCCTACAGCCAGACTGCCTAGGTTTCCTACCTACACCAACTTAGGCATGAACTTCTCTGGGCCTTTGTTTCCTCATGTGAAAAGCAGGTGGTGGTGTCCTCAGGGTTGTCATCCAAGTTCATTAATAATTTGTAGAAAGAACCCAAAGAGAGGCTTGGTATGCTGTAAGTGCCCAGTGGGTCACACCTGGAATTCCAGCACTAGGAAGATGGAAGCAGAAGACTAGCCCGCATGGGGTATATAGCTTTCCAGTCTAGCCTAGGTTACTTAGCAAGTTCAGACTAGCCTGGGATCCATGAGAACCTGACAAAAAAATTTTTTTTCTATTTCCTTTAGCAGCAATATAAAGGTAGAATTCTACAGATCTTCAGAGCTGGCAAGTCATTATCACTTTCTGCTCTACTTCTGGGCTGAGGAAACTTAAATCTGTATGTGCAGTGGGCCTTAGGACCACCACATTGATGCTTCCACTCTGGAGGTAGAGGCAAGAGGATCAGCAGTTCAAAGTCATCTTTTATACATGGTGGTTTGAGACCACCCTAGACTACCTGAGACCTTGTCTTAAAATAAAATAAATTTAAAAATCAATCAAATAATAAATGCAAAAATGGCATTTGCCTCAGCTATAAGCAGTTACTTATTACTTGGTAATGAACAAATGGCCAGCAACATCAACATCCCAGATTCTTGACTTTTTACTTCTTATGAGTATTTGGAATTACACATGCTTGTTTTAGAATCACTTTTCCTACAATAATAATGGTCAAATTATCTGACCTTTGCTGACCTCATTTGTACCGATAATAGAAATAAAAAGGCTACAGTTGGCTTCAAGACTTCCATGATTCTCTGCGTAAACCTACAAAACCAGCCGCATCACCCTGGGGAGATCCATCTCAGGACCACATCCATCTCAGGGTTTTGAGTTGTGAGAAGCAAGTGAAGACATTTCTGATGATGCCTGGCATAGCAGGTACCCAATAAAAACTCAGTAATGTCTCCCCACAAAACCAGTTCTGTGACAGTGCACTCAAGAGGCATTAAGACCTCCTCACACAGCTGGATGTAATCCCAGCACTAGGGGAGGCAGAGGCAGGCAGATCTCTGTGAGTTCCAGGCCAGCCTGGTCTATGAAGTGAGTCCAGGACAGCCAAGACTACACAGAGAAACCCTGTCTCAAAACAAACAAACAAACCAAAGCCCGTGTCAGGCTGTTTTCACTGATACCATATGAACTTCTCAGTCAACCATTGGACTAATTCAGAAGTATCTCCATAGCATTAAAGTCGATTTCTACCGTGATGGTTGGTACTCTCTCCCTTAAGGACCATACCACTGTTCCTTACCTTCCCCAAATAGAGTCACCTTTTCCACAGGCAAATCCTAAGTCCCTGTCAGGCTTCATAAATCATACAAATATAACAAACCCAACTAAACTACAAAGCTGGACATGAGGGTTCTGTGACCATGCTAAGTCACAGCTTCTCTTTAGCATGGAACAGAATGCTGTCTGACCATGTTCTAGCTGGAAATAGCTCTCCAAGACAGGACCAGAAGCAGCCCATGGATGCCTCTGTATACAGGGCTATCAGCTAATGCAGACCATCAGAGAGCAAATCCCAGGGTGTTATCTTAACACAGAGGCTATCCCTAAGGAACAAGTCAAGAACAGTCCCCATTTCTTAAAGATGCAAGGAGCTCTAGCAAACCTAGAGGTAAGCAGAATAGAAATACAAATCTCAAAGCTGGATGCGTGGTCCATACCTGAAATGGCAGCACTTAGGAGGATGGGGCAGGAGGATAAGTTTCAGGCCAGCCTGGGAAATGTAAGTTCAAGACTAGCCTGAGCTACACAGGAAAAAGCAAAGAGAAAAGACATACCCCACAGGTACTGGCTAAGGAGAACCTGGTTGGGCTCCACAGTTTTGTGTTGTCTGTATCACAGTCTTTTTTTTTTTTTTTTTTTTTTGTAAAATACATAGTTTTGTAGGTGAGTTACTATTCAAACTGGCAATTCAGGACAGATGAGTTGGCTCTGTGCACGTTAGCGTATAATACAGTCTTTTCAAAGTCTTAGTCTGTATCTGTTCATAGCTTCTGGGGATCTTGTGAAAAGTCAAGTTCTGATCAGTGTGAGGTAAGTCTTGAGATTTTACATTCACAGACCACTCTCTCCAAAAGCAAGAGCAAGCTGAGTAGTTTCTATCAGACAGTTACTCACACCCAGTATTAGTTTCCCTTTCCTTAGAAATGAAACCATCAATTTTGGTGGTATCAGCACCCACATGACCCTCTGTAACTCCAGTTCGGGGGGCGGGGGGATCTGCCATCCTCTTCTGGCCGCCTTGGACAGCAGACACACATGGTCACATTCATGTACAGATGCAGGTGACTACTCACACACATAATAAAAATCTATTTCAAGTCTAATTACCTAAGCACTTAAGCATATCAATCACTGAGCGTTTTTATGAGACCCAGCATCAGATGGCGCTCAGGACTACGGAGAACCCGAGTCGTGCCAGCAGGCACTGAAAATGCCAATTGACACCAGGCAATCGTGGTCTCAGGGTCAGGTCATCTCCCCATGTCTCAGATTTCCTCACCTGTGATATGGGGGCCGGGGGGAGGTGGGGATGGGAATGGACACGAAGGCTCTTCAGCCCTGACCGTCTTTCTGACTACAGTGATGGGGCTGGGACAGATCGGCCGCTACTGCGGCTCTCTCAGTGACTGAGCAGGTTGGGCAAGGGCACACCAGGGACTCGGAAGCCTCAGGGACAGGCGATCACTTTCGGTCCCACCCACAAGCCGCTGGCACCAAACAGGCGGCCTGGCAGAAACTCCTCGATCACGTGATTCCGTCATCACCCGGAGTCCCCAAACAATATCACACTTAAAAACATATCAGACTTCAATGAAGACAAGGTGCCGTCACCTCACACGGAGCACCAAGCGAGCGCGGCGGCACAACTTAAGCTCCTCGGTCACCCACATCTCAGAACTTCCGGACTAAACCGAGCCCCGCAGCACGCTACCGGGGAGGTCACGTGGCCGCCTCTCGCTACGTCACGTGGGCTATTCTATCCTCCCCAGGGATGGGGGGGGAGGTTTTCCTGTTGTAGACGTGTGAAAGGGCCCATTGCGTCGCGCGTGGTCCTCTCCGGAAGAGAAGGCCCGCACGCGAAGCATGGACAGCTGTCCCACAAGAGCAGTATGGAGGCAGGCGCTTCCGGCCGCTGCTCCCCCCTCCTGCGGGGCTTCCAGGTGGCCTCGCCCGCCCCGCCCATCGCCCCGCCCACCACCCACGTGACTCCCCGCGCGCGCTCCCGCGGGGCGGGACTGTCGGGGGCGGCGCCGCAGGGGACGCCGGGTTGGACGGAGCTTGGCTCGCCGCAGCTTTCTCCTGGCCGCCTGGACTGAGGGAGGAGGACACGATGTCGGGCGTTTCCCGCGGACTGCTCTGGGCCGCCACCTGCCTCGCCGTGCTCTGCGTGTCGGCGGCGCAGCAGAACAGCAGCAGCTCTCCTCCCAACACGACTGGGACCTCGACCGTAACCCCCAAGCCGGTCCCGACGGTGCTCACGCCCACCACGCCGCCAGGTGGGCGCCCGACGGCCCGGTGGGACCCGCGCAACATGGCCGCCCCGCCCGACGGGTGGGGAGCGAAGGCGGCGGGGCGAGCTAGGCCGCGGCGCTGCTCCCGCGCTCCTGGAGCCTTGGCCTCGGAGGCGCCGTCCCCAAGCGCCGCAGCTCGGGACGGCGACGTGGCTTGCTTCTGCGGTGGCAGTTGGGAGTAATTGGGCGAGGCGACGCGCCGGGCGCACGCTTTGGGCTCCTGGGACGGGCTCTTGTCCTCCCCCTCGAGGCTTTTCCGGAAGTTTGGCGGGGGGCGGCTTAAAGATGAATTACTCGTCGCTGTCCGCCCCCCGCCCCCAGCAAGCTTGCCTCTTAAGAAGTTGAGCCTCCTGTAACTTCGCATTGACTTATTATTAGCAGAGCCGTGTTGGCTGTGTGTGAGGTTTGAGTGTGTAAAGGGGACGTACCTACGTTTGTGCCGGGTGTGTGAGAGCGCATGGGGGGAGGTGAAATCCTGGGGGGGGGGGGCGATTCTAAAAGAGCAAGATAAACTGCTCACCCGCCGACCTGTCTTTTTTTGATGGTTTTTGGGAGTTAGGTCGAAATCCAGTCCAGTCGATTTTGTTGAAATCCGATCAAGGAACACGACGCCTTTTTGTTCAACTCTAGGGTTTGTTAAGGTTTGTACAAATTGGCATAGGCTGTGACTGCGCAAATGAGACAGACAGGATAAACTTGAAGTAATGAAGTGAAAACACGGAGATGTTTAAATTGGTTATTGTACTTAACCTAGGTAAGAAGTACCTACACTTCTCAGCGGAAGTGTAATGACTTCACTTTGGCGTATTTTTCGAGTTAATATTGTTCCAGTGCCATCTCTAGTTTCAGCATTTTATGTGAATAAAACTGCATAGAATAACCGATTTCTTGTTAAACTCAGAAAGATGCTAGGGCCAAGTTCCAAAAAAATTTTAAATGAACACAGTAGATTTCTGGGAATTTCTGACGTGGTTAAGATGATAAACAAAAAAAATTTTTTTTTTTTTTTTTTGGTCTCCTGCTTATTTGACAATATTCCACCGGAATTGTAATGTGTGGGTTCTGCATACTGAGAGAAGCCTTGAAGTACCAAATTAACTGCCTTTGTGTAATTGAAATGCCCTGGGAGGGGATAACTTGTGTTTTCTGGAAATTACGGGATAAGTTTCAGTGTGCAAAGTAGCTTTCCGCATGCTACACCCATCATCAGGCGTGCACTTTGCGAATGCCCTCTTCCACCAGGCCTGGCCCGGCCCGCCTCCAGTAGCGTAACTCTCGGGATACAGGGCTTCTGCAGAACTGTTCGGTCAAGGCGAACACAACACAAAGGAGAAGGTTGCAGGTACCCTGTTTCTAAAAAGAAAGGAAGTTAGCCCCATTCTCTTAAGTCGGTTTCTTTGTCCAGAAGCAGAGTTGTAATTGGCTGGCTGAGTTCTTGTTTCTGGACAGTTTGGTTTATGTCAGTGGCTCTCACCTTTCCTGATGCTGGGACCCTTTAATACAGTTCATGTTGCGGTGCATACAGTTACTTTTGTTCCTACTGCAGAACTGTAATTTTGCTGCTGTTCTGAACTGTAATGTAAATATCTGATGTGCAGATCCCTGTGAAAGTCGTTCCTCCCCCCCAGGGGTGGGGACACAGTCCACCCACACACCCCCCCAGAGGTGGGGACACAGTCCACCCACACACACCCCCAGAGGTGGGGACACAGTCCACCCACACACACCCCCAGGGGTGGGGACACAGGTTGAGGCCTACTGGTTTCCATTGCTGAGTTGTTAAAATATACATCCATGTACATGCATACACCTGTGAAAAGGGCCCTGTCAAGAGGACCCCGTGGAAAGCAAACCACTGCTGAAAACCAGATCTCGGGGAAGTTAGCGTGTTTCTAGAATGGCACCATCAGAGTTGAGTTTTTCAGACCTTCACTCTATAACTTAAAGCTTGTTTCTTTCTCTGATGTTTGGAAGTGCTGATTTTTCTATGTTGGTGTTATAACAGTGTTTCCCCTAGTGTTTTGTCTTGAGAATTCCTGTATGCCTGGGCGTCTTTCAGTCTTGTGAAGGATTGTCTGATAATCTAGTACTGAATATGCCCACTAGCCTGTTTTCCTTAAGTTTCCTTATAGTTTCATAGTTGATGCTTGGAATTTTTAAATTGATTTGCTTTTTGAGACAGGGTCCTACTACATAGCTCTGGCTGTCGTGGAACTTACTGTGTAGACCAGGCTGGCCTAGAGCTCAGATTCTCCTGCCTCTCCCTTAGAACTGCTGGGATTAAAGGTGTGCAACACTATGCCAGGTTTTAAGAATGTTTTCTATATTTCTATATATGTGAACACACACTTGCCACAGCACACAAGTGGAGGTCAGAAGACATGGTCCAGGGGATTGAACGCAGGTCATCAACCTTTACGTGCTGTGCCATCTTGCTGGCCGATGCGTGAAATTCCTTAATAAACCAGTTTATAAAGTTTTATCACTATTAATTATTAGAACTATATTTAATGCTTACTGTTGAAAAAAGATGCAGAAAAAACTAAATGAAATATCAATTTATTGATGTCATAATTTCCCTCCAGAAACCTGTGAGAGCCACAACAGCTGTATTTCCTGTGTTAATACCACCATTGCTAATATTACCTGCTTTTGGTTAGAATGCCAAGAAGGTAAGAAACTTTGGGATCACAAGCTCTACTTTATAGTCTTGAATATTTGGAAATTCTGTAGAATATTTAAGATAGTGTACAGTATTTATTTTCCAAATCTGACACTTGTATGTCCGCTTAACATTTTCCTTGGAATCTCCCTCGACCCCATTTGGATTTCTTACACTTGACTGTTGAGATTCAGTAGCTTTTAAAGGAAGAGAACTTTTAGATCTGCAGAAGGAGTAAGGTGTGCTAGAATTACCTGTACTTTTCATTGGAAGTGGAGCCCTTTGTCTGGGAGATGACCTGGAAAGAGATGGTGTGGAGCGTTGCTGAATGCTTAGCTGGGAAGGAGCAGCAAGAAGGACACTTGGCCCTTGTGTTTCTGTGATGTTAAGTTCATTAATTTAGCAAACATTTGAAGGCTGTGAGCTAAGTTAAGTCTGTGGAAATGAAAGAGTTCTCTTCAGATATAATAGCACAATGTAGATTACTCTGTTTCCATAAGGTAAGGTGCTTGCAGCTTTCCTTAGCAGCAGAACTATCTATTAAAGATATGTTAGGATCTGTTTTGTTTTGTTTTTCAATAAAAACATAGTCCTGTGTTAAGTTCCTTTACTCAGTGGGTATTAGAAGCAGCACATAAAGCTCAGAACACTCATGACGCTATTGGTTGGAGCTAACACTTGGTGGTATGAGTACATTAAGCTATGAAGTGGAGCTTCAAGGTGTGTTCCCTACCTCCATGTGCAGTGTGTAGGAGTGGGAGTTAAAGCTCTGCTTTAAGATTTGTTGTTGAGGCTCTCCAGTTTTCACTTCCCAGCCTGCCAGTTGAGGAGAGCTGTTTAGGAATTGTGGACTAGAGCGGCTACTGCTTCTGCAGACCCTCTGCCTACTACATCTGCTGAAAGGACTTGACCACATCTTTTACCTCTTGTAGCCTCTTGTAGATTCTGGCTGGTTATCTGTTCAGTATACTCAAGTGGTTTTTAAATTTCTTTAAGACAATGGGAAAGGAATAGCTCTTTAGACCTTTAAAAAAACGAAAACAGAAGGGGTGCCACTATGAGCTAAAGCTGGCTTTTGAAATTCTGGCACATCTCTTCCAGACAGATGTTTACTAGCCGTATTTGGCTTCGAATTTAGGAAGTGTTTTTGTTTTGTTTTAGTAACGTTCTGGTGCTTAGTAGCAAAGCCAAAGGTGTAATGTAACCGAGTAATTGCTCTTTGTCTCTCTCTTTTCATAGGAAATAAGACCTATTGTTCAAGTGAATTTGTAAAAAACTGTAGCCAGGTGAACCGGACTGAATCCTGCTCTGGTAAGTTTTCACTTTATTGCTGGGGGCTGTGACCACATGGGGTGGGAGTGGGTCATCGCTGCATTCTGACCATGTTACCATGCAGACACCAGTAGCCTGTTCCTGTTGATAAAAGGGACGGTGGTTGAAGTGTTGGTGTAAGTCTTTTCATTTCCTGCTTTGTTTTGTTGAATTGACTGATGTTCAGTTCTTCCCTTTAAGTGTTACAGCTAAGTAAACTTCTATATTTATCGTTTATATTTGAGGAACTCTGGCTTTTACTCTTTACCCTGAAGAAAAAATCCTAGTTGAAACAACTGGTCCTTTCTCCCCCCGCCCCCCCCCCTCTTCCTCTCCACCCTCATGCTGCTCATTCTGGCCTTGAACCATTTATTTCCTGGTGGCTCTACTTCCCAAGTCCTGGGATTGCAGGAGTAAGCACACCCTGCTGGCCAGCAGTTGTTTGTTCTGATGTCACTGTAAGTTAACAGGGAGTCGCACGCACTTGACTAGTTTTGATAGGGCTTTCCTCATCCGCTGTGAGCTTGATGGGTTTGACTGTGTCCGGCTTATCTCCCGCTGTGTGGGATGGGTAGCGCTGGGTAAGTCACACACAAGCAAGGGCCTCGCTCTGCCACTGTATCTTGTCATTTCTCAAAAATAGTTTAAACCTTATTGTCTGTGGTGGAGTGTTTGTGTTTCAGTCATGTTAATTTTCTTCCCCTGCCCACAAGAAGGGAAAGGAAAAATGTAAGGCCTGCTATCTGCCTTGTAGATGTTTGTTAGAAGCTAAGTGTGGCTAATTAGCTCTGAGAAAGGCAAAGAAATGTCTTAGGGGGACGTGAGATGCCACAAAATTTGATGGATTCATTTCTAAGGAAGGAGAAACTAATTGGGTGATGTTGTTATAAACCTCAGCTAAAATAGTGTTTCCAGATTGTGAAGCTGCTGTTGCAGGCTTATTTCACACAACTTAACGTCCCTCTTGTTTTTTCAGTACCGTCTCCCACCGTTCCAGCGCCAACCACGCCTACAGGTAATGCAAGATGATTTTTTTTTCTTCTTCGTTATTTGTGGATTTTTAAGCCCTGTTGATAACTTACAAACTAAGAGATGTTGGTGTAGTTTTAAAGATGAGCAAAGATTTATTTAGTTATGGACCATAGTAGTGGTGTAAATGTGGATCCTTTGTGATGGTGTGTATAATTCTGAGTATTTTGTTTTTAGTGGCTTAAAACAGGTTTGTTTAGTTTAGTATGTTGAGTCCTTGAACTACCTACCTTCTGTGGATGCTTTATAAGTCTCGGAAAACACAGAAGAAAAATTCCCATTATTATGCAGTATGCCAAAATGTTTTCAGAAGTGTGTATAGCTGAGTAAGTGTACTTTTTATGAAAGTGGATAATAGTTAGGTGTGCCTGTGTTGTTCTTTTCCCTTTTACTGTAAGATGGTGATATACTTTACCCCTTACACTCATGATTGGGCAATTAGTTAATCTCACTGACAGTGAAAGTCTTACAGGAGTAGTATTTAAACCATCTGTTCCAAGACAAGTACTAGGCCCGATGATGAGAGACTGTATGGACAGGAATTAGTCAGTGCTTTGTTGCTATTAGAAAGATGGATAAAGTCAGTGAACACTGTTTGTTAGGAATTTGTAGGTAGGTATGTATTGAGTGGGACAGAGATGACAGCCTGTGGCAGATACTGACTGACATGACCCTGGGAACTATGGGGAGAACATACCAGAAGAAGCAGGGGTTACTCGTACATGTGGAGGAGGTGTGGGGGCACAGTGAGGTAGATGTTAAGTATCTTGTAGTAGGTGACAATAAGTTTGTTACATTTGACAGATTGAAAACAAAACTGAGAAGCCCCTCTGTATGCCTTGCTTCAGGGACTTAGATGGTATCTAAACTTGTAGGTTGTCATTGACCAGGCGTGTATTTCAAAAAGTACTGTTTGCTCAGCTTCTGTACTTGCTAGAAGTCATTGACGGAGAAAATGGTAAAGTTGGTAAAAGCAGTTTGTGGGGTGGAAACTATGGACAGAGAGCGAGAAGATCCTCCCAACCCTTGTGGGCTTGACTTCATCTCCTTCACCATCCTGAGTGTGTTTTCTGCTTGCTCACTTTGTTTCGTGTTCATGAACTGAGTCTCCTTTATGCATTTGTGGGTCTGTAAAGTGGAAGGATGCTAGGCTTGCCTTCATGAAGTTCATCAGTTCACTGAAATCTTACTCTTGAGCCATGGCTTGTACATTCCTACCCAGTGTGGTTAATTGAGTAGCCTTTCCTCTGTACAAATAGTATCACTAATAATAGAACGACTATCTATTACGTGGAGGACAAAATGTGTGAAGTACTTAGTACATATAGTTTTAGGTTTTGTCACTAGAAGTGATGCTGTTCTGTGTGGTGATGTCTTTGCTGTTGATTACGAATAATTTTTGTAATTTAAGGGTTTGTTTAATGAAGAGGACAGAAGGTATATTCACTAAAGTAGTGTCTTATTTTGAAAATACTGTCAACATAATTTTTTTTTCAGATTTAAAATTGTTACAATATTTTACCTATTAACAAAAAGAATTAGCTTTTACCATTCTTTAAGAGTGGATAGTGAAAACCAAATAGCAAGCAAAACTTTTTCCCCATAACGTCAAACAAAACTAATCTCTTTAAGATGGAAAAGAAGTTGATACATACTTAATTTGTAGTTATTTTGTCATATCTTGATTGTTGTTTGGTTACACAGGAAGCATAAACTACAAAAGGAAATAACATTGGGAAATCATACCTTCTAGTGTAGCAATTGTGTCTGTTACTTCCTTTGAAGAGGCAAGCTGTCCTTGGGGTTGAGGAGTGTGCGTGTCTCAGTTCTTCCCCCAGCTTTACTTTAAACTATGTCTCCCTTCTCCTTTCTCCCTGCAGCCCTCCTGTGCCCCTTTCTTGCTAGCTCAAGAGTGTGTGTGTACACATAACACAGCTTGCTAAATTCATTTCGTGTTTCTTGTATGTGTATGATTTCAAGACTGGCCAGTTAGTATTGATAACCAGTTAGAGGGGTAATTAGAGGGCTCAGTCCTGTGGAAATGAGAGATGAGGTGGGCCATAGGACAACTTTGGAGTCATTTTCTCCTTCTTCCTTTACCTGGGTTCTGGGAATTGGGCTCTGGACAGCAGTGCTTTTAAAGGCTGGAGTTTACCGTAGTCCTATGAGACTGAGAATACCTTAGCCCCCTAGGACCCTGGTTACTTTGGGGTACCAGCAGTGCCCTTTAGAGAGGCCTGATCTCTGCCTTTACACTAGTGAAATTTGTCTTAAAACCTAGTGTTGAGGTATAATTACTATTGAAGCTCAGAACTTCCTTTTATATTAGGATTTGGGGGCTGGCAAGATGGCTCAGGAGAAAAAGGCACTTGCCACCAAGCCTCATGGCCTGAGTTTAATCTCTGAGACCCACATGGTAGAATGAGAAAAGCTCCTGTGGGTTGACTGCCACACTCATGCCATGTCATCTGAGTACCCCTGCATTTATACACACACACACAGTAAACTATAGTTGAAAGTCCTGTTTGTTTTTGAGACAGTATGTCACTGTTTAGCTCTGGCTGGCCTGGAGCTTGTGTGCTGTGATTAAAGGTATACACCACCACACCTGGCAGATATTAATTTTTTTTTCTAGTGCTAGCACAAGAATTTTTCAGACTGTACTTAGTAGGAGATGCTGTTCATAGTTCCTATAACCAAGTGCTTCATTTTCAGAGGTTATTTTATGTTTAGATGGTGCTTCAGTGCCATATAGAGTGGTAGAGTGGATCAGCCAAATCAGGGCCAGCACTGGGTGCTAACACTGAGGAATAAGGTTTTATTGGCACCCAACCATGCCTGCTCATTCATTGCCTTGTCTTTGGCCGCTTTTGCGTTACAAAGTGTAATATCCTACTTTGTCCCTTTAAAGATAAGCAAAGCTTATCAATTGTGTATTTCAGTTGTATACACAAATATACTTTGTCTTAGAAGCAAGATTGTTGATAAAAGAATGAAATCTGTCACTTTTCTAAGTACGCTTGTCCTTTATCTTCTTGCAGACTTTGTCGAGATATGTGTGTGTTACATGTATGTACAGGTCTTTATCAGAAACGCAAACTCATGCTGGCTGAGTGTGTAAGGATATGTGCAAATGGCTACATTGGATCACTAACTAAATTTGGCTTCTGTTCTCTAAAAATGTAAAGTGTTGTTTTTAAATCTACATGTAGGATAATTAGGAAGTTAGAAATAAAAGGTTTTAAATGCATTTTGTTTTCATTCTAGCTAAACCCACAGCTCAGCCTTCCTTTCCTACATCTGCTCCCTCAGCTGTCACATCAGGTAACTGTGTTCTCGCTCTGGCACCAGGGTCCAGTTTTAGTCATGGACATCTATGGACTGAGTCAGCTCCTGACAGAGAACCAAGGCAGTGCTGGCTGCTGAGGCTCCACTGGGATCCTCTTCTGTTTTTCATGTCTGGTCACTTTGGGCCTGGCCCTTTAGACTTAGTAAAAATCTCTTCTATAAAGCCCTTCTGTACTTCGATGCTAAATCTGATTTGTAGCTCCCAGTTACTTACAAGGTGTAGTATTGTAATGGTTTTGGTGAAGATAAGAGTGTTGTTTTTAATTAGACATATATCTGAAAAGCCAACATTTGCGCTTCCCTATTTTTCTTAAGTGTCACTCATTTCTTTGACTTGCTGGGATCCAAGGACTGTTTGCTACCCTGCGACTGCTGTGCCCTCTGCTTGTGCTGCTCTGCAGTTCCAGTGAAGCCATTCTGTTTTCACTCTCAAAAAAAAAACAAGGATGCAAAACAACTTAGAGTGAATTTTGTTTTTGTGTGGAGTTTTTAGAGCCTAGGGCGTTCTTCGGTGCTGGCTAAAGTCAGCTCCTGGATAGTGTTAAAGTGGTAAGCTTATGGAAGCCTCCAGAGCCCGCAGTCAGTGCTCTGCTCCAGCATGCACGAGCTGGAGTTTAACAGTGGCCTGCACTTTACTTTCATGATGCTACATACTCATAGCCTTTTTGTTTCCTCTTGAAATATTCTCCTCCATTAACAATTGCAGTTCTCAAGATCTTTTTTCTTCTGACCTGCTAATGTTTTTTCATAGTTTCAGAATTAACTGACAGTACTTTTAAAATCCTTATGAGTTATTTTGTTTGTAGAAATTCTAGTTTTCAAATTTGTTTTCCTATGGCTTTGTAATGTTTTCTCATAATGTAAAATTAACTTGTAGAATATTATTTAATATATTTACAACTATGTGTTATTTTGTTTGTTGCATTTATAGGTTAAGTATTTTTGTTAACTTGAAAAATCACAACTGAATTTTTATATACCTTTTCTAGCTAGTAAAGCCAAAAAGTTTTAACAAATATTTACTTTAGCAATTAACCAAAATAGATAAACAAAATTGTTGCATGTTTTTAAAGTACTTGATAAATTGCAAGGGTGCAGTTTATATGCCATAAAAGCTCTTACCTGTTTTTATATTTGAAACCTTCTGGCAATATTGCCCACATAATATCTTGGCCAGAGTAAAGAGTGTGATTTTCCCTTAAGTGGGGATAAATTCTAGTTATAAAGGCTTGACTCAGGAAGACTGTATAGGATTTAACTCAGGGCAGACTTGATTCCCAGGGTGGGTCTGGAAACTACAAATGCCTTGGCACTTACTGAGCGTTCTTTGTTTTATCCCCATAGCAGGTACAACAAATACCACTCTGCCTCCCACCTCACAGCCGGAGCGGAAGTCTACCTTTGATGCAGCCAGCTTCATTGGAGGAATTGTCCTAGTCTTGGGTGTGCAGGCTGTAATTTTCTTTCTCTATAAATTCTGCAAGTCTAAAGAACGAAATTACCACACTCTGTAAACAGACCCATTAAACTAATACGGACTGGCAGTTAACTTGAGTAGCTCACTGAAACCAAAATACCATCTTTCGAGAAGTCCCATGTGGAAGACGCTGTTCCAGGATCTTTATATTTCCAAAGGATGCACACAGGATATTTTGGAGCATCATCCTTGAAGAAAAGTCAGTTAAACCGTTTTGCTCTACAGGAATATTTAAAATATTCTGCATGAATCCGTGTGGCTTTCGTCTTTTGTTTAAAATGGCTGCTACTGCTGCTGCTGCTGCTGTGGGATTGTTTTCTTTTGACATGCCAAATGTAACTTACTGTAAGTTGTGGAAGGTGGTACCCCGTGCAGGCAACCTTGACTCTGGCAGCTTAAATGTAGTCATTTAAAAACCCAAATCTGTTATTTTCATCCTAGCTCCAGATGTAACTTAGTGGCCAGAATTGAGAAGAGTGCCAAATGAGCACCAGTCAAGTAGACTGAGGGCTGTCACTTCAAAGTAGATTACATTTATTTAGCACTAAACTATCGTTACATATGTTAGAAATAAGATGCCACACAGGGAATCACATTCCAGGTTTAGAGAAAGGAGGGGCACAGGGAGCATTGGTGTGTGACAGGTCCTATTCATACTCATAAAGCTCCGTGCTATGAAACAGCAGTGCCTTAGACAGACTGAGATGTCGGCAGAACAGAATATGTTCACACTGTGGGAGCTAAAGCTTGCTCTGAGAATGTAACTGTTGGTGTGAGCAGCAGTAAACCTGCTTGTAGCTAACATACTGTTAATGTTTAATTAAAAACATTTTTTCCCAGAGCTGAGAAATAGAAGCTAAAGAATAATTCTAAGCTAAACGGCTTTCTTACAGCAAACCATCTAACATTTTTCTTAGGGCTGTTGAATAGACATAAAATTGATTTATCTTTCCCTCTATACACAGAGTCTCCAAATGTTGCTATACCTTAAGGATTCCTACCAGGGTTTCGTGAAAAGTAGCTTTTACATGAGGCAAGAAGGAAGTAGTTTTAGAATCCTTTTCTAGTTCTTTAAATGAGACAATCACTTTGTTTTCTAACAGATGTGACCTGAGGTTTTGAAAGAGATTGCTCTAGATTTCTAATGATGCCCTGGCTGAATAGGCTGTTGTTTGTCTGGCCTTTTCTCCTTTTCTTCCTCCTTGGTTTCAGTTCCCATGTGCTATAATCATGCATACTCTTATTTCTGTAGTGCTAAGTGGTTAGTTTTAGTTACTTCTCCCTTGTCTCTGACACACTGGACTAGTTCAGAGGCTGTTATTGGAAATGGGTTTTTGGTTTCCTACATCACTGAAGTTTTTGTTTAATTTCCTTATAGTAGCACAGTTTAGTGCTTGGTTTCCAGGGTTTTACAGTAGAAAACAACAGGTTGATTTGGGTTGTTTCATAAAGTGAAACTCCTTGTACTCTTAAAATGAAGCTTCTGCTTCTTTGTCACTTGATGGTACAGCTGAAGTTTGTTTTACTTGCACATTTGTACATACACCTAATGTTTTCAAGTGCCTTACTTGTTTAGAGTCTCTGGCTTCAAAGGTTTTGGGGAAAGATAGGTTTACCTCCCAGCTTTGTTTGCGTTATAATGCTCTAGGCACCTCACAAAACTTATTGCAGTGCCGTGGCTGTTAGCTTACGTGAGTGGTAAAGTTCTTCTGAAAATCCACAGAATTTTCATTCCTTAGAAAGGTGGCAAAATTGGTTTGTCGTTTACCTCGAAGTGATTCCTTGCCCCATATATGTGTCAGCACATGTAGCAAGTTTTGTGAGAATGTAACTTAATTTGAAGCTCCTGTAATTCTGAGCATTGCTCTATTATTGTAGGAAGTTAGTGACGTTTTGCAAGTCTACATAAGCTCTTGCCACAGAAATCACAGCTGTCCTGACTGTTTCCCATCTTTGCTTTAGCAAGGTAGAATTTTGAGCCATTAATGATTTTTGGGTTTTTTAATCCAGAAGGTATATAGAAACCTTTTCAGAGTTTTCATCTGATTTGTCCTAAGATCTAGTTCTATCAAATACCTTATTTTACCTTTCCTATACTTGCTGCACAAGCAGACACTGCTGTACTTAGAATCTGTTTCTATTTGCATTCATTAAAAACTATAAAACTAATCTGTATGTGTACCAAACTGATTTAAAATAAATACGTTTATTGAATTAGTCTCTATTGATTAAAAGTGTCACATTTTGATTATGAAATTTAACGTTTGTTTTACCTGTTGTTTGAGGCTGGTTGTCCACTGCTCTGTTACTCCTGTAGTAGATGGTAACTGTGGGCTGTGAATTAGTCAGTGAAGCTGAGCAGAGGACAGAAGGGACACTCCTCAAGCTGGCGTTAACCCAGAGAGTGTGTGTGTCGCAGGACTTTTGTGGAGTGGGTGCTGCTTTCAACTTTGTGGGTTCAAGGGTTGATCTCAGGGTGCCTGAGCCATCTTGCTAGCCACATCCTGCACTTTAATTCAGAGTACGTGTGGGAGAAAACTGGGCTGCTGTTTAGAGTACAGACAGAGCTATGGAGTACCACGTGAAGACCGGTTCTTTTGGGCTGTGTGCACAGATGTCTGTGTGAGCGGTTGGGTTACCGTAAGGTTATTCTCTGCTCCTTGCAAGTCTGGATGTAAGGGTGGATTCAGTGATCTGCCTTAAAAATGAGGCTTCTGGTTCCAAGTTAGCGTTATCATTGGGTAATAAGACTTTAGTAAGCTTCCTAAAACATTAGTACAAATTACTGAGATTAAATAATAGTGAAGTAGGCTGTATGTTTCCCCCCAAACCTGTGCTTATTGTAGATAAATGTTTGGGGTTTTGTTAGTACAGCTGTTGATCAATCCAGCTTTTGTGCGTCTTGCTACCTGATTTGTAGTCAGTGCAAAAGCCATTGTGCTCATACATGATTGGTAGTAAATCAATTACTTTTAAAGATAATTTTGAATATGGAATCCAGTGTTCCTATTTATAGCCACACACGTTTGTGAATGTTTGGCCCTTCGTCCTCTCACCTGAGCTGTCCTGTGATGAGTCTGTCAGCACTTTGTTCTGCACACGCTTTTCTCTGCTACTGATGTCAGGCAAGGTGATTACTGTGGGCTGTGTTGTAGTTTCCCTTTCTCGTGTTTGGGGATCGTCTGTTGAGCTGTTGGATATGGTTTTATAAGGATAGTTTATATTTTGAGGAAGGGAGGCTTTTCTAATTACCCGGTTTAGTTCCTAGATAAATGATACAGATTTATTAGATTTATTAATAAGCCTTAGGCTCAATAACTGGGCAGATAATGCATTTATTCTAATCCTCTATGTTAGTCTTGCTATTTCCTAGCTCCGTGTGCCCCAGTTTACTTGCCTTATCGTCCTGTCTGGGCTGTTTCTGTTCCATCAGGCCACATCCTCCTCTCCGTTTCTCGCCTTGTGGTCCCTACCTGAGACCCCAAGCCTGGGAATGGAAGCGCCACCTCCTCTCTCACCCAGTTATAGGCTGTCCAGCTTTTTTATTAACCAGTCAGATAATTCTGGAGTAAAGTTTGATGAGTGCACCCGACAGTGCCCTCTTCAGTCTGCAACCAGATCTTGGGGCCCAGAATTCAGCATTTGAATATACAGATTACCAGAGCAACCCTTAACAGTTTTCATATTTGGAAGATTTCCAACCTTTGGTAGTGGACCCATGTCCTCTGCCTTGATGGAGATTACATAGTTTTAGAGAGGTGGCTAGAAATTGATGCACAACCCATTGTGTTGCATACTAGATTAATTAAAATCGCCCCTTTAAATTCAGTAGCATTTTCTGGTATGTTTGTAGTTAATGTAATCTGTTTGTGTGTTTCTCTATATAGGTTTTATTTGTGTGTGTGTGTTTAAATTTGGGGGGATAATAGTTTTTAACATCTACATACCAACATTTAGGTCAGTTTCCATTGAATTTTCTACCTACACTATGAGCTGCAGTTCTGGTTTTGATGCATGCTTGGTAGATGCTTATTGGATGCCAGATATAAGTTGGAAGGTTTGGGATGGTTTTGTAGTTGCTTTTGTGAAGCATGTTGGTGTCACTTTGGCTCTTTGGTCTGCTTCCATGGGACCTTTGGCAGCTTCCTTCTTGATTTTTCTTCTCTGCCTATGAACTGTGCAACTTCTGATTTCTGCTGGGCTCCCCAGCAATTAAGGACAGGAAGGAGGCTGCATCTTGCTTTGCCTATTACTCAGTGTATTAAATGTTGATCCACATACCACAGCCATCATTATAAAGTGCAAGAGTTTATTCTGGAGCCAATTTGAGTGGCCATGGCCTGGAAACACAGATTCAGATTACTCCAAATTCCATGGTCAGACATGGAAGCAGCTTGAGAAGTTTTACAGGATAAAGAAATTCACAATCAAGTTTAAAATACGATGGTGGATACATTGAAGGTTACAGGGAGATGGGGGAGCTTTCCTATAGGCCTAAGATGCTATTTGATGGCATTTCCTAGCTTTTAGACACCAAAAGGTTTTTACTAGTAATAGGATGTTCAACACAGAGGTGGGCAACGAATGGCTCTTACTGGGCATCAGAACTAGCCCAGGATAGGGAATCAGCCGCTGGACCTGCAGCATTCTAGTCTCCTCGGTACAGTCTCTGCAGACACAACTCCCCAGGGGTTCTCTTCACAGAAAAACACGTTTTGTCTACTTAGTTGTCGCTGAATAAATGTAGTCTCACTTCGTTTTGATGAAAAGCAAAAAAGATAGAGCCACATGGGAGGTAGAGGTAAGTGGGTCAGAAGCCCAGTCCAGCCACTCCAGGGTGATTTGAGTGGCCTGAACTGTAAGATTCTGTCTCTTTAAAAATTTTTTTTCCTTACGTTTTAACCTTATTTCATATGTATGTTTTCCTGCACATATGTACCACATGCATGCCCACTAACAAAAGCCAGGAGAAAACCTGAGGTCCCTGGAAGTAGCATTACAGAGCATTGTGAACTGTCATGTGGACGCTGGAACTGAACAGGATCCTAGGGGGAGCTAGCTTTCAGTCCTTGGTCTTCACTTCTTAATAAAGCCAGCTGCTCAGCATCAAGGCCCTGCATTGCGGCCCACCCTACCCACCTTGTTACTCAAAACTCAAACTGAAGACTGCCGCCAGCCAATAGCCAGAGTTAGCTTGTAGAAAACAAATCGGTACTTGAATGTTTTCAAATCTGGCTTCAACTGGAACACTCAAGATGAATTCATCTCAGCTCTTCAGTACTGTCTGCCACGAACTGAGAAGAAGAGCTAGACGAAAGGTTTAATGGAGCTGGAGTCATCTTTGTCCATCTAAATGGACACAGACATAAAATAGACACCCCCAAGATTACCTTTCAGGTCTGAATGAAATTCTGGATGGAGCTGTTTGGGCTTGAAACGTCGTAAGTTGAGCATTTTCTGCCACACTGGGTAGAGAAGTATCATTGGTCCTTTTGTTGTACTTAGTCGGCACCTGTAATAGCAAGTTGAGATTGCTTATTTTCTTAAAGGTGGCAAAGGAGTCTCATAACAGCAAAGGGTCTGCTGCCATTGAGACTAACATCACTGGCTCTGTCTGGAAGTGATCTTTGGTGGGCCTTGCCATTAGGGGAGTCAAGGACAAATCCATCAGTGGAAAGGCAGTTCCACATAAGAAGACTTGCCAGCCAGGAATAACCTAAACATTCTTCAGTATTCTTTTGTGTCAGCATGCACAATTTCTTTTATTAAAAAAAAAAGGTCATTTGCATATATTTCACAGTCATGTCTACATTCCAGGCAGTCAACATTTTTTCCTGTCTTATCTCCTACTTGCTTAGGAGTCACACCACAGATAGGCTTGAAGTGCCTCAACTCATGCTGTGTGTTGCCTGTGTGTTCATATTGGGGCTGGAGGGGGTGCAGGGGGGAGACCTCCCCTATTCAAGATACTTCATTGTGGGGTTGGTTTTAGTTTATTTAGTGGGTTTTTGTTAGTTTGTTTGTTTTGTTTTGTATCTTAGAGGGTTTTTTTGGTAAAATAGCCAACAAGTAATTAGCCCTACTCCATTACCCTGTGAAGCTTCTCACATACGATAGGGCTCCCTTGCGCTACAGAGTTACTTAGCCTCTTCAACCACAAGGATTATGATCACCAACACCCCAAAGTGCTCAGAGCTTTCAGAAGTAACAGGAAGATGGGCTGGATCATGAGATATCTTGTTTCCCTCTACACAAAAAAATGTACAGATTTTTTCCCCAAGCTGTATTCATGGATTCAACCAACCACAGATTTTAAAAAAATATATCAAAAAGATCGAATTTGTACTGCATGCACAGATTTTTTTTTCTGTCAACCTTCCCTAAAAGATTTATATGGTATACCATTTACATGGTTTTAGTATTACAAGTAATCAAGAGGGGATTTCAAGTATATGGGAGGTTGTACATAGATCGTATGTGTTAAGTTTCAAACCCAAGACAAATGGCTGAAGTGCCTATTTACCATATCAAAGCAGACCTGGCTGCCAGGTTCTCCTGGCATTCCTCAGTTCCTACCTATTACAGGGTCCTTCTGGCTAGCATACCCCAGCCCCTACCCTAAACCTCTCCAGCCCAGGGCCTGGGCTGCCCTTCAGCCAGCCACTCTTCCCTATTTAACCCAAGCATTTTGGTTACGTGTCCCTTTTGTCCACTCTTTTGGGCCTCTTGGCTGTTGCACCTCCTCCCTCTCTCCTCACACAGCTCAGGGCCATGTCCACTCTGGACTCTTCCAGATGTCCCTGCCTCTGGCTATGCTCTCTCACATATCTACAATAAACTTTCTCCTCCATACCTAGGGGTAGTCATGTTCCTTTTTCTCCCCCCCCCCCTTTTTTTTATTCAGTATGCAAATGCTACACATTTTATGTCACAGACTTAAGCACCTGTGGATTTTGGTAGCCACGGGGGTCCTGGAACCAACTCCTTGTGGATATTGAAGAACAACTCCACTAGAATTTCACAGTTTAGGGAAAGATAATTGTATAGAGGCCAAGGAGTGGAGTGGGTGGTGACCATAGTGAGTAGCCCTGACCTGGTAAGGCCTCATTGGCTCCACCTTCTTTCCAGCCTTTCTTAACTATATTTTAAATGCTGCAACAGACGTCCTTTAAAACTAGTTGCGAAATTACACTTTCAATCAATACAACACAAGGAAAGGTGCAGTAGGTAAAGGTGCTTGCTGCCAAGCTTGATGGCCTGAGTTTAATCCCGAGGACCAATGTGGTGGACTACACACACACACACACACACACACACACACACACACACACACACGCGCGCGCGCACTGGAACATGCACAGATATGCATATGACATATGTTTACCAAATCAATCAATCAAATAAAAGATGGAGGCAAGAAGAATCCTGATAAGAGACCCAATGATACTGGTAATTAATTATTGTAGATGATTAAAGAATAGACTACAGCAAAGCTCTCATACTGATTTCCAGGGCCATTGAGTAAATTGTAATCCAGAAAGTGCCCTTGTGTTTATTTCAACATTGGAACTGTGTAAAACAGACCCAAACTACCTGGGTAATATTCCAATGTACAATTGTTCTCCTGTAAGTTTCAACTGACCCTAGACTTACAACACTCAGTACAATTTTTGTTTGTTTGTTTCTTACATAAAATCAAGCTTTTCATCACTCACAGTCTTTGGTCTTTGAATTCTTCTTGTCATTTTGCTGCCCATAACATTAGTCTTTGAACAATGTTGGTGAGAGTATCTGGATAATGTTGAAGCAGAGTTTAGGGAGCAGCGGGTCTGGGATATAAGCCCTGTAAAGTAAAAGAAAAGACAGTAGATTTCTTATTACAATGCACAGAGCCAGATTGAATTTAGGAACATTTAGAACTTAAACTAAGCATTGAATTCAAGGAAGGATGTCAAAGTGAGGACAAGGGTTTTTGCCTGGGGATGACAAGACTAAGGGAAGAGGAAATCGCAGGAGATTTGGTCTCTGAGAGGTAAGTGTGGGTAGACTGCGGGCTACTCTCATTGATAGGCTGTGGTTAGTGAACTAGAATCATAGGTAAGGACACTGGGCACTCAAATTCTGGCTCAAGTCAACTGGGTATTTGGCAACACTAATGACTGAGACAGCAAGCACCTCCCTCCCAAAAGGAGTCAGACTGGAAACAGTTGAAGATGGGTCCTGGTTTACCTGTTGAACTTGTGACCTAGAGACTCCGAAGCAGGGGCATCCAGTAGTCACTGGATGTACAAGTCTAGAGCACAGAGGAAAGTTCTGAGCTGCAGGTGTAGACTTGACAGTGATTAAAGCCATAAGATCCAAGGCTCTCATCACCCAGAAACAATGGGACAAGAGTCAGACATCGCTCCAAATGGCTCTGCTCTTTAGAGCTTGGCTGTGGGTGGAAGGGCCTAGAAACAAAGATTGAAAGCAGAGGACTGACTGCCCCAAGGGTCGACAGCACAGAAAGGAGCAGGAAGAGCAGCTGAGAGGTGTTCAGCTATCTGATTAAGCATGGCTGAGGGAGGTGGTGGGAACGCAGTAGTGCCCACGTACTTAGAGCTGGGGAACTCTGATCCTGGCAACATGGGTGGCAGTGAAAAGCAAATGGTGGTATGACAGAGACCTGTCCTTGTCCCTCAGTGCCATTCTTCTTCCTCTTCTTCTTCCTTAGGAGTAGTCCCCAGTATTTTTGTCAGACATTTAGTGTTCTGCAATAAAAGTTACGTGTCCCAGCCTTCTGGGCTAAGTCTCAGCTGATGAGATCTACTCCAAAGGTCCTAGGTAACTTGCAGGAAGTGCCCCTTAAGAGAGCAGTGAACTCTTCCTGATTTCTCTCTTCCTGTTGGTCGGAAAGCTTAAGCAGCCACTTTGGCCCATAAAGTAGATAGAAGTCACACACTGAGAATGGCCACTCTTGACCTGTCTGCAATCCGTATCGTGGAAAGACTCCCAATAGTTAATTAAAATCTACCTCTGACTGCTCAAATTAACAACCGCAGTTAATGTGAAGTCTCCGTGTTTCTCTCTGTGTCTCTGTCTCCCTCTCCCTAATGAATGTGGGCTGCAGAGTAAGTAAAGCAAGTGAAGAGGGCGATTGCAACATGAAAGAAGTTTGACTGAATAGAAGAAATGTATGGTCCAGGGAGGTGGGTTCTTTCTTTCAAGTTTGTTTGGTTTTCATTGTTTTTGTATATGTATACACACCACACACATGTGTGTGCGCACGTGTGTATGTGTGTGTGTGTGATTGTATGTATATGGCCTGGCATCAAACTCAATCCTTCCTGCCTTCAGTGCTGGCATAGACTGAGCATCGGGGCTAGATGTCAGGGTTACAGGCATGAGCCATCAAACCCACACTCACGGAAGGCTCCTAGCTAGTAGACTTTATGGTCTTGACACCTCATGATCAATACATAATTGCTAGTTGCAGGCTCCCTCTGGGTCATGCCCTCTAGAGCACTGTCATCCAGGACCCTCAACTGACAGGAAATACAAGTGTTGGGAAAGGAAACAGGTAAAGGATTTCTCCAGACTCCTGAGAAGGTAATGGAAGGGAGCCTGCCCACTGGGATAGCCCAGGAAGGAAAGGGGACGCTGATTGGTATAGCTTTCATGGCTGTGAGAAAATGACTACTAGAGGCAAGCTAGCAACTCTCTTGAGGGTTCAGGTTGTTAGGTGGCTAGATGGCATTTAGGAGGCTTGGAGGCCACTGAATATGGATCCAAATCGGTTTTTGCCTATCCCTTAAAAAACATTTTTTTTTTCCCGAGACAGAGTTTCTCTGTGTAGCCTTGGCTGTCCTGGACTCGCTTTGTAGACCAGGCTGGCCTCGAACTCACAGTGATCTGCCTGCCTCTGCCTCCCAAGTACTGAGATTAAAGGCGTGCACCACCAAGCCTGGCTGTTGCCCATCCTTAATGTAAAGGTAGCAGGGCTTTGCTGAGGCACTATTAGGCCTCCTGGCCTAAATAATAGAACCTGAGTGCTTCCTCTATGCCTGGTTGGAGAAATGACATTCTAAACCACCCTCGAATTATATCCTATTGTCTGTTCCCTTAAGAATTAATCTTGGTGTGGTGGCGCATGCCTTTAATCCCAGCACTCCGGAGGCAGAGGCAGGCGGATCGCTGTGAGTTCGAGGCCAGCCTAGTCTACAAAGTGAGTCCGGGACAGCCAAGGCTCAAGAGAGAGACCCTGTCTCAAACCAAAAAAAAAAAAAAAAAAAAAAAAAAAAAAGAATTCATCTTGGTGTCGGGCAGTGGTGGCACACGCCTTTAATCCCAGCACTCAGGAGACTGAGATAGGTTGATTGCTATGAGTTCAAGGCCAACCTGGTCTACAAAGTGAGTCCAGGACAGCTTGGAAAAAAGAAAAAGAAAAAGAGTTAATCTTGGGGCTGGAGAGATGGCTCAGTGGGTTGCTCTTCCAGAGGACCGGGGTTCAGATCCAGCACCTACACGGCAGCCCACAACTGCCTGTACCTCCGGTTCCAGACGACCCGGGTTCAGATTCAGCACCTACACGGCAGCCCACAACTGCCTGTACCTCCGGTTCCAGAGGACCCGGGTTCAGATCCAGCACCTACACGGCAGCCCACAACTGCCTGTACCTCCGGTTCCAGAGGACCCGGGTTCTGCACCTGCTGCATGCACACGCATTCAGGCACAGCAATCCTTACACATAAAATAAAAATAAATAAATAAAAATTTTAAAAGTTTAAAACAAAAGCAACAACAACAACAAAAAGAATTCATCTTAATGGGTCTCTCAGTCAACTGGCCAGAAAGCCCATCCTTCAGGAATGCTGAAGACATGCTAAGTAGACTAGAGGAATATTTACCTCCCTCAGAAGGCAGCTCCTACTTAGGCACACCAAATCTTCCCCGTGCAGATGCTCGCAGACCTTTACACTAAGCCTGCATGCTTTTCAAACTAAAAACCCACAACTTTTCCTTTTCCTTTTCCTTCTTTTTAATCCTTTTAGTTTCTATTAGCCAAAATCCTAGCACATCTCCTGTTACTCCCAACAATCTTACACTTTCTCTGAATACCAGCTGCCACTGACCGCTGTTGCTGAAAACAACCCTAACTGGAAAGGCGGCTCTCCTCCTCCCATTGCCTCCCTCACTGCGGCTGCTGAGGTGGAGGCCGCTTAGCCTCTCAAGTTCTAGCAAAATGTTCCTTTAGCTTCCTGAGTCTGTTTTTAACTTCTTCCACCAAAAACACTAGGAAGCCACAATAGGGAACCCGAATTCCTTGGTGACAAGGGAACCCTGCAAGAACAACTCGAATCCTTTGTGCAAGCAGCTCCACAGCAACCAAAGGCCCTCTGCTCTAAGCTCCACCCCTGAAGGTATCCCCAGCCTCTAGGCTTTGCACTACCCTACCCTCCTCGCTCAGCCAAACCACCTTCAGTGAGAGTCCCGGGCCAGGCGTTTCCAGGTTCCTGAGCTCTTTTTTTCAAGCATTGAAACAGGGAACAGCACAGCTTTGCAAAAGTTGCATGGCAGTGCTGTTCAAAGCAAGGCAAAGCACGCATGAGAGGGGGACATGCTGTCAAGAGTGACAGCCAGCCACAAGAGTGACCAGGGTCACTGTTTAAGGTTTCCTCTCCTGGGGCTCAAGAGAAGGAGGAGGCTGGTTCATGAGGGGCACAGACTGGGTGGTTATCTATTTTTGACCCTCAGATTAGGTTATATAATTATTTTTCCCTACTACGAATAGCCCCTTCCCATCATGCATCTCACCATCACACGCACACCCGGTTGCAGACGCATAACTTGATACGTAGGGTAATGTCCCTAAAAGCTCACTTTGAGGACACAATTCGCCTTCCTGCACATGCACCCAAACTCAGCTTAGGCCAAACCAGCCTTTCTGTCTCATATCAGACTAGGCCGAGAATATATTCAGATGGAAACGGTTAGCATTTGATTATAGCTAGGGGCGGAGAACCATTGCTGCATGTGTAGTCCCAGGCAGGAGGAGATCTGAGGTTGCTAGGGGAATTGTTTGAAGAGGGTTGTGTTTGAAGAGAGCAGGTAAAGCAGCCAGGCTGTTGGGTGAATCGTTAGAGAGGCCTGCCTGCCTGCCTGCCTGCCTGCCTGCCTTGAGCACATTTGTTTTCCATTCTGCAGGAAGGAATCTGCAGGTGCATACTGTCGGTGGTTTGTTTGTTCTGAGTTAACCGTTAATCCAGGTAGTCAGACGTGGCGGCCTGCGTATCCATGAAGCTGCCCCCTGCACACTGAGAGGAGATGGGGAGCCGAGTGGCAAGACCGCAAACCTCAAAGACAAGACTGACCACCTGACCAGAGGAGCAAGAGGAAACTTTGCAATTACTGACTGCCTTTGTTTCCTCCCCCCAGCCCCCCCCCATGTAATCTGCTGACTGTAATGACACAGAAGACAAATCTTCACCACGTTAATTCAGTGTCTTCTCAAATTGCTGGCTCCGTGAACAAAGCACAGTCTAAAGATTCAATTGTTGGCTTTTTTGCCTGTGTGTTGGGTGGCTCAGATCCAGCTCCAAACGCCCCCCACCAACACACACACACACACACACACACACACACACACACACTGTGCTAGGCCTAAAGCCTGAGGTAACTTCTCTCTACTAGAGAAGTCCTTCCTTCCTCAAACTTGGGAAGGAGGGACCTTCCTGAGTGCTCTCTTCTGGCTGTTTGCCATAAATGTGCAGATATCTATGATCCAGGATGGCAGCTCTCAAGGAGACATTACTCAAAAGGGATTGCAGAGATGTCTGGTGGGAGAGAAGCAGAGGAGAAGGGGAAAAGAAATGCTGCACAGCAAAAGGCATGTAGAGGCTCGGCAGCAGTGGACACAGCAGGACAGTCTGCCTGAGGGCTGGCCCAGCACTTAGTAAAGCTGGGCAGGGACACCAAAGTGCCCTTCCAGGGCGAGGCCAGCCCAGACGCAGGGAGGAGGGCCCATGGGCCTCGCGGACAAGACCAGCTGTGTTCTTCGGGCACCTCAAATCACTTCATTTAGTCTGCTTCTGAAGGGTGTTTTTTTTCCCCCTCAGCTCACTCATGTTGGTACGCAGCCAAAGGAAACACAGATAAGGAACTAAACACATGTATGAAACCGTAGTAGTGCCCGTCTTGTACAATCCCTGACGAAAGATTACGCTAAATATCATATGTGTGCTGTTCCATTTAATAGGAGGAACAAGCCATGGATGTAGGTACCCACATTTCCTGTGGGGAGTCATTTAATCTACTTGAAGTCACACAGCTAGCAGCACCATGGGCCTGGTGGTTTTCCTCAAAAGCCTGCACACTCAACCAGGAAGAACTTGCCTGCTCGTGATGATGGCCAAGCGCAGTTAACCAACATTTGATGATATTTCTGACCAATCTGGAAGTGATCCAGTACCCTTCTAACAGGGCAGGAAGCCAGCGTAGAGCAGTTCCAGGGTCTGGGGTCCACACTGTCCAGAGGACTAACCCCGGGGGGCATCTTCACAGAGGCCCCTGAGCTCCCAGCACCCAGCAATTCTAGTGTTCCTTATGTATTAATAACACCTTAGAACTGTGGTCCATGGTGCCTCAAAATCATTAAGATGCTCCTCCGACAAGCAATGCAATATTTAATGTTCTAATGTTCTTCAGTTTACACACACCTCTCACCAGTTGTGACTGATCAAACTAAGTAGACAATTTAGTGCAGAGAACTGTTTTTTTTTAATATTTTTATTTATTTATTATTATGAATACAGTGCTCTGTCTGCATGTATGCCTGCAGGCCAGAAGAGGACGTTAGATCACATTATAGATGGGTGTGAGCCACCATGTGTTTGCTGGGAATCGAACTCAGGACCTCTGGAAGGGCGGTCAGTGCTCTTAACCTCTAAGCCATCTCTCCAGGCCCCAGAGAACTGTTTTTTAATCCGTATGTTAGTCATTCCTTCCACACTCACGCAGAGCCCATTGCCTAGCCTTCGGCTGTTCCCCAGTCTTGGAGTCATGGAGAACCCCCCTTCCACGCATGCCCGCCCCCAAGGCAGAGGAGGGTGTGCTCACGGTCTGGGGAGCCCTTCCGGATAGATGGCTGCTCCGCGGCCAGAAGCTGACTCTGCAGGTCCCGCAGGCGCAGAAAGGCTTCCTGCTTCACACTGCGCTCCTGAGCAAGCCGGCTCCTCATCTGAGGAGAGAGGGGCGGAAGAGGGCATGCGCTGGGGTGCTTGCTTTAGCTCCTCTGGTTCCAGGTGACCTTTGAGGGACAGTGTGGGCCCAAGGCTGGACTCAGGCCAGAATGAACAGCTAAAACTGAATTAAAGAGAGCCAAGATCTACCTGTGTATCCTTGCTTTAGAATCACTAGGTTATTTTTTAATCTACTTGTGTCTGTTAAAATATCTATCTATCTATCTATCTATCTATCTATCTATCTACCTACCTATCTCTCTATCTCTCTATCTGTGTCTGTGTGTCTGTATGTCAGTCTCTGGGCACCTGGCAGAGGACAATTGTGGGAGCTGGCTCACTCCTACCCATGGGTCGCCAATGAACCAAATGCATGTCATCAAATTTGGAGGCAAGCACCTTTATCCACTTTGTTTTAAAAATTACTTTTCTACTGGGTGGATAAAAGGAAGTGGGACCCACAGGAGCATCCTGGACAGTTTAAGCAGTGGAAAGAGGGATCTTCTTCCAGATCACTATTACAGCTCGGCCATTGATGTGAAGGCCAGGAGCACACCCCCCACCATGTCTAAGAAAAAGATTACTCCCCGAGACTAGCTCTGCATCGCATAGTGACCTAGTAGTGTGCCCTAGCCAGGCAAGGGAGGGATCCAAAGTGTCCCTCATTTGCATAAATCACAGGTATTTCTCCTTTAAAAGCCATCCTGTCCGTAGTTGTATTTAACTATGACAATGATGAAGAAGAAATACAATCGTGCGTAGAATACTGTCTCCAAAAAAACTCACATTTAAGACCTGGGTGTGGTGTCGCATGCCTTTAATCCCAGCACTGGGGAGACAGAGGCAGGTGGATCACTGTGAGTTTGAGGCCAGCCTCAAGGGAGTCCAGGACAGACAAGCCTACACAGAGAAACCCTGTCTCGAAAAATAAAACAAAACGTGGAAACTCAGAATGTGACTTTATTTGACATAGGGTCTTCAGAGATATAATTAAGAAGATGAGGTCACACTGGATCTAGGGTTGGGCTGAAATCCAAAGACGATCGCCTTTAGTCTTTGAAGAATTGACAAGGGTACAAATAAAGAAAAGAAGACCTGGGGAAGAGCCACTTCAGACAGGCAGAAATTGAAGAACTAGACCTCCAAAGAGAAGAATTACCAACCACCACCCAAAAGTAGGAGGTGTCATGGGACAGATCTTTTTTTTCTTACATCCTTTGAAAGAAATGCACCTGGATAGCCAGGGCTATTACACAGAGAAACACTGTCTCAAAAAAAAAAAAAAAAAAAAAAAAAACAATAAAAAAATAAATTAAAAAAAAAGAAAGAAAAGAAAAGAAAAAGAAAGAAATGAATGAATCTGGCCAATACCTCATTTTCAAACTTAAATGTGATAAAATAAATGTTTATTGTTAACTATCACGTTTATAGTCTCTCTCTCCTTTGTGTGTGTGTGTGTGTGTGTGTGTGTGTGTGTGTGTGTGTACCTACATGTCTGTCTGTCTCTTTGTTTCTATCTCTGTCTTCTGTTTCTGTCTCTCACTTCCTTTTGATTGTTTGTTTTGAGACAGGGTTTCTCTGTGTAGCCTTGGCTGCCTGGACTTGATTTGTAGACCAGGCTGGTCTTGAACTCAGAGAGATCTGCTGGCCTCTGCCTCTCGGAGTGCTAGGATTACAGGTGTGTTGGAGACAGGGCTTCTATGTAGCAGCTACCTTTGCCTTCTCTGCTGTGATGGACCGTGTCCCCTCACACTGTGAGCCCAAAGAAACCCTTCCTCCCTTAAATTGCTTTTGTCACATGTTGTACCACAGCAACAGGAAAACATAATACGGGTAAGTAGCCGTGTATGAGCCGGCTTGAAGGTATTAGGCCTAGACCTCTCTCTCACAGTCAGCAGTTGCTGGAGCAAGCAAAGGGCAGCAGGATTTTAATGAATGGTCATTATGAGGTTGGTACCTAGGTCACTTTTCCTAGCTTTGGGAGGAAAAAGTTGGTTCCCGGGCTTTAGCAATCTCCCGAGCCACCTAAAAGGTTATTACTGAACGCCTGTCTGAAGCGGGCCCTGCAGAATCCTGCGCCCTGCGCTTCCTGGGATTATTATATAGCACGAGGCCTTCTGATGAAAGCAAAACATGCCAATACGCTCTGTACCACTGAGCTCCCTGGTAAGACTCGGTGAGAGTCAGTCCCCACAGAGCCATCCATCGCTTGAACAGAACAAGGCTGGAAAGGTCAGGATTTTGTGGGTGTTCTCTCTACGTAGCTTAGATTAACTTCTAACTCAGGGCAGTCCTCATGCCCCAGTGACCCTAGTGCCGACTACAGACACGGGTCACCACGCCCAGGTTATAAATGTGAAGGTTCTAATTTCCTTTTTATTCTGCAGTAGCTCATCGGCTCTTTTTCATTCCCTCAAAAGTATTAGTCAGTGTTCCCTCAGTTCAGTTTAATTCTCCTCAGCAAACTTCTCCTAGAGCCCTTGAAACCCTTGACCAATAATAATAGTTTGATTTAATTTTCAAATTGCTTTTCTGTATCTTATTATCTCTAGTGAAAGAATTAAGGGCTTTATTCATTCACAGATACGTGTAAAGCACCTCTGTGTCAGGTTTTTTATTGAATTCCCTTCCGTAGTCTGCTTATTGAGGCTTTAATAATCTGTACCTACATTACAATAACCTCCTTTTTTTTTTTTTATTTCCCTGAGGAGTGTACTTATAAAAATTATGCTTGAAATCCACTTTGGCTGTTCATGTTTGATTCCATATTTCTAGACACAGTAGGAAAAAAAAAACCCTCTTATTATAGCTTTCATATACTTGCTGCTTTTCAGAATATGGCCCATATTTTCCTAAAAGAGCACAGTTCAAAGGTTAGAGTAGCATAGGAACATGTCATACAGAGGTATCGCTGGGGTACTGGGACTCTGAGCCTGGGACAGGCAAGCTCAAGCAGTTGCCCCAGGGTGGTATACAGACAGCCATTTTCTGGCATGTCTGGAACAGCAGAGAGGCCTGGAGGACAGACACTACATGGCGGTGAGCCGGCTCCTCAGGCCCACGTGGGCTCAGCAGGCTCACCCGCTTCAGGTCTCTGTTCAGCTGCTGCTGCTGCAGCTGGCCTAGCTTTGAAGCCCGCTCGGCCTCTTCTGTTAGTAGCTGCAGTTGTTGCTCTTTTTGTTCCACGTCTTCTAGGAGCTTCTCCATGCCAGATGTTTTTATGGTATCCAGCTGCTGCCGAGTGACAGAGTCTTGAGTCACTCTGTGTTCCAACTCCCTCAGCCGTTGAGCCTGTGGCATGGGAGAGCCAAGGCAAAAAATAAAAAAATAAAAAAGAAATAAAAAAGAAAGAAAGAAAGAAAAAGACAGCAATCAGCAGAGACAGCCGAGGCAGCTGGGACTGGGTGACATAACTGCCACGTCAGCATGGCCACCAATGCTGTTCTCAGCTCTGGGGACAATAGCCTGACTATTTGGTCCTGGGCTGCTAAGCACCGAGACCCCCTAGGATCTTGCTTCGCCTGGCACTTTCTGGACTGGCACTTCTACTGTGAACCCAAGGCATCAGTCAGAGGGAAGAGAACCCACAACAGACTAGAAGGAGAGCCAGGGCACGTTAGTGCACCCACAGAGTACTATTGTGGAAGAACGAGTTCTTCAATACCAAACACTGGATGATGGTACCCTTGCTAATTAACTACCCACCAAATACTCATAGTGACCACAAGCTATGCTTGCTTTGCCATAAAGTATTTCTCATGAGGAGCAGCAGTAAATGGGTTCAACTCCGAGGAGGCAAGGACTCGCCAATAGAGGCATTAGTGTGAAAGGGGCGGGGGTTACGACTCAGGCTCTGCTTTCACCCTCAAAATATCTCTGGAGAAACCAGATTATCAATAGTTAAAGAAAGGAAAGTTGAGCTGAGCAAGATGTGAGCCAGCCGGAGCTGTTTCAACAAAAGAAATAAAAAAGCAAAGCTGAGGGAGAAGGAAGAGGAAGAAGAAGAAATTTGGAATTTGTTGTGTTTTAGCTGAGTGAAAACGAGGGCGTGGCCGCTCCTAGGTATGGTTGAGGGAGAGGTGTTTATTGTGGACACGAGGGAGAGAACAGCTGGAGGCATCTGGAAGAGTCCAGAACAGGGAAAGAAAGTGGTGGACATGGCCGGTGGACTGAACCAGGCCATGAGAGGAGAGTGGGAGTGGGAGAGGGAGAGAGGAAAGGAAGTAAGGAGAAGGAACCAAGAGAACACATGGCCAAAATGGCTGTGTGTTATAGAGAAAAAGAGGAGGAGGAGGAGAAAAAGAAAGGAGGAGAAGGAAGAAGAAAGAAAGAAAAGAAAAGCTCAAGGGCGGGAGAGGCTTGGGGCGGGCACTGGGGCTTGATGGGAGTGAGGGTTTTTTGGGGGGTGAGAAGTATTACAAAGAACCAGGACTCTATAAACGTTACTTGAGATGCTGGGAGAGCCAGCCTCGGTATGCCAATAGGAACCTCCTTTAGGGATTAGTCCTGAGTCTCGGGGACCTAGCACCATGCTTCTCATGTCCATGGTATCCTAAATTCTAGGAGCTCTGGTGACTGTTCCTGGTAGCCACAGTGTCCCTTGTCATGGCCACAGTCAGGCTGGCTAGCTCCGGGGGCTCTAGGTACCTGGGTACCCTGCTGCCACCACAGCTTCCTGTTGTCCGCCTGAGCTTTGGCCAGGGCCTGCCTCGCAGCCAGCAGCTGTTGATGGAGTAACTCCACCTCTTGTTCCGCCATTAGCTTGACCCTCAAGCATTCCTTTTGACTGTGAACTGATTCCTGCAAACATCGCAAACACAAGATAGGAAGTGAGCTTCTGTTCTGTGGTTTTAGGCTCAAGCCTTAGCTAAGACCTCACTACGGCCCGCCTTTAACATCCCTATAGAATGGAGCTCTTGCTGGTGACTGCTTGTGTGAGTCTAGTAAACAGACTATCGGACAGATCAGGGTAAATCCAGATTCGGAAAGAGCGTACCTTCCCAAACCACTGCTATGTGTTTTGCCTTCAGGGTGTTTAAAGCAGATTTTCTCTCTTACTATTTTGTTACTTCTCTCCCCTCAGACTATCACAGACAAAAACCCAAAGCTAGCAGCCTCGAGCCTTTAATAAACATCTCCCTCCTGTCTCTCCATCTTTCTGATGCCCCATTCTTTCATCTTCATGGCTGCTTGTGCCTGTCTGTTTCCTATTTCTCCCAAGGCTCTAAGGTTGCCTGTTCCCCGGGGAATGGGGGGATGGATTGCTAACTGCCACATTCCTTAGCATGGCTGGACCTGCCACCTGCCACCAGTGTGGCAGCTGCAGAAGTATTAGGGGTGTGTATTTTGGGGGGAAAGACCTCTCTTCAACACTCACCTTCTCTGCTCTGCTCAGCTGACGTCTGAAGTGTGCCTGCTGCACTGCCAGCCGCCAGCGGCCTAAGCTCTGTGCTTTGCACACTAGAGCGGCCAGGGTGCTGCTGTGGTCCTGCTCCGGGGTGCCCAGCTGCTCCTGCCAAAAAGGCCTACTTTTAGACAAGGCCACTGTCAGTCCCTTGTCCCAGAAGGGCATGGCTCCCAACACCAGAAACACTCCTTCCAGAAAGATGCATGACCATGTGGAGCCCCACCCCAGAGTCCCTTTAAAACAACTACAAGTGCTTTGGGGGGGGGACCCCTTTGGAATGCCGGGTGGGCTGGGTGCCAGGAGGGAGCGCAGCACGAGATCACACACCTTGGCTGTGTTCTCCTTCGCTCCTTCCTCGGGTCTGGCAGAGCCCCAGGTTTTCTTCAGCTGCTTCACCGTGGCAGTCCCTTCGGCTCGAACCTCACCGATCAGGTCACACACTTTCTGGACCAGACGAAACTGGTTCTCATGCAGCTTCTCCTGGAAATGGCAGACCCAGGTCAAGGAAGCCCAGTGGGGTTTGTGTGGCTTGCAGGACAGGATGAAAATCGCCCTCGACCCATTTTCTTCATGTGCATTACAGGCAGGCATATGAGGGGCCCTTAAGTGTCGTCTTTATAATGAGCAGGGCTCCATCTTATTTGTACCTACACGCCCTAGAACGTGCCTTGCTTGTCATCACCAAGGCAAGTTGAGCCAGAAGGGCAGTGGATTGGGGGGGGGGGCACATGGACTTTGCGACCGGGAGGGCGGGCGGGGGGGTGGGCGGCAGAGACTGGCTTGGAGCTAGAGCAAGGTCGAGACATGTCCAAACCCTCCCTGCTCTGTGTCTGCATGCCCGGGCACAATGTAGTCTTGTGACCCTCACCTTCACAGTTCTCAAGGTGGTCATGTAGCCTAGCACCTGGAATTCATCTCCATGCAAATTCCTCTCCCAGCACCTCAGACCCCAGCCAATGATATTCACTCACCCCAAAACCCCTACCCACTTCCCCCAAGGTTAATTATATAGGCCTTATTCCCCCCAGTAAAGAGAGCTCATGGAAGAGCTGTGTTGGAGAAGGGCTTTGTCCCTCCGAGCATCCGCCAATGGACTGGGATCCTATGAACCCACCAGCCGAGCTAAGCTCCATTCCTCCAGGTCCTGCACCTGTACAAAGAAGCAGGACCAAGGCGCCAGACCAAGAGTGGTGGATAGAACCATGGGAGGTAACAGAGAGAAAATCTACTGGCTAATCAGGTTAGTTGGGAAAGGTGGAATTTTTTTTTTTTCTCCCAGGTTGCGTCAGAGCAGACTCTAATGAGTCTCTCACTGTAGGTGAGCCACTACTAGGGAATCGCATTAAGTATTGATAAGTGAAGAAAGACAACGGGCTGGCTGCCTCCTAAGGCTCCAGTGGAAACCTGGCTATGGGATGTTCTGTTCTGCATGGCTGTGGCTAACAGCTAATGAGGACGCAGATTGCTTATGTAAGCGCGGTTGTAGACTCAGGGCAGCAAACTGAGTCATGACTCCTCCTGAATACACATATTCAACCTCAAATGCCTGGAGAGAGAAGGTTAAAATAAGGTCATAGGGGTGGGTCCCTTTCCCCAGGAGACTGTGCTCTGCAAGAGCAGAGAGGATCATCTTTTTCTTTCCTTCTGCAGGGAGAAGGCTATTACCCTGGTCTCTGACTCCTGGCATCCAGAACTGTGAGAAAACAAACTTCTGTGCTTTAGCCACCCAGTCTGTGGCATTCTGTCGTAGCAGCCTGAGCCTGATGCTCAGGAGTCCCAGGCATGTGAGCACCCGTCTCATCTCTGTTCCCTTGGGATCAAGGACTAGGACAGGGATTCCCTACCTCTGGGGGTTTGGTAGAACTCCTTCAGTCTGAGAGACGTTGAGAGCCCACTTTTTCTCCTTCTGTGCCTCCATGATCGCCCAGGAGAAGCTGGCCTTCCTCCGCTCCTCCAGCGGCTCTAGGCCCAGCCCAGTGTGAAGCCGCTCTTTCAGTGTGTGTAAGCATTTGTATTTTGCAAGTAAGGAAAAATCTCTAATATCCCCCTGGAAGGCACAGACAGAGCACCGGGGGAGGGGGCAATCTACTGTTAATAAAGCAACCCTAGGGTGTATTCTGGAGCTTCTAGGGAAGGGGGGGCGGGTAAAGGATTCAGTGGGGTAGTCTCTAGAGGGGTGGGAGGTAAGGGGTTAAGTGGGGCTGGCTCTGGAGGGGAGTAGGGAAGTCAGGGTAAGGGACTAAATGGGAGGGCTCTTAAGAACATCAAGTAATGCAGAAGAGGGTAGGAAAGCTATAGACTTAGAGCATGGAGATGTGTCCTGAAATGCACAGGGCAGAGTGACCAAGCTCCCACATTTTAGGCATAGGACCTCTGTCTGTTGTCCTGATGCTCTGACAGCTTTATGTGTGTTTTTTTTTTTTTTAAAGATTTACTTCTGTATTATGTATACAGTGTTTCACCTGCATGTGTGCTTACAGGCCAGAGAAAGTACCAGATAACATTATAGACGGTTATGAGCCACCATGTGGTTGCTGGGAATTGAACTCAGGACCTCTGGAAGAGCAGTGCTGTTAATGGCTGAGCCATCTCTCCAGCCCCTGCTCAGACAGTTTTATACAGTGACTAGTTTCCTCAATGCTAACAAGGAAGTCCTATCATTCCTCTTTGGGGGCAAGCTTCATTGGTAGCTCCCTAACTCTAAATATGGCAGAAAGGCAGAAGGGCATGGTAAGGGTTAACCAGCTCTGAGAAGACTAGTTCAGACACTAGAGCTGCCTAGAAACTCTCAGGCAGCTGCTCCCTCCCTCTGCTCCAGCCTGGCTGCACTGAGGCGCTTTGTTCACCCCTTTGGGTGTCTCACTCAGCGGAAATAACAGTGGTAAACACTGGGGGAAAGTTGAAGCTGAACAGCTCTTCTTTCCAACAGCACCTAGATGGCGAATAAACAACTCAGCTATCCAAAACCCAGTGTCTATCCTGAGGGGATAATGATGACTCAGCATAAAGGAGCTTGCCACCATGCCTGATGGCCCATGTGGTGAAAGGAAGGAACTGACTTTCACAGGTTGCCCTCTGACTTCCACATGTGTGCGCTGTGGCAGGTGCATACTAACACAGGACAAACACACACACACACACACACACACACACACACAAATGTAAACAGAACAAAATAAAATACTGACAACCCATTACAGCAAGATCTTCTGGCTGGGCAGGTGCAGTGGTGCATAATCTATAATCTGTATAGTCCATAACGGTGCACGTGTATAATCCCAGACAAAGGGAGGCTGAGGCAGGAGGATTGTTTTGACTTTGAGGTTGGCATGGGCTACACAGCAAGTTTCAGGCCAGCCGGGACTACAAAACAAGACCACGTCTCAAAAGAACAAAAACCCCAAGCAAGCATAACCTTCCAGCTTGACTTTTTGGGGTGTCAAGAGTCTCTTGGTACCTCAAAGTCCATTCCAGCATGGGTCCCTTGGCACGCAGGCTGGGGCTTTCCAGGTCACAGGTGAGGGACACTTACCTTTATGCGTAAGCAAGTCATAAACAATGCCTGCACTAAAGCCCCGTATTCTTCCTGGACTTCTTTCCTAATCTGGTTTTTCAGAGTCAGGTTCTCCTCTTCCAGGTCTGTGAGCTGGGCTCTCAGAGCAGTGATTTCCATGATCATGTCATGGCTGAGCTCCGCAATCTAGTGTCAGAAATAATGCAGAATATGCAATATGACATGTGGGCAGCAGTGGAGGGATTCCAAGTGGCAGACTAGGTCCGTGCAGACTATCACAGCCTCTATTTGCTGTGGCATGGTTGTGTGGTGATGGATGGCTCAACAGTCTTAAACAGTGTCTGACACAGCCACGTTCACGTGCCTCCCGAATGCTGGGGAGTGGAGGGATGGGGGGTTGTGGGGAATGGGGGGATGAGGGGTAGGGGGTAGGGAGGTGGAGGGGTGGGGGATACGGGGGTGGGGGGAAAAGGTGTTCACCCTGCATAGAACATTCTTATATGATGAATGAATGAGCCCCAAAGTGCTGGTAGTTAAGCACAGCACTTGAGTTGAACCCTTCAACTGTCTTGGCGTACATCTCCATACTGGCCTTCCCTTGACCCTTGACCCCTCAACCAAATACCATTGCATTTTTTAAATGCACTCTAACTGGCATTTTAAAAAAGAAAAAAGAAAGAAAGAAACGGTGCCCACAAAATTCTGCCAAAATAACAAAGCCAACCCCCCCCAAACAATATATAACAAAGATGACTTTTAAAACTTTTGGAAAAACTAGGTCCACTAGGAAGACCATTTAAATGAAAGTATAGCCTCTGTGGATGAGATTTCTGCAGGCAGCGTGAGGTCCCGCAAGACAAAGAGTGTAGGAACTGACCTACCTGGCCAGCACAGTCTTCGAGAGGAACTTGACCTCTTCGAAGCAAGTCGGCTTCCTGGGAAGGGAAGGCAGGGCTCGGTCCAATCTCCGTGTGTGCCATCTACACCCACACACTTTCTCCTTCACAGGTCCCTGGGTACCTTACCTGCTCCCCCTGGGCCAGCTTCTGCCTGGCATGTTGCAGCACGTGCTCGTAACACATGGAGTAGGTCTCGAAGTTGCTGCGTTCTCTTCCCATCACATCGCGGCCCAAGGAGAGGAGGCAGGCCTCAAGGTGCTCCCTCCTGAAAGTGATCTGGAAAGGCAACGGTGTCTCTCTCAGAAGCTCCGCCGGGGGCTTCTGGCAGCAGGGGCAAGCCAGGGCTCAGGGTGCTTGTTGCCTTGCCTCATAGACACGTTTTTAGTTGGCTCAGGTCCTGCGGGCCACCTCTCAGTGCTGCTCTGAACATTTGCAGAGCCAGGGACAGGAAAAGAAATGGAGGCTGATGGTGCAAGATTTAGTTGTCCTTTCAAAGAAGACCGACAAGACAGCTGGGTTTGAACTTCTGTCCAGAGACAACTACCCTGAGTTCTGTGATGAGGTATGGAGATGCAGGAAGAGCATCTCCCCAGGCAAGAATTCACAGTATGATCCCCTCACCTTCCAACCTCAGGACCTAACATGTCTGAACAGTACCCTCTTCACCTCGCCCATCCAAGCACCCATCTCTCTCCCTACACAGGTGCCGCCTCTTGGTCTCTGCCACCCCAGGGGCATTCACATCACTGGGGAGGTCTAGTCTCACTCTGAGGAACACAGTCGAGGGAGGAGACACATGGAGATCTAGGTCAGCTGTTCTCAACCTATGGGTCACGTTCTTTTGGGGGGCGGGGTCAAATGAGCCTCTCACAGGGGTCGCCTAAGACCATCGGAAAACACAGATAAATTTACCTTATGATTCATAACAGGAGTGAAATGACAGTTATGAAGTAGCAATGAAAAGAATTTTATGGTTGGAGGGGGCACCACAACACGTGGAGCTGTATTACAGGGTCGTAGCATCAGGAAGGTTGAGGACCACTGGTCTAGATGGAAGACTGGGCTTCCCAAGTGGACATGTCCCTGTGTCCCAGGGGAAAAGGCAGGCTGTGGGAGGGCCAAATGTGGTAGCTTTCTGACGTGTGAGGCATCTTGTTCTGTTCAAAAGTTCATGGCTCTCTTCTTTCCACATTCTTCCTGTAGAAGACTGGGTACGCTCTTTTGAAAGAGTCCCCTCACAGGAGCGTAGACTCAGGCTCTGGAGAGAGCTGGGAGCCAATCTGGGAAAGGCTGGACCCATGAGTCTGCCCCAGTTTCACCCGTTGCTGTGAGAAACTCCCCCCACTGCCCCCCCACCTTCCCCCCTCCCAAACCCCCCAACCCCCCTATCCCCACCCCCCACCCCCACCCTCGATCAAAAGTAACTTTCAGAGAAAAGGATTTCCTTGGCTCACACATCTAGGTGACAGCCCGTCATTAAAGGGAGCCAAGGCAGGGTGTTGAGCCGGAACTCAAAGCAGAGGAGCCAAGCTTGCTGGCTCGCTCTCCTCTCCTGAAGCCTCTTGCTTAACTATTTTATCATTCTTATGCAGCCCAGGATCGCATGCCTAGGGCTGGTGCTACCCACAGTAGCATCCTGCATCAGTTAGCCATCAAGACAGTTCCCCATGGGCATGCCACAGGCCTGCGTAATGAAAGCAGTTCCTCAGTTGAGGGTCTCTCTCATCAGATGACTCTAGGCTGTGTCAACTTGACAATAAAAACCAGCCAGCTTTGTGTTTAAGCGAGTTATAGGTGTGTGCCTCTCTGTGTCTGAGTCAGTGCCTGTATGTATGTCGGAGGTTTTGGGGGAACCAAGCCCAAACTGCAACCTGCAATCTTACATGAGCTTTCTTTGTGACAATCTCAGAATAAGCCCAGCTTATGGCCTGCCTGCTGCAGAAACCAGGCTGTTCTTGGAGCCTGCGGTGGTTTCCTGGCTCTGATCTGCTTGCCCCTGAGGCTCAGGATACTGCCCTGTCAATACAACTTCATTGCTAAATTGACCTTCAGAGAAAACCCACAGTGGACTTCGTGAACTGTGTGGGAACTAAGAAAGATGGCCGCCAGGGACGGGACCTAGCACTGAGGGAAGGGCTGAACAACCACGTACCTACCACCTGCTCCAGAGGCAGATTCAGTATTTCTTGACAGTTCTACGCCTTCTGACCCAGGCACACTTCTGTGAATTTATCTTTAGGGACTATTATGGGTTGGATCCATGAATGCTTACACCTTAAAGGCTTCATCTCCAGCTGTGGCTTTGGTGGGGGACTGCCTGGATTTATGAGGGCTGAGGCTTCTTCATCAGGCTATTCGTTCATCCATGGAGTCAGAACTTAATGACATCATTTAGAAGGGATGGAAACTGGGATGTGATGCTTAGGCTGAGGAGGTAGGTCTCTGGGACTGTGCCCTGTTTCTCTGCTTCCTGGCTGCCTTGAGGCAAGCATTTTTCCTGTGCTATGCTCCTCCTCCAGATTTCTGTTGTGTCAAAGGCCCAAGAGCAACCAAGCCAAGCTGATATGACCCCCTGAAATCATGAATTGAAGCAAATGACTCCCCCCTCAAGTGATGGTGGGGATTGTGTCACAGTGGAGAGGTGAGATGTACACGAGGAAACTACGCAAAGTTCACCCTGCCCCTGCCACCCTCTGCGCTTTTGGACAATAAGCACTAGAGAGCTGTGGACACATGCCAAGGATGTGGAAGCCTGTGTGTGTGTGTGTGTGTGTGTGTGTATGTGTGTGTGTATGTATGTGTGTGTATGTGTGCATGTGTGTATGTGTGTGTGTATATATGTATATATGTGTGTGTGTGTGTGTGTGTGTGTGTGTAAAGAGCTTAGTAATGGCAACAGGAACTTTCTGGTTTACACAGATGAAAGCCTGAAGTCTAAGTCCCAGAGGTCAGTAAGGGTGTGGCCAGTGATCTCACCTCAGGCCATGCTGGAAGCCAGCCCTTGTGACTCACCCCCTACTGGCCTGGGAATCCTTCCTAGAATGAGCGCACAAGCCAAGGAGGTCTCTACCAGCCGTGCAACAGTCACCTTCCCAAACCAACTTCCTGCCACCACAGCCTCTGAAGATGTGGGCTGGCGGAACGTAACTGCTGTGGCCTTCTGTCGTGAGCTCCCTCACAAGGAGAGGCTTTCCACAGCAGGTGTAAGGAGGCCCTGGTGAGCTTTGTTGACACCACGGAGGTGGGAGTTGTCAGAGCTCTACCCTTAAGCAACTCCCAAGGCTAGCCAGAGATTTCTGCTGCAGCTGGTGTGCAGAAGGGTCTACCCCTGGGGTTCAGCTCAAGCATGAGCTCTGTGAGTGGTCTGAAGAGGAGGGGGTGTTGGGGGGGGGTAGAGGGGGCTGAGGGGTAGGGAGGTGGGGAGTCGGGGGGCGCTGAGGGGAGTATGGAGCATGCCTGAGATGGGCCCCCATGGTGGGTGCTGAGGCTGGCACGTGAGGAAGAAAGACTTCAGGTACACTTTGCACACTGCCCTCAGCCTTCCTGGAGGTGCAAATGAAGCCCCTTGCACAGCTGATGCTGGACCCCGGAGTTCCTGCTGGCACTGCCACCAACTCTTAGCTGTACCTCCTACTTCCAAGGTCACTGCAGATGCCCCTCCTGCTGGTGTAAAGGTGCAGCTCCACCAGGTCTCACCCGCCACGTCCCCAGCTTGGCTCCGGTTTTCCCAGGAAGCATCCCCACCCTCCTCTGGACCGGCTCCTGACTATGGTGATGGTGCCGGCTGGCAGGGAACAGTAGATTGCCCTGTGCAGTGTGATTGAGGAGAGCCAGCCCTGGGTGAGGCCCGGAGGGTGCCAGAGCTTATTATGTGTCCTGTGGTTTTATAGGCGTGTGTGCCACCACACCCAACATAAACAATTTGTTTGGTATCAAGCACGAATGTATTTTGGAGGTTTCTAAAACAACGCTTCTGATGATGTGTTCCTGCTGACTCTGAGGCTGACTCCTGAGCGCTGCACACAGGGCCCACTCAGCTTCTAGCCCCGTGGCCTGCTCCGGCGTGCGCCCCTCCCCCACCCTCCTAGGCTTCCCTGGCCTGTTTTCATGTTGCCAGCTCCTCCTTGCTCTTCAAGACTTGGCCTTAACACCTCTATTAGGAAACCCCACTTCCATGTGACCTGTCCCCATAAACAAACAAACAAACAAACAAACAAACTTATTTAAAAATTAAAAGACTTTCTTTTTTCTTTCTTTCTTTCTTTTTTTTTTTTTTTAATAAACTCAAAGTAGGGAAATATAAGAACTGGTGATGGATGAAAGCTGATTTTCTAGAAACTGGAAAGAGACTAGACACCAACACAAGTTTGTTGTTTGTTTGAATTCGCCAGATTCACCTGATTTGTTTGTTTGTTTTGTCAGGAAACAGAGCAGACAGCAGGATGCCTAAGAAGGAGACTAGAAGAATATGGCTGTATGGCAGAGTAACTACGCATGCCCCTGGCCCATGGAGGATCCTGGGAGGTGTGGCATGGGCAGTTTGGGGGACTTGGGACCTGTCCTGTCTTCATGGCTCTAGTGACTTAAGCGAGGATGCTTAGAGCAAGCTGGAAGAGTAACCAGATGCTGAAAACGCAGATCTTTAAAGAGCTCAAAAGGGCCAAAGAATGGACCAAACTGACTACGAACAAGACAGATGGTGGGGCAGTACGGTGTCTGAGAACAACAGGCGAGCTTCAGGGGACAGGTCACTGCACCAGCGCAACGTGGCAACCCAACGCCACACGCTTCCAGGCAGTAATCCAAGAGAAACAGCGAGGCCAAGGTCACTGTGAGCTGAGCAGCCAAGCTAGAAATTTAAAGGAGACGGGCCAGGTCGGCAAGCATGCGCCTATTGAACAGCAGCAAGGACAGTGGTGGCCTATGTAGGGGAGGGTCGCTATGCTGACGACCCCAGGTCACTGCGCAGTCCACTCTGCACGGAATAAACCCGTAAAGGGCCACAGGAAAGCTCCGCCTCGCAGTCTGCGTGTTTCGCTGTGGAGTCACACCTCCTGAGGAAAAGGGACCCAACAGATGTACAGCCCGCCACCCCGCAGGGCACCCACTTGGACTTGTCTTTCTGAGCAAGCCCCCTGCTGAACCATGAAGAGCCTCCCCCCACCACAGCAGTGGCTCTAAGGGGTCTGGGATAGCCGAAGGCTCACTCTCACAGAGAGAGCCATGATCTGTGGGCCTCCGGGGGTCCGAGGACCTATGGTGAAAGTGTACAGCGAAGGCCAAATAGGACGTAGTAACAGCTAGCCAAACCCAAACTGCCTGGCGTGGGGACAGTTTGGCTGTGAGTGAGCTCTCCCTTCCTACGGGTGAACAGAAGGGTTAGCGGTGTAGCAGGCGTGGATTTGAGAGGAGCTGAACGTGTCATCAATGCTACCGAGCATTGCCTGGCAGAGATTTGCCCTGCCTTTGAATCCTACATTTCCTTCCCACAAGAAGTTACCCTTAGCTGGGTGTGGTGATGCATGCCTGTGACCCGGCATCTGGGCCTTGGAGGCAGGAGGATGGCGAGTTGGAGGGCGGCCAGGGCTATATATTGAGTTCCTGTCTCAGAATAAAAACAACATTCCGTCAGTCCCCTACCAAAAACCAATGGTCCTTGTGGTCAGTCATGGGTGAGCAACAGAGCATGCGCAGAGAGGCCTATATGAGCAGAAGTGTGTGTGTGGGGGGGGGGGGGGGGGTGTACATATGTCATAACTACCATATTCACAAAATTCTTTTCATCTCACAAAATGAAAACAGTACCCAGTCAATGCTGATTTGTCCCTTCTGTCCCTGACCGCTGTGGACTTCTCCCTTACCTTTTTTCTCCGGGAGTCTGACACTTTGGGGCACCTGACAAATGTGGAATTAAGAATCGTTTGAAGCCTAATTCATTTTACTCCGCAGGTGTCCTCACGGTTCATCGTGTCAGAATGCCCTTCCTTTTTTTTTTTTTTTTAAGGATTTATGTATTATCTTTATTTATGCCTATGGGTATGCCTGCACAAGGCTATGTACACACGTACGGGTAAATGCATTTGTAAGCTGCCCAGGGTGGGTGCTGGGAACTGAACCTGGGTCCCCCTGGAAGAGCAGCCAGCATTCTTAATTCCTGAGCCGTCACTCCAGCCCGACGCCTTTCCATTTTAAAGTGAGCCACGGTGTGCTTTGACTTAACCGCCTCTGCCCTGTCGTCAACACACAGGCTGTGCCTTCAGTGTGCCTGAGATGAGTGAGTATGTGCACGTGACTGAGGGTCTCCAACCACGCTTGGGAATTCGCTGCCTCATAATTAGGGACCAAAGTGTTTACTATAAAAACTATGGGAACATTTCCAAAAGCTTTAAAAAAATGTAAACTTGAAGAAGACAATATCTTTAAAAAATGAGCACATTTTGCCAATACAGATTTCTAAAGTTTTACATTTTATTTATTTATTTACTAATTTTTTTGAAGCAGAGGATTGCTGTGTAGCCCACGCTGATCTGGAATTCTTGTTTCCTTTCCTTTAGCTGACTGAGTAACTAGTATTTGTATGTTTGTGTGTGGAGCTCAGAGGGCAAGGTACTGGAGTCTGTTGTTTCCTTCCACTGTGTGGGTTCTGGGGCTCAGACTGAGGCCATTGGGCTTGGCAGCAAGCACCTTTACTTAGCTTCTCACTGGCCCCTGGAGTGGAATGTGGAACTCTTTTTCCTTGTTTCCATTATGTGTGTATGCGTCATCATCTCTGTGTGTATGTGGTTGTGTATCTATGAGTGTGTCTGTGTCTCTCTCTGTGAGTGCATACATACATGAACATGCTGTGGTGTTCCTGTGTGGATCAGATGTGGTAACTTTCATGAGTTGGTGCTCCAACCCCACTGCGTGGTTCTCACAGACAGAACTCAGGTCCTCCAGGCTTGGCTGATCCATCTTCCTGGGCCCTGGTCGGAACTTTTAGTCTACATGCCTCCTAAGGGTTAGTATTACAGGTGTGTACCACCACACCGAGCAGGACAGAATTTTTTTTTTTAAAGATTTATTTATTTATTTATACAGTATTCTGCCTACCTGTATGCCTGCAGGCCAGAAGAGGTTACCAGATCTCATTTATAGATGGCTATGAGCCACCCTGTGGTTGCTGGGAATTGAACTTATGACCTTTGGAAGAGCAGACAGTGCTCTTAACCTCTGAGCCATCTCTCCAGCCTTCCATATTTTTTTTAATGGTTGAATGGCCATAATTTGTATGTCAAGATCTTATTAATGATCCTGAAACTGGTGTCCAAATACCTGTGTTTCTTCTCTTACGTTGCCTTTTCAAACATAAGAATTGATCAAAATGGATTCTTTTGATTTTAGCAAACACTTCCAGCCAAGGGTAAATACTGCTAAATGTTACAGTTTGGGGTGCTATGCTAGTGCACATATACTCTCTGAAAGGGCACAAACATAGAATTATTGGTGCCACTTGCGTTGTGGAGGAAATGCTACCTTCTGGTGCTGTTGGCCTTTTCTTGGCTCTCTTTCTCAAACTGTAAACTGTTTAATGTTTCTTAATTAGAGGTAACATAGGCCTTTTTTGTTTTTTTCTGTCTTTAATTTTTTTTTTTTTATATATTAGCAAATCAACAACAGGAAATACTGCTTAAAACCCCAACTCGTTCTAAAGTTCCAAGTTTGCCTTTAAACATTTGACTTTTTTTTTTTTTTTGACTAGCCAATGTTCATTTTCTGATTACTTCAAAATGGGCAGACATTGGGCTTTTCTGTACTAAAGTGACAGTGAGTAGTGGTCTTTTGGGGTTCAGCCTCAGTAGCTGTATCCTTAGGGAGAGTAGGGGGCAGCAGGGGTTGTGTTATGGTGGCCTTCCTCACTGGGTTGCTGTTTAAAAGGCAGCAGCACAGAAGTGGTTGGTTTTGAATGCGTACCTCAGCTCCGTCATCGTGGGACTTCTCCATTAGTCTCTGTACAAATTTCTCAACTACCTGGGGTCTCACAACTGAAAAGTTTTCTTTCATGACTTGGTGTTTCCAAAGATCTAGAAAACAAACAAACAAAATGAAAACAAAACAGAACAGCTTGAGGATCACAAAACAGACTGGCATCAAGTGTGCAACTCCACAGCCCGCAAGCACCACCAGCTCAACCGGCCACTTTGAAAAGTGAGGAAGGGACAGTCCAGGTCATGGATCTTTGGATCATGGAGTAAGGGAGAGCTCTAGCAAGGTTCTTTTTTCTTTTTCTTTTTTCCCTGAGACAGGGTTTCTCTGCATAGCCTTGGCTGTCCAAGACTCACTTTGTAGACCAGGCTGGCCTCGAACTCACAGCAATCCACCTGCCTCTGCCTCTCGAGTGCTGGGACTAAAGGCGTGCACCACCACACCCAGATTTCTAGCAAGGTTCTTAACCAAAATATTTGAGGCAGCCCTCCTGAAAGCCAGTGAACAATATTGTTACTGTTGACAAAGGCCTGGAGGAAGTGCTACACCATTCTTGACCTCTACTGATGTCCATCTTCATTAATATCCAGTATCAGTCTGTTGAAGATTATTAATATGTAATATTGACTAATAATTTTAGTATAATCAGCAGTTACTCCTTGACCAGCTTTATACCCAAGTAACCACACAGAGAGACTAGGAGCTATTTAATTAGCCCAGAGCACAAGGCTGCCTGATAATTATTTCATCCTAAACCTCCAAGCTAGTATAGTTTCCTTCCATTCACATTTCCCGTGTTTTACTTGCTTTTTATTCATATCCTAGCACTGGCTGATTCCTCCTAGTGTTTCCTGGTCCTCTCCACATGCATTCCCCTGTCCTTCCTCTCTTTCTCCTCCCCTCATTGGCCCAGGATGTCCCACCCCATTCTCTGTATCACTCAGCATTGGTTAGTTGGCTTTTATTTGCAATACAGAGAACAAATGGTGACATGTTTACACAAACTTGAGACAGGAGATACTTAGAATAAACATCGCAATGCAATGTCCAGATTGAAACCAGATAGTGGGGTGGATAAATCAGCATTTGAATGAACAAGGGTGAACTGTACACAGTCCACAAGAACATTATGTCAACACGGTCAAACACAGCTCACAGAAGAAAACAAAGAACAATATGGCGGATGCATCGGAGATGAGGCATGTGCACGCTTATTCAGATCAGCGTTACTTATGGCGGAAGAAGCCGTGGGAAACACAGCTCTCAGTCATTTGAGATCATTTTCCGTTATGGCATTTCCTCCCAGTGGAGTAGAACGCAACTGTCACAGGAAGAAACTCTTCCAGTCAATGGAAGAGTTAGATGGTAGTGATCAAACATCAACTACGTTAGGTTATTGAGTGAAAATGGCAACGTATAGAGCCGTGCATATGAAAAAAGGAGCCTGCTCAGAGTCGTGGCTCCAGGTTTCCTATCTCGCCTCGCTGCCATCTTTTCCCTCTCCTTCCTGGACTGTTTACAGCAGTGCACAGCCTTTCCTCTATTTTACAAGAAATCCCCTTCCCAATTTTCCTCTCATCATCCATCACCTCATTTCTTTCCACCCTTTTATGGCAAAATTCCCAGAAAGCAATGTTGTCCCTCAAACCCACTTGCCTGGTTTTCACTTCTACAAGGCTGGGGAAACTGATTCTGTTATAAATACCCACAAATTCCTCCAAAGCCAGCGGCCCTGACTCACCTGCCCTAGCATTTTATCCAGTTCATAACTTCCCCTGTTGGGGAACCCTTCCTTCTCAGGGCACAGATACACTGTTCAGCTCTGCTGTCCTCTTAGCTTATTGTGTCCTAGTTTTCTTCATGGCTGACCTTTCCCCTCTCAGCCCCTGGGCCCTGGGACTCAGGCTCCGCCCACTTGACTATTCTTGTGTATTTATATGTTCACCTGCTGTCTCACCTCATCATCTCACTGATGATTTATAGCCATCGCCATCATCATCATCATCATCTCAAGTTTAGATGAACATCTTTTTTGTTTTAAAGATCACTTGAAACTTAATCTATGCATAATCAAGTTGTCAGGGTCCCCCTCCCTAAATGGCTCCATCTACAGCTTGCCCCGTGTGTCAAAGACAGAACTTCCATCTTTCCCATTACCCAAAGCCCTCGGGGTCACGAGGGATCACTCTTTTCCTCACCCTTCACATTACATCTGGCTGGTTCCCTCCGCCTCAGAAGATATCTGACCACTTGTGGTTTTCTCTGCTTCCAGTTTCAAGGCAGGGCCTGGGGGGACGGCACTAGGCTTGCCTTGCAAGCAGAGGACCTGAATTCAGCCCTCGGGGCACGCCTCTAAAAGTTGGTGGATGGGGCTGGAGAGATGGCCCAGCGGTTAAGAGCACTGCCTGCTCTTCCAGAGGTCCTGAGTTCAATTCCCAGCAACCACACAGTGGTTCACAACCATATGTAACGGAATCTGATGCCCTCTTCTAGTGTGCATGAAAACAGAACACTTTGGTAGCTGATTTGTAAGCTCATTGCTGGGTAGATAGAGACAAGCAGACCCCCAGGGCTGGCCGGCCAGGGAGCTTAGCTAGTTGGTGAGCTTCAGAATAGTAAAGGGCCCTGTTTCAACAAACAGACAGCCGGTTACTGAAGAATGGCATTTGAGGATGTCCCCTGGCCTCTGCATGCCCGTGTACCCACATGCACATGCATATACACGCATACACATTTAAACATAAGCTGGGCCCTGTCACTGTACACTGGGGCCTGAGGAATCGTATGGGGCAGCTATGGTTCTGTTGCAGATTCCAAGCCCATGGCTCCCTCTTTGGCTGCACCCACCGGCCAGCTCCCTGCCTGCCATGGCTTCTCGCTCCACCACACACTCCAATATGGATGGGATGATCAGTATGCAAGAGCAAGCACCCGCTACCCTCTCTCTCTCAGAAGCGGCCACACCTCTAGGATTTAGAGACAGAAGTCTTGATTTGGAAAAACGTTTCTTCTACAGGTGCCAACTTTGCATAACAAATCTATAAATCAAAGTTCACAACCTGCTTAGGGCTTCAGGAAGCCTAAGCTTTGACGCACAGGCAGAGCTCATGATTGTCATGGAAAACTTTTCAGATGATTCTTGGGTGCCTTTCCCAGGGTGCCTCAGGGCCGAGGCCCATTGAGGTGTTGCAGCTGTCAGGTACTTCTAGCTTGGGACCAGTTTGGGGGATGGGTATCTCTGTCTCCAGCTAACGAAAGCCTTTTCCCAGGAGCTGGAAGACTTCCCAGCTCTCTCCTTGCACATGAGTTCAAATTAAGGCACACAGCTGGGCCTACAGACTGGAGCAAGGGAAAGAGGAAGTCATCCAAGGAATTCCTGGCAAAGAGGAGCCAGTCTTAACATCTGTTCTCAGTGCATGTGTGTGGCCGCAGCTCCTGCAGATTGAAGCCCCAGGAGGAGAACATGTTCTCACCCTCCCCTCACTGTGTGCACATGTGTGTATGTGCAGTGTATGTGTCTGTCTGTCTGTTTCTCTCCCTGTGTATGCTTGTGTGCATGTGTGTGGGTGGGGTGGTACGGTGAGTGTGAACGCATGTGTGCGCATGTGTGCACATGTGTGTATGTGCAGTGTGTCTGTGTCTGTCTGTCTGTCTGCCTCTCTCTCTGTGTATGCTTGTGTGCATGCGTGTGGGAGGGGTGGTATGGTGAGTGTGAACGCAGGTCAGAAGAGAGGTCAGGAGATAACGTCAGATGTTGGTCCCTGCCTTGTATTTTGTTTGGCTCAGGGTCTTTGCTTGGTTTTTCCCATTGCATATTCCAGGCTAGCTTCTGTCTTTGGAGCCACCCCCATCTTTCTGTGGGATGTGCAAGGGTTACTGGCATGCTATAGCATCCACCTTTCCGTGGTTCTGGAGACTGACATTCGTGTGGCAAGGACTTTAGCCACTAAGCTGTCACCCCAGCCTGAAGCCACAGTTTTACCGAGCTCAGAATTAGGAGAAGGAAGTGCCTTCTGGTTACACTGTGATCTTTTTCTCTATCCCTTGCCCTCTGACTAAAGAAGAGTTTGCTTTCTAGCTGGCTGAATTGCTTCCCCTTTCTTCCTCCCCCTACCCCTTCCGCTACCCACCAGAAGCACTTAGCCTGAAGCACTGTACTTCCCCCACACAACCACCGGTTCTGTGGTACCCCCGGCAAATCAAGACAGAAGTGAAAACTGAAGGGGCACAGGTGTCAGCCAGGGGTGCTCTTCCCCTCCCCTCCCCCACAGCCCGGGGCCCAGCCAGTGGGGAGTTTGGAAGACACATTGGGCTGGGACCATGCCTTTTCTTTCTGTGATTTTCCAACTGCTCCCCCCCCCCCCACCCCCAACAATGACTTCCCCAAGCGCTGCTGTATTTCCTGGGCAGGATAGCAACAGCAACACAGTAACAGCTCTAGGGTCTAGATTATGGGGAAATTTTACACCAGATTTTTCCCCTGAGTGTTCCAAACTTAACTGTCATGATTACTGCTGACTGTCAACTTGGCAGAATCTAGACTCTCCTAGGAGACACATCTCCTGACATGGCCATAAGGAAGTTTCTAGACTAGCTTCACTGAGGTGAGAAAAGACGCTCTAAATGTGGGGCAACAGTGGGGTGCAGCATGCCTTGGCTGAATGAAAAGGAGAGAGAAATACCGCGTCATTGTTCCTCCCTCCTCCCCTTGTCTGTCTCTCTTCCTCTGTGTGGGGTGTCTCTGTCTCTCTCTGTCTCTGTCTGTCTGTCTGTCTCTCTCTCTCTCTCTCTGTGTCTTTCTGTGTCTCTGTCTCTTTCTGTGTGTCTCTGTCTGTCTGTCTGTCTCTCTCTCTGTGTGTGTGTCTCTCTTTCTGTGTCTCTGTCTCTTTCTGTGTGTCTCTGTCTCTGTCTGTCTGTCTGTCTGTCTGTCTGTCTGTCTCTCTCTCTCTCTCTCTCTCTCTCTCTCTCTCTTCTCTCTCTGCCTCTCGCTTTCCCTGACTGTGAGGACAATGTGACCAGCTGCCTCATGTCTTGTTGATGGATTGCAGCCTCCAATTGTGAGCCCGAAGAAACCTTGAGTTTTCAGGCCCTTTGTCACAAAAGAAAGAAAAAAGCAATTAAGACACTTTGACACAAACCAGGCATGGTATCCAGTATTGTAGCTTTATCACCCAGAGGCTTAGGGAGGGCAGGTTCAAGGACAGCATGGGCTACATGTTGAGATCCTGTTCAAGAATAAAAAACAAAAGCAGAACCCAAGGCATTGGTGTTGGGGGGCTGGGGGTGTAGTTCAGGAGTAGGCCACTTGCCTGACATGCATGAAGCCTGAGCTTCAATTCCTGTATTGGGAGGGAAATGATGAACAGCTGGGTAGCCAATCAAAAGGAGCCAATTAAAGCAGAGACTTCTTTCAAAGGCCATGTGCTACGTGCATTTTATTTTAGCTAAAATACACAAGACTACAAATATTTGCTAGTAATCTCACACAGAGCACAGGACTTCACACATGCCCACTCCAGCATGGTTGGAGTGCTGGGTCATCTGTCCTCTGTAAATACTGTGTGGCTCCCAGCATGCACTGTGGCTCACTCTTGGTCCCACGGTCTGTAGGCTTCGACAAATGCACACTGTAAAGTCTACAGCCGGTCTCTTTCTTTCTAATATTTATTTAATTTAAAAAATTATGTGCATGTGTGTATATATACATAAACATAGGTGCCCATGGAAACCAGAGATGTCAGATCCCCCAGAACTGGAGTTACAGGTGTTGCCAATGTGGTTGTCGGAAATTGAACTCTGGTCTTTTGGATTAGCAGCACTCCTTAGCCACTGTGATATCACTCTAGCCCCAAAATTATGGATGGACTTTGTTGTTGTTGAAATTTTTTTCTCTTTGTTTGCTTGGAAACAAGGTTTCTCTATGTCGCCCTGGCTGCCCTGACACTCACTATGTAGACCAGGCTGGTTCGCCTGCTTCTGCTTCCTGGGTGTTCTGAAGATGTGCAGCACCACAGCCAGCTTGCTTGTTTTCAGTGGTTAATAATATTCTATTAGCTAAATGTACCGCAGTTTAAGCACGTCGACTTAGTTTTTATAGAAGTACCAGATCTCTGTCTGTACATATTCTTAGTTCATTGGCTTGTATAATTTTAAAGGAAACCACTCAAATTCAGTGACAACTAAAATCTGCACAAGCAGGTTTGGAGCAGAAGATGATCAAAAGGGACAAAATCAGGTCAAAGATTGTGATTAATTCATACTGAATGAAGAAAAAAAAAAAAAAGCAAAAAAGAAAAGGACATGCTCGCTCTTAGCTAGGGCGGAGGAGAAGGTTTAGTGAGGATATAAGCGAGAGTGTAGCCAGAGGCAGGGACATCTGGGAGAGCCCAGAGTGGACATGACCAGACTGAGCTGGGCCATGTGAAGAGAGAGGAGAAAGGAGGGGAGAGAGGAACCCCCAACCAAGAGGGGCAGCCTGGGCCAAGAGGTACAGGGTAGACAAAAGGGAAAAGGACCGATATAGCAAAATGGCTGGATTACACAGAGAAAGGCAGCCCCTGGGCCTGGGCTGGAGAAGTTTAGGGGTGTCAGGTAAGAACTGAGGGATGCTGGGAGAACCTGGGTGGCCAGTATCAGCTTTTATATTTCAATGGACACCTTAGTTTGTCCCAGGCTTGACACCTAACACATACTTTGCTGGTTTGCTTCCCTAAAAGATGATATGTGCACACACACACACACACACACACACACACACACACAAATATACATGTATGTATGCATCTATGTGTTCCACTTTGGAGACTGTAGGCCTTGTAATTGTTAAGAGAAAATTAAGAAAAATCAGTTTAATGCCAAAATGTTCAAGGTAGAGGTAGCAGGGGCCTCTGTATTCAGGGAGCCTGTATCTGACACAGAAAGTTCTAGATTGAACCAGAATGTCTGCAGCCACAGCTGGGCTGGCAGGGGGCAGGGGTATGACACATAGTTCAGCTATCAAGAGCTAGTACAGAGAGCTGGAGAGATGGCTCAGTGGTTAAGAGCACTGCCTGCTCTTCCAGAGGTCCTGAGTTAAGTTCCCAGCAACTACATGGTAGATCACAACCATCTATGCTGAAATCTGATGCCCTCTTCAGGCATGCAGGTATACATGGATAGAACACTCATATACATAAAATAAACAAATAAATCTTTAAAAAAAGAGAGAGAGAGAGAGATAGTACAGGACCAGGTGTGGTGTGGATGCCCCATCTTTACAGCCTCCCTCACAAACTGGAGACCATGAATAAAAAAATTAAATTCCAAAGATGTGTGTGTGTGTGTGTATGTGTGTGTGTGGTGTGTGTGTGTGTGTGTGTGTGTGTATGTGTGTGTGTGGTGTGTGTGTGTGTGTGTGTGTGTGGTGTGTGTGTGTATGTGTGTGTGTGTGGTGTGTGTGTGTATGTGTGTGTGTGTGGTGTGTGTGTGTATGTGTGTGTGTGTATGTGTGTGTGTGTGTGTGGTGTGTGTGTGTGTGGTGTGTGTGTGTGTGTGTGAGTGTGTGTATGTGTGTGTGTGTGTGTGTGTGTGTGTGTGTGTGTGTGTGTGTGAGTGTGACTGCTCGTACACTGAGGCCCGAGGTTGACATTCAATGTCCACTTTATATTTTGAGACAGGGTCTCCCACTGACCCTGAGTTCAGTGAGCCTGGACAGTGAGTTCCAGGGACCCTCGGGTCTCTACCATCCTAGCTGGATTGCAGTCATGCCTGGCTTCTTCCATGGATGTTGGAGCTCCACCGCCACGTCCTCATCTTCTGTGGCAGCACTGTACTGACTAAGCCATCCCTGGTGCCCCCGCATTCCCCTCTGGCAGGAACAAAGGCAAACCCTGGTTTGGCCAGCAGGGAAAGCCAAGAGCCTGAGAGAAAAGATCAGAGCCTCTGCTCACCCTGCAGGGCCACTGCACTTCTCAATGCTCTCCAACGCTAACTTCCCCTGAGAAGCCACCAGCTCCAGGCTAACAGGTGGCAAAGCTAGCACTCCGTTTGGAACTTGTGCTTATTTCAGCTGCAACAAACTGTAGGGGTGGGGGTGGGGGTGGGTGACATTCCAAGGTTCCAACTCCTGGAAATGAGAGCGGTACCCACTCCACAGACTAAACTGAAGAAACACACTCCCCGCATCCATGGCACACAGTGGGGACCTGTTTGCTTGCATTAGGGAACTCAGCTGACTCCATACTGAGATAGTCCTCCACAGACCAAAGGCCAAAACACAAATAAAACTAAACAGCAGCAATTGCTGCACCCATCAGTACTGGATTGTGTTGTGTTGTGTTGTATTGTATCAAGTTGTGTTGTATTGCGTTATATTGTGTTGTGTTGCATTGTGTTATATTGTGTTGTATTATAATGTGTTATCTTGTATTGTGTCATGTTGCATTATATTGTGTTGTGTTATAGTGTGTTGTATTGTGTTGTGTTATAGTGTGTTGTATTGTGTTGTGTTGCATTGCATTGCATTGCATTGTATCGTATTGTGGCCTGTTTTTGTTTTTTTTTTTGTTTGTGTGTGTGTGTGTGTGTGTGTGTGTGTGTGTGTGTGTGTGTGTGTGTGTTACTGAGGATCTGAATCCAGAGTCTGGCACTCGCTATGCAAACAACTAGGCCTATATTCCCAGAGGCACTTAGTTTTAATTTTTTTTAGTGATCAAATCCACACAGGGATCTAACTGGAACCAGTCAGTACACTCCAGCCAGGGTGATTTGCGAAGGTCAACCTGAGCATAGTGAGAAGAACTGCTCCTCGGCTTCCCTCCCACTGGCCCCTCACGAGGCCCTCTGCAAGGCCAGCTGATGAGCTCCCTGCCCAGGGCAGCACAGCCACAAGGCAAGCAAGCTCCCCTGCGCCCCACCCCCACCCTGGGACGTCATCAGAAGGCGGTCTGAACCTCAAAGGTGGTCGCACCTGCTCAGGGCTGTGGCTTTTCTGCTAGGATTTGGGAGGGAGCCACCTGGATGCAGCACACAGCACAAACAAGAAAGCTTGGTATCTTGTGATGTGTTCAGTAATTAGAGCTCTGTCTGTCACACGCCACTCTCTGGTGACATTTGGAGACATTCTTGGGGGAGTGGTCAGCTCACCCATTGCACAGTCTCTCCTCAAAACCCTGTTTATGGAGCAGTGTCCATATAAAATGACACTGGTTGTGAGAAAAGAAAAAAAAAAAAAAAAGCAACATCTCAGGTGAGGACGAGGTGATAATCAACGCTGTAGTGGCCATGGATAGCTTCCTCTAAAAGAAAACCTTGTTTGTTTTGCTCCAGTTCCTCTCTAGCTCAAAGGTTCTGGATCTTTCTTTAGGATTGTTAGGGGATAGGAATGCATATGTGATGGTCTCCATAATCCACAGAACCTGGTGCGATAAAAATGCATAGCCACTTGTTCAAAAAAGCAGAAGAAAGAATCTTTGCAAGAGCCTAATTGAAAGCTTTCCCCTCTCTTCCCCTGCCTTGTGTCTTCTGGCTGCAATCTTATTCTCCCTTGGGTATGGGCCCCAGGAAACCCTCAACTGTACCCATGGCTCCACTCACAGCCCCACCCACGGCTCCACCCACGGTCTGTGCAAGTATGAGGGAGACCCAGCTGATACCAGACCTGGCCATAATCATCACGGCCAGGAGGTGAAACTTGAGCCAAGTGTCTCCCAGAATTCAGGAGGCCGAAGCAGGAGGACAGTGGTTTGAGGCCAGCCTCGGCTACATAGTGAGACTTTCCCAAGCATACACAAAGCCTTTGTTTTGGTTTTTCAAGACAAGGTTTCTCTGTGTAGCCTTGGCTGTCCTAGACTTGATTTGTAGACCAGGCTGGCCTCCAACCTCAAACTCATGGTGGTCCACCTTCCTCTGCCTGGGATTAAAGGTGTGTGCCACCATGCACGGCTTCACAAAGCCTTTTAAAGTTAAAATATATATATATATATATATATATATATATATATATATATATATATATATCAAGTATTAGTAGTATTTCTCTCGATAGGTCAAGGATATAAAAGGGTCTGCGCCCCCCACCTCCACCTCTATGATTTGCTCATTTTTGTAGTGCTGGGGATGAAAACCTGGACCCTGTATTTACTCTATGTATGCCCTGTATGCACTATACCACAGAATTATATCCCTAGCCCACAAAAATTTTATTTTATTTCAGTGTGTGCTTGAGATTTTTTTTTCCTCAGATGTGTCTCACTGTGTAGCCCAGGCTAGCCTGGAATTCATTATAAAGCTCAGACTGGCCTCAAACTCATGGCAACCCTTTTCCCTCAGCTTCTCCCCACCCCCACCCGCCTGGCCAAGGGGGGATTACACCTGCAAGGCACTGCTGCTGTCCACAATGAGTATGGCTACACGGATAACGTGTGAGTCGGGATAAAAGGGCAACCAGGAAGGGGAAGGCACCCCTTACTCTAGAGTCTGGTTGAAGCCTCTTGTCAGCTGAGAATTAAACATTCCAGGAGCTGGGGAGGGGGGATGACTCAACAGTTGAAAGCGCTTTACCGCTGTTTTGTATAGGACTCAAGTTCAGTTCCCAGAATCCCAGTGTACAGTAAAAAGAACCACAGCACAATCAGCAAAATTGACTGTGGAGGTTACCAACACAGAACCAGTCTTCGTTTTCTTTTCTTTTCTCTTTTTCTTTTCTTTTATTATTTTTTGGTTGTTGTTGTTGTTGTTGTTTTGTTTGTTTGTTTTTTTTAGACAGGGTTTCTCTGTGTAGCCCTGGCTGTCCTGGGCTCACTTTGTAGACCAGGCTGGCCTCGAACTCACAAAGATCCACCTGCCTCTCAGTCTTCCTTTTCTATGGAGGAGAATGCTAAAGCCGAACACACATGCAGAAGAACCAAGCCTCTGTGCCCCCTACTGTGGCCTGACTTCTTTCCAGGGTAAGTAAAGACATCTTAACTCTTCCCCTGTGAGCTTTGAGCCTAGAGTTTACCCTATCAGCCGTGACGCTACCCAATTTGCAGGAACTATGGTCATATTTGGGTCGTCAACCCTTTAAGAGAGCGGTTCAGAGAGCGGTGCACAGGTGACCGTAAGACACTCCATTGGGACGTTCTCTGAGATGTCCACACCCATGCTCTCAGGCCACACCACCTTTCTCCCTTAGGGCCTTCCTCTTTGTGATGCCTTATTCTAAATATGATAAAAGTCTCTCCATAAACTCCAACTCTGCTTCATACTGGCTCATCCTGAAATTCTTTTCTCGGGAGAAGTCGAGAGTCTGTCTTTAACTGAGCAGAAGTCTGTAAAAGATAAGGCGACTCTTTAGGCTTTGCAGTTCGGGGGGGGGGGGAGCAGCCTGAGACAATGCCTGTCCCCACCATCACTGACACTTTGTAATCAGAAAAAAAAAATGTTGATTTTTCAGGCAGTAAAACAAGCACGGATTTACCTGTTGGGAGAGTCGACTCCTCCTTGGACTTTTCGGATAGAAGTAGTGTCATCTCTTGGTTAACTTTTCTCAATACTTCTTGGATCATATGAATTTCTAAATTTTCCAGAAGTTTCTGAAGCTGGAATACACATAAGTTGAGAGTCACTCTCCAATTCAGTTGTACGCTGGCTCCCAAGAGCAATACCTGCACACGGCTTTGGGGTTGGACTCTGCCTCAGCTCTGGGGACAGTGCCCTTTCGGGGACCTCAAGTTCTTGCCCAGGATCAATACACCTCTATGCAGAGAAACATCTTTTCTTTTTTTTTTCTTTTTCTTTTTTTTTTTTCTTCCTGGCTCTCATCCTGATCGATAAATTCTAACCCTTCTTACCATATTCTACTAAATTGCAAAGCACTTCCTGTCCAAAGTGACCTCATGCCTTTGGGTGATCTCTAAGTGACACCAGGATCCCATAAGCTGCGACTTTAATAAGAGTCTGAAAGCCAATTTACACACCACGGAGGAGTTCGTGAGAAGACTCAGAGCTGACACATAACAAGGGGTGACTGCTCTAACAGCCATGAGACTCGATCTACCCACGATGCTTGCGGTGCCTACTCCACTCTGTGGGAGGGACAGAGGGGCCCCAGAGGAGCAGGTTCAGGAGCCTAAGCAGTGTTCTTGGCCCCTCAAGGCATATGTGAGCCGAGCTATCAGTGACATTCCTTATTGCTTCTCTGCTTGAACAGCCAGAGGCCCTGGGTGCCCTGATCAAGGTGAGCAGTGTGCCTAGTGAGGACTATTCCACACACTACCCAAGCCAGTGTTAAAAACTGTACTATCTTTCTGTGAGGAAAACCCGCTTCAAAACGCTATGTTTACTATTTTGCTTCCGGGTGGATGGGCACTGGCTGAATTTTATATTTAAGCTAGTTCTTGGAGAATAGCCTGGTGCTTTGTGTTTGTTAATTGCTTGCCCCTCCCCCTTATGCCCCCCCCCCCAAGATTCTTACTAAACAGTAAGAGAGATGGGTCACTCACTAATGCCTAAACCTGGGCAGGGCAAAACCAGATAGGTGTGGCCAAAGTTCTCTGGCTTTGCGGGAGGATTTTGGAAAGAGAAGCAGACAGCTGCTGGAGGGGGAGCAGGGAAGAGGCTCCTGCGCCCAGAGGAGGGACTCTAAACCTCCACATGAAAGGCATGGCGCGGATGAACGACCTTAGTGAGTATCCGGGAGGAAGCCCAAAGGAAGCCCAAATAGAAATTATTAGATGCAGATGGCATGGGATGGAGGCTGGGAGATAATGGAAGGCAGCTTAGGAGTTACTACCTGCCTTTCCCTGGGTGGTAAGGCTATTCTAAAATATATCAGGTGTCTGTGTCATTATTGATTGTGAAAGTGGCTTAAATAATACCATTGCTATAATTGTAAGCCTAATAACAAACATTTATCTGGCCATACCATTAAACTAGCAGCACCAGATAGTCCTGGTTCTGTTATATTCCTTATAATGCAGCATAAATCAATTTGAGGAAAATGAAATTAATAAGAACCTAGACCTACAGTCCTACTCAACTGCCCCCCTCATACTTTTAAGTGTCCCCCCTCCCTCATCCCAGCCGGGGGAAGGCAGCATTTGTGTTTACTGTAGTTTTACATGCCAGTGTCACAAGGCAGACTGAAGAGAGCTCCATGTACCTGTTGGGTTTTTATCTCAATTTCCGAGGCTCCCTTTGGGGGAAGGATAGCTTGGCTTCTTATTATAAGTCCTTCAAATTCTTCTTCTTTGCCCATCTGCCTGGCTAAAGCTTTCATGCTGGGGTACAAAATGTCAGCTCTAGCAAAGAAAAGAGACAGAAATCATCAAAATAAAATAGTTCCTTCTTATTCATATTCATTTTCAATTTCCTGTCATCTAACCCTTTATAGACACATCAAATAACTAAATCCACCACACCTTTGGTCAATATTAAATCCTGAGGCCTTTGTCTGTTGAGTACATATAACGTCTGTCTTCATGTGTCACAATGTTGACAAATCTTCTCATGTCCTAGTTAATAAGGACTCTGACCTCAGTAATTTCCAGGATAGGCCATTCTGAATGTGCCAAAGTGAAGGGTCAGTAAGGTCTAGGGCAGTGGGCCTGGGCTTAGTAAGTGCCTGCGTAGGCACAGACACATGGCAGGAGCAGCATGCCAGCTAAGGCATCTGAGATGAGGCCTGTGGCCAAGGTCTGTGCCAGCTTGCGGACCTAAGGCCTTATGCCACCTGCGTCATGTCACCCTCTGGCTGTAATGCCTCGAGCACTCAGGCCCAGCATGGGGGGGTGGGTAGCGGGGAGGTGGCTCACAGCAGTCTGCCCTGTGGTCTAAGAAGCTCTCGGTCAGTATTGTGGGGTCACCTGACAAGGGTAAGTTCCAAGAGTATCTAGTATTGGGGGTTGGTCTGGTGCTGTGTATTCTGACACTAATTACTGGCCCCCTCAGACATAGTTGCTGCCCCCTAAGACTTTCTGTACACCTGTTCTTGTTGTGTAAACCTTGCTCTACCCATTCAAAGTTGATTGGTTAATAAAAACGCTGAAGCCTGGGATTTGGCAGAAGAGAGAGAGAGACAGACACACACACACACACACACACACACACACAGAGAGAGAGAGAGAGAGAGAGAGAGAGAGAGAGAGAGAGAGAGAGACAGAGTTTGAGGTTTGCAGGCCTGGGGTCAGGGATCCATGAGGCAGAGGGGAGAGGAGACAGTTACAGCAGGAGGAAGAAAGAAGAGGTTGTGATGGGTTAGTGAGGAGAGAAGCACATGGCCGGACCGGCGTGGATGGAGAACATTAGCAAGCATTTTAGGATTACGGAAGGGAAGTAGCCCAGATAGGAATGACTAAAGCAGATGGCCTGGGGTGGGGCCTGGGAAGTGATAAGGATAGTTCAGAGGGTTAACATCTGCCCAGTCCCAGGTAAAATAAGGCTATTCTAAAGTACAACCAGGTGCCTGTGTCTTTATTGATTATGATAGTAGTTTAGATCAGGTGTCTGTGTCTTTATTGATTATGGTAGTGGGTTAGATAATGCCACCATAATAATTATAGGCTAATTTTATAATAAATATATATATATATATATTTACAACACTCTAGGGAGTAAGTGATAACACAGGACAATTTGGTGGAGTCTAGCTCCTCCCCACAGCTAATACTAAATAGCTTTTCCCTATGGCACTAGCTGTCACCTGACCCAGTGGAGCTGGGTGTCCCCAGAGTCAAATCTTTCCATGAAGGAGGAAGAACCCTAGAGCCTCAGGCTTTGCCCACGGACAAGGACTTCTCTCTCAGCAGTACGCACTCATAGAGCTCTGAGAACTGTTTGTGGAGTTGGGCAGAGTTGAGGTCCTGGGCTCCAAGCTTGAGTCGGCCCCAGTGTTCCTTTAGCACTTCCAGCTGCTTCCACAGGACGAGGAAGGACTTCAACAGAGCAAGGGACGACATCACTGCATCACATGGGCCTTCCAGCACCAAAGAGGCCTTCGGGTTTGGGCGGGGCTCTGGCGGTTTGGACCAATCTGGCTGAAAAATACGACAGAAGTCCTTTAGCAACCGTGGCTCAAGATGGGATGAGTTTTTGTATGTAACTCATGGGAAATGGCATCGAGGAGAAACAGTTTGCTGGCCTGGAGCATGAGTGGGATAAAAACCCTCAGATGGCTAAACATCCTTGCTGAGCAGGCAGGGTAAGAACAGCACTGTCTCAGCTCCCTGTTTGCAATTTGAACCCTTGGTTTTTATATTTGATGTTTAGCTTATAAAGACAGGGTCTCACATAGCTGGCCAAGAACAACCTTGAAGTCTTGATCCTGTTTTCATCTCCCAAGGGCTAGGATTACAGGTATGGTGACCACCGTCCTTGCCTGTGAACCTCTCCCTTCAAAACCCAGAATCTTTGTAAGGAGGGAAAAAAAAGATAGCAAGGGAAGGAAGGAGGAAAAGAGAGAAGTGTGTAACAGGGATTGGATGGAGGGCTTCGGCGGGAAGGGCCAATGGCTGCTCCTCCAGAGGACCTGGGTTCAGTTCCCAGCACTCAAGACAGATGGCTGACAACTCCAGCTCAGGGAATCCCCAGGTTTAAGATTTAAGATTTCCAAGACTCTAGGGAGTAAGTGATGACACAGGACTCCAGCTCTTCCCCGCAGCTAATACAGACTAGCTTTTCCCTACAGCACTGCTGGGGAGAATGTCCCCAGCTGTCACCTGATCCAGCGGAACTGAGTGACCCCAGAGTCCTGGACCCCAGGTAAACACTCGAACACATAAAATAAAATACATCTTTTAAATGGGGTTTTGAATGAGGTCAGGAATCTTTTCTGACCATAAGGCACTGAATGCAAGGTGGCACACCCTCCCTCCCTCCCCACCCCCGGCACACATATAAATAAAAATAAATTGTGAATAAATAAAGTGGGGACAGATAGTTCATTGGTCAAGATCTCCTAGCTTTGGTTTCCAGCACCCACAAAGTGGCTCACAGACATCCAGGGATATGAAGTTTTCTTGTGACCTCCCTGGGCACCAGATATATATATGCACATACAAACACATAAAATAAAAAACAAATTTTTTAAATGTTTGAGAGAGAGAGAAAGAAGAAGAAGGAGGAGGAGGAGGAGGAGGAGGAAGAGAAGGAGGAGGAACAAAGAAAAAAAGAAAAGAAAATTCCTAACATACTTGAGATTGAAGTCTTCCCTCCCCTCTGTAGTGGAGCTGTAAAGTACCTTTTCTTTGGGGATTTTACCCATTTTATGAGTCAGGAATCAGAACTTAGCTTTACCCTGCCTGTCTGACAACTTCCTATTAACTCCAACTCAGGGAATCTGATACCTTCTATCCTTTAAAAGTAAAATGGAGAACTTTTCGGTTCAATTCACTATTTAATACTCAAATTTACTTTAATTAATCCATTAAGATGGGGTCTTGGTAGCCCTGGATGGTCTGGCACTCCTTTGTAACCGAGACTGGGTTGCAAATGTGTGGCGACCCTCCTGCCTCTGCCTGCAGTTTTGCTTTAAAATTAGAATTTGCAAATGTGGCCTATTGGAAAAACTCTGTTGGAAAATGAGCTGATGTTACTTGTGTCTCTCCCAATTTTTATTATTTATAAGGTAGGACTTCAGTATGAAGCTGGCCTTGAACCTACGATCCCCTGCCTCAACTCCTCTACTACTCTAAGTTCATTAGTACTTTATAAAATGCCTGTAGATTTGATAAAAATAAAGTAAAATTAGGATTTCTTCATTTGCTCATTGATGCTTTTCTTAAATACATATTTATCCTAGTGGGTGTGGAGGAGACAAGCTTCAGGCTGTCCAGCGAGTGCTAGAAGTTCAGGGTCACCCAGAGGTGGAAAGATACCTGGGGGGGGGGGGGTAGGGAGAGGGGGTAGGGGAGGGTGGTAGGGGGAGGGGGGAAACAGGCAGGAGTGGGGGGGGGGGTAGGGTGGGGGTGATGCAGGGCGAGTTCAGCTGCTCCCTGGCTGTGTCTCAGGCAAAAGTGGGGACTTTTGTTCTGCAAGGCAGATGGCAAATCCTGAGGCCTGGAACACTCAGGTTGCAGAACCTTAGACACTCAGATTTCCTGACTGAAAAACCGGAAGAGCGACCTGGTGTAATTGGACCCTACTTCAGTGTTATTCACTGAGCTAAAGCAAGGTGTGTCTACCAGAAAGAGTCGGAAGAACTGGCGTCCAGGCCCAGGGGAGCAATGTGTCCACAGACAGCTACAACCCCTCAGCTGCGCAGCCTTCTTGGCAATCAGCCCGTGGACTTCCAGATGTCTTTTTTTTTTTAAATCCTCAGAAACTTTCACCACATGCAATCTGACTGATCAAGGCCAAGGACAGTGACGCGGAGCAGGCAGCCTGCAGATTGCATGATTGGTCCCCACTACTCAAAAATCACTACCTTAGAGGAAACTTGGGCCTCGCTGGGCCACAATTTTCAAGACTCTGAGTCTTAAACTCCCCTCACAGTTGAGGAGGCCGTGGCCCTGAGAGATCACAGCACGTATGGCACAGCTGCCGTAGTTTGGCTCACTGGGCAGTAGAGGTTCTAGCATTTCCTGATCTCTAGAAATAGCTAAATATTTTGAAATGAAACTAGATCTCAAGGTCTAGAGATGTCGCTTGCTGTGTCTACCATGTTCAAAGCCCTGGGCTTGAACTCAGAAGCAGCACATACCACAAAAAAAAAACAAAAAACAACAACAACAAAAAACTCAAAGTAAAAAGCATGAAATCAGTTTTACTTCTTAATATGTTTGTATTAAATGTAGCCACCTCTAAATAATTTATTATTTTTATGAGCTTTATTTTTTTTTTAATTTGGAAATAATCCAACAATAACAATGGCAACAACAACAGCAATAACAAAATCACACACCAAAATGAGCCAGACCCAAAGTCTATGTTTGTTTGTTTTTGTTTTTTGAGACAGAGGTTCTCTGTGTAGCCTTGGCTGTCCTGGACTCACTTTGTAGACCAGGCTGGCCTCGAACTCACGGGGATCCAGCTGCTTTTATCTCCCAGGGTGTTGGGATTACAGGCGGCACTACCATGACTGGCAAAGTCTATGCAGCTATAAGGAAGGACGTGACGTAATCCAGCTCACAGTACCCTGGAGATGGAGTGATGGCTCACTGTGGAGATACTGCTCCTCCTGCAGAGGACCAGAGTTTGGTTCCCAGCACCCAGACAAGAGGACACACAATGACCTGCAACTCTAAGGGACTGGACATTCTCTTCTAATTTGGCACCTACACAGATGCAACAGACAGACAGATAGACACACACCACACACACACACACACACACACACACACACACACACACACATGCAATCACATACACACATAGAAAGAAAATAAAGTTTAAAAGAAAGAGAGAGGAAAGGAAAAACAAACAAACAAACAAACAAAAAAAGCTAAGTACCCAGTCAGAGAGGAGGTGAGACGCTGACCAAAAAGCTCTCCGAGAAGAAATACGAATGACCAATACATATTTTTTTAAAGTGTTCAATATCCTTGGCTACCGGGGAAATGCTAATGATAACTATTCTACTCTCAGCCCCATCAAATGGCTACTGTGGTTTTGTTGTGGGGCACTCAGAAGGGCCGGACACTGAGGCTTTTCTTCTGGGAAACACTGCTGTGCCTGCGACGGGGCGTCTGTCAGATTCATAGCCAAAGACTAGAGCCTAATAGGTGGAGGCCTTAATAAATTTTTTGAGCCTGGCATGATGGCGCACGCCTTTAATCTCAGCACTTGGGAGGCAGAGGCAGGTGGATTGCTGTGAATTCGAGGCCAGCCTGGTCTACAAAGTAAGTCTAGGACAGCCAGGGCTATACAGAGAAACCCTGTCTCAAAAAAACAAAACAAAACAAAACAAAAAAACAAATAAAATACAATTTTGGCTCCTTTGTCTTCATATATGTCCACATACATTTTAATTGGGCATATAAACTACTAGGCAGGCAGAAGCATTATCCGTGGTTAGAATTCTAGGGGAGGGAGAAGTAAGGCTGCTGCTGCAGAAATGCCAGGGAGTGCCACGTACCATCAAAGACACTAGCCAGCCCAGGTGGCTTTGCCTAGCTTTCTTTTCCTTGGTTCTTGGGGCCCCCACCACAGTTTGAATGAGAAATGTCTCCCATAGCGCAGGCATTTTAAACACTTGTCCATAGTGGGTGGCATTGTTGGGGCACGTTTAGGAGGTCTGGCCTTGTTGGAGGATGTCAGTGAGGACACGTTTGAGAGTAGAAAGCCTTACCTACTTCCATTTCCCTCTTTCTCAGCTTCCGGCTCCTGCTACCAAGCCTGCCTCTTGCTGCCCAGACTTGCCTCCAGGACGGACTCTGATCTCTCTGCAACCATAAGCTGAAATAAACTCTTGCTTTTAAAAGCTGCCTTTATCGTGGTGTTTTCACCACAGCAACAGAAAAGTCACCCATAGAAGCAATCACCAAGTAAATGGCCAGCCTGAGGACTCAGGTTATCCTGGGGCCCACAGAGGAGAAGGAGAAAATGGATTTTTCTTTTTCTTTCTTTTTTCTTTTCCTTTTTTTTTTTTTTTTTCAAGACAGGGTCTCTCTGTGTAGCCTTGACTGTCCTGGACTCACTTTGTAGACCAGGCTGGCCTCGAACTCACAGCGATCCGCCTGCCTCTGCCTCCCGAGTGCTGGAATTAAAGGCGTGTGCCACCACGCCCGGCTTGAAAATGGGTTTTTCTAACTTCCACATATGTGTGGTGGTGGTATACTTGTGCACACGGCGTGCACACACACATACACTCTAAGTAAATAAACACATTTTAAAGAAGAAAAGAAATAACCAATGTTAAAGAGGGCTCTGGGGAAGAGGAACACCTACCCACTGTTAGAGGGAGCGCAAACTATGGAAATCAATGTGGAGACACCTCACAGAGCTAAAAGTAGAATCTCCATGTGTTCCAGCTACACCAGGCCTGCCATTTACTCAAAGGACTCTGTATTCTACTACAGAGATATGATCTGTGTTTGTTCCTGCTTTAGTGATATAGCAAAGACACACAATCGGACTAGATATCCACCAGTGAGCAGGTAAGATAAGGAAATGTGGTACCTATACAGAAAAGCTGAAATATTCAATTTTCAGGAATATGTGTGGAACTGTGAAAGATGTTAAGCAAGGTAACCCAGGCTCAGGATGATGAGCACTGATGCTCTTGTTCCTATGCAGGTCTTTCCTTCTCCCTTTTACATATGCGTATCTAAGTGGAGGGCAAATGCCAGGGCACAGAGAGGCTCCATGGGAGGGGAAAGACGCCTTTCAGCAGAAAATCACCCTCCAATTAAATCTCAGAGCCTGCACTGTGGTAGGGGTCCCAAGAGCCAGAAAAAGAGAGACAACAGCCATGTGGGTTGGCTAGTGTCCGAGAAACGAGGAAGGAGACAACAGTCGGCTTCTGGAAAGTTGAGGTCTGATGGGGAGGCCTGTAGCTAGGGGCCCCTGCAAACTCACTGACTCCAACATGCTACTGCCTGGTTTCCAGATCCATGGAACCAGGTGGGGACAGACTGACAGTCTAGGACCCCCCAGGCCAGCCCAGACATCAAAAGGAGGACCTCTGGCCTGAAACAAGTGACTCACCCGGAAGCACCAGCTAAGCGTCTGCCTCAGGAGGCATCTGGGACTCCCTGCAGCCTTTGCTCTATTTTAAAAAATAAAAACCAAATGGAAGCTGAGGCAGGAAAATAATGAGTCCAAGGCCGGCTGGGCTATGTCACAAGACCCTGCCTCAAAAAACTCTTTAAACACACACACACACACACACACACACACACACACACACACACACACGTGTTTAGTTGGCTAGGAGTAGTGACTCATGCTTTTAACCCCAATCCTGGGAGGCAGAAGGAGGCTGACTTATGCCTGGTCTATATACCAAGTTCTAGGCCAGCCAAGCTTTACATGGAGAGACTCTGTCTCAAAAACAAACAAAACTATTTTAATTGTGTGTATCTGTGTATAAATGTGTGCACATCAGTGCAGGGGCCTGAGGAAGCCAGAAGAGGGAGTAAGGTCCCTAGAACTGGAGTTACGGTGGTTGTAAGCCACTTAATAAGGGTCCTGGGAACAGAACTCTTGTCCTGCGCAAGAAGAGCAAGTGCTTGGAACTGCTGAGCCATCTTTCTATGACCACCCCCACCCCCAAACCCTTTATAAAGTAAATAAAGTAAGTTAAAATTGAATTAATCGTGAGTCTGTGAAAGAAAATCCCCAAGAGCGATGCTTCACCCTCCCCGCTTTGTGCCATCAGTCCTGGGATCGACGACTGGGGCAGCGATGGGAGACACAGCCCAGCCCTCTGGTCTGTCTCTCACAGGAGGAAGGCCCTTCAGCACCAGCCAATTCTGTAGCCTGTTGCCTAAGGATACCTGTGCATCGTCCAGTGTGGCTTGCTGTTCAGGACAGCCCTTCCTGATCACGTGACAGCTGCTCTGAAGTACATCTCCCAGGAGCATCTGCACACCGACCAGCTCTCCGTGGGCCACTCTGCGGTCTCGGTCACTCAGCCCGCAGAGACACATCTTAAACAAACAAACAAACAAACAAACAAACAAACAAAAAATAAGCAAAATTATCATCCCATTTTGAAGAAGTCAACTTATCCTTTCTACATGGTTTTGAAGAAAAATGTTTAGTGAAACTATGCTTATAGCCCTCACCCTCTAAACTAATATAAAAGTCACCCGAGTAGCATTTCTAGAGTAATAGCCTCCCCATGTGGGTTTTTGTGTAGGAGTAGCCAGTCTCCCACCCTTCCATCAGCTACAATGAATACATAGTCTTAGTTCTCTTAAAAAGTACAGATAAACACACAGGCATGCCCCCAGGGAAAGTTGGAGAAAGACCCAAACTGTGAACTGTCATTGTCTCTTTATTTTGTTTTGTTTTGTTTTAATCCCTCTTGCTTCTTTTACTGTCTAAAAAAAAATCTTTTTACTTATGGAGGACTTTGAAACATACACAAATGTTAACAAAAATGATTACAATCATATCCATGTTGTTGGTTTTAACACACACACATACATTTAAATATGTTGATGTTTACCTAATCATGAGAAAATATTTTTCCCAAGCAATTTAAAGGAATTTAAAGACGCGTCATGATAAACAGAGCAGTTAGAGGGACTCCCCTCAGTCCTGCCTAAGCAGTGCCCATCCGGGTCAGGTGTCTCACATCTCAAGTATCAGCTGGCAGTTTCTCAAAGAGGCGTAGACGGTGACTTCAGATGAGTGGCCATCCCTCTAGGTCATTACTGCCCTGGGAACTGCAGCTGAGTCCACAGCAAAGGCCAATAGCTGCTGAGAGCACGGCTTCTTCCACAGTAAGAAAAGATGACTCACCTTGCAGCCTCACTGGTCACAGCCTCACAATTAAACGCGCATTTATCTTAGAAATGACCAATGGCTGGAGCAGGACCCTGGTGGTACCCTGCTCCAGAGTCTGCGTCCAATTCTCCCTCCACCAAGTGGGAAGATGGAGCTACCTGCATATCACACTCTAAGGTGTTCGGCATGCTGCCCATCACTGGAAATGGCCCACCATCTTCCAGAAACGCCCTCCACGGGAACAGCACAAATGCCTAAAAGAAACGAACAGCAGACCCGGCAATGGGCTCGTTCACCCTTCAGATGAAGACATTTACACATAACCAATGCTTCAAAGCCGCCTCGGATGACTCATCTATTATGCAAAAACACTTCTTGGCGCATGCCCAGTGGCATGGGGGAAAGGAAAGAGTGGCAGGGATTACTTCTTTTCCTTGGTTTTGCTGAGATGGTTTCATGATAAACAAGAAGCTTTTCAATGTCCAAAGATCTCGAACAAGAGGGTTGTGGTGGCACACACCTGTAAGCCCAGCACTTGAGAGACTGATGCAGGAGGATTGCAAGCTTGAGACCAGCTTCAGCTCGACCAGTAGTTCTCAACTTGTGGGTCATGACCCTTTTGGGGGGGCGTCAAACGACCCTTTCATAGGGGTCACATATCAGATATTTACATCATCACGACTCATAAGAGTAGCAAAATTACAGTTATGAAGTAGAAACGAAAATAATGTTATGGTTGGGGTCACCGCAGCATGAGGAACTGTATTAAAGGGCCGCAGCGTTAGGAAGGGTGAGAACCACTGAGCCAGACGGTGAGACTGGTCTCAAAAGAAACAAAACAAGGGAAGTTCTGGAATAAGACAGTCCCAAGGGAGCATGCTTTCAAACAATGGCAGTATGCTCAGTTAAATGCTGTTGGTATTAGGAACCTTCCAGTGTCCTTCCTCATCACTGTCCTTAGCCATGACCTCAAGACCATCGCTCCAAGTGGTACAGGTGATGTCTGTCTTCTCTGCATTACAGAGCCCCAACCAAGGCATCTTCTGTAAACCCTGGACTCAGAGGACTGACTGTTGAGCCCCTTCTGTATTTCCAGTCCTGACTCTTAGACACCTTCTAGAGACTGTGGCAGTTTTGCACCAGTGATCCAAGACATCCACACCCACCTAATCCAAGGCAACATCCAAAGGCATCAACAGTTGGCCTAGCGTCATGACCAGTTCTGTCTTACGGGTCTCATAGAGGGGGTTAAGGATTAGCCCAAGAGCCTCTGTCATGTGGCTTGGATATATGGGACTTGTTTGAGGTTAATGTTGAATCATTTATAATGTTCAAGTAGGAGGCTTGCAGGATGATTTTAAAGCTTTGTACATAAATCTCTCTAGCAGGAGATAGTGTTTAGGGCTTAGAGTTAGATGCACGCCGAGAATCTTAGCCACTTGGGAGGCGGACACAGGAGAAACAGGAATTCAAGGTCGAATCTGGCTATATACTCTCAGGAGAGGGGGGAAGGGGGAAGAGAAATGTCAGGGGGGTGCAGAAGGAGGGAGGGGGTTACTTTTCAACCCTTTGAACATGGCTGTACTTAATGACTCACTGAGAGTGAATAAAAAACATGGCAGAAGCGATGGAGTCAGCTCTGAAGTCATGCAAAGAACATGGCTTGTCCCCTAGGTTGTCTCTCTTGGGCTGCCTGCCCTGGGGAAGCCATTTTCCATGTTATGAGAAGGTTCTGTAGTGAAGACTATAGGAACAACCTTGGATGTGAGTCTCCTGACAGCTCTTGACAGCTGGCTGAAGATGACATCTTGGTTGCAGCTCTCCAGAGAAACCCCAGCCAGCACTTGGCATCTCAAATGCCCCCAGCTTCCTGCCTCTCGGGGTCTGGGAGTGATAATGAAATCTTACATGCTAACCTGCTAAGCTGGGGTGGGACTTGCCTTTGTGACAACAGAGAAATAACATGAGCTTTGGGACTTGATGCTGCCCTGACTCTTGGTGGTCCCACCTCTGGCTTTCCTGAACTTTGACCTCTGTAAGAGCCAGATAGAGTACCTGCCTGGAAGTAATCATTGTTGCTGGGATTACACTTGATAATGCGTGTTGCAGCCAGGGCAATTCAAAGAGTAGTGACTGACTTATTACAATTGTGATTGCATCATTATTTACTTAACAGAGAAAATCAAGCCTTTTGGTCCCCCCCTCCCTTTACAGCGGTGTGCTTCCAATCATCCCATTGAACATTCGCAGAAAAGGCCCTGACTGGAAATACCTCCTGGTCACAGGAGTCCCCATGGCTCCCTGCGTGAGTGAAGGAAGGCCAGTGAAGACTGAGACACATTAAAGTATGAACACCCTGCAAAATGGAAGCCAAATGACAATGAAGTGGTCACAGCCCTGTAGTCCACACATGTTTTAATAGGTACAAAAACACTTCTAAAACTCACCTGGAGGCTCCGGGGATCCAGTGGCTGGGGCAGGCTGAGCTGTGAAGAGAAGATGCTCTTCCTGAGAGAGTCACTCAGTGGTGATAAACCATGGGACACACCATCTGTGACAGACTGGTAGGCGGTAGCATTTCCAGCTGCCAAAAATGTTCTGTCAAAATATGGTGTGCATGTTTGTTTAAGATGGTTACTTATGATTCTATGATTCGAAAGCCCAGAACTTTCTTCAAGCTCAAGCAAGAGACTGTTTTGAGAGAGTAGCAGGTGTCCTCTTCAGCCACACCACAAATGCTGACCTTTCCTCTCAGGGTCTACAGCTTTCTGGAGGAGTTGATATTATCAATGGAAGAAACCGATACTGTCTATCAGTAGAGTATATTGATAGAACCTTCTGGAAGCCTGGAAAATTCAGAAGGCACTGGCTCTATGTTGTTGAACACCTAAAATGTAGCTCTTGTGAATGAAGGATTGAACTTTAAATTTTCCTTACTTCATTTTAGTTAATACTAACTTGAATTAATCAGCCACATGGCTACCAAACTGGGCACTACACCTAGAGCTCTAGAACCAAGACGTCCACTGTTTGTTGAATGTCTTAAAAAGTTAACAGCCAAAGTAACAGTTCAAATGTATAAAACCAAACTTTAGGTTAAGGAAGAAGACCAGGGGTAAAAGAAAACAACAATACACACACACTTTTGTTTTGTTGAAACAAAAAGTGGCTTTGAACCATAAATCCCAAAGACGAGAGCATGAAATTTATAATGTGAGTAAGAATAAGAGGCATGTGGGATAATTCAGGGTGATTTTCCTGCCTCAGAGGAAATAAGATTAGCAAGGAAGTAAAGACTTTCTAGGTCTTATATTAAACTCCTCTAGCAGCGAAAGGATGTCTAAGAAAAGTGCTGACACAGGATAAATTGGAGGAGGGTATCTCGGAGAACTAATGTCTTCTGTGGACATCAATAAACTCAGACACCAAAGAGAAAGGAGACTTCGCAGACTGAGAGAGTTGCCAGTCGATGGAGCTCAGGAGGCTAGCAGACTCTCCACATGTCAGGGAGACTTGGGGGGGGGGTGACTGAGCCCCATCAGTGAATGTCCGTGAGGGAGGTGGAAAAGGCTACCAGCCTTGAGAAGTCAGGGTAGACCTGATAACTCATGACAGAGGTGCATGAAGTGGCCACTCATCTCCAACTTCCAGCTTCACGCACGAGCACCCCCCAGAGCTCAGGCTGCTCTGAGAGGAAGGAGCAAGGAAAGAGAGGGTCGGGCGCACGAGTTCTAAAAGCAAGGTCCAGAATTAGCAGTTGCCTTGACACCTGGGAGGGCAGCTTCTCCCTTCCTTTCAGGATACGGTGCCCATGTCCACCCACACTCCTTATCAAAGTGGGTTGCTGCTCTTGTCACTGTCCTTGGGCAACAGCTCTGTTTTCCTGCCAGACCGTGGAGCTAGGCAAACAAGCCTGATCATGTCCTCCCTGGTAACCAGGGATGCCACACCCTCTCATACTGCGGAGTCTGCCTCCCCCTGTCCCTGTGTGTTCGTTTTGTTCATCCACGGCCTGCAGGGCATCCCCTCCTGCCTGTGACAACACAGCACTAACAAATTACAATTGATCTCATGTGTCCCAACATTTAGTGACATTCGTTCAGCCATCACATAACTCAGAGTAGAGCCTTTTCCTCACTAATAGGGTGACTAGGAGGCAACTAAAAATAAAAAAATAAAAAAAAATTTAAAAAAAAGCATTTATGGTAACTGGCTTGAAATTCCAGGGTGGCCACTGTTAAACACATGTGTGGTACTGGAAAGCAAAATATTTTTGCCACAGCAGAAGTAGAAACCTACAAACTGAAAAATGGAGCACTCAGAGAGTGAATAAAACTACTGATTGGTGGTGGTGGTGGTGGTGGTGGGTGTGTGTATGTGGTGTGTGTGTGTTGACCCTGAACATGCTAAGCATGCACTCTGCACTCTACCACTGAGCTAAAGCCCAGCTCTGCACTCAGCTTAGGATGGCAGATGGAGTTGCTTAAAGGCCATAGAAACTTATTTCTCCATTTCTATTATCTCCCACATGACTTCTCAGGGCGCCCTGCCAGAGAAAGCTCAACAGAGCGAGTGCAGCAGTGATATAGGAAGTGGCTACAATGTTCACAGTACTGAGCTGGGAACTGCCTGAGGTACAAAGACAAGCCTCACACAGTCTGTCACTTGCCCTCGTCAGAGAGCCTAGCAAGGCAGAAGGGCTTCCCACCTTCCCCTAAATCTTCCAAGATCTCTCTATGGCACCTATAGGACATATGCACCAAAGACATACACCATATATGTGCTTACTTAAAATGACAGTGTAGAAAGCAGGCTGTTCTGACAGAAACACATTGCAGCACAAGTCACGAACACAGAAGCAGAGTGACTGGGAATAACTTCTTCCATCGCATGGCTCCTGTCACATCCGTCACTCCAGTCTCTACCACCAGTTCTCAGGTCCCTCTTTCCCCTCCTCTCCCCTCTACTCCCCTCCTTTTCCCTCCTCTCCCCTCCTCTCCCCTCCACTCCCTTCCTCTCCCCTCTACTCCCCTCCTTTTCCCTCCTCTCCCCTCCACTCCCCTCCTCCCCCTCCTCCCCCCTCCACTCCCTTCCTCTCCCCTCCACTCTCCTCCTCCCCCTCCTCCTCCATTCCCCTCTCTCCCCTCGACTCCCCTCCTCTCCCCTCCATTCCCCTCCTCTCCCCTCCACTCCCCTCCTCCCCCCTCCACTCCCTTCCACTCCCCTCCTCTCCCCTCTCTCCCCTCCATTCCCCTCTTCCCCCTCCACTCCCCTCCACTCCCCTCCTCTCCCCTCCACTCCCCACCTCTCCCCTCCTCTCCCCTCGACTCCCCTCCTCTCCCCTCCTCTCCCCTCCTCTCCCCTCCTCTCCCCTCCTCTTCCCTCTTCTTCATAGGCCAACTTTGTTCAATCTTACTTGTTCAGTCTTTGATACGATCTCATTCTCACTCTCTATTGAAGGTTTTTTTTTTTTTTTTAACAATATTATGTGTATATTATGAGGGGTGTGGGTGTGTGCGTGTGAGTGCAGGTGCCTACAGAGGCCAGAAGAGGGTGTCAGATCTCCTGGAGAGGGAGTAACACGTGGATGTGAGCTGCCTGGCGTGGGTGCTGGGAACAAGGTGAAAGCTAAAATAACCCTTTGCTCCCTAGTTGCTTCTTGACATGATATTTTATGACAGCAATAGAAACTCTAACTAAGACTATTATTTTCCTATTTTATTTATTATTTTTGTTGTTGTTTTGCTTAAAATAGGATCTGACACAGCTCAGGCTGGCTTTGAACTCCCTGTGTGTAGAATGCCTGATTGTTCTACACCCCAAGTTCTGGGTTTACAGATACATGCTACCTCACCTGGCTACTTTTGTTTTGGGGGGACATGGTCTCCCTATGTAGCTCTGGCTATCCTGGTATTCACTACATAGCCCAGGCTGGCCTCAAATCCATAGCCTCTCACCTTCTTCAGCCTGTTGTGACTCTCAGGCCTTCTCTTCTGAGTCCCCTTCTGTGCCATGCAGCTCCCCGGAAACTACCACAGTTCACCAGTTTTGAAGTTAAACACACCGAGGTTCTGATCCTAATGTGTAATTCCACACACACTCATCAGGAGGCATTCTGGGTCAGGGTTGTGTTGGGGTGGAGGAAGATCAGGAAGACAGAGCAAATAAAGACCAGCAGGTGTGCCACCTGGGTGGTTTCACCTGAGGACATAGAAAGCAGGCACTGGACCCTCTGCCCCCCCCCCCCCTCATTCCTGGCCACACTGTGAGGACTACACAATGGTGGGGAAGCAGAGCGGTTTCCCTAAACAAGAACCAGACAGCCATACAACCTTGTATGGCTGGACCCTGAAGAGGAGCCCTGCCAGGTGACAGTAGTGACTCACAGCTCTCATCTCAGTACTGGGAAGGCTGTAATTTGTGGAAATTCTAGAATAGATGAAGCTAGAGTAAAGACCCTGTCTCAAAAACAAAAACAAAAGCCAAAACCAAACCAAAATGGAAAACAAAACAAAATAAAACAAACTCCTTAGGCTTTCAGAATACAGAAGCCAACTCAGTGGCCGGCTCAGTGGTCATCTTGACAGTCACATTATAGCCCACAAACTAAACTAAGGCTACAGGCTCCAAGCTGTTTGTCAACAGGAAGCTTTGCACTGCTAAATTTATATTCTAAACCCAAGAATTGTTGGCAGAAAAAAAGCAAATGTAAAGTAGAAAAATATGTTCATTTAATATGATTCCGCATCTCCATTCCTTGCTGGTGCTCCGTGCTACCCGCGGGAAACACTTGTCATCCCCGGGTACAGCCCTTTGGGACCCTCTTTGGCTGAACAGTCTCACTGGAGGTGAACTGGAAGACGATGGTAAGCTTTGGAAATTGGAGAATATTTGGAGCGGGGTGGGGGCAGGGGCCGGCTTTTGTCTGTAATCCCAGCACTGGAGGGCTATCCAAGTTCAAGGCTGGCGTGTTTACAAACCAACAAGGGCCACAGAGCGAGGTTGGTGCAAAAGGCTGACTACTCAGAAGGCTAAGACAGGAAGATCACAAGTTCAAGGCTTGCTTTGGCAGCTTAGTGAGTTTCAGGATTTCCTGAGCTACAAAGCAAACACAAGGGTTTTGTCGCTGCTGCCCTTTGCTCTAATTAAAGACAACAAGCAACACACACACACACACAGACACACACAGATACTCACAGACACACATACACACACATATATACACACAGACACACACACAGACACACACACAGACACACACACACACACACACACACACACACACACACACACCCCTGGGGTGCTCAGGCCTGCCTCCTTTTCTTTCTCATATAAAATATTTTCTGGAAACATGACTATTAATCCAAACCCATCAGAATCAGGATTAACCAGCCAAATAAACCTTTTGTGTGCAGAGTGCTTAGGAGATGGTTCCTACAAAATCAAGGTAGATTTATTTAAAAATCAGCTCCCATAGCCAGTCCTATGAGCTGCAGGTGAACAGTAAAAGCTGTCCCTTTGAAAGGTAGAGTTGAAAGGGGAAAATAACGTCCTCAGAATAATGATCTTCATAAATATAAAAGTTTTACTCCCCATGATGACTCAAACTGGACATGAAAAGTAGCAATTGCTACACAGGCTGTTTGGAAATTATCTTTTAAAAACCTCAGGAAAACCAGGGACAGACTCCACAGAGGCAGGCTTTGCAAGGAACGTTGGCTAGCCAGTGTGCTGGATCTGTCTGCCGCCCTATTTTAGGCTGGTTATCTAATCTCGCTGGATGGCCTCCCTGGATGGGGCCTCAGCAAGCACCTGCTCAGCTGAATCAAATCTCGCTGGCAGGGACAGCCGCTCTCCCGCCGCCCTTACCGGAGGAGATGTCTCACTGCCGCGTCGAACTGCAGCAACGTCACCTCTCTGCGGAGGAGGAGGGCCTGGGCCACCTGGCTCGGGTCCTGGGGCCTCCGGAGCCTGTCAATCATTTTCTGCAGCTCTTGAAGCTCAGCTCCTGGAAAGTGGGAGACACTGGAGTCAGACAGTGTGAACTACAGGCTGCCTTAGCCAACCCATCAGCCTTGCCTTCCACCTCCAGAACTTACTGACAAACGGATTTCCTTTTTCTGAGAATGTGCTAATTATATGTTTTGCAAGACCAGCAGCTCTAGAAACCAAGGTCTGATTTAGCTCCCCTGCCTTCCTCCCCCTGGAATATAGAACCCCCTGTGCTTTTAGTAAGAACACACTGTTAAAGGCTTTAAATCTGCAAGGCCACGGCCTCAAAATAGAATGAAAAGAAATGGCACGGGATGAACAAGTCCTCGAGATAACCTCTAGGGATTTGCAGTTACCATCTGCCGGAGGCCACATTTGTTTCCATTATTTTGCCCTGTGAACCAACCTTCCCTTGTCACTGGCATGTGGACTGAAAGGCTCAAGAGTCATGAATCCACTGAAAAGATATGGCCAAAATACATACATGTAACTATGCATCTGTGCATACATATCCATGTATAAACTTCTAGGAGGTTTAGTCATTTCAGGAATTTGGCTGGTTTCTTGGCACTTTTACATGAGAAGGATCCATATAATGAGTGAAATAGAAACTTTTGGAACACTCAGGCTGGGATGAAGAGCTGGCCTGTGCCTGGACTCCTGTCCTTGGCTCAAGGTGGGAACAAATCAGATGAAATAGGAGAGCTCAGCAAAAAACAACAAACAAACACGTAGGGAGTGCGGCAGGCCTGTGTGTTTAGGGTCATCTGAATATCAGCCTGTCCAAAAAACGTTTGTCCGACGATGGTGACAGCTTTCTATCCTGACATAGGAGAGGCTGTGATATGGTCACTGGTCCCCCATAGGCAGCCCAAAACAGGCATTGCTCAAGAGCATTGAAGAAGCTATTCTGTCCCGGTGGCTACTCCAGACCCAAGTAGCCTTCTGCCTATCTGGCTAAGTGCAAGGCCTCCTCCTCCGCCGTTCGAGCACTAGGAAAGCAAAGGACTATGGGAGTAAACAGGAAGCTGTCTGTGAGAGTTTGATCAGGGAGGTTCCAGGCTTGAGAATGGCTGCTGGTTCTTGCAACATTTTCATGTGATTTTAAGAATGATGAGCAGTCCAGATTCTGTGTCCATTGGCTGTTTTACATGTGACAGATAGATGGCTGGGCTTTTCCCCAGTCCCAAATTATTGGGTCCAGTCAACACATTTTCTTTTTTAAGTGAGTCCTCTGAATGTGAAGGTTCCACTGAGCTACAGAGAGGTTCCTGCTGAAAAGGAAGTGTCAGTAACACAAACTGCAGGGCTTTTGGGGTGCATGGCCGGAGGAGAGGTGGCCACTGAGCACCATTTGTTCATGGCTTGTGGTTTTTGGTCTACAAGTAATACATCTTCAGGAGAGCGGCAACCAAACAAAAATGTTTATAGTTGTCTGTGGTAGCATGTAAAAAAAAGGAAAAAAAAAAAACCTTCACATGCCCTATGATTAAAATATACACATACAAAGTATTTGGGCACAGGCTACAAGGGAGTAAAGGTAAATAAAAACAGAAGACTCGGAACGCTTGGGCCATGGTAATTTTCCTCGTTTCAGCATGCCCATTGGGCTGTTCATTCACCTCTGCCTGTGATGAAAGCACTTGTGTGTTGACAAAAACAAAACAAAACAAAAAACAAACAAAAAAAAACCACCAACAACAACAAACTAAAAATGGACAAAGGCCTGAATTAAGAAACCTGCAGCACTGAAACTGGCAGAGGAACACCGGAGGGTGCTGGACAATAAGCAGAGACAAGGGCTTGAACAGAACTCTGATAGCACAGAAAATAGTAGCTGCTGGAGTTGACAAGTGGGGATTGTATAGCATTAGGAACCTGCCCAGCGAAGGGAGCCATCAGCAAGCAAACAGCCTGCAGAAGGGCAGGGAATCTTTCCCAGCTGCACTCAGACACGGGTGGGGATAATGCCTTGAAGACATAAACTACACCAATACAACACTGAGAAAACGCACTGCCAGTTAACAGGTGGGGCAGGGACTGGACTGAACACAGTTCTCAACAGGACAAACACAAATGGTCAATAAATGCTTCTGAAAGGACAGTGTTCGACATCCTTAACCACCAGGGAAAAGCAAGTTAAAAGTACATCAAGAATCCATCTCACCCTGGTCAGAGTTGCTAAGATGAAGAAAACAGATAACAACAAATGCTGGTGACGAAATGGGGAAGAAGAGCCCCTGTTCACTGCCGATGGGGCCGTAAGGAAGAACAGCCGCTGTGCACATCACGGGAAGCATAGACCGACTCCCCTATGAGCCGGCTGTATGGCTCCTGAGGATGTACCCAAAGACTTCTGCATCCTACTACAGAGCCTTGAAAACCGTGCCTATTGATGCCCTGTTCATAACAGGTGAGCAGATAATGAAAATGTGGTCCATATGCACAATTTTATTCAGCTATGGAGAAACATGAAATTTGCAGAGAGAGAGAGAGAGAAAGAGAGAGAGAGAGAGAGAGACAGGGGTATATGTGCACATATGTGAGCACGGGTACAGGTCAGAAATGGAAAGGCAGTCATGAGAAAGGACAAAGGGGCTTTGAGGACAGGAGGCAATGGGTTACATGTGACACCAAAGTAAAAAGGGAACTGCTGTGGATAATAAAAACCCATTGCTTTTTAGGACACAATTAAAGCGTCACAAACTAAAACACAAATAGTGCCAGGTGTGGTAGGAAACGTGTGCCACTACGTCCTCAATCCCAGCACTTGGGAGGCAGAGGCGGGAGAGGGGGTGTCTGTGTGAGTACAGTACAGGGTGACATGCGGCTTATTACATTGTTGCTGCCTTGGTGGGAACTCGCTCTTTTGCTTCCTACTGACTTTTACAAGCTTCATTCTGTTTCCTTCTTCAGTAGGGACAGGATGCTTGGGGAGAGGAAGTGGCGGTGGTGGGTGTGGGCAGGGAGGGGAGGGCGACAAGAGGACCCAGGGAACATCAGAAAAGGAAAAGAAGTCTGTCTTTTCTCAGGAGGCGGGTTCTGTGTGGGGACCCCCTCCCCCGGCACACATGCGCACTCACAACGGGGGGCGAGAACAGAGAGGGAGAGTATGCTCATCGTCTTTGGTCTCTAACTGCCCTTCGGGTCTTTGGCAAAGAAAATGCAGTGTAATGCTTCCATGCTTCACACTGACTCCCAAGGGAATGGCTGGCTGTCAGGAAATTGGAGAGATCAGCAGGGTCCACAGAAACTCACAGCTTGTCGGGGTGGCGTCTTTTGGTTCTAGGGGAGGGCCCATGAGCTCATAGCCAGAGCTTTACAAAATCTTTTAAAGTGTGCAAGTCCACAAAGGTCGTTTTATCTGCCGATAAGGGCTAGACTTGGCTCCACCTTCCACCTTGCCTCCGCCTCCTCTGGGATCCGGACCAGGAGCTATGCAGCCTTGCAGCCTTCTTAGGGAGCCGATTATCTTAGTGGAATTTTTTTTTTTTCCTTTTACACTTAATTTGCTCTTCATCTATTTTCAGCAAATCAGAGCATGCAAAACTTTGCACATATTCCCCTGAGCACCTTTTTTTTTTCTCACTTGCAACAAGCGAAGTGTGCAGTCTCTAACTGACACCTCACCTCAGAAAACCTGAGCTCCGCATAGCTCCGTGAGCTAGCTCCACAAGGACGCATCCTCCTTCATTCTGACCTCTAGGTTCTCACAATGACGGGCTCGTGTCCTTGGACGGAGTCTTCTCTTTGTCTCGCTAGGAGGACCCTGCCCGGGTTCTCCACTGATTAGAGCTAGGGTAAGTGGCACACTTGCCCCCAGCTGCTGGGGCGAGACTTCCTGGGCATCGCTTAACTGGAAGTGCGGCTCTGGCTGTCATAGACTCTAAAACAGGATGAACATTTTTTTTTTCATGGTCCACTCTCCTTTCCCCTGACTCCCAGAACCTAGCACCCACAGTTTCCCAGGAGCCCCTCTAAGAAGAGCATGTGTTAGTAAGAGCAGGTTGGCGCAGCTCTAATCTTGTGACGCGTGTCGTGTCTTCAGGACTTGCTTGTGTCCGCTAGAGATCATTAGCCCGAGACCGCTCCAAGCTTCCTGCTGAGGTGGTGCCAACATCAGCCCTTTTCCTGTTTCTTCACCTCAGCCAGACATCCAGCACCCCCCCCCCCCACACACACATTAGCATATCCAGATTTCTTCTGTGTGTACTGGCATAATGCAGATCTACTAGCCACCGGCTCCAGGGTCCCTTTCAAACATTTTCTTTTAGTCACATCTAGAAGGGGACAGACTCAGATGACCTTGTATTTGTTTTTTGGATTTAAAAAAAAATACCTTTTAAAAAAAGATTTTATTTATTTATTATGTATGCAGTGCTCAGCCTGCATATACATTCACAGGCCAGAAGAGGGCATCAGGTCACATTACGGATGGTTATGAGGCACCATGTGGTTGCTCAAAATTGAACTCAGGACCTCTAGAAAAGCAGTCAGTGCCCTTAACCTCTGAGCCATCTCTCCAGCCCCGTATGTGTTTTTAAAAAATCAGTAAGTCTAAACAGGACTACCACACCTCATTTCTCAGGAGCGTCTCATTTTTTTAAATTCCTGGCTACCATGCTACAGTACTTGACTTCAGTTGGCCACTATCAACACAGCTAGTACCTTAATTTGTATGAGGGAAATTACTAAAATAAAATCAGCCTCTGCTTCCAATACATCCTGTTTACTTTATATAAGGGTCTATTGTTGAGGCTGGAGAGATGGCTCAGCGCTGAAGGCTGCTGGCTGCTTTTCTGCGGGACCTGAGTTCAGTTGCCAGCACCCATGCTGGCTAACTTACAACTCCCTGGAATTCCAGCTCCAGAGGATCTGACACCCTCTTCTGGCCCCCATGAGCACATACACACATGTGGCATATACCCCTGCCTCCAATGCATGCATGCACACACATACACACACACACACACAGTGTCGGTCTGGCCGCTAGTGTATCGGTTTGTAAATGTGTGTGCACACGAGTGTGTGGGCCAGAGATCAACCTTGCCTGTTGTTCCTCAGGTGCCATCTGCCTTATTTGTCAAACAGGTTTTCTCACTGCCCTAAGGTTCTGCAGTTAGGCTGAGATGGGGTGGCCGAGGAGCCCCAGAGATCCACCTATCTGTGCCTCCGCAGCAGTCGGATCACAGGCTTTTAAAAGATGTGGTCTCAAGGCTCCACCAGCACTTTATCGACGAGTATCTCTCTGACCTTTATTGCATAGTCTCTTATCAATACTAGACACCTGTTTCATTCTTATCACAGTCAGGTGGTTCTCTGCCATCAGGACTCTCAGCCTCTTCACAGTATTTACGTAGGACGTTGTCAAGACAGTCAACAGTCACAAGGAAGGAGGAACAAGGTGATCGTTGGAGCATCCCCACATAGATTTCAATCCAGAGACTATCTCTAGGAGACATCACCCATCTTACAGATGGGCAAAGAGAGATCCAGGGGTAAAGTGGCCTGCATCTAATGGCAGAGGCAGGGTCCAAGCCGGGTCTCTAAATTCCTGACTCAGTTTACTCTCTGGTGAGCCTACGGGTGTGGAGCCAACCAGCAGAATGTTCATGTGGAGACACTTTATAACAGGCTTTTTCTGGGTCCTTCCTGTGGCTGTCACAAGGGGACACATCTCTGGGTTTTCACTGCTAACCGCTTCTTAGAATCACTGAACCGGTCTGGTGATTCTAATAACGACTGTTGGTTACTTACCAATGCCCTCAGCTCCTCCCCAGTCACTCCTCAAAGGGTTGGGACTTAGAGGAAAGTCGAAGCGTGCTGGGCAATTGCCAAGCTTGGCAAAACTGAAAAGGTAGGCCACGATGTCGTGGAGAGGAGCTAGGAGTTGGAGAGTGAGCTTTAGGGCTCTAGAAGCTTCCTGTGGGCAAAAGCAACACAAGGACACTTTCAGGAACGTTTCAGGAACTTCCTACAAGGCCTACGCAGCATTGAATGTGACTAGGGAAAATGTGTTTATGGCACAGCGGTCCCTCAGTACCCATGGGGCTTGACCTCAGTACGCCGTGAGATGGTAATCATGTGCAGATGCCTTATGAGACGTGCACAACATGCTTGCTTTGCATAGAGCCTCCTGTCAACTTTTAACCACCCTAAGTTAGCTATAATATCTATATATTTGTGTAGTACAAATGCAGTTTTCCCAACTTTTAGTCTGTGGTGGATGGATGCAGACACTGTTGGGCAGAGCACTGGTCCCTCTAAAGTAAACATTTTCATAGTGTCCCGGGGCAAAACTGAGGAAAAGAAAAGAAAACAACAAACCTATTCATGACCATAGGCCTGCTTCTGACAAAGGCACTGCTGTGCAGGCTAAAGTACCACATTTCTGTTTGTTTAAAGTCATCGCAGCCATGAACACATCACAGCGTGCTCATTTGACTATCAGTGAGTCACAAACAGAGACTCTCATGTGGGCAGCATTGTAATGAGCATCTATAACGGAGGGATGGGTGTTTATAGTCTTAAAGAAAATTCAGAATATTCCCTGATTGCCATATTAAGCATCACACTTTGGCAAAGGTTTTAATTTCCATACCAATTTTCTAGTGGTTCTCAAAATTATTCTCAAATATTAAGTTCAAGGGAAAACCCGTAAAAACTGCAGCCGGAGTCAGGCAGTAGTAGCACACGCCTTTAATCCCAGCACTTGGGAGGCAGAGGCAGGTGGATCTTTGTGAGTTCGAGGCCAGCCTAGTTTACAAAGCGAGTCCAGCAAAGCCAAGGCTACACAGAGAAACCTTGTCTTGAAAAACTAAAACAACAACAACAAGACCTGCAGCCTGTCCGATGTGGTGGCACACACCTGTTATCCAACACTTGGACAACATAGGCAGCACAGCTGATACAGGTTTAAGGCCAACCTGCCTCAACAGTGAATTCCAGGCCTGTCGGCGCCAAGTAGCATAACCCTCAAAGAACGATCAAAACAAAACAAAAAACCCAGTAGGCAGCTGAACTCAGTGTCACTCGCTACCACTCCTGGGAAGCTGAAAGCAGAGACTCTCATGTTCAAGGTCAGCCTGGGATACATCAAGGGACTGCCTCAAAAGCAAACAAAGCACAGTCCCGTGGCTACCATCTTTGTTAGATTCAAGCCTAACAAATGTGAGGTTTTTGTCGAAGGGCTTGGAGGAAGCTGAGAATGGATAAGGAATATTGAAAGCCCAAATTCCTGTTCATCGATGGCCTGGAAACAATAAAACTCATGAAATAATGAGTCTCGAGAGCAGGAGAAATTGTAACAGGCAAAAGTATCAGGAACTGTGAAAAGGTCTCTGTGATTAGATAAGATAGCACAGAAAAATCAATCTGGCGATATGATGTGATGAACCCTGGGACCTAAAAAGTAGCCAGTTTCTACTCTGACACACACACCAAAAAAACAAAAACTCACAGAAAAACAAAAAACAAAACAATACCCCACAAACCTCCTCTGGCAGAGTTTTGAACATATACAGCACTTCGGAAGGATGGGGGATAAACCATAAGTTGATGAAGAGTCTTCCATCAGCTGATAGCAAACTTCGAGGCCGAGGCTGAAAACTCCTGCAGTGTGACAAAAAAATAAATAAATAAAAATTAAAATATATATATACACACTATATGTATATATATATATATATATATATATATATATATATATATACATACATACATACACACACACACACACACACACACACATGTTTGATCAAGTACTCTTGACGGAGGCCTGGGGGCACTCAGAGGAAGGATAGCAAGCTACCAAGAAGAGACTTGATACCCTATGAGCATATACAGGGGGAGGAGGTCCCCCTCAGTCACAGTCATGGGGGAGGGGAGTAAGGGGAAAATGGGAGGGAGGGAGGAATGGGAGGATACAAGGGATGGGATAACTACTGAGATGTAATATGAATGAATTAATAAAAAAAAGTAAAAAAAAAAACTCAAAAAAAAAAAAAGAAAGCATAGCACAGGCAAGATCCCACCAAGCCGGAAGCAGGCCCTGCGGTAAGGGCCACCACCGCAGGCCCAGCACCCAAGCCCCAGGAGCAGCCTCCTGCTCACTCCCAGGCGGCCAGAATAACTTATAAATAACTCATCATGAAAAAGAGCAGAAAGGTACACTGTAGTCTGAGCTGTGTGGGAGGGAGGAAGGCGTGGGTACGGAAGGAGGGAAGCTGTGGTGAGGAGGGAAAAAACTTAAATGGCCGGCCTCGCACTGGCTGCTACATATTTTATGTCACTTAATGTCTTGACAATCTATTTTTGTCCTTGTTTCACAGCTGAGGAAATTGAGGTTTGAGGAGTGATGTAGATCCTGCCCTGCCAGCTCCTGAGGCGAAGTTAGCATTTGAGTGGGCATCTGCCTAGCTCTAGAATCCTCTCAGACATCAGCTCTGCTTTCCTTCCCTGCCCGCCATGTTTCCATTAAACATGTGTACCACCTGCATGCCGCCCAGAACTGGAGGTATGGATGGCTGTGAACCACCGTGCAGGTGTCGGGACCTGAACCCACGTCCTCTGCAAGAGCAACAAGTCTCGTATCAATATCTGCTCAGCAGGCAGAAGCACTTACCACTCACGTCTCATGACCTGGGTTGCCCACGGAAAAATAACGCCAGACCCACAGCCTGTACTTGTAATCCCAGCACCCCCAGGGAGATAAAAGGCAGAGCAGGGCGACTGTCTGGGCCCAGAGTACACAGAGCAGCAGAAACAAGAGAGATCTGCCTCATCATGGCTGAAGGAAAGCGGCTAATCCAGCAAGTTTTCCTCTGACTTGCACGCGTGAACCTCAGCACACACTTGCCTGCGTTTAGAAGTAACAATAAGTTAGAGAGAGAGAAAGGCATAACATCCTACGCCCCCCTTTCTTCCTTGGTTCCACATTAACTCAGGCCCCTACCTCACTGATTTCACCTCCTAAACAGGCTGAGGGAGCCTCCGAGGTGCTGTCACTCACAGCAGTGTCGAGCCTTCTCCGTGGCCTGGAAGACAGCTGGGTGTGGAACCCTGCTACTGAGAACGAAGTCTGGTGCCTCCTGGGCTCCACAGACTCCCTTCTCAGCTCCCTCTTCCCCTGATCTGGGGAGCCGTAAATGCTCTAAGGAGAGTCACATAGCCCTCGGGGGTAAGATTGCAGGCCTGACCCTTTCCTGACAAGGAACTTGCTGAGCAAGCACGTGGGGATCCCTGGAGACACCCCACCCTGTGCTAATAAGATGTCTTCTTGGTGTCTCGGCTTTGAACCAATGACCTTTAACTGTACCTGGAGAGTCTCCCCCACCTATAGGATAATTAAGTCCTGCTTTTCCCTCTTACGATAGGGCTGCTTTGTTACTTGTAGGTGGAGATTAAGTATCCCTGGTACCTCCAGCCTCAGCGAATCAGACACATTCACCCTCAAACCCCTCCCACTGTGTGTCGTCATCCCGCCCGCCCCGCCCCCTTCACGAAAATAAAGGCTTTGTTCCCTCCACTTCAACACCACGACCATCTGAGACTCATTTCTTCTGGGTAAAAATCACCCCTGGACTCCCAGGGCTTGACTGCGGGTCAGCTGCTGAGGCCTGCTCCTGTGAGATCCACGCTAATCACCAATGAAGCACCTGCCAGACCTGTCTCACCAGCCCTGCCTTTCAGCTGGTTTTGGCTGGCTGCCCGCATCCTCTGCCACGCTTAGCCTAGAAGCTTAACAGAGGGCTGTGACGCTTTTGGTATCATCGTGGCCTTTTGGAACTCCTGAGTTTCCATTGCCTCCTGATACCCGCAATCTCACTTTAAAAGAGGTAACTGTAACACCGTGGAAAACTCATTTCCATTGCCAGACTCTCATGGACAAGCCCTGCTCTCAGAGCCCTCTGCAGGGACACTAATAAACTGTTGGAACGGACATTTAAAATAAAGGCTATGTCTTATCTTCAATGCAGCCCAGCCTCTTGTCTTATGGCTGATAGGAGGATGTTCTTGCCTCTGCCCGTCATACCTTGGCACTAGGCTCTTTGCCTGCGCTGATGCTCAGCCAATGCTTCACGAGCAGTCATGGGACTGGCCCTCCCTTTTCCTCCAGATGGCGTTTCCTCGGCAACCCTGCTTCTTGTGGCCTTGCCCTAGATATCTAAGCACTGTTGAGAACCATAGCATGTTTGACCTCAGAGAACAGCTTCAGACATCCTCAATCCTGGGAAGAGACTGAAGAGAAGTGATTTTCCTCAAGACCTTGAGGCAACACATGACTGAGCTGGGTGAAATCCAGACACTCTAATTGCCAGACTATGGCTCTCCACTGCACCTTTGTTTGGCTGACTTTAGGTATGGCCCCTTGAAAAGAATTTATGAATGGAGATGACCACTCCCCAGGGCGGGTTGCTGGAGGGTGGTGGGACTTCTCAGGGGCAAAGCCTATGAGCCTCTCCATAGTGCAGCGGGTGGCATGCCATTGGGAACAGACTACTGGACTACAGTGTCTTTCTGACTTCCTGACCTTTAAATTTATTTATTTTATTTTATCGGGGGGGGGGGGGGGGAGAGTGAGAGTGTGTCTTACAGCCCAAGCTGCTGGTCAATTCTCTGTGTAGCCAAGGATGACCCTAAACTCCTGACCCTCCTGCCTCCACCTCCCAAATATGTCACCAAGTCCAGCTATGCTCTCCTGATGTTTGACTTGGTTTCTCCCTCCCTCCTTTCCACTGTGGTGGGACTCTCTAAGCAAGGGTCTTTTCCAGAACAAGCCAATGCTGGTGATCTACCTGTGAACTTCCAAAAATGGGCTAAAATATACCCACCCCCTCATTAAAACAAAAAGTTAACCTGCCTCTGATGCTACTGCCCTGTGTCTAACAGTTCACAGACCCATAGTCCTTAGCGTTAGAATGACTCTTATGAGGCACTTTCCCCAAACTTCCACATAAGACACAAGTTTCTCTACATTCCTACAAAGGAGAGTATTTAAAAAGTCATATTAAGCCGGGCATGGTGGCACACGCCTTTAATCCCAGCACTGGGGAGGTAGAAGCAGGCGGATCATTGTAAGTTCGAGGCCAGCCTGGTCTACAAAGTGAGTCCAGGACAGCCAAGGCTACACAGAGAAACCCTGTCTCGAAAAACCAAAAAAAAAAAAAAAAAAAAAAAAAAAAAAAATATATATATATATATATATATATATATATATATGTAATAAATATGTGTGTGTGTACATATATATACATACACACTGGTGATTTTTTAAAAAGTCATATTAGAGGTTGGGACTTACTGCTCTTACAGAGGGCCTGGCTTTGGTTCCCAGTACCCACACTGGCAGCTCACAACCACCCAGAACTCCAGTGGAATCAGGCACCTACTTCTGACCTCTGTGGGCATCTGTGCTCATCAGGCACACTTACATGCACCAGGTCCAGACATATACCCATAAAATCAATATATTTTAAAAGTATTACATTAAAATTAGAGGGCACAGGAAGCAGGAGGGGAGACCTATGAGGCAACAGCTCTGCAACAGTCACTGATCTGGGTGGCCCTCACTTGGATCACATCTTTCTGGCCCGGGACCCTGTCCTGAAATCACTGCACACAGCTGAGCAGTCTTCCCAGGAGTCCAGGCTCTCCACTTAGATGCCAGCTCTCCTTACTCTTTAGGAAACAGCGTTGTCACTTAGGAGACATGTGTACTAGTTTTTGTGTCAACCTAAGTAAGACAACACCATAAAGAACAGAGCAAGAGCCACAAGCACAGAGATGCCTTCTTCATCCCCTTGCCTCCTCATTGGTTACTGCAAATTAAACACATCAGAAATAAAAACCGACCCAAGGACAGAGTTCATCCTAAACAAAAAATGTAGTGAATTCACGATTAGGCATCTGGCTAGAATTTTTTGGTTTGGTTTGGTTTTTCTGAGACTGGGGTTCTCTCTGTGGCCTTGGCTGTCCTGGAACTTGCTTTGTAGACCAGGCTGGCCTCAAACTCACAGAGATCTGCTTGCCTCTGCCTCCCAGAGTGCTGGGATTACAGGCATGAACCACTGTCCCTGGGCCCAGATACAACTTTTTGTTGTTGTTGTTGTTGTTTTTAAGACAGGGTTTCTCTGTGTAGCCTTAACTGTCCTGGACTCTCTTTGTAGACCAGGCTGGCCTTGAACTCACAGAGATCTGCTTGCTTCTGCCTCCCGAGTGAGCACAGCCCGGCTCACATTTGGTGCTAAGGGAAGATTGGTCAACTTGCCTAGAGGGTGGTGAGCGGATGAAACAAAGAGGTCTTAAAGGATTGGCCTGGGATGCTTCTCATGAAAAAGAAATGCACTGTAACCTCCCTGAGCTGCAGGTTCCAGCAAAGTCTTCCACAAGAGAGCCCACAGGGGTGTCTTCACCCTACTCCTCTCAAAGGCATCCTTACATGAGACAAGTCCTGAAGTCTACTCAAGGAAAGCCCTAGGCTGACCTTAGAACCAAGAACACTGGTACCCATTACCAGAGTGCCTTGCCAGTGCCAAGGCAAGATGGGCCCCAACAGTCACTGATTATTCCATTTTCTTGGTAAACTTGACTTTCTTGTTACTTTGTTCGAGTTTCTCTCTGAGGCCCTGAGGTAGAGTCACACGCCCCTCCATTGTACCTTTACAGACGTTGAGAAATGCCTCAATATGTTACCTCTGCAGTTAATTGATTACTGAGCTTTCCTACGGAGCCAATGAATTGTTCACTCTTGTCCAAAACACCAGGTACAAAATGGCTGGGACTAAGAAATCTCTGAACAAATGATGGCTGATGCCCATACACGCACGAAAGGATGGATACATGGTCTGAAGCAAGCTAGCTTCCAATGCCTTTCATCTGTCTTATCAGTGGCCATATTTTAAATATTACTGCTAATCAAACTCCATACTATGCAGGACATGAATAAGGGGTGAGGCAAGCTTCCTGGAGACTGCATAACCTAGAACACCCTCCCTATTTTCCACTGTCAAGGCATGCGGTTAGTGACTGCACAGGTATGCAAACTCCTCTACCCAGGTAGGTGATCCTAGGGGGGCTGGGTTAAGAACACTTGGAAGGGCTGGAAAGATGGCTCAGAGGTTAAGAGCACCACCTACTCTTCCAGAGGTCCTGAGTTCAATTCCAAGCAACCTCATGGTGGCTCACAACCATCTATATTGTGATCTGGTGCCCTCTTCTGTCATGCAGGTATAAAGCACTCATACACATTAAATAAAGAACACTTGGAAATCTATACAGCCTGAAGAGGAGGCATGGAAACAGCTCTTATCTTTTCAGTCTATCTCTGGACATCCCACCAGAGAAAAACAGGCCACTGATTTATTCACAGCACTGGCTAATTAGTATTTACTCTCTTCTGACTATTTCTTCTCCACCGGGTGGGACATTGGAAGCTAGCACAGCTGGAAATCAAACTCCCTTGTTTGCCTACTTATTTTAGACATTAGCTTGTATAAAGGGCTGTGACTGGGGAGAATCTCTGGCCTTCCCAGGAGGAAACAAAACCTCATTGATTGGAAACACAGTCACACAGCCCGTAAACAAAGGACTCCTTCACATACAGAGATGCTCTTATTCTTGGAGCGCTGATGTTTTCTTGTGACCTTCCAAGCCAGAAGGTCCAAGCAAAGGGCAAGAGAGCCAGAAGGTCGGCTTCCTGCTGCTGTAACAAATGCCTACAGCGACCTATTACTAAAGAGAGAATGCTAACTGTGCTTCACCCTCGATGTTTTAGGCGAGGCTGGGTGACATGGATACAGCACTTAGTATGACCATACTGCTCACCTTGTGGCTGAAAAGTAAAGGAGGGGGGAGGGAGAGGAGGACTTGATGGTGATGAAGAGGAAACCAGCACCCCCAAGTCCCTTTCAATGACATACCTTCAATACCTAAAAACCTCCCACTAGATCCCACCCCTCAGAGGCTCTACAACTTCCTAATAGTGTGCATCCCTGCCCAGCAGCTCTTCCCTCCTGCCCCCAGATCTTGGGGGACACTATAGCACTGAGAGTTTCTGTACTTAACACACCTCTCTAGGAGAGGGCAGGCCCAAGTGGTAGAATAACAAGACCCAACAGCCTTGCCTACCTGGGGTCAGCCTTGAATTCCCCACTGGAGTCCTTCAAGGCCCTCTTCTCATTTGGTTGTCCCACCATGAAGAAGGTGTCCCTGATGGTAGGAAAGTCATCTAGCAGAGCTCTCAGGCTACTGCAGTACGCCATGATCTGACCCCGAAGGGCATAGCGAGACATGCGGTGAGTCAACCTGGAGGTCAGGAGAAGAGATGGTATCCCGGAGGAGAATCAGAGAGGGCCAAGAGTCTGCTTCCCTGGGGGACTTTCCAAGGAGAACAGAGCATCTCTGCTAAGAAGACATTGCTACCATCCAGGTAAGGCCTGGGTTTTCAAGGTAACATGGCTGCTGGCAAGTGTACCCAGTCAGAGAAACTAGTGTGCATAGACTCTACTTACTTTTGGCAATATTCAACTATTAGTTCCCTCTTGACTTTTTCAATGTCATCCTGTTGATAAAAGGAAAAAAAATATAGCTATAGTAAGCATTCAAATGAATGTATGGTCCAGTTCAAACAGGAAATAACCCCGCAAAGCTGAGATGTTCTTCAGGAGACTGTTGCATAGGTCTCTTCTATTCCTACCCATCTTGCTGAGCGTGCCAACCATGCCAGGCCCTGACCACTTTCCATCTGAGCTATTTTCAGGCATGTGTTTGCTGAGAACAACCCTCAGGACTGAGGTAGAATCTCTCTCTAGGAAAAAGGGCAGTTTTGCTACAAAAGAGGCGCCCCACCCAGCTCTGCGGATTCTGACTGTGACAGACACTGGGTGCTTGCTGGCTCTTCTACACTGTCTCTGTGGGGAACTGACACAAAATGACCCTTGTGTTATCTGCCCTGCTGCGAGGAATAAGCTCGTTGGCTCTGACCTCAGTCCCACACCTTTGGCATCCATGCTAACTTGCCAGGAGGCTAAAATCCTGGAGCCCACAAACTTGATCTAATATTGCCTTGAGTTCTCTGTGAACTAGTAGTTGTTGATGATTCTGGAGATCTGTTAGGGCATCTATACATTCCACGTAGCTACTATTTTTTTTATTTTTTATTTTTGGAGAATTGTTTATTTTGAGGAGAATTGGTGCTGATTGCTTTCATTATTACTCATCAGTAAATAGTGTCTGACTGCGGTTATTCCGCTTGCATGCCTACTTTAGTCTTCTCTGTCTAGGGAGGGACAAAGCCTAGAGATAATAAATGTTGCCATTTTCTTCCTGATAACTGTGCTTTACCAAAAACTTAACAAATAATGAAACACTACCAACATAATTGGGAACTAAGAGTTTGAGTTCTATAGTATTTCCTAAGTGATCTGACTAATATTTGGAAAAAAAAAAACCAACTTAAATAGGAACATGTCAGTGGCTTCTGATAAACACAGAACAGCAGATCGCCTGCCTTCTTTGCCACCTACTCAGAAGGAGCTAGTATCCTGGTCAGGGTTCTCAGACTAGTCTGTTCAGAAAGTGACAAGACAAAAAAAACATGGCCTCAGAAAAGTGTATATTTCATAAACATGACTGTAGTTTCTGTAGAAACTACAATTTGGTAGACTCTGTGTTGAGTTGGTTCCACTTTTCATTTTCAGTTCTGTGCAATGTGTTTACAGTTGCTCTACTCAAATTCAGAATGGTTATTTGCTCCAACATAAGAAGGCGTGAGAGCTTCAGGAAGCCCTTCTCCCTTCTCTCTCACGGGGCTCTTCGTCCTGTCAGCCGTCTTCTGCTTCCAGTGCAGGAAGCTGTTCAGCATCATGTCCCGCAAACCCGCCTTTTCTAGTTGAATAGACACGAAGGCCTCCGGAGCTCTGACAGAGGAAGAGAGAGAGAGAGAGCTGAGCTGAGGGTGGGAGCAGGCAGATGTGCAGCAATCAATAACTCACGCTGGGTGCTGCAGCGGGAGGTCAGGCTGCTCTGTCCCCACAGTGATCACCTCCTTAAGTGCATCTGATGACTCGCCCGACACTGTGCTCCTGTAAAGACCCCACTGTGTGGAAGGCCCACGTCAGCAGTCCCTCCCTCTGCCTCAGCCATGCAGATACCTGAACTGAAGATGCTTGCCCTCTGGCCATATGTCCCGTTAGCATCATCCCGAATAGAGGCTATTTTGCCTGTCATTATTTTTCATTCCATGTTTGCCAAAGTAAACTAGAGTAGCCTTGGTACCCAACAAAAATATTCAGAGTGGTCATAATTATTATTAAGGACTATGCCTATGTCTTTCTCCACCACTGTAGAAAGAGATCAAAGCATGGTGGGCAACTGTGGTGGTAGATGTACCTCTGCGGACACCACGATTCTCAGAGAACTCGCCCTCTCGTTATTCTGACCAACAGTGAAATCTTTGTCAGAGCAGCGACCGCAGTTCTGCACTTCTCATTTCTGCTTACAGAAAATCTGGAGTGGCCTATTTATCTCTGTGCTAGTAAAGAGGAATATGATGGAAAAAAAAATCTACTGAGGAAGAAGTAGAAGGGAGTGAAGGCAAGAAAGAGAAATTGACGAGAGGAGAGGAAAAAGGAAGAGAGAAAGAAACAACCAAAGTTAGGAGCCGCTGCCTCTCCATCACAGACTGGGCTGAATCTGAAGGCCTGCTCCTATAGTCTCCTCATTCACATCTCAAACGAATAAAGCGCACACAAAATCCACTCTACTTTTGATGACTCAAGTACTGCCCCCCCCCCCCACTGGACGCAGGCAGTACCTTTTAGGGGTCTTAAATCCTTCCGAAGGATGAATAAGGGTGTCTGTGACTTTTGGAGTTGGGGCTAACGGCAAACGCTCTGTGCCATCCACAGTTCTGGAATCTCTTCTTCTGGCCGGACTCATTGCACCATGACGTCTCAGGTCTGAGCTTGCTTCCTAAACCATTTGAAGCCAACATGAATTCAGTTTGTTTGATATATAGGCCCTGTAGGTCTGCTGGGTTACAGCCAGAGCCCCACACATATGAGACGGGAGGCGGAGACTGGAGAGAAGAAGGAAAGCAGGGGTGGGGGTGGGGGCAGTGGGGGGTGGGGTGGGAGGAGAGGCAGGACTTTGCACACTGAAGGGGTAAGACACAAAGTAGGACTGTTCCCGGAATATGAGCGCAGTTATGTAAAGAGCTCTCAGAAAAAGTCTCCATCTTACAAAGTAGCTGAGCAAAATTCTGTGTGTGGACCAGGTTCTAAAGAAGCTGCTAATGGACTGCACGGATCTGGAAGACGGATTGCACAGATCTGCTGATGGATTGCTGCAAAGATCTGGAAAATTCCCCCCAAGTATACCCAAGCATATCTGCATTACATAAGCCTTCTTTAGCAATGGAAAGACAAAGAAGGGAAAGTGGAGTGAGGGAGGGCAGGAGAGAGGACGTAGTGAGGGAGGGCAAGAGAGAGGACGTAGTGAGAGAGGGCAGGAGAGAAGACGTAGTGAGGGAGGGCAGGAGAGACAGGGTTTCTCTGTGTAGCCTTGGCTGTCCTGGACTCGCTTTGTAGACCAGGCTGGCCTCGAACTCACAGAGATCTGCTCTGAGTGCTAGGATTACAGGTACACAGCACCATGCCCGGCTTCCACATCTCTTTTTAACCCTTAATCCTATGACATTTTCAAATTGTTTGCTTAGTTCTAATCGTTTTGTTGTTGTTGTTTGTTTGTTTTTGTTTCTTGAGACAGAGTCTCATGTAGCCCATGCCTTCTAAGATCTGGTTCTGTAGTTTTAACTCGAATCCAGTGAGTAGAAGGCCCGAGTCAGCAGGGAAACTGTAAATGTCAAACATCTTCCTTTTAATTTGTGCCCATCTGCTTTGCCCCTCTTCATTCAGATCTATTAAATTTGGCTCTCTTTAATCTTAAATACATCGATTTCCCTTTCAACAGTAGATGAGATTCCTTTGCAGAAGTGTGTTTTTCATCCCACCCCACCCCCCAGCCCTAAGGGAGGGGTGAAGGGTGTGGCAGACAGGCCTTGCGGGATGTTCTGGAGATCTGGTAGGCAAGGCATTAGATGTGGGGTAACCGAAGCCCAGCAGGGGTGCCTTGGCCACCATGTCTCTGGGTTGGACAGAGGGTTATATGCTCAGGATCTAGGAAACAGCTGCCTCACGGCCATGTCTCCTGAGGGTCAGAACCACCCTGTGTGGTAAAATAGCCTTGAAGCTACACCCAAGTTCAACCTATTATATCAAAAACCCAGACTCCAGGACATTCATTTATCCTCCTTCCCTCCCTCCCTCCCTCCCTCCCTCCCTCCCTCCCTCCCTCCCTCCCTCCCTCCCTCCCTTCCTCCCTCCCCCCCCCTTCTTTCTTTCTTTTTTGGTTGGTTTTTTGTTTTGTTTTGTTTTTTTGAGACAGGGTTTCTCTATGTAAGCCTCGGCTGCCCTAGACTTTGTAGACCAGGCTGGTCTTGAACTCACAGTGATCCGCCTGCCTCTGCTTCCCAAGTGCTAGGATTAAAGGTGTGCGCCACCACGCCCGGCTTCTTTCTTTCTTTTCTTTCTTTCTTGTTGCTTCCCCGGCTTCATTAGACAATTACTGGTATTGTGACTATTGGTGTCCCCATTTCTCAAGGACTTTTTAAGATGATCATAGGAAGAGATACCCTAAAAGAGAGATGGGGTCTGCCATGAATTTGAAGGGTATCACTTTACTTCATAAATATCCTGGACCTCACCATAAATATTCATTAAAACTTCTTAGAAGTCAAAACAGGCCAAGCATGGTGGCGCACACCTTTAATCCCAGCACTTGGGAGGCAGAGAGGCAGGTGGATCACTGTGAGTTCAAGGCTGGCCTGAATTACAAAGCAAGCCCAGGACAGTCAAGGCTAACACAGAAAGACCCTGTCTCGACGAAAAACAAACAAACAAAGTCAAAACAGACCCTAATAGGCTGCTAAGCCCCCTCCCATCCGCCACCCCCACCTCACTTTCCAGGTGAAGCCAATCTAATCTGTCTTTGCTTTGTTTTGCTCAACAAAGGTCTGCTTAAACTCTCTGTGTCCCTCGGCTGAAATCTGTCCTTTGAGGGGACGAGATCTGAGAACCGTTCCCCTAGTCAGATTCTTACCTAAGCTCTTAGAAGAGACGCCTTTCTATCTAGTGGCTTTTCCACATTCTTGTCCAAGCCTTTGTGTAGCTCACATGATCCACCTGGCCCATGCAATAGAGTCTATCCGAAGGGCAGAGTTGGGAGAGTCTCCGAAGAGGGGGGCATGCAGAGGCTTGCGAGGGACCGAGAACCCATTCACATGCTATAAGGACGGTGCACTCCAACACTACAGGAACCACAGCTCTCTCGAACTCAGGACCCTTCAGGCCGCCTTACGTGTCTCTTCATCTGCTTATGTATGGATGCCCTTTGAACCATCCTTTATAATAAACGGTAAAGTGTATCTCCCTCCAGTCTGTGAGAACTCTACTAACCCGAGAAGGGAATCATGGGAGCTCCACTTTATAGCCAGCCAATCAGAAGTCCCAGAGGCCTAGACTTCTGACAGCGGCTGAAATGGGAGCAGTGTTGGTGTTGAAGGCCTTTAACCTATGAGGTCTGTGGCTACCTGCAGGGGCACACAGTGTCACAATTGAACACAGACAGTCCCAGGCACTGTCTTGCTTCCTTGCTCGTGGGGAGAAATCTCCACAGCGTTTGGAGCCACAGAGGTAGTCTATGCTCTGAGTGTACAATATGAGAAACCGCACCTGCTTTCCCTACACAGATAAGAAGGAAAAAAAAAAAAAAAGGTGATAGAGGGTGGAGAGGAAGGGAGGGGGAAAGGAGAAGGGGAGAAAAAAGGAATAAAAATGGGAGGAAGAATGGGGAAGCTTGGCATGAGCTCCTGGGGGGGCAGCTCGGCATGAGCTCCTGGGGGGGGACAGGTCGGCATGAGCTCCTGGGGGGGCAGGTCAGCATGAGCTCCTGGGGGGGCAGCTAGGCATGAGCTCCTGGGGGGGCAGCTCAGCATGAGCTCCTGGGGGGGGCAGGTCAGCATGAGCTCCTGGGGGGGCAGCTCGGCATGAGCTCCTGGGGGGACAGCTCGGCATGAGCTCCTGGGGGGGGCAGCTCGGCATGAGCTCCTGGGGGGGCAGCTCGGCATGAGCTCCTGGGGGGACAGCTCGGCATGAGCTCCTGGGGGGGCAGCTCGGCATGAGCTCCTGGGGGGGCAGGTCAGCATGAGCTCCTGGGGGGGCAGCTAGGCATGAGCTCCTGGGGGGGCAGCATGCCTCTGGCTTCTCCATCAGATAGGCTGACCTTCATATCAGCAGAGCTGTCCACTCCAGGGGTGTGATAGAAAGATGCCTGCTGAACGGCCACCATCAAAGCATTTTTATGAGCAGTTTGGCATGCGAGGGTCACTTGCATATTTTCCACTCCGGAATGCAACAAGAGCTGTGGGCAGAGAATTGGAATTGTTAGACGTTGCCTCCAGACGGAGAAGAAGCTGACAGTGGAGCTCATCGGCAGGTTAAACTGTCGGAAGCCGCAGGACTTCAACTGCACAATACACTGTCAGATTGAACCTGCTCACCCCGGGCAGGGAGCCTCCGAGTCTCACCTGCTGTGTAGCTGGACACCATGCAGCTCCCCTGTGGTCAGGGGAAGGCTCTGATTAGCTACAAGGACTCAGAAGCAGGCTCTTGAAAGCCAGGATTAGATTGAAGTCATTAAGAAAAAATAGCTACACATAATAAAGTAAAGAAACTTAAGGGGAAAGGAGAAAAATGACACCAGGTTTTAAAAGATAAGATGAAATCTCCAATAACAAGCATACACTTTAATAGATAAGTTTGCTGCATGTGCTTTCCTCTTTTTAACTCCAACAAAAGTTATTATGTATGGGCTGCAGCCCTCGTGGCTCAAGCCAGGCCCATGTAAGGCAAGCATTTTTTTAAAAAAATGTATTTCCCTTTATTTTATGTGCGTTGGTGTTTTGCCTGCATCTGTATGTCTACGTGAGAGCGTCAGATCTTGGTGTTACAGACAGCTGTGAGCTGCCATGTGGGTGTTGGGATTTGAACCCAGATCTTCAGGAAGAGGAGTCAATGTCCTTAACTGCTGAGCTATCTCTCCCACCCAAGGCCAGCATTATTAATAATAAAGGAAAGTGTTTCTTCTGTTTGAGACAGTCTCTCATATAGCCCAGGCTAGCCTCAAATTAAAATTCACTATGTAGCTGAGGCTGGCCTTGAACTCCTAATCCCCCTGCCTCCATTTCCCCAGTGCTGGGATTACAGGCATGTGCCATCATGCTAGGTGAGACTTCGGAGAAAGCTTTTCTTATGGATGGAGGCCAATTTATATGACTCAAATGGTTTTTATGTAAGGACACAAGGATAAATTGCCTTTTTAAACTTTAATTTCTTTTTCAAATTTTAGCCTCTTTTCTTAAAAAAAAACAAAAAACAAAAAAACAAAAAAACAAAAAACACCCAAACAACACGGAATCTCTTACCTTTTGGATGGATTCCTTTGTATAAAAGCTGAATTTGCCGATTTCGTTATCATCCAGCTCAGAGATGGCTAAGGTGAGGGCAGTGGGGGTGTACCTGTGAGGAGAAGAGTGGAGAGGTCCTGACCTGACACGCCCACCTGTCAGGGGATGCCCAGCTGGTGGCACAGGATGGCAGCTGACCCGATCTGGGATGCCAGTGATAGCAAGCTTACAAAGGACCATTCAACCCCAAGCGGGAAGATCCTGGGGCCTGTCCCATCCCCACTGGACTTGTGTGGTCACCACTCCCAACTCCACACCATGGCAAGTCCTTTTCATCACACCTTTTTCTTCTCACTTTCTTGACCACACCAGTTCAGGATCCCCCACCAACCCCTTCTTTTGAACACCCTTAAATGGCGCCTACTCACTCTCTGTGGCTCCAGCAGCTAATGTTCCCTGTACCACGGTCCTGCCGTGGGGCGTAGCCCTTTGTAAAATGTGACTTTCTGTCAGGTAACCTAGTGTTACCATCTTTGTTTCTTTAGCTCTGGTAGGATTAGGGCCGCTGTGAAATGCCCATGTATGAGGGTGCTTTCTAAAGTGTACACGTCATCGTGTTATATGGCCTGGGCTCTCACGTTGTCACTCCAAAGGGACAACTTCAGGAACTTGGCGTACATAAAAGTAAGTCATGACGCATGCTCTTTAAATACATGGATCACTCTTCCAGAAGGTTCCTTGTCTTGAAGCACAACTGGACACCACTCAGAGGCCCAGTCACCACTTGACCAGACTATAGAGCACTGGGACAGCTGGTGCCACTAGGTGGGGGCCATCCCTGTTTTTCCTAGAAGAGTAAAATACCAGCTCCAGAAAAGGCTTTTTGGGACACACCTAAATGTGTCTGCCTGTTGTCTGTGGTTCCAGGAGCTAACCTTTCTCTGTGCCATGTCCCTGCCTTGGCTCCATAGTGGCAGTTGGAGAGCTGGCCTCACTTGAGGCCACATCATACTTCCTGACTTTCAGTGTTTTACCTAGTGAGGTGAACTAGAGCAAGAAAAATGTGCCACCAAGGAATTATTTAGGAGATGTCTGGAGACATCTTCAATTGTCAGAAACAAACAAGGGGTTAGGTAGGTTGATGAGGAAAAGGGAGAGGAAGAAAAGGAGGAAGAGGAAGAGGAAGAAGAAGCAGAGGAGGAGGGGGGAGGAGGGAGGAGGAGGACAGAGGCTGCTACTGGCATCTGTCCAGTAGAAGTCAAGAACACTGCAAAATAACCCAAGGTGCATGCGGGACAGTGACCTTGCTCCACCCATTAAAGATAAATGCAGCCCTCATTTTCAGGATGCCAAGAAATCACCATAGCATCCTGCTATGCTAAGGTCTTTCACCCCAGCCCATGCTCTGGAGAGTCCATCAGGCTGATCACGCCTTCGATCTATACTAGCTGTACAAAGATGTTTCCTCTGTGACATCACCATTGCCTTCCTAGGGGTAGAGCCTATACCAGGAAGCTCCAGGGGCAGCTGGAAGCCTGGGAGAAAGGACAGACTGGCTCAGAAAGAAGTGGGGGCAGGAGAAGCCGGCCCTCCCCACACACTACAGACCAGCTTCAGGAAAGAAGGGGTGCCTTGCTGTAGCCAAGTAGATGGGGTGGGCCACTGAGGAGAGTGGCATGGGCCGCCTGCCCCTGGGCTGTGAGAGGGATCTCCCATGAAGTAAGCTGACTAAGACGTTGTGTGCATGTGAGCTCTGTGTTCTTTGTGACAGATGCAGCTGAGGAGCCGACTTCTTTCTGGTCTGGGAAGGTGAGAGAGGAGGCCAGCCCTCACAGCCCTCACCACCAGAGAAGCCAGGGGGCCTGTGCTTTTCTTTGGATGCTCTGGCCTGCTTCTCCCAGGGCTCCATGATGTTGTTGCTTCAAGTTATTATTTTCTTTTTGCATTTCCGTGCACGTGTGTGGTGGTGGTTGCAGTCACGCATATATGTAGACATGTTTGCATATATATATATATATATGTGCGAGTGTGTGTGTGTGTGTATATGTGTGTGTGTGGGGGGGTGCTCATGAGTGTAGAGGCCCAAGGTTAATGTTGGGAATTATCATCATCACTTTTCTGCCTTATTGAGCGAGGCAAGGTCTCTCAGTCAAGTCCAGCGCTCACAGATATAGCAATTCTGGCTAGCCAGCTTGCTCTGGGGATCCCCTGTCTCCACCTACTGAGGCTAGAATTCCGGGTCTCCACCACAGTCAGGAGGCACTGATGTGGGTTCTCGGATCCAAACTCCGGTCTTCAAGATCTCACAACAAGCTCTTCAATCATAGAGGCATCTCCCCAACAGGATTTTGTGTGTTTAAATCCAGTTATACCCTTGTTTGCAATATTGGTTTTCCTCCTTATTAAAAAAGAAAATAATAAAGAAGATCCTGCCATGATGGCGGATTACATCCAAGGAAGAGAATTCAAAGGTGCAGCTCCACTTGCATTTGCATTGCCCAGTAATGATGGAAGAGTTCTCGCTGGTGACACCATGCCAGCATTTTCAGCTTTTGAGGGCTCACCTATCTACTCGACTGTTGTCTTCCAGCAGGGAAGTTACAAAGACGGGAGGGGGTGGCTCCACCTTGTCCTTGTGCGATGCAAACTCAAAGTGAACAGGCCTCAGATACAAATGGGATTCTTCAAAACCCATCTCCTGGGCCAATTCCTTATACAGCCTTAAGGCGGGGATGGGAGGGGAGGAGCAAAGGTACATTTGTTAGTGATATTTTTTTCCTGAAAGATAATTAAGGCAAGAGGAAGTGAACACACAAGGTTATGTGTTCAAACACAAAATGGAAATTATGTGTACAAAGGCAAAATGGAAACAGAGCAAGCCTTGTCTCATGCAAAGTGAATGATCTAGAACGACCACTTTCGCACTAGGTCAGGCGGATGATACAGGAGTTAAGGCCGGGGATGCGATGGATGTGCTTGGGTACCACCTCAACCCTGACTCCCTGCAGAGTAGATGCTGTGCTAGGAACCCCCATGAGGGCATTGATATTTCCTTCTGAGCAATGTTCACTGTCTTCTCTTGGAGCTCTTCACTCCGGACTCTTCAGCCCCTTCTTGGAGAGCACCTCTATTTCCTGGACCCACACTGCCCATGCCCCTGTCCCCTGGCCACCCTTTCCCAGCCTTCACTGGCTTTTCTTTAAGCTCAGATGTGGGCTAGGTAGGCTTCTAGCCCTGGTCCTCCTCTCCCTTACTACATGCAGTCCCTAAAACCATTTCTTTTTGTAAGAATACGTGACCCTCAACCTTGCCCTGATTCACCCCAGAGCTTCGTTTAGATGTCCCTGTGGCCGCTCAGCCTTAAATATCCGCAGTTCTCTCCCTGTCTCCTGACATCTCCAATCCAAGCCAGTTCTTACTGAGAGTTGAATTGACACCCAGATCAGTGTGCCAGGGCTGTCACTAAGTACCACAGAAACGCCTCAAGTGCTCAGTGTGCCAAACAACAGAAACCCATTGTTTCAGCTCTGAGATCAAGATGTGGGCAAGTTGGCTCCTCCTTGGGCTGGGACAGAAGGAGCTGTCCCATTCCTTTCTCCCTAGCCTGTAGATGGTGTCTCCTCCCCACCTTCCCCGGTGTAGTCTTTGTCAAGGTTCCTTTAATGAGTCCAACTGTCTATTGGATTCAGACCCGATGCAACACCTTCCGCCTCATTTGACTGTCTGCTGAGCAGGCTCTCCCATCTTGACTTGCTAGTTCGTGGTCCCATACTTTTTAGAGGGACCCAGCTCTATTCATAGCATCATTTCCCATGATGCTTCCCAGCTCTATTCATAGCATCATTTCCCATAATGCTTTTCCTGATCCACTCAGAAAGAATGACATATTCCCTTGGCTGCGCCCCCAAAGTAGTTTTTCAAACAAGAAGAGTATCATTATTATGATAGATCAAGGGTAATTTTTACACTATTAACTCCTGGGAGGCTCGTCCATCACAGAGAGGCAGTGTCTGGGAGGTACCATCTTGGCTGATAGCAGCTCCCTTTCTGTTTCTACTACCTTCTCTCTTGGAGATTTTGGCCTGATTTCTGATCCGCTACCTGCTTGCTAATGAAGTGTTTGCACCTGTCTCATAAGGATAGCCTAAGAACATAAGGAAATGATACACATAAAGTCTCAGAAAGACTGCGATCAGGCAGGTCCTGCATGGTGGCTGGGGACGGCTGGACCATCTATGCCAGCAGGGCCTCTCACGGGAATCAGAACAGCACTGTATGTATTGAAACAAACCCTCTAGCTCCACTTTCCATGATCTCCTAGTAAAAACTGCATCAGGCCTCATTGGCACCCCGCTTCTCGAGACCCAGATGTTGTCTCATGACGTCACGAGCCATATTCTCATGTCTCTGCGCCCTCCACTAGTCAGCCTCGCTGTATGCAAGAGAAAAGCCAGGCGAAGTCCTTGGAGTGCCTGGTGCGGCTCAGGCCCCATACCAGGGGCTATGGTTTGAATGGCCCCCAAAGTTCACATTAGAAATTTAATCCCAACACAAGAGTAGTTGACAGAGACTTTTAAGAGATGATTGGTTGTCGGGCATCGGCCCCATGGTCTTGGACTTGTCAGTGTCCAGAACTGTTAGAAATACATCTCTATTCTTTATAAATGACATGGCCTCCGGTAGTCTGTTCTAACCACACAAACCAATTAAGATACTAGGTCACAAGATGTCATGGTAAACAGCCTGGCAGGAATTTCATGCTGGAAAGCTGGTAAACCAATAATTAGCACCAAACCAAAGGACATGTGCTGAGTGGAAAGAAATGTGGGTGCCACTGGGGAGACTCTTGCCCGGTTGAATGGTCAGAGAGGCTCCCAGGGCGGCTTGGAGGAAAGCAAGGAGGGGATAGGTGAACATTCCAGAGTAACTTCTCTAGGGGTAAAGGACAAGGCTCGAGGCAGCGCGCCCTGTCTCTCGTCTTTATTCCCCAAGTCCCTCCATGGAGCTACTGGTCCCCCACTGACCTAGCCAAGTATGCACTTGCCACATTCGCTTCCAGCAGCCGGTGACGGAGGGTCAGGAGTTCCAGGAGTTTGGAAAATGTCTCCAGAAGCAGTGTGTGGAAATCTTGGCCTTGCTCCTGTCCTTTGTCCACCGCAGACCTGAGGGCAAGCAGGCCCACCTCCTCCACAAGAAAGGGATCACCCATCACTTTCTCTGAAAAGAGCTGAAAACAAACCAAGAAGCTTGAAAACTCAAAACAAGAAACTTCATGTGTACTAAAAAGAAAAAATACTGTCAGTGGTACGGGCCCTGAAGGCATTATTTACTGGGCCCCCTACCAGACACTGATAGATAATGACTACTTAGTAGGGCTGCCCAGAGGATTATGGGAGCTTATATAGGCAAAAGTAGTTCTTTTTTTTTTTTTTTTTTACTATAATGGTAAATGTTGTTATTATAAATGTTTGAATCTAAACACAAAAACTAGGGGGCAGGGAGGGGGAGTAACACAATACAAATAAAAGCCCCTGATTTAAAAAAATATATTAAAACATTGTAAATATGATTTGGTGCTTGAAACCACTGGATGCTCTTTCGGAGGACCTGAGTTTGATTCCCAGAACCACACAGCGGCTCAGAGAGACTTATAATTACAGTACAATGGGTCCAATGCTTCCTTTGGTTTCCACAGGCACCAGCATGCATGTGGTACACAGACATACATGCCGGCAAAAGACTCATACACATAAAATAATAAAGCACTTAAAAATGTTTTAGAGCCAGGCAAGGTGGCGCATGCTTGTAATCCCAGTACTCTGAGAGGCAGAGGCAGGTGAATCTCTATGAGTTCAAGGCCAGCCTGGTTTACAGAGTGAGTCCAGGATAGCCAAGGCTACACAGGGAAATCTTGTCTTGAAAAACAAAAACAAACAAACAAACAAACAAAAAAAGTTTTGGTAGCCAATAACAATTTTTATAAGCCTTTCTAATTACAGTTTCAAAACATCAAAGAATTTTCACACATATGAACTCATTTTAATTTTTATCAGATTCCCAAAGAAGCATCAAAGACTTTATTCTTATTCAGCAATGAGGAATCTAAAATGACTGAAAATTAAAGCCAGGGCCTCATGCTAGGCCAGCCCTTTAGTATGGAGTTACTTTTTATTTTCACTTTCAAACACGCTCTCACTGAGTTGCCCAGGCTGGCCTTGAACTTGTAATCCTCCTGTTTCAGCCTCCTGGGTATCTGAGACTGTGAGCCTGCACCAAGCCTGGCTTGTGACCTTCAGACTTTACAAGGTCATTCAGTAGTACCAAAAGTAGCTTCAGCTCCGCACTTCTAAGCTCAGGATCCACCTGCCTCCCAGTCCCCTCACTCCCAGGACCCATGTGATCTGTGGAATACCAAAGTGGCCTTTTAGTACCCTTCTGCCTTAAAGAACAGCCAGGCCCTCACATCTCCTCTGTCCTATAAAGTACTCCTTTCAGCAAGAACCTAGTTTGAGGACCCTTTATCTCCTTTATCTGGTTTGCATCACAGAATGTGCGCCATGTTCCTTAACTACGTACCTACCAAAGGACCTGTCTACTGGAGATGTGATTTCTAGGCTCCTAAAGTCTTCAGCCACGAGAGCCAAGAGAGCTGTTAAAATTCCTGCACATCTTCAAGGGGCAATGCAACATACACTTAGAAAATTATTTACTTTATATGCATTGGTATCTTGCTTTTATGTATATTGGTATGAGAGTCTTGCATCCCCTAGAGCTGCAGTTACAGACAGTTGTGAGCTGCCATGTGGATACTGGGAATTGAACCTGGGTCCTCTGGAAGAGCAGCCAGTGCTCTTAACCACTGAACCATCTCTCCTGCCCCCCTTTTAAAAATATGGTTATTGCTATAACTTCTAAATAAAGATTTATCTATCTATTTATTTATTTAGTAAATGTATATGGGTACTTTGTCTGCATATATATCTGCACACCAGAAGATAGCAACAGACAGTTGTGAGCCACCATGTGGATGCTGGGAATTGAACTCAGGACCTTTGGAAGAGCAGCGAGTGCTCTTAGCCACTGAGCCATCTCTCCAGCTCCAATGCATCCATTTTCTAACACAGAAGGTTAGTCTAAATATTCAGTATTTCTAGGTTCAATTGTGAACATACTTCAAAAAACAATAATTAAAACTGAGACATCGACGGGAGACTAGACAAGCACCCAGACGGTCACTGTAATTTATAAGACGTTTATGAAATATTAAATGTGGTACTGCAAGACACTGAGAATAGCAAATGCAAGTAAGATGAATGGCTCATAACTCCAGGAACATTGCAGTTCCTGCCTGCCCCGTTATCTCATGTACATTAATTTCAGCGAACAGTAAAGGAGCTGGATGTTGAAAAATTAAATCAAACCCTTGAAACTGGGATAAGATGAGACAAATGAAATATCTGAAGGGTGACTTTCTTTCTGCATTTAGGAGGACAGATAGACTCACATAGGAAATGGTCGACAGATTTTTTTTTTTTTTGTTTGTTTCAAATAATATAAATGAAAAATATTTGCAGAAAATATTATGGACAAAAAGATTAAAGTTCTATTTAATTAAAGCTCAGATAAGTGGATAACAGAGAAATTATTTTCTCAGATAAGGGAACCAAAAAGAAACACACACACACACAAATTAAATATATATACACACACATATGTATGTATGTATGTATGTATGAGTGGCCTCAATAGCAAGGAAGGATGAAAGCAGACCATAATACCACCTCTCATGCACACACCTGCATTAGCTCATACACTGCATTTCTAATGCTGCACTGCACATTAGAGCCAATGTGCATCTCTAATGCATTAGTTGGTTATTATTGACATCAGCATGACTGGTTTGGAAAGCAATTTGCCAACTTGCATCTAGGATTCAAATTTCACTTCATCAATTATGGCTCTAAGAATTCATAAAAAAGAATCAATTCAAAATACATCTGTATCTATATCTACAAGGAGCTGGGGATTTAGCTCAGTGGTAGAGCACTTGCTAGCAAGCACAAGGCCCTGGGTTCAGTCCTCAGCTCTGGAGGGAAAAAGGCAAGAACAAACAAAATATAGGTATAGCTCAGAGCATAGAAATGTGTCTTCTGTGGTTTTAATATTACAGAAAACCCAGAAACCACTTGAAAGCTCATCCATTGAGAAAAGGTTAGAGAGATTGTGATTTTATCACCTAAGGGAATTATGTGATCATGAAAGTGGATAGACTAGTAGAGCCCGGCATGATGGCACACACCTTTAACCCCAGCACTTGGGAGGCAGAAGCAGGCGTGTGTCTGTGAGTTCAAGGCCAGCCTGGTCTACAGAGTGAGTTCCAGGGCAGCTGGGTATACATAGTGAGACCCTGCCTCAAAAAACAAAACAAACAAAAAAACAAAAAACAAAAAGAAAACAAGATTAGTAGAACCAGAAGACAGTACCATATGGAGGGTATTGTGTATGACAACAGCTTGGAATTAGAGAAATAGTAAAGTGAGTGGGCTTATTGGCTCATTACTTTTGCAGTCCTGGGATTGAACCTGGGGCCTCATGCATGCTAGGCAAGCGCTCTACCCCCGAGCTGCATACCCAGGCCTCTTTTTTACCTTTTTAAAATTGCATTTCCCTTATATGCTTTTCAGAGAGTATCGTGCTATGTAGTTCAAGCCGACTCAGAGCTCACACATAGCCCAGGCAGGCCTTGAACTTCTGACCCTCCTGCCCCTGCAGCCCAAGAAGCAGGGGTTAAAGCCTGCGCGAGTAGGGCCAGCCCTTGTGTAGCTTCAAACTAAAGGGTGCTCGCTCCTCTTCTGCTACCGTCCTCTGTAATTTTATATTATTTTAAGAAAGCTTAAATTAATTGTCTCTTTAAAAATGATTTTAGGCCTGGAGAGATGGCTCGGGGATTAAGAGCACTTCCTGCTCCTCTAGAGGCCCCAAATTCTGTTCCCAGCTCCCACTCTGGCCATCTCACAACCACTTCTACTGCCGCTTTAGGGGAGCCAGCATTCTCTTCTGTCCTTCATGGGCACCCACAAACACATGGCCTACATTTACACACACACACGTACACATACACGCACACACACACACACACGCAGGTGCACACGCACACACATGCACACACATGTGCACACACACACACACACACACACACACTAATGAAATTATAAAACAAATCTTTTCTTTTTTAAAGATGGTGTTCGTTTGGGAGGGAGAAGAGAGGCTATCGTGATGACCCAAGGAACAAATGATTTGTTAGCCAACACCCTTGAAATCACCTCAATTATACCAAAAGTGGCTGACGAACAAGATCAATTTGGCAGACCTAGGTCAGCATTCTAAGCCTTAACAGAAACCAAAAAGTTCTGACACCACCTAAGACGTCAGTCAGGCTCAGCCTGAACCACTGACCACTGCGGCTCTTCAGTGTGCCTCCACCTTCCCCCCAACACACAAACACACTGCGTATCATTAAAGCGCCAGCGAGAACTGAGAAAATATTTTCCACATTCCTATGTAATCCCCCACTAAACTTTAATTACAGTGACATCCTTATATACTAGCCATACGCTTTGTCCACAACAAAATATCACACTGAAATATTGGCAGGGCTTGCGTGTGTGCTCTTTCTCTGGCCAAATAGAGGGGAACAGTGCCAAACAGGCAAACAGAGCTAAACAGAAACATCTGGAAGGAAGTGGTCTCTTTGCCAAGGACCCAACTGTCCTGGCAGAAAACACCCACATCTCTTTGGAGTTGTGCGCTGTACCAGGCCTCGGGCTTGGCTGGGGTGAGCCACAGGTCCAGGGCAAGCTGCAGGACGCGTATCTCCAGCTGGGCAAGCCTGCTGGGTGACGCAGGTTTGTGGGTGTGGCGAGTCTCACGTAGCAGGTGCTCCAGAGTTTTGGGGATGAGGCCAACCAGGCCAAGGGAAGGGTGGAACTCCAACTGATGGATGTTTTCTGATGCTGGGCTTGAAAAGAAGACATGATAATTTTATTCTTCACAACATGGTCCTTGCTTTAACACAGGTCCTGTAAATTGGAAAGAAATTGTTGTATTTCCAACTGTCTAGTAAGGAAATGACAGTAACATTTCAATGACCACCTGAAAACAGAATAGCTTAACAATGAAAATGATTACCTAAAAAAAAAAAAAAAAAAAAAAATGATAGTTTCCACTTTTTTTTTTTTTTTTTTTTTTTTTTTTTTGAGACAGGGTTTCACGTGCATCTGCCTCCTGAGTGCTGGGATTAAAGGTGTGCACCATGACAACCGGGATAATTTCCACTTTTTTTTTTTCAAGACAGGATTTCTCTGTGTAGCGTTGGCTGTCCTAGACTCACTTTGTAGACCAGACTGACCTTGAACTCACAGCAATCCACCTGTCTCTGCATCCCAAGTGCTGGGATTGAAGGTGTGTGCCACCATGCCTGGATTTTTTTTTTAAACAAAAGCATTTCCTTTTTTTTTTTTTTTTAAAGATTTATTTATTATGTATACAGTGCACATTAGATCACATTATAGATGGTTGTGAGCCACCATGTGGTTGCTGGGGATTGAAATCAGGACCCATGGAAGAGCAGACAGTGCTCTTATCCACTGAGCCATCTCTCCAGCCCCAATTTCCACTATTTTCAGCATTTATTTTTCACTTGAATTTTTTCCTTTCCTCCACCCAAATGTTAATAAACAAAGATGATTTTTAAGTTCTCTATGCACTGCAGGGTTTCTTCATATTTTATAATAGATGAGGCCAAAAATCAATAAAACACTTGTCTTCGGATTAACATAATTTTTAAAATAAAGGTTACAGAATAAGACAAGGGTCTTCCAACCTTAAAACTAAAGGGCACAAATATTTCCACTAGAATCTGTGTGAATGGGTTTCTGCTTGGTCCTAGATCTTAAAGCACACAGCTCAAAGCCCGGACACGAGCTTCAATAGAGCAAACGGCACTGGGTTTGGAAACTAGTCCGACAGCTTTTAGTATCCATTCGAGCCTTAGACTGATCTGCCAAAAGCCACTTCCTGAGCAGCAGATACTTTCTGGTGCCCAGCTTGTCATAGGGATGGCAACAGTGTTCCGAGGGGTCTATGGGGGAGATGCAGTTCTTAATTAAGAAAGTAAGATCTTAGCTATTGTCTCTCATGGCCCGTGCCTGTCCCAAGATGCAACCTACCATGACGACTTCTTACACAAAGACTGTCTTTAATGTTCACCTATGGAAGGAAGCTCAGGGTCACACCTATGTTCACATCTGTGTCCTCAGCAATATGTGTCTGGTGTTGAGAGACGCGAGACAATTACACGCACACACTCCAAGTGGAGGCAATGGAGAGATTTTGATCTCAGGCTACTTGGTGCAACTTGGGGTCTGTCACCTCACAATTACCTCCAACTCAAAGGCTGGAAAGGAATGGGGGAAGGGAGTAGTCATCTGAGGGAGTGGAAAAATGTGTAGCCACCCTGAGTAGTCTCAGGAAACTGAATGCTGCTCTTTGAAGATGTAATGCCCAGAGGCTCATCTGGGACAATTCTTAGAAGCCTCTTTTGTAGAGAAGTGTCAAACCAGAAAACTGCTGTTCCGGCAAGAGATCATATCCAAAGATCTAGGTCTGTATGATCTGGCTGGAAACGGAGGCAAGCAGATCTGGGTTCAAGGCCAGCCTGGTATAGAGCACGTATCAGGTAAAGATCACCTTGGGTCCAGGTGTGGTGGTGCATGCCTTTAAATCCCAAACAAAGGTAAAGTTAGTTTGTAGAAGGAAGCACCCATGTTTGAAAGTGATATCTAATTGAGTGGCAGGAAATAATGTATCAGAGAAGATTTGATAGAATAGGATACGCCCAACTCTCATAAGAAGAGAGAGAAAAGGTGAAGGAACCAGGCCCCTCTCCTTAAGGACCCCCACTAAGGCCTACCCAGCCCTCCCTTAAGGATCCCCATTAAGGCCAAAACATGTACATTTCCGGAGAGTCCAGCTTGATTCAAGGACAGCCAGCTTGTGTAGGGTCCAGCTTAAACCAAGGACAGACAGCCATGTCAGATCACTTTGTGTATGTGACAGGAGAGACCTTGAAGGGTCCAGCCTGACTGGACAGTCAGTTTGTATTACAGCTTGTGTTTAAAATTTTCATTTTCCCAGGACTGTACTTACCCCTCCCAACTAAAAAAAGTTCCTAACGCCCCTGTGACTGCTTCAACCAATCACATACTGTAAAACTCATTCCTTTGTCTAAAACCTATTAAATAAAGGCCCATGCCTCTGCTTCTCAGGGTCTCCAACTCGGAAAAATTTTGACAGACCCCATCACATCGGCTCAATAAATTCCTATGTGTTTACATCAACAACGGACGGACTCCATCTCTCAGTAAAGATTCAGAAAATAGACTAGAGATCTCTCTAAAGGTCTCAGTCTTACTTAAGAGGCAGTTTTTCAGAGAGAGGAGGAAGTTTTACCAGAACGGTAATAGAGAGATGGGAGAGAGAGAACTCAGGTGAAAATGGAATGAGCCAGATAAGAAGAAGAAGAAGCCCGAAGATGAAATCAGATTGCTGAGTTAGTTTGAGGCCAAGCAGAGCAATTCTGGGCTGAAAGAGAAGCCAGTTAAATAAGTCAGCTGGGAGAAGAGTTTGAGCCTGAACAGCTGAGTTGAACCAGCCAGCCCAGAGCTCAGAAAGAACAAGTAAGGGTGAGCTAATTAAGCAGTAAGTCTCAGAGAATGAAAACCCTTTAGGCCTAGTTAGATTATACAGAGGTTAGAAGCTTCCCAGACTAGGCCTAGGTTAGCTTAAGGAGATAGTAAGCCTACCAGACAACAATTGAACCAGGAGCATAAAAGTTACTTTTACACTCTTTAGTGACACTATGAGAAGAAGAAGAAAAAAAATCCCTTCCAGAGAAACTTAAAAGCACACACAGGCTTCAGGTACATGAGCTGGGTTCAAGGTCTCTCACATCCGCAAACTCTTGAATGGGGCCTAAAAGCTTGGTACTTTGATCCAATACTGCATCAGTTTTCACTCTACAAGATTAAATGTAAAATGCTAAAGACAACATCAACTTACCAGCCGCTGTTGACGGAAACAATTTGCTTGCAAATTATGTTCAGGGGAAGTCCAAATGTCTTTTGAGCCTCAGCATGGTCCCCTCGCCAGAGCCTCTGGACATATTCCCGCTGCTTCTCTAGCTAAAGAGAATAAACACCCTCAGAGCCCCACTGTGAACCTGGACAAAAGAAGCCTAAACCCCCTCATGTCTCCATCCCTTCACTAGCTTTCACCCAGGTGTGAGTTTGAAGACTTGTTTACAATGGAACATTCTGGTCTCTGTCAAAGGTCAGCCAAGGAAAGGAAAAGCTGACCCACTTGGAAAAGCAAAACAAAACAAAACAAAAAACAAAACTGGGCCTGGTGGAACATGCCTTCAATCCCAGCACCCGGGAGGCAGACACAGATGGATTTCTGTGAATTCAAGGCCATCCTGGTCTATATACTGAGAGGTTCAGACCACCCAGAGCTGTACAGTGTATACCAGGCAGCCAGGACTACACTGTAGGTGACTGTCTCAAAAATATAGGACCTTGACTCAGTAAAATAAAATAAGCAAAAGCCAGGTGTGGTGCATTATCTATAACCCCAGCCCTGAGGCAGGATTGTCAGGAGTTCAAGGCAAGCCTAAGCAACTGTGTGGTTTTGTCTCAAAAACAAAATGAAACAAACAAACAAAACCACTCAAACAAAAGTCTTCTCTGCATGGGGGTGGGGGGGGGAGCACAAAACTTTATATGGCAGTGTCTTGGAAAGGTACACCATGAGTCCTTTTGTTGATGATAACTCTATGAGCTCATAGGAGCTGAGGTTTTCAATTCCATGTGAACGGCTAACTGTAGCTGAGGTTAGAAACCTCCCTTTAAGGCTTAAGTTATGCTTGGAATTCAGAAGTGCAAATGAGCTTACAAATAAACACTCTGCCCAGACAACCCAGAATGTCACTTTTACTCCTGGCATTGAGTCTTCCATGCCCCTCCCAGACGGAGCCATCGAAGACCTACTCACGTGGCAGCTGCGGATGGCCCTCACTAGCTGCAGGTGAAGCTTCAGGCAGGTGCAGTCATCTTGGTAGGCCTTTGTGAAATATGAGTGTCTGAGATCAAACTTGGGGCGTCGGTGCACGATGTCAGTCATGGCTTCTGCTAAACTGAACCGCTCTTCGGGGTCCAGCGTGTGCTGGTAGGCTTCAAAGTAAAGATCAAGAAGCTGAAAATAGAGTTTATGGTCAGGAAATGGCAGAAGCAGCCCTGGTGCCAACAAACAAAATGGAAACCTCATCCTAGGCTTTGACAAGCCCTTGGGGCCTTAGTGGAAGACAGATGCCAGAACCTCCGGGTAGCTAGTGGTCTGGGATGGACAAACACAGTATGAGAGCTGCCGCAGTTAGCAAACCCTCAGAGTGCAGAGGGCAGGAGTTGGGGTTCATGCCCTTCCTCCACCCCCCCCTTCCTCATTCTACTGACTCCCCTTTGCTAGCCCTCTTCCTCTCAGTGACCTTTCCCCCCTAAACACCCACACCCACATACAAACATTAAAGTCTAGGAATTCGCAGATAAGAGAAAACGTACATGTACCCTTCTGTGTCTAAGAGAGTTTTGTTTAACATAATTCTCATTTTTATCTATTTTTCTGCAAACCTCATGACTTCATTTTCCTTTATGGCTGAATAAGATTTCATTGTGTACACGTGGCACATTTGGCACATTTTTTAAATTATACGCTCATCTATTGATGGACACTAATATGATTCCTTTTTTTTTTTCTGTTGTGAATACAGCAGCAATAAACATGGATGTACAAGTGTCTCTGTGACAGAATTTACAGTCATTTGGGTCTGTGAGTCCCAGGATTACCACAGCTGAGTCATACGGTAGTTTTATTTTTTGAGAAATCTCCACATTGATTTCCATAGTTCCTGTATCAGTTAATATTCCCACCAACAGACTGTGAGGACTTCCCCCCCTCCCCTTTTCCCCCAGGAGTGTTCACTGCCCCTTGTTTTCTGGAGTTAGATATTCTGACTGGGGCGAGGTGGAATCTCCAACAAGTTTTGATTTGCCTTTCCCTGATCAGCAAGAATACTGAACACTATTTAAAATGTCATTCGGCCGGGGAGACGGCTCAGTGGTTAAGAACACCTGTAGCTAAGCCTAGAACTTGACTTCAATGCCTGGGTCTGCTGACGTGGTGAAACAGAGAACTGGCTCTTACAATCTGTCCTCTGACTTCTTCTTCTTTTTTTTTTTTTTAAGATTTATTTATTTAGGGGCTGGAGAGATGGCTCAGAGGTTAAGAGCACTGACTGCTCTTCCAAAGGTCATGAGTTCAATTCCCAGCAACCATCTATAACAATATCCGGTGCTCTCTTCTGATGTGCAGGCAGAATGTTATATAGATAATAAATAAATAAATCTTTAAAAAAAAAAAAAGATTTATTTATTTATTTATTATGCATACAGTGCTCTGGCTGCATGTACACCTGCAAGCCAGAAGAGGGCATCGGATCACATTATAGTTGTGAGCCACCATATGGTTGCTGGGAATTGAACTCAGGACCTCTGGAGGAGCAGTCAGTGCCCTTAACCTCTGAACCATCTCTCCAGCCCCCTGTCCTCTGACTTCTACATGTGTACCATGGCACACATAGGCAAAGCCAAGAGGACTGTAATAAAAATAAATAAATAAAATATTTAATGGCTACTGTGTTTCTTCTTTTTGAAAAGTCTCTGCCAGTTCATCTGCCCATTTAGTGACTGGAAGACTAGCTTTTCACTAGACCTCTCTGAGGCCTCCACATGTACACACATCTTTTGTCATTAATTTCCAAGGCCCAGGCATTGAATTGATAGGTGTAAAGGAGAAAAGATTTTCCTCTTTTACCCAAGGAGGTTAATCACTCAAGACCGACCAGACACTAGGAACTGGATGGCATCTATAAAGACATGTTTATATCTGCCTGCCTGATGACGTCAAGGCTTGTGAAGGGTCACCCCAGGATACTTGTCAGTACCCACGCTGCTTTGCATGTTAACCCCTGGCCCCCACGGGCTCATATGTTTCATGTGGTCTCCAGCTAGCTGCACAGTTTTGAGAGGTCATGGAACCTTTGAAAGGTGGAAGAAGTGGATCTGGTGGTGAGGGCCTTGAAGTTCACAGCCCAGTGTGACTTCCTGTCCCACCACTACTTCCTGTTGTGCTGAGACCTGAGGAAGTAAGGATCCCCCACCCACCTATCCTCTCCGTACTGTTGCCATGGAGCTGCTGCCTCCACACCTTCGAAATCAAGATCAATTGCACATGCTCAAATGTATGTGACAAAATAAGTCCTCTCCGGAGAGGCTTCTTGTCACAACGCTGAGAAAAGTGATTAACATGGTGCGCACACTTTGTGGATGCCTTTTTGGAAAGGCACCAAATCCAACTTTAGTATGAACAAGAAAACACCAAGAGGAACCAAAAGCTCAGGCTACCATGGAAGGTGCACCAGGGGTTAGGATTTCACACATCCCAGCATAGAGCCAAAAGTGAATAAGGCAGTGGTGTAGTACGCCTTTAATCCCAGCACTCGGGAGGCAGAGGCAGGCGGATCACCGTGAGGTCGAGGCCAGCCTGGTCTACAAAGTGAGACCAGGACAGCTAAGGCTACACAGAGAGACCCTGTCTCAAAAAACAAAACAAAACAAAACAACAACAACAACAACAAATGGGGATCCCCTTTGTCTCTAAATTCATCCCACAGAAAGTGAAGAGCAGGGCTGGTCTAAGTGACCTGATTTCCTCACCTAAGATCCACTCTAGAATAATAGCCAAGTGTTAAGTGACAGAAAAGAAGACATGAAGGAGGGATGACTGCACAGGCTGAAAGTGTCACTCAGCAGTCCCAGGGAGAGATTAGGGATGAAAGATTTGCTTCCTTGATTCATTCTGACCCAATGTGAACCCTTTTGGGCAATCCTGGGAGCTGGTTTATGGTACTTAAACCTCTTGACCTGTTTTCGGACAAAGAGCTCAACTGTTGGTTTATTTCACAAGGGAAATTGGCTTGGAGGAGAATCCTTCCTGGCCATCCCAGTCTGGTGAGGTCAAGTTGCAGAGGACCTTGCTACACTGAATGATCACTACTGATAAGGATGTGAGGGCCAGCAAGAACATAGGATGTCCAGGCAGGTCAAGATGTGACAGTGTGTTAGGCACCGGCCACCAAGTCTGATGACCCGAGCTCAATCCCTGGAACTCATGTGACAGAAGGCGAGCACACACTGCCCAAAGTTGTCTTCTGACTTGGCTACTGTGAGCTGTGGCATGCATGCCTACTGAGCCTCCCCCGAGGCTGCTGCATTTTCCCAAATTAAGTAGGAATATAGGGCATCCAACCAACTTCCACTTGTTACTTTGTTTTTTTTTTTTGTTGTTGTTGTTGTTACTTTGAATAAGTAACAAATAGTCTTTTAAGGTAAGTGTGTCCCAAATATTGCAACATTTTATCTGTTGAGAAGGAAAATGTAGCTGGGCATGGTAGCACAAACCTGTAATCCCAACACTTGGGAGCCAGAGGCAGAGACAGAGGCAGGCAGATCTCTGTGAGTTAGAGGCCAGCCTGGTCTACAAAGTGAATCTAGGACAGAGAAACTGTGTCTCAAAAAGAGAAAGAAAAATCTAAGCTAATAGCATCTTTTCAGTCTTTCAGTTCAGCTGAGGGAAGGCCTCAGATATAAACTGCATTATTTTATTACAAAATTCCTTCCTAGCAAGGGTGGGGCATGATCTTTCTGCCTCACGGGTTCTGTTTTGTTACCTATTTGCTAACTGGCCAGTTTCCATTTAAACCCCAGGCTGGTATTTGCTTGAGAAATCTTCCTAACTTGTCAAATGTCACCTCTGTGTGTCAAGGGCCAGCTCTCAGCAAAGAAACATGCCTTGCACAGGGGGAGTCACAGGGACATGCTGGAGAAAATAGGAAGGCAGACAAAATTGACAACATCAAAGCCCCCTGGGTTCACCTCATTTGTGAAATTATTGTGTTAAGTTTGTCTGATTTGTAAGACCCTACGATCTATAATAACTTAAAGATAGGGCTGTAGTTCTCACCAAAGTGTCACAGAAGGTGTTCTGGTGACTCTGGGGAGAGGTATGGGGTAGGACAGCATGACCTATGTCACACCAACTCTCTGTCTTCTCTAGTCCCCCAAGCCACGTAAGCTGACATCAGCTCTAATTTTATGCGTCTTCATACACGCAGTGGTTATTTTAAGGACTTGAGGAACCTGATATGTCCCAGTTCTTACGCAGTGAGACCGATACATTTAACAATGGAAACACAGCCGAGGAGACTTGGCAGCGCAGTCAGTGTGGGGGTCTGGGATCAATTGTACGGCAGATGGAAATTTGGCTTGCCCATTCAAGATGAGCTCTTTGGCTAGAATTTCTGGCTTGGAAGACCATACTTTACAGTTTTGGCCCAGAGAGCTCAGTTTCTATAGGGAACTTACTCTCGGGGTAAGATGCAGGGGGGAGATTGTTTCATGTACCCCAGAAGGAGCTAGCGGGCAGCTTTGACAGGTTAGCATGGAATGAACTACAGTCTGGACTGAATGCTTGGTCTTCTGTCCTTTCTGCCCTGTGACTCTTCTATTGTCACAGAGTCCTGCCTGGGGCTTCCATGGAAAGAAAAGAGAAGACTGGTACATGTGCACACATGTGTACACACACACACATGCACGCATGCACACACACATGCACGCCTACACACACAGAAAGGAAAGAGAAGATTGGTGCATGTGCACACACATACACACAGACATGCATACATGCACACACACACACACACACACACACGAGTGCACACACACAAAGGAAAGAGAAGATTGGTGCATGTGCACACACACACACACACACACACACACACAGGGGGGGAGGCACTTAAAACTGGTGCCTAGAGTAATGAATTTGCATCATTTAATTCAGCCAATTACTGCAGGATGAGTCCAAACCGCCCATCTACTTAGTTGGTCAGTCTAAGCTTCTCACTGGTGGGTCAAGGTTAACTGTGAAATGAACTGTCTTCCAAAGTCTGAGCCTTGTACCTTTTCAGCTCAGACAGTTGTTTCCAAATGATCAATGACCTCCTTGAGCATCTGACCAGAGGGCGCATAAAACCGTTAACCATCTATTCTGCTACAAGAACAGTTAAAAAAAAAACCACTTCGCCTGGCGGTGGTGGCACACACCTTTAATCCCAGCACTTGGGAGGCAGAGGCAGGTGGATCGCTGTGAGTTTGAGGCCAGCCTGGTCTACAAAGTGAATCCAGGCCAGCCAAGGCTACACAGAGAAACCCTATCTCGAAAAAACAAAAACAAAAAAACAAAACAAAACACACACACACATACACACACACACACACACACACAAAAGGAAAGAAAGAAAGAAAAAGAAACTACCTTCACCTCCTGGTTTTCAGAGCACACCACAGCTGTGGTCGGTTGACACCACCGCTCAGGGCCCCACACAGCTGTACTGGCCACCCACAGACCCCTGACCCTACTCTTGTACCTTGAGCCATCTTCCTCAACATTGTCTTGTGCTCCAAGCAGGCACCAGTGGACAGACATCTTCCAGCTGTTTCCTGTTGGCTCCTACACACAATTTTTTTCCCTGTTTGGCTTCAGTTTTGGCTAGTCCTTCTGCTCCGCAGCCTGCCCCATAAAAGTAGGTATCACTGGGGTTGGTCAGAGGCTCCATCCTTTCCCCCTTGTGCCTATGGTTCAACTTCCATGGCTGAACCATATCTCAGCCCATGCCTACTGCTTGGCTTCAGAACTAGAGCTCTCCTCAAAACATTCACAGCTGCCTCAGCACCACCTCCCCCCAAAATGACTTGTGTCTTTGGATGCACTTTTATCTTCTTAAATGATGCCCTCACTGCTCGTGCACTCTCTGCTTTAGCTAGTTGCTTCCTTCCTGACCCCTTGGAAGACCTTTCAAATCTCTTTTTACTCTCTCCCTCCAAAATTCATATCTTGACTCTCATCACGTGCCCTTCGAAGTGATGCCATCTGCCCTCCTTTCCTGTCCTCACCCTGACTGTCAGGTCCCTCCTACCTCTCCAGATCGCCATTAGAGGTGACCCCTTCGCTAGGAGTTCCCTACTCAACCCGTCCTCCATACTGACATTAAGACAGCTACTGGAAACATTTCTCACCTATGACACTTTTTCACTTTGCCAAAGCTTCTCAAATGATGAGTCACAACCATCATGTAACTGAATATAAAGGTATCACATGCACGCACGTGTGCACATGCACACACACACACACACACACACACACACACACACACACACGGCATTGTTAAAAGGTTTCTGAGCCAAAAATTAGCTCAAAATCAAATGCATACGAGCACTGTTCGTCCATGTTGCATCATGCAACTTCCATGCAGGCCGTGTTCTGAACACACAACATACACACTTCATACTGTTAATGTCACCTCGCCATACCATGCCAATGAACTCCTCCTGAAACACCCGCCTGAGATCACTGCATGATATAAATGTCAGTGTTTTATCGCACCTATAAGCACTGTGCTTTTATAGTGTTTTAGTTTTCCTGCTGTCATTTTTCAGTATGTTACACATCACATTAGTGTATCTTTGAACTGGGTTGTGTTAGACAAGCAAGGCTAGCCATTTCCCTAGTGTGGAAATGTTCATTTGCTCTTAATAAGTGGCAGAACCACAATCTGCCAGAGAATTATTTTAAACTAAATGTCTTTATGATTTAGTACCAGTAAGGTTTGATTTGTATACCTATTGTATATTGGTATATGCCGGGAGTTCTGTGAAATTTTCTTGGGCAAAATGGATGACAAGAAACCCATGTAGGGCTGGAGAGATGGCTCAGAGGTTAAGATCACTGTCTGTTCTTCCAAAGGTCCTAAGTTCAATTCCCAGCAACCACATGGTGGCTCACAACCATCTACAATGAGATCTTTTGTCCTCTTCTGGCATGCAGACACACATGCAGGCAGAATACTGTATACATAATAAATAAAAATTTTAAAAAACGAAACCCATGTTATCCAACGAACTTCAAAAATCAATGGTTCACGAGCCCTTTCCTGCCTCTGCCCCATCAGGTTTACATGTAAACCCGACCCATTAGCAGTCTACCAAGGAAGGATTCCACCTGGCCCTTCCCCAGGTGGCACGCCCTGTCATTTCCTATGCTTAAGAATCTTTCTCTGCCAGACATCTTATTAATATCTTAGTGGTGAGGTTAAGTATCCTTCCCTCTGGGACGACTTTAGTGACAGTTTTCTGACAGTTGTCAGACAAGACAAATACCTCTTCCCGCTGACGCCGCCAGCCCTTGGATGTGCCACAGTTATGAGGACGCTGCGCACAGAGACTGAGTAAACTTATATATACCACACATTAGAAGTGTATTTTAATTTTTATGATGGCAAAGCAGCAATCTTTTTTTTTTAATTTTTTTTTTTAAAGCAGCAATCTTATATGTAATCAAATACCCCAGAGCTTCCATTCAGATGCCTTTTAAACAGTAAGGCGTATGTCCACTGCCATCATAGGAGCCCGTGGACCTTCAGGATGAAGGCTTTGTATAAACCTTGTACAGTTGTACAGGTAAAGACTCTTGGTGCCTCTGTTAGAATCTAAATCAACCTCTCCCCCCCTCTTCCTCTCTCTCCCCCTCCCTCTCTCTCTCTCTCTTTGGTTTTTCAAGACAGGGTTTCTCTGTGTACTCTTGCCTGTCAGGACTTGATTTGTAGACCTGGCTGACCTTGAACCCACAGAGATCCTCCTGCCTCTGCCTCCCAAGTGCTGGGATTACAGCTGTGCCCAGCTGAATTAAATTTTTTTAAAAGATATGAATACTTTCTTTCATGTAGCTATAGATCTTCAAAACTGCACCTAGCAAGGTAAATTTTTAATTTTGATTAAAAAAGAATGACAACTCTTAGCATGGAACTAGTTAAAAGTGCTTGTTGCGGGGCTGGAGAGATGGCTTAGTGGTTAAGAGCACTGGCTGCTCTTCCAGAGGACTGGGGTTCAACCCCCAGCACCCACTTGGCAGCTCACAACTGTCTGTAACTCCAGTTCCAGGAGATCTGACACCCTTACAACGATGCACATGAAATAAAAAATAAATAAATTATATATATATATACACATATATACGTGTGTGTGTGTGTGTGTGTGTGTGTGTGTGTGTGTGTGTGCTCGCTGCTCTTGCAATGATGAGTTCAGTTCAACGTCCACACCAGGTGGCTCTCAACTGCAATTAATTCTAGTTCCAAGATACTTAACCTCCACATACATGTACATCACACACTCACATGTACATCATGTGTACATACCTTCTCACACACAAAGTTAAAAATCAAAGTAAGCCTTTTAAAAACCTCTCCTAACAATCTGCGGGTTGGAAGGGCTCACCTGCAAGTTCCATTTCTTACTAAGATGTGAACTGCTGACTATGTGGTTGTGGCGTTAGCAACCTGCAACTTCCTTGCTTTGTATTCAGACTCCTGACTACGTTGCTCAGCACTCCCTGCTTTCCTGAGTACTGTGCTCAGCACTCCCTGCTTTCCTGAGTGCTGTGCTGGGCACTCCCTGCTTTCCTGAGTGCTGTGCTCAGCATTCCGTTTTCCTGCGTACTGTGCTCAGCACTCCCTGCTTTCCAGGGTGCTGTGCTCAGCACTCCATTTTCCTGCGTACTGTGCTCAGCACTCCCTGCTTTCCTGGGTGCTGTGCTCAGCACTCCATTTTCCTGCGTACTGTGCTCAGCACTCGCTGCTTTCCTGGGTACTATGCTCAGCACTCCCTGCTTTCCTGGATGCTGTGCTCAGCACTCCCTGCTTTCCTGGATGCTGCGCTCAGCACTCCCTGCTTTCCTGGGTATTGTGCTCAGCACTCCTGTTTCACAGCTTTCGCCCGGTAGCACACTCCAGCGGTGATTAGTCAGTCAGCTTGCCTCTGTTTAAGCTTGTCTTCATGACTGGATTATGAGTGTGAGCCATCATCACCCATTCTTACTAACAACTTACACATGCTAAGAAAAGCCTAATTCACAGGAATTATGCCTGTAAGCAAAAGCAGTTTCTTTCTTTCTTTCTTTCTTTCTTTCTTTCTTTCTTTCTTTGTGTGTAGAATAAAATTTAACTAGCACAGGCCTGAAATTCCAGCTGCTTGGGAAGCTGATGCAGGAGGCCTACATGTCTGAAAGCTTTCCAGGGCCTCAAAGCTAGCTTAAGGCTAGCCTGGGCACTTAATGAGAGATGTCTCATATAAAAAAGTAAACGGAGGGGTGTGTAGAGATGGCAGAAGACCAGAGTTTGATTCCCAGCTCCCACACGGTGGCTCACAAACATAACTCCAGTTCCACAGGATCTGATACCCTCTTCCATCTGGCCTCCAGGAGCAGCAGGGATATATGTCGCGTTTGTACATACATGCAGGCAAAATATACACACACGACAAAATAAGTCTAAAAACCTCTGAAATTAAAGAAACGAAAAGAAAAATAGAGCTTAGGATATAGCTCAGTTGCCTAGGATCAACAAGGCCTTGGGTTTAGTATTCAGTGAGTCACACTTGTGTGTGCACACACACACACACACACGTACACACAGTGTTCAGTATGTGGGGGCTATAAGTGAAAATTAATTCATTAAAGCTTATTCGCTTTCTTGAGAGCATCCCTAAACGTCTCACTGGGTTTAACAACAACAACAACAACAATAAAAGCTGCCTTGGTGCAAACGGACTTTGCTGTTTCCTTTTGTTTGTTTTTTTCTTTGACACAGTCCTGTTATGCAGCCAGCTGGCCTGGAACACATGTGTAGTCCAGGCTGGCTTCAAACTTGCTGCCTCAGCCTCCTGGGTGCGATGATTGCAGGTGTGTACCACCAGAACCAGCAAATAGTTTGCCTTCTAGAAGTCATACCTGGCGTTTGCTCTCTAGAAGATCTGCCTCGCAGCCCCACAGGTCACACAGCACTGCGAATCTGTCCACGCTGGCATGGGCCCAGCCCCGGCGCTGGCTGCTCTCTGATTGGCTATCCTCCCTGTGGCCTGGGAAGAAGCCAGTGGCAATGGTTAGAGACACACCTGCTCAAAATGCTCCTTCTCTGGGGACCAAGGAGACTATTAGCTCCACCTCAGGAGTAGATCGGAGCCTGTGACCAGGACTCCCCAAAGTTAACTTAAAAGTACTTGTGAAGACCAGGCCTGAACACCACACTTGCTGACTTCTGAGTCAGCAGGAGGTTGTGTTTTTACTTTCTAAATTTAAAAACTAATTTTAGGTATTTCTTTTCTTTCTTTCTTTCTTTCTTTCTTTCTTTCTTTCTTTCTTTCTTTCTTTCTTTCTTTCTTTTATACAGAGCCTGACTGTGCACTTCTGACTCAAGTAAAACTCACAGAGATCTGTCTGCCTCTGTCTCCTGAGGGCTGGGATTATAAGCCCCATCACACCTAGCTCATACACTTTTTGTTATTGTGAAACAGAGTCTCATGTAGCTCAGGCTAGCCCTGAGCTTGAACTTCTGATCCTCCTATCTCTTCCACACAATCTGAGTCCTGGTATCACAAGCATGTCCACCGTGCCCGGTTTAGGCAGTGCTGGGCGTCAAGCCCAGGGCCCCCTGCGTCCTTGGCAGGCAACTTTGCCAACAGAGCCACATCCCCAGCCCTTTAAACACTATTTAGGAATAAAATCAGTTGACATGAAATCTATGCTAAAATGTCCCTGAATTATAGATAACATTGATGGCAGAACATATATTTCTCCTGTTTCAAAAACTGGTCTTTGGTGGTTTAACAACTCAGATTAATGTATATTTTGTGTGTGTGTGTGTGTGTGTGTGTGAGGGGGGGGGCACCTTTGGGAGCTGTTTTTGAAGGTTCTCTCACTGGGACCTGGGGTTCACCAGTAGGATAAGCTGGCTGGTCACCAAGCCCTTGGGATCTTCCTGCCTCTGCCTCCCAGAACAGGCATTACAGAGCTGGCAACTAGCTTCTTTGGTGGTGGGGATGGAACCTAGGTCCTCATGAGTGCAAGGCAAGCAAGCACTCGTATTGACTGAGCCATCTCGCCAGCCCTATTGCTTTTGTAAATGTTAATCACGTCAACGTTTCCCAGAGAACTTTCTGGACCTCCTTTAATCCTATCACTTGCCACCTTAAAACGGTAAGGTCAATCATCGTCACCATTTGGCAGCAATACTCTCTACTGGATCCGTGCTAGCGCCACTGCCAATATAATTACTGCTTCCAGTTTATTCATAAGTGGCCTGCCTCAGGAGGAAATACTAGAAGGCAAGAAACGCCCAGGTCCTGACATGTGAACTGAATAATTATAGACTCTGTGAAGGGTATTTAGCAAGAGATGGGCTTTGATCAGGGTCCTCTCAGGCAGTAGTGAAACGCGAAACCATTTCACAATGGGTGACAATGGCCCTACCAGCTAGCTCCAGTGAAAGGTGGCCTTGTGGTTAAATGTCTTTTAACCAAATTGTGTTCTTTGCAGACAAAAATAGCCACATGGGATTATCAATTAATATGGAGGAAGGGTGTGTGTAGTATAACCAGTGAAAACAAAATACTAAAAGCTGCAATGAAATGTTCTAGAAGGTTCAGTGCCCAATTCAGATACAATTGTAGCATTGACTGCATATTCTAATATGTATTCTAATATGCACAGTGTCATAGCAAATTAACTCCGCCCGGGATCTGAAAGCTAGTTGTCAAACACTCTTTGAGAAGCATTTTATAGCGTGATGAAGATGAATTGTCTTCTGCCACAGTATACACAAATACTTCCCTAGCTTCCCGTTGTGTGCTGTGGTGTGCCTAAACAGTCTGAGCTGTTTCCAAACGCAGTAGGAAATGCTACTGTATGGATCCCAAGAGATCCTTACCTACATTTAAAATTGGAAACTTAGCTGACGGTGCCAAAAAGAAGCGAAAATGGTAATTATGGGTTGCTTGATTAGCCCAAGTCCCGAGTCCCCCCCTGAGGCTTGTCTGGCATTCTCTTTAGCCAGATCCCCTTGCATGCCCAGTGATCTCTCTGCTTCTAAATGTGGTTTCTTCAAGGTCAGTTGGCTCAGGAAAAACATCATTTGTTCTACACTTTTGTCCCCCCCCCCCACCCCCGTTGCCCTACTCCCCACCCCCCACCACCCAGGGTCCTGTACCACATCCCTTCTACTTAGAAGGTTGATGTGGAGCTTTCCCTGGGGAACAAGCAATATAACGAGCAAGAATTATAATTGATCCCTTAAAGAGGATAGCTCCATCACAAAGGAGAGTTGCGGCGTCCTTGCATGTGCATGAGTGCTTGCTTGTGTGCATGCGTCCAAGCATGTGAGCGTGCGTGATGAGGGTGTCGGTTGGCAGCTTACAGGACTCAGTTCACTTGGGTAAGCGATTGTGTATGCTTACTCAAGTTTTAAATAGTATTGTTTGGTCTCTGGTCTGTGTGTTTTGTTCTGTGTTTTGTTGTTGTTGTTTTCAGTACTGGAGATTCACAAGAGCCTTGTGCACACCAACCAAGCACTCTGCCACTGAACTTCCCCCCAGCTCTGGCCAGTTGGCATATACATTTAAATCTGCCTACTTACTTTTCTCCTTCTCAATGTAATGGCTGGCAAGGAGCAGCAGCTCTGACTCCAGTTCCTTCAAATCCCTCAGGGCAGCGTCGTACATAACACACACACCGAACTGGTCCTGAGTGTGGACACAGCCAGCGTCTGTGCTGTAGAAGTCATCCTGGTTCTCGACTTCCGAGAACTCCAAGAATTGGATGCTGTGGACCTGGGGAAAGAGAGCCAAACCCCCAAAGTTACCGGAAAAGGGAGAGTTATATTTTGTCAGTCCAAATGCCTGAGGTCAAGGGTTTCGCCTTCCACACAGTGGGCTGGTGGTGCAGAGCCACAAGCATGCTGAATTGTGAAGAGCTGGGAAAAAATATTTTATATATATATCCATCCTCTGTGTCAAACACTGTGAAACTTTTATTTACCACAAAGAATTGAAAAAAAATTTTTTATCTCCCCCACCTTATAAGAGCTTTGTGCAAATGTTCTAATCCCCCCACATGGTAAAACTTTTGTCTACACCAAAGCCTGCTGCATTCTCCTACTTTGGAGGCGACTTCCCCTTTGCCCACCTCCATTTTCCTTATGCTGATTCTTTTAAAACCAGCCAGTCATAAAAGACCGTGAGGTCGGTTAGTCCCCAGCTAAGGGGGGAAAAGCCAAGGTCACCTGCATGAGAGTAAAAGCCAAGTGAGTTTGCTATCTCTATGTGCTTGCTTTTTAGTTTTTATGGATAGCACACCTTCAGCGCAAAAGTAAAGTTCTGCCTTGTCAAGACACTTTAATTGAGGTAGGGGTCTCCTTGGGACCCTGAACTTGGTCTGGTTTTTTGTTTTTGTTTGTTTGTTTTGTTTTGTTTTTTCCAGACAGGGTTTTTCTGTGTAGCCCTGGCTGTCCTGGACTCTCTTTGTAGATCAAGCTGGCCATGAACTCACATCGATCTGCCTGCCTCTGCCTTCCTGAGTGCTGGGATTACAGGCATGTGCCACCACGCTGGGGGGGCCTCCTGAACTTGTTTTTCACACACACACACACACACACACACACACACACACACACACACAAGCACACGCACATTTATGGATAAAGAATGGTGGTGCAAAGGGCTGGCTGTTCCTGGGTCGTGTAAATTAGTTTGTTTTTCCAGTTAATTCCAGAGCAACTGGAAAGGGCACTCAGTATGACCCGGGCTTAAATTGTCTTTGAAGCCATCAGCATCTTACCCTGACTGAACCTCTCTCTCTGCTGCTCTTAGGTCATTAGCAAAATAGGAGGGGCAGGACACCATGATGCGGGGATATTAACATGTCTGAGGACCGGGGGGGGGGGGGGGGGGGGGGGGGGGGCCTCTCTCAGCTTCTGGTGGGTTTAGCTGAGAGTGGAGAAGTCTTAGCGTCCTGCAAACTCTACTGCCAATAAAGCCACCCTGAGCTTTCGGGTTCCTGTCTTAGGAATTCAAACAATGAGATTCATGGATCGCAGAAGTTTTGTGAGAAGTTTATTATGGGGAGAGGAGAGGCAGCAGAGCTTCCACATAGCAGGGCGGGTCCCCGGAAAGCCGGTACCCTCAAGCTGCTGCTTTGGGAACTGTATAAAGGGCCTATGGCAGAAACCGGAGTGTAGGGGTGTGTGGTGGGGGTGGGGACACACATCAACGACACAGAGATGAGCTAGTCAGCCCAGTTGGCCCAATGGGAGTGGGGTGGGGCCACAGCTAGGTGGCTCTTGTCAGTTTCTGTCACTCATATAGTAGGTCAGTGGAGGTGACATTCAGACGATAACAGAAACTAGAAATCTCTCTGGGCATTTCCAGCCCCCAATAAAGACTATCTCGGAATTCCTACCTTGAGGTTGTTGCCTGATCTGACCAGTTTCCGTCTCCTGCTCTCATCATTTCTGCACTATAATAGTTGTATGGAATATGTAACAGCGCACAGGCGAGGACATCGGATTCATAAACGCTAGCTGCTAAGAGCATTTTGGGTTTAATTCTGTGTGTCCTGGGCTGGAGAGGCTCAATGGGTAACACACTAAGAAAACCCCCAGAACCCAGATGTAGCAGCACACATCTGGAATCCCAGCTGTCTTAACTAGAGGTGGGAAGCAGAGGTGGTTGAATTGCTTGGAAGCCTGTGGACCAGCTAGCCTGAGCAGTCTGTACAGCAGCAGAAACAAGAGAGACTCTGCCTCAAAGCAGAGATGGGACCGCCTCCAAGTTCTTACAGCAGCAGAAACAAGAGAGACTCTGCCTCAAAGCAGAGAAGGGACCGCCTCCAAGTTCTTACAGCAGCAGAAACAAGAGAGACTCTGCCTCAAAGCAGAGATGGGACCGCCTCCATGTTCTTACAGCAGCAGAAACAAGAGAGACTCTGCCTCAAAGCAGAGATGGGACCGCCTCCAAGTTCTTACAGCAGCAGAAACAAGAGAGACTCTGCCTCAAAGCAGAGATGGGACCGCCTCCAAGTTCTTACAGCAGCAGAAACAAGAGAGACTCTGCCTCAAAGCAGAGATGGGACCGCCTCCATGTTCTTACAGCAGCAGAAACAAGAGAGACTCTGCCTCAAAGCAGAGATGGGACCGCCTCCAAGCTCTCCTCTGACACACGCACAAAAATCAATCAGTTAACATTTAACTCTACAAGCTCCTCCAAAATGCATTAGCCATCTTGTGTTTTAGTCATTTACTGTGTTGGACAGTGTCCCCCAGATTCACGTACACCCGGAAACCTTTGAACTAGGCTTTGTTTGGAAACAGACTTTTTACAGAAATAATCAAACTAAGAGCTCACTCTACTGGGTTACAGTGGTTCTTTCCAGTGAATAGTGTCCTTATTAAAAGAAGAAATTTGGATATTGACAGTGTAAGGAAAAGGCCACAGGAAGCCATAGGTTGAACTTTACGTGATCTGTATGTAAGTCAAGAAATGTCAAGGTGACCACTCACAGTGGCACACACCTGTGAACCCAGCTGTGCTGTATGCTAGGGGCTGTGGTGGGAGGATCACACACCACAGGCCAATGTGAACAATTCACTGAGACCTAACCTCGAAATAAAAAAATGAAAAGCTGGAGAAGAGAGCTGGGGGCGGGGGGTAGGTCAGTGGGACAGTATATGCATCGCTGCTGTGAAGTCCTGGCCTTAATTCCTAGGGAGGAGAGTGACTGGAGAGGGGGCTCAGCAGTTAAGAGCACTGTCTGTTCTTCCAAGAGGTCCTGAGTTCAATTCCCGCCAACCACATAGTGGCTCACAACCATCTACACTGAGATCTTGCGCCCTCTTCTGGCCTGCAGGTGTACATGCAGCTAGAGCACCTATATACATAAAATAAATATATCGTTTTTAAAAAAGAAAAAAGAAAACGAGGTGGGTGGGGGTGAAGAAGATGAGGAAGAAGGAGCAGGAGGAGGGATAGAGAAGGAGAAAGAAGGAGGAAGGGGAGGGGAGGAGGAATGACAAGAATTGCCAGAAACTACCAGAAGATGGAAGAGGCGAGGAATGCTATCCTTTGGCGTCTTTGGGGGAAGCGTGGGCCTGCGAGTCCTTGGCTTTGGACAGGTGGCAGTCTATTTCTGCCACAAACCATTCACTCACTCTGAAGCACTTTGGTGTGGCAGCCCTAGAGACTGTCGCAATTAAGAAATATGTCAACTGGATCACTGCTGACGCAGGGTTCCTGAGAATCTCTGAGTTGCTCTCTCGGGCAGTTTGGCCACAGCTGCGCACAGATGTCGAGCCCTTGGCGGTCGCTGCCTGTGGTGCTGCGGCTCCCTGACTACCCTGCTTCCTCACCTCACCTTTAAGTTCTCACGGTCACAGGAAAACCCTCTTTCTGAAGGCTCTCTCTGTGGCCTAGGAAGTCGGTCCTGCAATATTGTTCTTGAAGGAATGGCAGGAAGAGGAGGGCAGTAATTAGTGTCTGAGTGAGAAATAATATGACCCCTGGAATGAGTCATGTGTGTCTAACCTCTGGATATTAACCGAGACTGAGGTAACTGTCTGACGGGTAAAGTGACTACGGGAAAAGCAGGGGACGTCATTACGCCGGAGTAGCTCTGCCCCGCCCCCGCCTCCGCCTTACTAATGTGAATATTAGGCCTTTTTGCAAAATAGATGGTACTTATCTGACTGGGCTATATTTCCCTAAACTATTGTGCATTAAGATCATATTAATGGGCCAGGAGTGGTGCCACATGCTTTTAATCCCAGCACTCAGGAGGCAGAGGCAGGCAGATTTATGTGAGTTTAAGGCCAGTCTGGTCTATAAAACAAGTCCAGGGCAGCCAAGGCTACACAGAGAAACCCTGTCTTGGGGGGGAAAAAAACAAAAAAATAAACCAAAAAACAAGATAATATTAATGGTCATTTAACTTAAGACTCAAGTTAAAACTGTTGGGCAAATGGCAGACACATCAGCTTCAATTTTTAAAACATTAAAAATCTCAATTCCCCCCCCCCCTTCCTCCCTCTCCCTCTCTCAGGTATGTTTGTGTGTAGGGGGAGTGGGGTCAGAGGACAGCTTGTAGGATTCACTTCTCTCTTTCCAGCATATGGGTTCCTGGGAGCAAACCCAGGTTGACAGGCTTGGTGGCCGGCACTTTTACTCACATAACCATCACACTGGGATGAGTGGGGTGTTTTCTGTTTTGTTCTGTTGGGGTTTTTTTTTGGTTTGTTTTTTTTTTTTTTTTTTTTTGGTTTTGTTTTTTCCCCGAGACAGTGTTTCTCTGTGTAGCCCTGGCTGTTCTGGACTTGCTTTGTAGACCAGGCTGGCCTCAAACTCACAGTGATCCATCTGTCTCTGCCTCTCAAGTGTGAGTGGTTTTTGTTTGTTGTTTGTTTGTTTGTTTTTAAAACAAAGAAGACCAAGTTGGGCGGTGGTGGCGCGCGCCTTTAAACCCAGCACTTGGGAAGCAGAGGCAGGTGGATCTCCGTGAGTTTGAGGCCAGCCTGGTCTACAGGGCAAGTTCCAGGACAGCCAGGGCTGTCACACAGAGAAACCCTGTCTTGAAAAACCAAAAAAAAAAAAAAAGAAAGAAAAGAAAAGAAAGAAAGAAAGAAAGAAGGCCAAAGGGATCTTTTGCTCACACTTTCTCCTGCTCTGTATGTATATTTTTCACTGCAGCTAATCATTCCACATATCAACAGTGCTGTGCACCTTGCAGGGCTTTTCTGTGTAGTCTCCCTTATGATCCAAACACTCTTTTTTTTCTTTTTTTTTTTTGAGACAGAGTTTCTCTGTGTGGCTCTGGCTATCCTGAACTTGCTTTGTAGACCAGGCTGGCCTTGAACTCACAGCGATCTGCCTGCCTCTGCCTCCCCAGTGCTGGGATTAAAGGCGTGCACCACCACTACCCGGCTTGATCCAAACATTCTGTTGTGAGCAGAGCCTTTGTTTTCGCAGCTGATCATTAAATAAATATGCACTATAGGAAAGAAAAAAAATCCAGGTCCCAGCTTCCTTTCATTACGCAAGTAAGCACCCCAAACTTTTCTAACCTTCCCAACCAAATCTCAGCTGATGACAGGAACTCCAAACTTGTAGCGCTCAGGTCAAAACTCTGAAATCCCTCTCGACTTCTTCATCTGGAAGTCACTCTGACTGGATCTTTAAGAAGATCCGGTGTTACTTAATGTTCACTTTGCTCTGCTGTGTTGTTAGATCACTTCACTGTTGTATGGCCACTATAGAATGTGTTTGTGCAAATCTAGGTTGGATAGCCTTTTACATACATGGTATCGTTTATTGATTGTAGGCTGTGGTGGTTTGAACAGGAATGGCCCCCATAGGCTCATGTGTGTGAACGCTTGGCCCATAGGGTGTGGCCTCCCTGGAGTGGGTGTGGCCTCCCTGGAGTGGGTGTGGCCTCCTTGGAGGAAGTGTGTCTCCTATGCTCAAGCTATGCCCAGTATAGCTCACAGTCTCCTGCTGCCGCCTGCTGATCAAGATGTAGAACTCACAGCTCCGTTTCTCCCTGCACACTGCCAGGCTCCCACCATGATGAAAATGGACTAAACCTCTGAACTGTAAGCCAGCCCCAAGGAAATGTTTTCCTTTATAAGAGTTGCCATGGTAGTGGTGTCTCTCCACAGCAAAGAAACCCTAACTAAGACACAAGCTATAAACCTAGATAGCACGTTTCTATGCTGAGTGTGGTAGGCAGTCATAATAGAAACATAAATATTTGGATATCAGAACATCTAAACGGGCTTGCTTGTCAGCACCATACCACAAACAAGGCTACTGTGTCCCCTTGCAATAGCCACTTTTCAGCTTATGAGAAAAACAGTCTTATGAAGCCATTGTATGTGTGATCCACCATTGAGTCAAATATATGGCACATGACCATATATATTCAGAATCTACCTTTTTTTTAAAATTCAAGGTTCAATATTTTTTATTTCATGTTTATTTCATATTGCCTATATGTATGTATGTGTGCTCAGTGTGTCCGGTGCTAGTGGAAACCAGAAGAAGGTATCAGATCCCCTGGGACTGACTTAACAGGTGGTAGAAACCATTAGGTGGGTGCTGGGGACTGGGCCCAGGTCCTCTGCAAGAGCAACAAGAGCTCTTAGCCACTGAGCCGTCTCTTCAGCACCAGATTCTATCATCTGTCACTGGTTGTTGCCTCAGACACTTTGTCTTGGAGTTGGTTAATATAACCATTGATTAATCAAACTTTAAGTCCTACATGAGATCCTAACCTTCCCAATCAAATCTCAGTTGATACCAACAACTCCAAGCTTCCGAGCAGTAAGAAATAACCAAGAGTCTCCTGAGGAGGCTCTCTGCCAAGACCTGCAGTGCCCTTCGTCTGTTTCCAAAACAACAGCATGAGTGGTGACAGGGAAGTCAAACAGCTTCGCATTTCTATTCTAACTCTGTAAGGGCTCCCTGCCAGCCCAGAGTGAAAGTCCTCGCCACAGCTCACAAGGCTGGCTAGAACCTTCTCTACCTATTAGCCCTCACTCTGCTGCTGTCCCCTTTGTCCAGCCTTGTCACACCTGCTGTCCCTGCAATGGGCTGGAGAAAGCCCTGCTTGGGGCCTCTGCACTGACTTCTCTCTGCTTGGCACATTTCCAGTCAGTCAGATTTGCTTCCTGAATTGTGTCAAGTCGTTTCACCCATGGGTCCTCCCTTGTAAGATCTTCCCCTTCGTGGCCTCACCAGGCGCACCCTTGGGCCCGCTCCAGCACTCTGTCTTCCTTTTGTTACTTTTCTTCTTTGCCATCATCACAACCTTCAGTAGACTACAAGACCAGGTTACCCTGTGGTCAACAGCTGTAAAGCAGAGCGGCCTGACAGCGAACTCCTCACTCATGTAGAGTCACTGTTGGACTAGTGGCTCTTTAGGCTGTTGTCCTGTAGCTGCAACCAAGGGTGAGGGAGTTGTTGTCTTGTCATATGACTGTCGCCTTCTACTGGCTCAAGCAGGAGGAGACAGCCAGAGGGTGTGGACCAGTTCCTAATTGCTTAGGCCTGACCCGGTCTCATGGCATTTCTGCTCACAGCTCAAAGCTAATCATAGCCCTACCCAACTGCAGGAGCTAGAAATCCAGGGGAAATTTTGGTGCCAAAACCACCCTATATTTGATACGTGTTACATGCTTATTTTAGGTCTCTGTGGGTTAAGTCCCATTGTGGCGGGAATTTGTGTTGGGCTTGTGTATTGCTCGGCTCCTGTGCCTAGAACAGAGCCCAGCACACTTGTGGGAGGAAGGCAGGCCTGGCTCACAGCCTATGGGAACAGATAATGAGCAAAGCCCTGTGCTGGCTCTGAAGACAAGCTGACGGGTGAGTCAGTGAAGCTCTCGTCCTGCACAGAGATAGAAAGAAGGGGTTTCCAGAAAGATTTTTGGAATGGCTTGTTGAGTCAGAATACACATCTGCCAAGGAGAGAGGGGCAGAGGAGCCCAGAGGATGGCTCTGTCTAGTCAGAGGGGAGTCAGGCCCTACCTCACGGAGGCTGTAAGGACGGTAGAGGGAAGTGAGGCCCCGGGAACTTGGCAGGGCCCAGAACATTCTCATCCTGCCACATGTCACTGAGAAGCCTAGGCTTCATATTGTGAGGAATAGGAAGTCCATGGAGGGCTTCCAGCAAATTAGCAAGCATGATTACATTTGGCTAAGACCCTGAGAAACATACAAATCAACGAGGAAGACAGTCTCCTCTTTAAAATACTCCATTTCCCTGCTACCTTAGGGACTGGTCCTACATGTAAGGGGAGCCTAGCCCCTCATGCTCTGGCTCTGTCTTTCTAGAAGCCTCATCTCCCACCGCTTCCTCTTAACAGCCTTCTGATGCCAAAACACCAAGTCCCAACACCCCCAGAACACACCGGTGTTTGTTTGAAGAGAGTGTTGCGTCTCCTCCAAAGGTCCATGAAGGAGTAAGCCAACTGGGTCTGTGACAGAGCTCAAGGGCATAAGGAAGCGGAGGAGTGGGGTGATGGGGTGGGAGGTAAGAGAGCTGGAGAAAGAAGGAAGGGGAAGGAGAATGCTGTCCTGAGTAGTGATCGAATACCCTAAGAGATTGGGTGAGCAAAATAAAATACTCTCCAATATCCAGACCTACATTGTCCAATAGGGTGGCTTTGAGCCAACAAGCTTTCTGTAGATTATATACACCAGATTCTGAGGAATTCAGACAAACGTACAAGCACTATCTCACCGCTGATTTTTGTAAACATTGATTACATGGGATAATGATGTACGTTGCACATGGGGTCACATGGGTTGTATAAAAATTAACTTTATACGTTTCTTTGCATGTTTTAAATGTAGTTATTAGGAAAAATTTAATTATACACAGTTCTCATTGTGTTTCTACTGCCCACAGAGAGTTGTCTAGACTCTGTGCACATGAGCAGCACATAACAGTAAAATTTCCTGTCTTATAGATATAGCCGGCATATGTCAGGGGCCACAGTTCAGAATATGACTTGTTTGAAGCTAAATACGTTTTTGTTTCGTTTTGTTTTGTTTTTACATTTGTCAATCTAATGCCACATTCCTTAAGATTTTTAACTCATTTTTAAGACATGTATTTTGTGCGAGGGGTGTGTGTGTGTGTGTGTGTGTGTGTGTGTGTGTGTGTGTGTGTGCGTGCGCACGTGTGTATGTGTGCACGCCCATGGGTACATGGGTGCATGGCACAGAGAGTGTGTGAATGCACGGATGTACATCACAAGTATGGAGGTCAGACGTTAGCTGACAGGAGTCAGTCCTTTCCTTCCCCCATGTTGTCCTAGGGAGTGTACTCCAGGTCATCTGTCTTGCAGGCACCTTTACCCAATGAGCCATCTTGCTGGCCTTTAAATTCATCATTTTGAGATGGTCCCACTATGTGACCCAGGATGGGCTCAGACTCGTGATCCCTGGGCCTCACCTCTGGAGCACGTGTACTGCAGGTGTGTGTGTAGCCCTGGCTACAGTGTCATGTAGCCAGGGCTTGTCCCCAGCTATGTAGCTGCTGGTGATCTTGACCCCTGACCTCAGAATTCTGGCATTATGGTATGCACCACCATGTCTGGCTTAATTAGTATCTTTTAAGGGGACTTGAAATAAAAAAGAGGATAAAAATGTACTTGGTACATGGTCAAAGAGAGTCCTTTTGTAAGAATTTTGTGAAAGGGGCTAGAGAGACGGCTCAGAGGTTAAGAGCACTGTCTGCTCTTCCAAAGGTCCTGAGTTCAATTCCCAGCAACCACATGGTGGCTCATAACCATCCCTCTTCTGGGGGGCAGGTGTGCATGTAGGCAGAACACTGTATACATAATAAATCAATCTTAAAAAAATTTTTTTGTGAGAATCCGTGAGACTCAGGCCATGCTGTTTACTGTGGTTCAACTCTTCCCTTCCTCCTGTGGCTCCTAAGCCCTCTGCTCTCCAGCTACCTCCTGATCTCACGTGGATGCTGCCAGGCCTTGCTTGTTTATTTGCTTAGCTTTGAGACAGGGTCTCAAACTCAGGCTCTTCCTGCTCAATTCACATTAAAGTCAGCCGCACTCAGCTCTGATCCCTAAATTTTGCTGTAGTTCCAAAGTCATTTTCTCTTTTGTTATATTTTTTTATTAACATACATTAATTGTCCAAGATAATGGCTTTGACTGATCCTAGTATTCGGACGGAATACATTGTGGGCATTTTTACACACACCTCACTGGCCCCCTGGTCCGTTGCTCCCCATCCCTCAGCCCCCACTTGTGAACGGTTTATTCCGAATCAAGTTTATTTTGCTTCACATAATTTCTGTCCCCACCTGTTACTTCGCTGTGTTAACGGATATTGTGAGTGCTAAGAAAAAAAAAATGTTTTTGGAAGACACATTAGTCAGGGAATAAAACCTCAGCTGAACAGCTCACCTTGTGCTCAGCGGGTGTCCTGTGGACATAGTGGTGACTTCCTAGACCTTGCAGGGTGCCCAAGCCTCCTTTTGCCGTATTTACCCAAGTATTATCTCCCATGGTGGGGACCAGGTTCCCTGAAACCAAGGTAAGGCCTGAAGTGTTGATTGTCAAAGTTCGCTCCACCGATCTGAAGAAATTTAGAACTCCCAAGCAGGTGCGCTGGAACAGAGAAAACAGGATCAGGGCACCGCCCTTCTCCTTGTGCCTTGTCCCCGCTCTACAGAGCGGAACTTGATGATGGGGACCTCAGGGTGGGGTGGCCCGGCTACGGAGAAAGGACGGCTTCATGCTTGGAAGGGACTGATTTCACACGCACACACGCACGCACGCACGCACGCACGCACGCACGCACGCACGCACGCTCCAAACATGAAAACAGCATTGCTGCTCCTAAAGGTAGGAACGGCCCCATTGTCGACAATCAGACATGACATCTCCAGGGCGGGAAGCCCATGCGCCACCATCTCCCAACCTGTAGCTCCCGGATGTGCAGGTGGCGCAGGCACAGGAAGGATAAGTAGGCCCCTTTCATGAGGACAGGGTTACAGTCAGGCTCCGTCCCATCGCTCAAACCCAGCAGCTGTAGGGCCACGACATAGTTGTATCTTTAACACAGAGAAGAAAAAGAGTAAGAACCTGTCGTCTCAGCGCAGTTCAGGAGACCCGCACGTCCCATGGGGTGTGAGACTGACATGAAGGCCATTTTCAGAAACACACTGGAAGGAAAATAATCGCCTCATTCGCATAAATATAAAGAGCCAAGTCACTAAGCAGTTATCCATTTGAAAGGGGCAGTCCTGAGGAGAAACACGAATTCAGATGTCTGCTCTTACTCCGACTTCGGTGTTTTTGAGATAATATGTGAGCTAAACCCTCATCCGTCACTCAATTTTTCTCACAGTTTTAAAATCCATTTCCAGGAATCATCAACACCAAAACCTAATTACCCTGTCTCTGATTTCTGCGGGAGGGACCAGTGAGAGCTTCGGCTGAGATGTGGTCTTGCGAGGTCGTCGTTGCTCGGGTCCACTGAAAGCCTGTTGTCCTTCGCGTTTTCACTCTAGCAAATGAATCAATAGTATCAGCTCAATTGCATAAACATTTACAATATTAACAAAATCACAGGTCATCATGGAAGTAAATGTCATGGTCCAAACCATATCAGATGTGTTAACAGAGTACTTTAATCCTAACAACATATGAAAATCTAGATTTCTATAATAAATGAGGGAGTAACTGGTTTTTTGTTTGTTTGTTTGTTTTACCAGACAAATCTTTGTTTTATTGACAGCTTTTATAAAACAGCCACTCTGTTGCTTGTCTTGTGTATGATTCACTTTGCAGGAAAACAATTGATAAAACATTTTTTTCAAGAACATACATGCTTAAACACTTGAGTCTCTGTCTGTTTGTCTGTTTGTCTGCCTCCCTCTCTCTCTCTCTCTCTCACACACACACACACACACACACTCAAGTTGCAGTTGGGTGTCAGGTGTCTCCATTCACTTCTCTCCTGCCACTCCCTTTTTATTTTTATTTTTTAAGACAATGCCTCTTATTGAATGTGGTGCTCACCGACTGGCTTGACTGGTGAGTTCCAAGTTTAGTCAGGGCCCCTGTTGGCTGAGTATCTTACATACTCATCTTTCCTGGTGCTCACAAGGGTTCCGTCATCTCCCTGGGACCCCAGGGACAAGCACGGAGGCAGTGTTCTCTGTGGTCTGCCCTCCGCCCTCTGAGTTGCCCTCCCTCTGACCCCTAGGCACCCAACTCATTTTCCCAAAGTGCACCCTTCCATGGTGGCCCAGCGGCAGAGGTGGAGGTGGAAACTCCTCTGGGTTGTGTACTTTCTATCTGTCTGGTTCATGGGGTTGCAGTTAAGACCTTCTAGCAGAATCTTCTGAGGCTTCCAAATAGCCATTTTCCTCTTTTACTACAGCAGGTGACTATTCATCCTGGCACTTGGCCACTCAAATGGACATGACATTTCCAAGGCTCCCCTACTGGCCGGTGTAGCTCTGGGATTATAATGGAATAGGAAAAGGGTGGAGAGACGGCCAAAGTGCCAGCCATATGACAGCTTTGAGGAATATCCCAACGAAGTAGGCTCCCCACCCCAATCCTCCACCTTCTTTAGAACAAAAACATCTGGAGCTCCATTTCAGGCTGCATGATCTCAGGTATAGTGGCCACACCTGTTGGTACTCCAGAACAGACAGAGATGCCCAAGGGGTCCATGGAGCAGAGTTGCTAGGCAGCACAGTGCTTTCTAGCTACATCCAGCTGTTCAGTCCAGGGGGAGAAGGTCTAGTTTCCAAATCATTTGATCCCTTGTCATCCTGCTTTACTGTGACCAGCAGACAACTTAGGCTTAATGGACGCAGCTCCTAAGACTGTATGTGAGGGGTCCTTTGCCTGTTGAGCCTGTACTGTTCCCAGCAGCAGCTCCGCGTGGCCCCAGAAGGGAAGCTCTCAGCCACATCCTTTCTCTGATGGGATTGTGACTTTTTCAGTTGCTCCAAACATTACCAGAGCAAAAAGTGACATCGAATTACAGTGACAGACACTTGAAAGAATGATCAAAGAAACCACCAAAGTATTGCTGGGCCAGCAGATTGCCAGGGAGCAAGCAAGCAGGAAGAGATGGCCCATCATCCTCTGGGAAAAGGGGCCCAACCACAGCCCCTCATGGAAAATTCTCCAAGTCCAAAAGGACGTTCCTCTCAGAATAGGAGAAGGGACAAACAGGGCTGGGCAGATTAGAGTGTCAGATCTTTGCCCTTGACCCTGACCTTGACCCTTGACCCTGCCTACAAATGGGTTGTTTTCCAACATGGCTGAGCTCATGGATTTCGAGCCTTGGATTTCTACTGACTACAACTCTCACTTCCTTCTTAAAAGTTGGCAGAAACAGTGGGTTGGAAAGTAGAATCAAGCATCTATGATTTACTAGTGTTTGCAGTCGGGATGTAATCGGAACATTTAGAACAAGTGTTGTTTCAGATTATACAGACAAAAGTGGTTTTTAGTTTCTTCCTTACACTTTTCTGCATTGCCCAATTCTTCCATGATAAATATGCACTCCTTCTATCATTAGACTATATTTATTTTTTAGATATGTATGTGTGCACATGCATGATGTGTAAGTCTATGACATGTTTGTGCACATGTCTTATTATGTATATGGAGGTCATAGGACAGCTTTTGAGAGTCAGCTCTCTCTTTTCACTGTGGGTTCCAGTGACTGAGCTCAGGCCAACAGGTTTTTGTGGCAAGCAGTTTTATCCACTCAGTCATCTTGCTAGCCTGAAAGAATTTATATATTTATTTATAATTAGATGTATTTTATTTTATTTTTTATGTGTATAGGTGTTTGCCTGCATGAAGTCTGTATACCTTGGGTGGGTTTAGTGTTCTCAGAGGCTAGAAAAGGCCATTAGATCCATTGGAAGTGGAGTTATAGGAGGTTGTAAGCCTCCCTGGTCCTGGGAGGAACCAGGATCAATGGAAGAGCAGCCAGTGTCTTCTCAATCACTGAGTTATGTCTCCAGCGCCCCCCCCCAAAATATTTATTTTTAAAAATAAATATTCTGCCTGGCATTGGTGACACACGCCTTTAATCTCAGCACTTGGGAGGCAGAGGCAGACAGATAGCTGTGAGTTCTAGGCCAGCCTGGTCTACAAAGCAAGTCCAGGATAGTCAAGGCTACACAGAGAAACTCTGTCTCAATAAATAAATAAATAAATAAATAAATAAGTTAATAAATAAATATTCTATTGAGTTTGATGAGGAGCACCATGAAAAAAAAGTTCTTTGTTTTGCTGATCTGGCTCACGGGAGCCGCCATGTACTATACTCCCAAACGCACTTCCTGCTAGCTGCCTTGCACATCACGGGAGTCAGTCTGGTTAAGTGCGAGGCAGGGGGTGTGTGTGTGGGTCTCTGGTACATAGCTGCCGAGAACTGGCAAAGTCTCCACCACTAGTGCTGCAGCCTGGTGCTTCCTGCCAGGAACCACACCGTAGTGTTCCAGCTCATACTGTGTCTTTACACATTGCCCTCGGAAGAAAATCTCTACGGAGCCATGCCAGTGTGGGCTTTCTCACCGAGGTGGCAAGGACACTGGGCTGACAAACAGATCATGGGCTCTGGGGGAGCTGTACAGCCTGGCTGGGCCTTCCCTTGTCCTAATCGGGCCTACAGCTAAATATATTTCACCCTTCGCAACGGCTGCTAAAACTTACGGCCCATCAGATCCAGGGTTATCGCAACTAGACATCATCATCAAGTACCGAAGGTGAGCAAACTTGATGGTTTTCTTCATTTCCCAAACCCAGATCTTGGAGTCAACACAGAATTAGAATTGCGTTAGCAAAGACAGGCCAGCCTTTGGTATTAACGGCAAATAGACGCCAAACTCAAACTACAGTAGTGTCATTGTAAACATTAGCCAGTACCCAGGCAAACGAATCCACATCAGGGTGCACAGGGGAGCCAGAATGCCCATCGGTGGCTGGTGGAGGAAGTGCGGGTATCTTGGCATCTTTTGTGCCAGAAACTTGGTTTCTTGATCTATTCTAATGTAACACACACTCGAGCAAAGCAGGCATGTTCCTTCCCCCATAGCCTGCTGGGAATTCAGCCCAGGTGTTGAGAATGTCCATCAAGTACCACTGAGCCCACACATATAGCATGTAGGTCTGGGTTTTTGTTTTGTTTATTTGGAGGGGTTGGTTTGTTTTGCTTTGTTTTTGAGACAAGATCTCACCATGCAGCCCAGGCTAGCCTGGAGCTTATTATATAGCCCATGCTGGCTCCAATTCTTGATTCTCTGGTCTCTACCTCCCTTACGCCGAGATTACAGGCATGTACCATCATATCTGATTTATGCATGAGTGTGTGTGTGTGTGCACACGTGCACACACATACATGCACACGTGTATGAATCATGGTACTGGTTTTTGTGTGTGTGACAGGCCAGAGATCAGCCTTGAACTCTTCTTCAGGAGCAGTCCATCTTTATTTTGGAGACAAGACCTCTCTCACATGTACGTAGGGCTCACTGGGTGTGCTATACTGACTGGCCAGCAAGTCTTAGAAAGCTGTCTGCTCCCGCCACCCTCCTGCTGGGATTTCAGGTAAGTACCACCATGCCCAGCTTGGTCTTCAGGCTTCCTTGGCAAGCACTTCACCAGCTGAACTCTCCTCCTTGTCCTCAGACCTGGTTTTAAATACAAGAAGATTTTGACTGGAGCTATTCACGGGTGGCCGTGTAGCCTGTAGCATACTAGAATAGTAACACGGTAGAAACGCACACTATTAAAAACAGCAGAGAGGCTGGGGAGAAGGCTCAGTCAGCAAATGCTTGCTGTGCAAACATCGGCTCAGTCCTCAGTACCCATAGAAAATTTGTGCAATTGGCCTCCTAAAGGCTGCCACAATCATGATAAGCAGGGAAAGACTGGGAAACTACACCAAAGCAGACCTGGCAGGTACGCTTTAAACTCAAATCGGGGCCCTGGTGAGAAGGCTGGAGCTGAGAGGGATATTCATAGGGAGAGCGGGTGGAACTTGCCGACACCTATTACATGTCTGAGGTTGGTTCCTCACTTCATGAATGCACCCTAAAAACGTAAGACACGGGTGGCAGGAGAACCTGCTGTAACTTTTCTGTAAGCCTTGAACTGTTTCTAAATAATCATTTTATTAAAAAGTGGAAGCCCTGATGAAAGCTTTATTGATGAGCAGTTTTCCTCTGAGGCTTCACTATAATTTCCTTGTGTTTTCTCATGGCTGTCAAGTTGCCCTGAGCTCTGCCTTCCTCTAAGTAGAGTGCCCTTGGGAGAGATATTTGCTCAGGTTGCTAGCTGCCACTTGCCAGCCTCAGAGTTAGAGTGCTGACCTGCTGCATGCACGTACAGATGCTAAAAGGAGCTTAACTTCCACATGCTTGCAAAACCCATCCGTGCCCACAGCCCAGCACTCTGCCCAGGGGTCACTGTTGACTCAATCCTGATTGCACCCGACTGCCACTCAACATCCAGAATGGTACTGAGTCCGTGGGGGGCCTTGATTCGGTATAAAGTGACAAATACTTGGGGAAGTCACCAACTATGACTCATGGGAAAATTCAGCTAAAAAAATAAAATAATAAAATGGTAGTGGCTGACTCAGAATTTCTTTAACAGTGTTGTCTTCCTGCCTTCTCGGAAAGTTTTTTCAAGGCAGTTTATGTGGCTGGCTCGTCCTCATCCCTCAGACCTTAGCTCAAACACAACATCATCTCCCCTAGATGGAGCTGGGCTGAGATGTTTGAAAATATCATGGACCAATATATTTTCAAACATCTAATTCCATCCCCTCTCTACCAATCCTTTTCTCTTATTTCCTCCTTTAAACCAATTGGCCTTTAATTCTTTCTGCTTTCTTTTTTTCTTTTTATTCTCTGTGTAGCCTTTGCTGTCAGGACTCTCACTTTGTAGACCAGGCTGGCCTCGAACTCACAGAGATTCACCAGCCTCTGCCTCCCGAGTGCTAGGATTAAAGGCGTGAGCCACCTCACCACCTGGCTTCTTTCTGCTTTCTTAGCCAGCGAGAAAACAAATTTTTGATTATGAGCTTAAGATTTTCTGTCTTTTTTCTTTTCTTTTTTTTCCCCCCTTTCCTTTCTTTTTATTTTGAGATATTATCTCATGTAGCCAGGTCAGCTTCGAACTCGCTGTATAGCAGAGGACCTTAAAACTTCGCTTCTCCTGCCTGCACCTCACAAGTGCTAAGGTTATAGGTGCAGCTCCCCACATCCAGGCCCTCAAACGTTAACATCTGAAAAGGTAAATTACCCAGTACCCAAGAAGCTCAAAGATACCCTGTGCTGAGCGCCCTGTCTCTTCTGCCCTCCCTCGCCCCCACCCCACCCCCCACCCCCGTCATCCTGTCAGTCTGACTGAAAGAGCAGAAGTCTCAGAGATTTTTAATGTCCCCTTGTGGCTATATGCTCCTATATGACAGTGACATATGCCACAGTGCAAAATGGCAATGGCAGCCCTCAGCGTGGCGAGATGCCAGCTGAGGAGAGAGAGCCTACTGATAGTTTGCTGCTCTGTGGAGGAGTCTGGGATCCGGGAGGCCTGTACTGATCTGCCACTCTACTGCTGACCTATGTGGCTAACTCATTTCTCACTGCATTCCCTAGGTCTGCATTCAACACATTAAAGAAGACATAAGAAGTGTGTGTGTGTGTGTGTGTGTGTGTGTGTGTGTGTGTGTGTGCAAGTGTTGTAAGTGTTGTATTTGTATTTGCTTCCAGACACTCTAGAACTTGCTAGAACCCTCAGCCCCCACCCTCTCCAGCCTGGGATGACTGTCCAGGCCTTTCACCAGCATTCTCAACTCCCACATACCTTTGACTTTCTATAACTTTTCATCACTCTACAGTTTTCTTCAGAACTGTTAAAGCAACAGAATTATATGGAAGGAGCTCTGAGGCCTCTTAGCTATGAGGCTCTCTGGTGGCCTTGCAGTCTCACCACAGCACTCCTCCTAGGTCCTTTCACCTTACCCTTGAGAATGCAGGCAACACCTGCATCTGTCCCCCAGCAGGGACAAGTGCCTGCATCCTAACCTTTCACACCTGCAGAACTCCTTCTACATCAGAGGAAGTGACGTCATGTTCCATCTCCTGTTTTCTGTCTTCCATCTCTATTTTCTAGCACCCTTCCCTTTCAGACTGTGAACACAGTCAGACCTTCCCATCCTAAGCAAATAGCAGCAAATTCTAGTTCCAAAAGCCTATGGTGCCAGGGTTGGGACAAATGGCCGCCAGTGCTGTGTAGACACTTCCTCTTATGGCTTAGCCACCTGACTGGTTTCCCTGAATTAGATCTCTTCCTTCTTCAGTCTAATTCACACACTGCTGCCACGTGAATCCCAAAACACCCTTCTGAATGTACTGCCCCCTGACCGGACACAACCCTCTTTAGAGTTTATGCATGTTCTTTTTATTTTTTTTTTTTTTTATTTTTTTTGTTTTTCAAAACAGGGTTTCTCTATGTAGCCCTGGCTGTCCTAGGCTCGCTTTGTAGACCAGGCTGGCCTTGAATTCACAGCGATCTGCCTGCCTCTGCCTCCCAAGTGCTGGAATCAAAGGCGTGCGCCACCACCCCGGCTTTTATGCACGTTCTTAACCAGTCTTTCCTTCTGCGTCAAAAGGGCAGCTTGTCTTCACCGTCCTTTCACAGGAGTCTTCTCCTCTGCACCACCCTCTTGCTGGCCTTTCCCACCATTTATGTTAATTCTCTTCTTATTTCTTGTGTTTCCCATAGCAGCCCACGCTGTCCTTACAGCCCCACTAACGGCACACAGGGTGCCACTGGCTCGCCGCCCGGCTCTAGTCACCTCAGGACTTGCAGCCTCGCTGGTGTGGGTCTGTGAATATCACAGTGCACATCTGTACAAGCCTCTCTCTGATTAGCACCATTTCTTTCTTATTATGATAATTAACCTGCACAGATAACAGAGCTTTGACGCAGAGGGTGAGTTACTAAAGGTGACACGCCCTGCATCAAAGGCACAGAAGGCAAAGGCAAACGGACTGTTCCTGTCCTACCTGGTAGAGCCTGGGGTTGCTATAAATATTGTGCCAGACTTGGTCGCTGTTGCACGGATGCAGAGCCAGAGAAGTTGTGAAAGATGGCTGATGCGGAGCCATAGTCACTGTCTTTGCAGCATGATCTTGGAGCGCTTGCATGACTTGCACAGGGTCGGACATCTTATGTAGAGAGAAGAGATGGTTAGTAGACACAAAAGGCCTGCTTCTTTTTCCATAACAAATATATTTTTAACTCACTGGTTTGTTTGTTTGTTTATTGTGTGTATGCATGAGAGCGCACTAGAAAAAGTGTGTGTGTGTGTGTGTGTGTGTGTGTGTGTTTGTATAGGTATCACAGCATATGTGTGCAGGTCAGAGGACAACTCCTTCCATTGTGTGAATCCAGGGCATCAAACTCAAGCTGTCAGGCTTAGAGGCAAGCGCCTCTACCTACTGAGCCATCTCTCTGGCCCATGGACCCCTTCTCTTCAGCAAGAATCTGAAAGGAGCCTTAAGTGGAACTTCGTTCCGTCAAACACATTAGGGCTGAGGAAATAGCATCATAGAGTGCTTGTCTACCATGCATGTATTTATAGGGTCCCTCTCCAGCACCATGTGACCCTGCCATGGTGGCCCACGCCTTTAATCTCAGCACTCAGGAGGCAGAGGCAGGAGGATCGCTGTGAGTTCGAGGCCAGCCTGGTCTACAAAGTGAGTCCAGGACAGCCAAGGCTACACAGAAGAGACCCTGTCTCAGAAAAAAAAAAAAAATTAAATTAAGCTTGGACATTACAGTCACCCAATCCATTCATCCATTTGACCACATATAATTTCAGATATACAGGCCAGCTTACTTTAAGTTCAAAGGAAGCCTCTGAGACAACATCAGATAGCACTCTCTCAAGTGTTGCACCAGTGAAAAGAGAAACTCCAATCAGCTCTGGGTGCAACTCTGTCCTCTGTTAGGAAGCAGGAGATGGAGAGGGTGGTGGCAGGATGGCATGAGGCCAGCCCATGCTCCTGAAGGAGGGCAGCCCATGTTCCTGAAGGAGGCCATCCTATGCTCCTGAAGAAGGCCAGCCCATGCTCCTGAAGGAGGCCAGCCCATGCTCCTGAAGGGTGAGGCTAGCCGATGTTCCTGAAGGGCGAGGCTAGCCCATGCTCCTGAAGAAGGCCAGCCCATGCTCCTGAAAGACACAGACCTGAACCCATTTCCCTGTCTTTTCCACCTGAACAACCCATGCGAACTTGACAGCAACACCAATGACATCTTTTCCTGGATTGCTATAAAATGCCCAGCATGCAACAGTTGAATAAACAGCCCTTCTCTTCAAGACATAAAGAACTAAATAATGGTCCCAAAACCTACCTACCGTTTCAATGACCTGCATACTACTGTGTCATTTTAATATCACAGAGAATTCAAAAGATAATTTATTCCAATCCTGTCAAAATCCCAGAGACATGTCTTGCAAGTTTAAAAAAAAAAAAAAAAAAAAAAAAAAAAAAAATCATTGTAAAGTTCACATGGACTATCAAGGAACCCCCAAGAGACAAATAATTTTGAAAAAGAACAAGACTATAGGACTCTTACTCCCTGAGTCAAAAAAGTATTACAAATAAATAGCCATCAAAATAGTGTGGCCTTGGCATAAGGGCAGACTACAGGTTGATGGAGCCCAGAGCTAAACACCAAGACCACTACCTGGGAAAAGATACTGACTGCCTTAATGATGTGGGAAAAACCACACAGCCACATGCAGAATGGTGACATTTCTTCTTGTATGCAGAAGCTTGCTTCAAATGAATTACAGAAAAAAGTTAAGCCTTGAAAGTACAAAACTCCCAGATGTTAGCTTCATAATCATGGATTTGGCAACTTTTTTTGTGAGTTACACTTTAAAAAGATTTCTTTTATTAAGTATTTGAGTGTTTTACCTGCACATATGTCTGTGTACCACATGTGTGTCTGGTGGCCCTGGAGGTCAGAGTCGTCGGATGCCCCCTGGAACTGGAGTTCCCAATGGCTGTGAGCCACCATGGAGGGACCGGGAAACAAACCCTGGTCTATTGCAAAAGCAATCTACGCTTCAACTACTGCACCACCTCTCCAGAGCCAGGGCTGGGTTTTGTTTGTTTTTTGTTTTGTTTTGTCTTGTTTTTACTATTGGGATTTTGTTTGTTGATTATTTGTTAGTTTGTTTGGGTTTTTGTTTTTTTTTGTTTTTTGTTTTTTGTTTTTTTTGATGCCCAATGTCAGAGGTGGGGGTAAAAACTGAAAATGGCACTCCATCAAACTAAAAAACTTTTGTGACTCAAAGGATATATAAATGAAACAAGGAAGTAGCCTATAAGTAAAGAAAAATACTTCCCAGTCATTTATCTGATAAAGAAAATAGAATATATAAGCAAAATAGCACATATAAAGAGCTCTTAGAATCTAACGACATAACGTAATTACTAAATAAATCTAAAGTCAGGGCAAAGGACACTAACAGGCACATCCTCAATATGACAATGCAAACGGCCAAGAAGCTTATGCAAATGCTCTCCGCATCGCCAGAGGGATGCATACTCCGTCACACCCAGTAGGAAGCCACTACTGAGGAAGGCAGAGAGTAGCCATAGTTGATGAGGGCATTGTAAAACTGAAACCCCTGTCTGCTGTTGTTTGTACTGAAGGGTAACTGCTACAATAAACACCAAAGACTGAAGGTGCAAATAGAATTAACATATGACTCAGCTGTTTTACTTCTGGCTGTACAACCAGAAGAGTCGGAGACAAGACCTCGGGCAGCTGCACACCTGTGCTCACAGCAGTACCCTCAGTGTCCATGAGCTCCATCAACAGGTGCATGAAAAGACCTTAGTATATTCTTACAAGAGATTACTACTCAGCCTTGAAAAAGAAGAAATTTCTTACACATTTTCCAACATGGATGCTCCTCAAAGACATTGTGCTAACTGAAGTAAGCCAGTCATGAAAAGGTTAAAGAATACATGACTAACAGTGAGCCCCCCCCACCCACCCCCATCTGTCCGGATGCCCCGCTGAGTGAAGACTGTGGAAGAATGCTGAGTGAATGTATCAACCGTCAATAAATCACTGTTTAGCCAATCAGCTGGGCAGAAGGACAGGAAGTGGAAGGCGGGACTTTCTGGAGGGGAGGAGAAAAGTTGAATGTTAGAGAGGGAGTTTTTTGTTTTTTTGTTTTTTTGTTTTTGACGGAGGAGGACGGTGGGAACTTGACGTGGACCAGCCCAGGGGTCATAGTGCAAGTGCTTTGAATATATGTGTGTTATAAGGTTTAGAGTAGTTTGTTTAGTTTACATATAGATTAGAATCAGTTCAGACTCTGCCCGGCAAAGTGCTGGCAGCTTTAATGTACGTTCCAGTCCCCTTGTGTCAGTTATTTGCTTTATAGGCAGAACGGATACAAAATACTCTAACTAAAGACTCTCAGAGAGCATCCATGTTGGACTAATATCCACTTATAAGTGAGTATTTATCATGCGTGTCTTTCTGGGTCTGGGTTATCTCACTCATAATGATCATTTCTAGTTCCATCCATTTGCCTACAAATTTCAGGATTTCCCTCTTTTTAATAGCTGAGTAGTATTCCATAGTGTAAATGTACCACAGGTAAGAGTAGTATGGAAGAATGGAGAGATAGAAGGACCCAGAGAGTCCAGGAACCCTACAAGAAGACCATCAAGGCTGGTAGATTTGGACCCAGGGGGCCTGCACAAACTGCTGTACCAACCAAGGACAATGCATGCAGTAAACCTAGACCCCCTGTTCAGATGTAGCCAATGGACAACTCATTCTCCATGGTTGTGGGGAGAGCGGGGACTGCCTCTGACATGAGCTCTGGTGCCCCCTATTTGAGCACTTCCCCTTGGTGAGGAGGCCCAGCAGGCACACAGAGGAAGGGGAAGCAGGCTATCCAGATGAGACCTGATAGGCTGTGGTTATATGGTGGGGGAGGGGTCCCCTTTTGTCACAGGTCTAAGGGAAGGGAATAGGGTCAAAGAGGGAGGGAGGGGTGGAACCAGAAGATACAGGTGAGGGGATAACAATCAGGATGTAATCTGAATAAATTAGGTTTTTAAAATTAAATTCAATTTTAAAAAAAGAATGCATGACTAGACCCCCATCTGAAGTTTCGTCTGAAGAGGAAGTGGGGCGGTTGCCCTGGGAACTGGGAGGAATTGTTGGATGTGAGCAGAGTGTCAGTGCGCTGCAAGATAAGAGTGTTCTGGAGACTCATTGCCCAACAATGTGAGCATGTTTAGCGCTGTTGAACTCTGTACTACACTGGCTAAGACAGTAACTTTCCTCAGAAGTGATCTGCAGCCAGCTTTCCTGTTTCAAATACGAGGAAGTTCAGTTTAAGGAGGCTACCACACAGGGTGCAGGCCTGAGGTGAACACCCAGCATTTTCTCACAGCATTTTTTCTTTTCTTCTTCCTTTTTTAAGACAGGATTTTACTACGTCACCCTGCTGGCCTGAAGTCTCTATGTAGACCAGGCTGGCCTCGAACTCACAGAGATCTGCCATCTACCTTTGCTTCCTGAGTTCTGGGATTAAAAATGTGCATGTACTACCAAACTTGGGGAGTTTTTAATTCTCTCCTGAAAGGTAGCTGTATTTTTAAAGTTTGCTGGTTAAATTAGAAAGTTCTAAATAAGAGATCAGTTTGGGAAAGACTGTAAGCTTTGTCACAGGTAGAAGTAGTCTTGGCAGGCTTTACCTCATGAATACCTTGTGACAGACTGAGTGGAGCCATCCTGGGCCTGGAATTCAGGAAGCAGACCAGGGGACTCCACCTGGACTATTGTTTTTCTAATCAATCCTCAATGGGAGAAGGAGACCACCCTTGCACGTGACTCAGGCAAGCAACTCAGGCAGGCGGAAAGGAGAGAGCTGCAGCAGGTTCAGACCAGGCTTGAGCGCATGTGGATCAGCAAACAGGCTGGACCAGCATGCAGGCCAGAGACACCTAAGGACCCGTCCCATGGAACGGATACCGAAAGGCTCACTCTTTTTTCCCTTTAACCTTTTCCCCTCTTGTGTAAGCTAGTTGGGTTGTATAATAAAGTTTAATTGTTAAGAAACAGAGCCTACAGATCAGAGTCTCAGGGGACCCAACAGCCTCTCCTGGCCTCCATGGCATCAGATATACCAATGGTGCATAGATACCATGCAAGTAAAACAAAACTAAATTTCTTAAAATGTAAAGAAAAAAAAGCTGAAAAATAAAGTTTTTATAGTAAATCATGTCAATGAGTTGTTTGTTTTTCAAACAAAGAAAACCTCTTTTCTTTTTCTTTCTTTTTTTTTTTTTTTTTTTTTTAGGATGGCGTTCGGCCAGCCTCTGACCTGTAACAGAACATGGCTATTTTCTCACCTTCAAAAACTCTGACTGGAGTCGCATTAGCTCATCTATTCTCTTCCGTTCCCTGAGTCTGGTCAACATCTTCTTCTGCCAAGGATCACATTTCGGCTTGACCTAAGGGATGAATACGTTCATGCGTCTCAATAAAAGCCACACAGAAAAAGATCTGAGGACCTGCCCTGCTGGAAGGTTTGCTGGGGCGTGTGAGGCCTTGGGAAGGGTCCACACGGGTCCCAGACCTGTAGAAGGAGCCAGCAGTTCCTGTTGGCACTTGGCCTATGCCACACAGGAGTTCCCATCTGGACTAGACCATGCAGCCCACAAGCAGGAAGGAGCCTAGTACCACCAGCCCAGGTACATCATCTTGACAGAGCAGAGGGGAACAGAGTGCTGAGGACCACACACTTAAAGTCTCATCTTTCCTATTAAGACACTGCATCATCTCTAAACTTAGCTCTCTGGCTATAAGTGACATCATCAACATTGCTGATAATTCTCAAATTCATCTCTCAGCTCAAATACCTACACTCAGCTTTCTATCTGCAGACTGCCTGTGGCCACGAATAGCTATGACACAAAGAGATAAACTTACTTAAAAGCAGATTTGTTTTTGTAACTCAATTGTACAGTTCCCATGCACAGACTCTGTAGATGACAACGCCATGTTTTAGTGTCAAAAGACTGGACACTCCTGCCTGTTCTGCCCAAGTTCTTCCTTAATATCTATGTTTGGAGGTTAATTCTAACACAGAGGGTCTGTCCCACCTACACTGACTGCCTGAGTTCAAGCCCTGGAAAGAGAAAAAAATCTTTGGTTCCTTTCTTTTTTTCAGACAGCTCTTCAGGATGGACTGTGTCTCCAAAATTCATGTTTAACCCACTCTTCAATGCGATGCTATAGCCAAGTGAGACTTTGGAGGGGATAGTTCGTGACAGTAGAACCCTCATGAATCAACTGCTCATAAGAGGTCTGAGACTCCTGTGTGTCCCTCCCGCCCTGTAAGGGAATAATGGCAAAAGGTCAGTGGTCTGTAGTCTAGAAGAATGTTCTTTTGTCAGATCCCAGCCATGCTGGCAGGCAGACCTGCTCAGCTTCTAGAAATGTAAAAAGCAAAGTTACTCTGCTTACTATCTACGCAGTTCAGTGTGCTTTGTCAATGCAGCCCTGAATTAACAGCAAAAGCAACAAATCATATCAGACTTTCCTTTCAGAGTTTGGTTCCCAGCACACACATCAGGCAGTTTACATCTGCCTATAGCTCAAGTCCCAGGGGGGATCTGATGCTCTCTTCTGACCTGTGGCGGTCATTGCCAGCCTGTGGTCATATATGGGCACACACACATGCATAGTCTCTCTCACACACACACACACACACACACACACACACACACACTACATTGTATATATTTAACCTCTAAAAAGCAACTCCCTTCCTTAATATTACAATCAATCCTTATCAAACAATGATTTTATATGTTCAATCTTGCCTACTCATTAAAATGTATTTGTGACCCCAGTGTCAGTCATAGTCACTCATGGATAGGCACGGGGTTGGGGACAGTGGACACATTCCCAGCCAATGTGGAACAAGGCAACATTCTGCCTTATGGCACTATAAACAAGTGTCCCTATTGTTTTTTGTTTAGTCACGCATATTGTCCCTTTTTTTTTTCCACCATCGGTGAAAATAGTCCTGAAACAGAATCCTAAAGTGCTGGCTATGTCTCAGGTCCCTCACTAGAGGGTGTGACACAGTCTCTGGAGAAGATGACCATCATTCACACGGCGTTCTAGAGCTTCTGATCATGAACTTCAATGTTTAGGACTCAATGGTATGTATTAAACAGGGCATCTTTAAACACAACCACAACAAAACAAGGCTCTGGGTTTTGCCATGGTTTCGTTTCTCTTTTCATGAAATGCGGTCTCACTCTGTAGCTGCAAGTACTGTGTTCTAAGCTGGGCTGGAACTCACTGTGTAGCCCATGCTGTTCTAGAGCTGGTGCAGTGGTTCCTACCTCAGCCTCCCAAGGCCTGGGAGTGCATGAGCCACTACAGCTGGCAAAGCTTTGCATTAATTGACACTTTAACCACCGGCTCTCAGGAACCTAACCTTGGCTTTCTGGATCTGCTAAACCAGTGTTTCTGGTTCTTTCCAGGCACAGACTGCTTGACTAATGAGACTTGGCTGTAGTTGACACCAGCTACTGCCCTTGGCTTTAATCCTGGCACACAGGCATTGTTTATAAATGCTGCATCTTCATCACTGGTAAATATCCAGTAAGAGTTTTAAATAAAAGTGTGGGCTTTACACCAGTTAATTATATTTCTGACTGTGTTCTTGTCACACATATGAAATCATTAAAAGTGAAAAGGGAGCCTGGCATAGTGACACATCACTGTAACTCCTAGCACGTGAGAGGCCAAGGCAGATAGACTGCTATGAGTTTAAAATCAGCTTGGGCTAAGGAGTAAAACTTTCCCTCAAAAATAGTGTGTGTGTGTGTGTGTGTGTGTGTGCGTGTGTGTGTGTGTGTGTGTGTGTGTTGGGTAGAGCTTTAGCTAAGCATACTGGCACACACCAGTAACCCCAGCACTAAGGGAGTTGAGACAGGAAGGCCAGAGCCTAAGGCAATCCTTGCCACATAGAATAGAGAACAAGTCTATGTGAAAATTCTGCCCTTTATAACAAATATGTAAAAAGAAAAGAAAGAAAGAAATAAAAAATTAAAAAAAAATCAGATCTACAGAGTGGGGTTCAGGTGTTGGGTTAATTTCCAGCTCAGGTGTTGTTGAAGAAATCTTTCAACAAAAGTCTAAGGCAGGAAGAAAGCAGAGAGGACCCAGTGCACAGGATGAGGTTTTCTCAGTGATCTCCATTGAGGACCTACAAGAACTTGTCCCATGGTCCTTGAGGACAATTTGCTCAGGGTACTAATGAAAGGGAAGAACAGGGACCAGAAAGACCTGGTGTTGCCAGGGTGCCTGCTCCGCTGGAGGAAAGGCCTTTGGCATTGCTGACATCAACAGCAGGTGACCGTCGCTGCAGCCTCCTTACCTTCACGAAGGGCATCCAAGTGGCTCTCTTCTTCAGGGTGGTAGCAGGTCCTGACAAAGTCATAGTCTGCACTTTAGCTCTCTCGGCCTGGTAGTCTAGGAATGTCCACATCCTTTGTTGCTTGGTGAAGATGCTTTGGAAGTTCTGAGAAACCTAGAGAGGGTTGAGAAGAGAGGGGGAGAGCTACAGTCACGGGGCTGCAGAAGGTGCCTGCCTTTCCAGTTGCTCGGAAAAGCGTGCCTAACACTTTGGGCTCCGGCATGGCGCTCTCTCTCTCTCTCTCTCTCTCTCTCTCTCTCTCTCTCTCTCTCTCTCTCTCTCTCTCTCTCTCTCTCAAGCTCTCCTCCTGGCCATGTGGGTGCTTATCTGCCGCATAGCTGACCTCAGTGCCTATCGTGACATTATGTATTATTATCTTCCTTCTCAGGCAGCTACTGAGATTTATAGCTTGTCTGCTCTGGGGTGTTTCTCTTAAATGCTAATAAAAATTAAAAGGAGGAGAGAGAAGGGAAGGATGGGAGAGAGGAGGGAGAGGAGGAAGAGAAGAGAGAGGAGACAGAGGAGGTGGGGGAGGGTGAGGAGGAGGGGAGGGATACAGGGAAAAGGAGGGAGAGGAGAAAGAGAAGAGAGAGGAGGGGCGGGGAGGATGAGGATGAGGGGAGGGATACAGGGAAAAGGAGGGAGAGGAGGGAAGATTTGCTGCCCAAGCATAAGGACCTGAGTTTGGATTCTAACACCCATGTAAAACAAAACAAACAAAAACTAGCCATGACTTCATGTGTGTGTAACCGCCTCGCCGGAGATAGGAGGGTCACTAGGTCTTGCTGGCCATCAGCCCAGCTCCAAGTTCAATGAGAGACCCTGTCTCAAGGAGTAAGGTAGGGAGTGGTGGATCAGGTTACCAACTCCTCCTTGGGTGTTCGCACACATGTGCCTAGGCCTGCACTGCACACAAATGCATGCTCACCACACACATATGTACATGTGAACTCATACAAAAGAAAAAAGAGGAGAAAGAGGAAGGGAAAGAAAGAAGCGGAGCCCAACGAAAAATGTCTTGGATCTCAAAAACAGCTACTCATTCATTCATTCACTCATTCATTCATTCATTCTCTAACATTTTTCTTGTTTAGTTTTTATTTTACGTGCATGGATATTTGGCCTGTATGTAATTCTATGACATGTGTGTTCAGTGCCCTAGGAGGCCGGAAGGTGTCAGATCCCCTGGAACTGGAGTTACAAGTGGTTGTGAAACACCACGGCTTTGGCTGCTAGAGATGAAATTTAGGTCCTCTGGAAGAGTAGCCAGGGCTCTTAACTGCTGAGCTAACTCTCCAGCCCCTGCCTTTGAAGTAGCCCCTGAGGGAACCTGACTCGCGAAGAGGTCTTTGTCATGACAGTACTTAATGTAAACACCTCTGTGTGGTTCACGCTCTCAGTCTATGGTGATGGCCAGCATGCCTCACCTATGATGAACTCCTGCACTAAAGAGCTGGAGCACATTAGCATAAATTAGCATAAATAAAGATACTTGGCATAAATTTGGGGTTAGACTCTAAATATAAGCAGGAAGTAAACTCCCACCTCTGGAAAAGTATTTAGTTTTTCTGACCATTTGGTAAACTAGAACATCTAAGCGTTAAATAAATCCTGCTCTTGGCCGACTGCCTTAGATACCACTAGTGGAAAAGATTCCGAAGCTACCATTGTCACCTCCTACCTTTAGGCGGAGGCTATGTCGCTAACTTCCTCCTGCCAGCACCTTTTTCCTCCACTGGTGCTCAGCCACAGTGCGCTCTGACTGAGATAGTCGTACAACAACGCAAAACTTCTAAATGCCACTTAACAGGAGTGGTTGATTATCCAATCATTGTGAGTTAAAGTTAAATCAATGTGAACTTTTAGTTTCCCACTTGCATTAATTACATTTCAAGGGCTCAACAGCTATGCGTGAGCAGTAAGCTGCACGGCACAGCCATGGACACATCTAGCGTGGCAGGGTGTTAGAGAGACAGACACTATTCTAGGCCTGGGCAGTGGAATCTTTCTTAAGGGGTCAGATTAAGTAATAGTTCAGCGTTTTCAGATCACAGCTATTGAAGTCTGCCACTGTGGGGTGAAAGTGGCCACAGGTAACAACAAAGACGCGTGGGGTTGCTGGCATCTGAATTTCTGTGTTTCTATAGAATTAATGTGTTGAAATCCTAACCCCCTGAAGGTGAAGGGACCAGGAGCTGGCACTTGGGAAAGTAATTATCTCTTATGAATAGAACTAGGCCTGGAAAGACCTACTTCATTCATTCACTCATTTTCTCTAGCATTTTTATTGCTTAGTTTTTATTTTATGTGCAGACACACACACGCACACACAGAGGTAGCATCTACAAACCAGAAAGCCCAGGCACTGAATCTCCCTGCCCGTGAATGTCTCAACCATCGGAACAGTAAGGAACTGTTGTTGTAAGCCACTTAGTGACATGTCATTTTAGTGGTGGGAGGACAACTAGATCCCAGTAGAGCTTTATTTTGGAGAAAACAAAACAAAAACAGGCGGCGGACTGCAGGCTGCAGTTGATTGACCCTGTCCTACGGCATTAAAGTGCTGGGGGGGGGGGGGGGGGGGGACCCAAAACATGCGCGCGCGCGCGCGCACACACACACGGGAGGAGGGGAGGAGGAATGTGTCTGACCATCCTGGAAGCAGAGCTAATATTCCTTACAATAGTGCTCTAAGAAGAAAATCAAAGCTAACTATCGCCATGAAAAGGATATAAGCTATTCTTAGGGAGCAAGGTGCTTTGTTGGGGTGTTCTGGTTAAAGAAAGATAACAAAAGTGCTGGGCATAGTGGCACACACTTGTAATCCCAGTACTTGGGAGGCTGAGGCGTGGGGGGGGGCGGGGGGGACGGACTATGAGTTTTGTAACTAGCCTGTACTGGACATTTTTATGTTAATGTGATACTAGCTTGGGTCATCAGAGAGGAGGAAGCTGAGAAAATGCGGCTGCCATAAGATCTGGCTATAGGCAAGTCTGTTGGGCAGTTCACTAGTTAGTGACTATTAGGTCCAAAGTGGGCCCACAAAATGGCAGTTATGTTGACAATGTCCTAAATGGCAGTCTGGGCTCAGCTCAGGAGGGACTCTGACTGGGCAGCCAGGAGGACTGCTACCTAAATTCAGCATTCTCCAGGAGACTTGCAAAACCCATTTCTGTTTGTCGCATATCTGCCTCCTACAGGCAACTACCTCTGGCAACGAGGCATCTGCTTCCTGATTAACTCAAACAAGCCTGTAACAGGGTCAAAGTTCTCATCAAAAGTTCCTGTGTCGGCTCCTAGGCTGTTCTGGCTCCCACTGCTCCCCACGCCCACCCCACACTGCTACCTATCTTTTTAAAAACTTGGCAAGGCCTTCCCACCAGTTTGCGGTTTTCTCTGTACTTCCAGGCTTAATCCCCAATAAACCTGTCTACCCACGGAGTGGGCTGGTCCAGTGGTTTCACTGCATCCTTGCTTACAGTGATTGGTGGAGGAGGGCTCCGCCCATCGTGGGTGGGGCCATCCCTAGGCTGGTGGTCCTGGGTTCTAAAAGAAAGCTGGCTGAGCAAGCCATGAGAGGCAAGTTAGGAAGGCGCAATCCTCCGTGGCCTCTGCATCTCCTGCCTCCAGGTTCCTGCCCTGTTTGAGTTCCTGCCTTGGCTTCCCTCAACAAGAGTGTGATATGGAGTGTAAGCCAAACAAACGCTTTCCTCTTCAAGCTTGGCCGTGGTGTTTCAACACAGCAATAGTAGGACTATTTTAACTAGGACCCTGGGCTACATAAAATACTGTCCGAAGAAGGGGTGGGGAAGGAAGAGATAGACCAAAGAGGAGGGGCCAGGTGGTGGCGGCATGCGCCTTTAATCCCGAGCAGGTGGAGGCAGAAGCAGGTGGATCTGTGAATTCGAGGCCAGCCTGGTCTGCAAGTCCAGGACTACAAGAAAAACCCTGTCTTGGAAAAACAAAACCAAAACATAAAGAGGAGAGTGGGAGGAAGAGGAGGAAGGAGGAAAAACAGCAGGAAGAGGGAAGGCAAAGCTACACAGTATCACCTTCCAAGAAACGAGAAATGAGATCGCAGTTGGGTCCAGCGAGCTTAAAGAGTGAGTCCAGGACAGCCAAGGCTACACAGAGAAACCCTGTCTCCAAAACAAAACAAAACCCAAAACCAAGCAAGAGTGTGTGTTCCAGACAAAACGTACAGCCCTGGTATGTGATGCTGGCAGGAAAACAAACGCAAATGGGCCATCAAGGTCAGCGCTCTTCCAAGTGAGCTCCTCCCCCAGCACAGGCAAGGGTGGCTGGATGGTGTCAGAAGAGAAGATGGCGACTTCACATCCCGCTGAGGTCATTCAAAACCACCCAGGTTAGATTTGTGCCTGCTCAGGTCAGCCAGCTGATGATATTTTACCTTGCAAATAATATACAACTAGAGATAGCACATTATCTTATTGTCGAAGCCACTGTTTGTTTGAATTCCAAATCTGAAGTTTTGCATCCACGGTCCCATCTTTGCCTCTGAAAGAAGTTTCAACATGGCTTTTGATACTATGAGGTTCTGGGTTTAAGGGGAGCCCTGAGGTACAGTGTGACCATCCATCAGAACACATGTGAGCTCAATTGGATAGAACCTTATTCAGCATGTCAAAAATACTGCAATCAAAAACTTAATATAAATTAAAAAGCTGGGTGTGGTGGTGCATGCCTTGGGAGGCCGAGGCAGGCGGATTGCTGTGAGTTCGAGGACAGCCTGGCCTACAAAGCAAGTCCAGGACAGCCAAGGCTACACAGAGAAACCCTGTCTTGAAAAAACCAAACCAAAAAAAAAAAAAAAAAAAAAAGGGAAAAAAAATACTGTGGTCCCTTCTTAGACTCAGAAGGTAAATTTATAGCTTCTTCAGGCCATATCCTCCTACCTTTTCTTTAAAATCTACTAGGAAAAAAACCCAAAAGGTAAAATCCCTCGGGCTTCATTACCATGAGGAGGTCTCGTTATTCTCATGGGAAGAAATCTCTTGCTAACAGGAAGATGGCTTGTTACATTGTATCTTATTACTCTAGAAACAAGCATTGGCAGAAGAAATAAACAACTTTGTCAGACAAGGGCAGCAAACACCTATAATCCGGATACTGTGGAGGTGGGGGCAGGAGTACAGCTGTGGTACATGAGATCCTGCCCCAAACAAACAAGGCACTTTGTAGTAAATACTAACGACTCCATATTTACAGTAAGAGCGCACGTGTACCAAGGAAAAAAGTTCCATCTCTTTGGCTGAGTCCTTCAGCTTTTGCAAGTCGTATGGGAGATTGAAATGCAAGAGGAGGTGGCTCAGCTGAGGTTTTAGCTCTTCCTTGTCTGTCACATGCTGAGGCAGGACAAACGCAGCACCTGTTCTTTCTGGCCCTGAAAAGTAACCAAAATCAAGAACAAGAAAGCCAGTGAGTGAGGAGGAGAAACAGCAGCCGGCCTTGGAGAGAGCTGAAAGCAGGCCCCTGGCTGGAGCGGCTCCTGTCTCCCACGGAAATCTACATTTTGCCTGGCTGGGCTTTTCTTGACACCCAGTCCCCAATCCCGACGAGCTTTCTTTGGGGTGCAAGCAGTCCCCACGATCTCACAGCCGGCAGGAGAAGCCCACTAGACCTCTCGGGGACTATCTCGGTCCCCACCCCCTGCCCCACCTGTGGTCCTTGTGGCAAGTTTACTATGCTGGGGACAAATTATCCAGCACGCCCATTTGCTCTCCTGGCTAACTTCTCACACTAGACTTCTTGAAGAAATGGAGCTGCCTTCCTCCCCACGCCTGGGGTTGGCTGCCTGTCCAGGTGGTGCTCCTGAGCCATTCTGTATATAATGGGGATGTTTGTTATTCAAGAGCACTCAGCAGAAACTTGATCAGGCGTCTCAGCTGCTTTAACACAAAAGTAAGCACAGAGGGACCTCGAAATTGATCGTAGGACTGAATTCTCTGGTGGCTGGGGAGCACCAAACCTGAACGGAGTCTTAGAGGTCATCTCATCCAAAAGGCAATGAGTAAACTGAGGCCCAATGGGGGAATGTGCAGGACCATGTTAGGCCATGACAGAAACAGACCTAGAAGCCAGTCCACCTGTCTCTATAACAGCTAGTTATAAAGATGAGACCAAAATAAATAAATAAATAAATGAAATAAAATAAAATAAAAAAGACTCAGGTACATAGCTATTGTCTTCCATAAAGAAATTTAATATTAAATTGCAACTTATTGCAAAGATGTAACTTTTTGGTATCTAGGAAGATAATGGGACAAAACAGGTCTTATGTCAACTGGACACAAGCTAGAGTTGTCTGAAGGAAGGGAACCTCAATTGAGAAAATGCCTCCATGAGATCCAGCTGTAAGGCATTTTCTTGCTTAGTGGTTGAGCTGGGAGGACTCAGCCCATTGTGGGTGGTGCCATCTCTGGGCTGGTGGTCCTGGCTTCTCTAAGAAAGTAGGCTGAGCAAGCCATGGGGAACCAGCCAGGCAGCAGCACTCACTTCCAGGATCCTGCCCTGCTTGAGTTCCTGTCCTGACTTCCTTCCCCTGATGAACAGCAAGGAGGTGGCATGAGCCTAATAAACTCTTCCTTCCTCACCTTGATTGTTTGTTTGTTTTGGTCACGGCGTTTCGTTGCAGCAATAGAAACCCTAACCAAGACACAGTCCGCGCACACAATCACAACCCTCTTCTCCATTCTTCCCCAGTAAAGGCCCATTTCTCACCGGAAACACTGGCATCCACAGGACCAGGAGATGCAGAGTTAAGGTCGGTGACACAGGCAGTTTCTTTTTCCTTGCTGAGTTCAGAGACCTGCTTATCAGCTAGATGCTGCATCTTGGAGATGGGCAAATACTGGAGGGCCTAGACAGAGAAAACCCAGAGGGCAGAGGGCAGCCCAGTTTCCATGAGCTGCTGCCTTTCCTTGTGATAGGGAAGGAGGGAAACAGGCAGGTGGGGTGGGAGTGGGCATGTTTAGAAAACTTGCCCACTGAGAGAGGGTGGAGCCTGGAGACCCAATTGCTACCAGCCAGTCCTACAGTGGTCCTCAGGGGCTGTGTTACTTGTGCCTCACTTCTGCCCTGCTGCAGCCTCTGAGCTGTCCACCCGTGCTAGAAGGATCCTCTGCGCAGCATATTGTATTCTTTGAGTTGCTAATCTTTGTGTTGTTAAAAAAAAACAAGGAAGTCTTGACTTCAGAGCTATTCCGGGGAGTGCATCCTTTTTAGCCTGCCTGGGGAGCTGGAGTCTGTAGGAGAATTCTTGCTATATAAATGGTGCCTTGTGTTGGATAGAGTTGAGCCTTGGTCAGGATGCCTTTGTTTTGGCTCCACAGTCTTTGTGTCTCTGTCCCTTCTCTTTCATCTGCACCTCCTTTTTCAGCGAATCTGTTTGATATGTCCTGCAGGACGGGACAGGTGGTCATGCACATGAGTGGAAAAGGCACTACATACCACTCAGGGGTGCTCAGGGCACAAAGAGGAAGAGATAAGTCTTTTGTTGTTGTTTTTTGAGACAGGGTTTCTCTGTGTAGCCTTGACTGTCCTGGACTCACTTTGTAGACCAGGCTGGCCTCAAACTCACAGCGATCCGCCTCCCTCTGCCTCCCGAGTGCTGGGATTAAAGGCGTGTGCCATCACCGCCCGGTGAAAGAGTTAAGTCTTATGTGGAAGTCCCAAATTTAGGAGGGCAGGCTTGTGTTTTCATGTAACTGAGGGGAGAAAGAAGGATAGCCCACAGTGGCTGGCTGACTTTGAGGATGGAATGGAGTCCTGGAACACCAGGTTTCTTTTGGGATCCTGTAGCCTGATTTAGGGCCACTCCCACATAACCCCTGTCATCCCGTTACTCTCCCCCTGACCCCATCTCTGGCAGTGCCCCAGACTGGTAAAGCTATTGTACATATTCCACCACTGAGCTGCTAAAGCTGCCTTCCTAGTTCCTGTATTATTAGTCTGTATTATTTTCTGAGTCCAAGTTCTCACCGTGTACAAGGCTAACCTGTAAAGGTAACTTTTATTCTCCTGGCTCAGTTGTTGTCTGGGAGGCTAACCACCTCCTTAAGCTATCCTAGGCCTAATCCTGGAAGCTTCTGGCCTCCGTACAAATCTAACCTAGGCTTAAAAGGTTTTCAGCCTCTGAGACTTACTGCTTAATGAGCTGACCGTTACTTGTTCTTCCTGAGCTCTGGGCTGGCTGGTTCAACTCAGCTGTTCTGGCTCAAACTCTTCTCCCAGCTGACTTATTTAATCTGGCTTCTCTCTCGGCCCAGGATTGCTCTGCTTGGCCTCAAACTAACTCAGCAATCTGCTCTAATCTTCTGGCTTTTTCTCATTTTCTGTGTCGTTCTGTCTTCACCTGAGTTCTCTCTCTCTGCAACCCATCTCTCCATTACTGTCCTGGCAAAACTCCCTCCTCTCTCTGAAAAAACTGCCTCTTAAGTAGCTTCCCTTTCCTCTCTCTTCTTGTGAGAGTTGGGAGAATCCTATTCTGTCAAATCTTCTCTGATCCGTCACCTTTTCGGCCACTCAATTAGACATCACTTTCAAATATGGGTGCTTCCTTCTGCAAACTAACTTTACCTTCGTTTGGGATTAAAGGCATGCGCCACCACACCTGGACCCAAGGTTTTCTTTACCTGATACGTGCTCTATACCAGGCTGGCCTTGAACTCAGATCTGTTTGCCTCTGTCTCCTGGATTAAAGGCGTGTTTGTAATCTAGTCAGATCACACAGACCTGGAAGGTCTTTGGATGTGATCTCTTGCTAGGACAGCCATGTTCTGAGTTAACATTCCTCTCACTAACTTGCAACACACTGTGGAGCCCAGTTTGGCCTCAGATTCAAGATCCTCCTGACAAAGCCGCTGGGATTAGATAACAACACCACGTCTAGCTCCGCTCCTCCTTTTTACCCCACCCATTGTATTGTAATAGAAATGTACTCATCCCTCTTCCTGCCAGTCCAGGACTCTGCTACTTTCCAGCAAAGGCTAAGGCTTTGCTGTGTGGCCTGGGACAAGTATCCTGACATATGATTTCCCCATTAAGGCTGCCAAGTAAAAAAGCATCTGTAAATGGAAGACCATGACTTCTAGGAAACCAACAGAAGCAAGAACTGAGTGGTTATAAACCCGACTGTGAGGAGTACTTAAATAAAAAAAGACTTATTTGTTTTATGTATGAGTGATCTAGCTGCATGTACACCTGCAGGCCAGAAGAGGGCACCAGATCTCGTTATAGATGGTCGTGAGCCACCATCATGTATGTGGTTGCTGGGAATTGAACTCAGGACCTCTGGAAGAGCAGACAGTGCTCTCAACCACTGAGCCATCTCTCCAGCCCCTGAGAAGAATTTTGAAAGAACCAAATTGACAGTGTTTGCTAGGGAATGTTTCTCCAGACTCCAGCAACCCATCATTTTCTTGTTGGTACAGTGTGGGGCAGTGAACATCCCAAACCAGGTGATGTGGGGTCCACTGTGCCTCCTCTTCTCCCCTTCCCCTGAGGGCCTGTACCAGCACACTATGGTTCCTACTACCTGCAGGAAGTGGTGGATGGTCCTCAGAGAGTGCAGGTGGCACACAAACCACCTGGTGTAAATCGCCAGGTCGTCCGGAGTCATGAGGTTGGCAGGGTTGTTTTTTCCCATAAGGAAGTTTTCTCTAGCAACTGACAATCTTTCTGCTCTCTGAACTGCATCGTTGAACTCCTGCATGATGTAGCCAACCTGTTTCTGTTTAAAAGAGACACAAACCGAACACAGGCTGTTGGCAAACTTTGGTCTCTGTAATGCTATCTGGGTGTGGGGTAGGGGTGTCAAATAAGGAAATTTTTGGAATCCCCAATTCCTTCTACAGTTTGGATTCGATTGAGAGACACAGTGGTCACACCCTCCCCCAACTCCGAGGGACAGCAATTTGATAGTCAGTGCAGGAGGCTATTTGGTATGTGAGTATGGGCCAGCCTGGGCTACACAGTTAGTTACAGGACAGCCTGGGCTATGTGGAGAGTCCCTGTACAACAACAACAACAAAAGTAGGGACTCTTGTCTTCTCCTTCTTTGCGGCAGGACACTTGAGGAGGCATCCCCATTGGTTCCTTCCCTGCCTTTAGTCATGCATTTCTCTAAAATGGAAAGGCAGACAGTCACATGTGGTGACAGTTTGGGTGTGTCTTCAGTCTTGGGAGCTTGACTACAAATAGACCTCGAGAACTTGTTTGGAGGTTTTAACAAAGGAGTACAGTTACTTGTACACCCTTGACTAAAACTGGCCTCCTCTAAGGTCATCTTCAACCCAGCAAGTAGCTTCAGAGGACACACGGGGAACAGAGAGGAGAAGGACGTCAGGACCACCCTAACGACCAGGGAGGTGAAAGACGTGGCAGCCACATTGCCCTTTAAAACAATGGCAAGTTTGCTGATCATGTTGTTTCACTTAGAAAATACATATATCAGGCAACTGGAGAGGGTGCAGTGTTTAGTCATACTAAATGCCCTTCCAGGGCACCTGAGTTGGGTTTCCAGCACCCAAACCAGGCAGCTCACAGCCACCTGTAACTCCAGTTTTAGATGGGATCTGATGCTCTCTTCTGGCCTCCGTGAACACTGCAGTCATGTGGACTAACCCACATTCACACACACAATTTAAAATAAAAATGAAGTCGTTTAAGAATTGCATTTTAAGCCGGATCTTTGATCCCAGCACTCAGGAGGCAGAGGCAGGCGGATTGGTGTGAGTTCGAGGCCAGCCTGGTCTTCAAAGTGAGTCCAGGACAACCAAGGCTACACAGAGAAACCCTGTCTCAAAACCCCCCCCCCAAAAAAAAAAAAAAAAAAAAAAAGAAACAACAACAACAACAACAAAAAACAAAGACAAAAACAAAGACATACACACACATATATAGCTCACAGGTTCTGCTTCCGGCTTCCTACCTTGTAAAGAGGGTAGAGTTCTTCCATGGTCTTACTGGTCTGGCAAAGCCGCTTCCACCTCAACATATGCTCATATTTACTCTGGGCCAGCTGGGTAATTCTCTCTGTGTAATACTTTACCAACAACAAAAACAAGCTTTTACCAGATTATACTTACAGGACGAGGCTGGACTGAGTCTTAAGAACACTAATAGGTGAATCAGTCTCTGGCTACTTTGATACATGTTTTGTTGTTGTTGTTTGTTTGTTTGTTTGTTTGTCCCTATAGGGACACCATCGAATGAGGTCTGGCTCAGGATAATTTGAGCGTAAAGCAAGACCAAGTAGCTACGTGTCGGTCTCTGGCACCTGCTGCTGAAGGAGCTGGCCAGTTGCTCAGTCATCAGGGTGAGCTGTGGCCAGTGTACCAGGGTGTAAAGTCAAGCTGAGATTTTGGATTAAAAAGCTGAAACTATGGTGGGAGAAATGGCTCAATCAGTAAAATGCTTTACAGGAAAGCACAGAGACCCAAGTTCCAGCTCCAGAAACCATTTAAAAAAAGAAAGAAAACTAAAAAGAAAAAGGAAAAAGAAAAGGAGCAGCCGCCAGCTGTGACGGCACTCGAGAGAGGCGGAGGTGAGTAGGTCTCTGGGACTCACTGGCCACTCAGCCTTCCCTGGTTGGCAAATTCCAAGTACGAAATCCTGTCTCAAAAGAATACGGTAAATGGCACCTGAGGAGTGACCCTTGAGAGTTCCTGCTAGGAAACACACAAGCAGACACACGCATCCATGCATCCACGGACCCCGCACACATGCACATACTTAATGCTATGAGTCAAAAGTACATTACAGGTAAGATTATCAGGCCAGTGAGGTGGCTCTCTGGGTAGGGGAACTTGTTATGCAATTGAGACCGTCACCCCAGTGTCATCCCAATGTCACCCCAGTGCCATCGCGCCATATATACAGGTGGAAGACAGGAAGTAACTCCACACTGTTGTCCACTGACCTCCTCCTGGGCGCCATGGCACGTCCCTGCACACGCACACAGAGTACTGATAAAAAAGGAAAACACTAAGATTATGGCTTATAAAATCAGACTGAAAACCTTTGTTTATAATTAAAAATAGTTACATGCAGTGGCATGTTTCTATAATTCTAGCACTCAAGAAGCTGAGGCAGGGGGATTAAGGGTTTAATGCCAGTCATGCAAATGTCTTTCTTTTTTTTAAGTTAATCTCTTTATTTTCTCTCTGGTGATAAAAATAACACTGTCTGTGAAGAAACAAGTCCTGTCATATCCTTTCATCACAAGTAGAAATTTTGACAGGCTACATGAAGCAACTATTTCCTGGCCCTGCATGAAGACAACCATGTTGCCATGGTTCCCGGGAGTCAAGAACCCCATTCATGCTTCAGAGGCACAGGAGGAAAAGGAAACCCTGAGCTGAGAAGGGACCTCTCTGAGTTAAGGACAGAGAACTAGAAATGTGATGAACAGAGCCAGGGGGATTTGTAGGCCACAGCACCGGCGAGGAGGAAGCCAGGCAGAGAGAGGCTCCAGAAACCTGCATGGATGCTCACAGGTCTGCCATGGAGTACCTCGCCAGGCGTTCAGCAGATGTAAAGCTGCCTGGGACCTAAGCCCATCAGCTCTGGGGCTTTCACACAGAACTGCAGGATGTTCCCAGACCAGTCACCAGTGGCAAGGGTCTTCCCTGCATACCCGAGACATCCCGGCTCATACCAGGGCTTTGGTAACAATGACATACCACGCCTAGAGCCAAGATGTGTCCTAAAGACACTCAAAGCAACGCCTTGGAAGGAGGAAGTTGACCTGTAACTTAAAAGCTTGCCTATACAAAGTCCAACACTTGACAGGACATATAAAACATACAGTGTCCAATAGTGAAGATTTGATTAGATGTGCAAAAGAACAAGAAAATTATCTAAGGACAGAAGAAGAGTTACTGATGAGAAGATGAGAACTGACAGAGGCAACAAAATTAGCAAGCAAAAATCTTTAAAGGTCAGCTGGGCGGTGGTGGTGCACGCCTTTAATCCCAGCACTTGGGAGGCAGAGGCAGGCAGATCGCTGTGAGTTCGAGGCCAGCCTGGTCTACAAAGCAAGTCCAGGACAGCCAAGACTACACAGAGAAACCCTGTCTCAAAAAACAAAACAAAACAAAAAACCAAAACAACAACAACAACAAAACCAACCAACAAAACTTTAAAAGTCTTTTACAGTATGCTCAGCACATTCAAAAAGTGAAAACAAGCTCACTTGCCCCTTTTGCTGTCATGCTGAGCCCGACCCCTTCATGAACCTTGTGATTGATAAGCTTGTAGAGATGGCAACCAGCAGGCAACAGAACAACATTGGAATGGTGTTCATCCGAGGAAACAGCAGCATCATGCTGGAAGCCTTGGAAAGAGTCTAAACAATGTTCAGCAGAGGCACCCACATCCCTCCCCAAAGAGCCTGTGTGACTGTGATATAGAATTGGGTCCTGTACATTTTCATATGAAACTTTTTGCTAAATAAACTTTTGTGATACTCAAAAAAAAAAAAAAGAAAACAAAATGTGAACATATCTGGGAGAAAGTCTGGAAGGTTAAAAATAAATACATATTTGAAACAAAATCTTGAATGGACTGGATTAGAAGTAGATCTGAGTCCAGCATGATAAAAGTTGGTAAGCTTGAGCTGGGGCCATGGTGGCGCACGCCTTTAATCCCAGCCGAGGAGGCAGAGGCAGGCAGATTCTTGAGTTCAAGGCCAGCCAGAGTTATACAGAGAAGCCCTGTCTCAAAACACAAACAACCAATCAAAGAAGTTCAGTAAGCTTGAAGACATAACAATAGGAATTTCACACAATGAAGTACCAATAGCAAACAAAGATAAATCCAAAAGGGAACAGGATCTTGTCTTTATGAGGCAGTAAGAAACGCTTTCATGGATGTGCAATTGAAGTGGCTTAAAGAAGACGCAGGCAGAATAGAAGGTTTCGGTGCTGGGGATTGATCCCAGGAATGTGTGCGTGCTGCACTGCAGTCTATCACTGAGCTACACTCCTAGAACCCCATTTTTAAAAAGCTATATTTAAAGAAACAGTATTTAAAAGTTTTTTTTAAAAAAATGATAACACTCATGCTGGTTGTCCAGGGTGATGCAACACACAGGGGGTCCAGGCAGCCAGAGGGGGGGGGGGGGAAAGAATTTTTACTAAACAAAAAAGGGAAAAGACAAACAGCAAAAGGAGTTTAGTAAGCAGCAAAAGGAGAGAGAGACAGAGACAGACAGACAGACAGAGACAGAGCACGAGATGTGGTTTTGGGAAACACAATCTAGAGCAAGGAAAGAGAAGAACACTGCATTTCCCAGGCTAAGAATTGATTTCCGTTTCCTCCCAGGGCTGACAGGGCGGGGCTTTCACTAAGAAAGCAGTTCTTTCATTGCTACAGGGACAGCTTAAGCAGTACTCCTGCAGAGCGATGCTCAGCCAGTGAAGATGACTGCCGCCAAGGCTGAAGACCAGAGTTTGATCCCCGGACTGGTCCCTGGGGACACGGTAGAAATGAGAAGTCTGGACCTAGACCAGGGCAAATAAAGAGAGCTCCGAGGGTCAGAGGTTTCTCTCTGGTGAGATAATTAGCTTAGTGAAACAATCACCTTTCTGGAATCTTCTATAACCCCTAAAAGGAGACACAGAGTGCCAGAATACTGAGAGAAGCAGGTGTTTTCAGAACTGATTGCTCATTTGAGAGTCAGACTTTAAAATGTTTGAAGCCTATTTTGATGTTTTGAGTTTGGTTTTGCTAAGGCCTTTAATAGCTGAGCTATATTCCCCTTTGGCCCAAAAATGTTTAAAGTCTTAACAGATTTTTATTTTACATTGTTTATGCTTATGGGTGTTTTGCCTGAATGTGTGTCTGTGCACTGTGCACATCCTGTGCCGGAGAGGCCAGAAGACAGCATCCGATCCCCAGGAACTGGAGTTATAAACACTTGTGAGCTGCCATGTGGGTACGGGAAATGGAAGCCAGGTCCTCTGCAAGAGTAGTAAACGCTCTTAACCACTGAGCCACCTCTCCAGCCCCTAAAATGTTTAGTCTTTAAGTCCTTGAAAGAAGGTACCGAAATGGCCTTCCTTATGGATCAGAAACCAAACCATAGAGATGCTAACTTAGTCAGGGGGGATTGGCCTCCAAGGACAGTAAATCGCCTAGCTCTGAGCATATTTTACTGGGACTTAAACAACTTAGAAGGAGGTGAAAAGGTGATTCGTGAGCTAAATAGTTGGGCAGGCAGCTGCCAGACGTCACTGCTTCGCTAGGCAGTCACTGTTGTCTGTTCTGAACAGAAACGCACCGTGACAGTTAACACTGGTGTCCATATTTGAAGGCCTGGGCACTAATCCAGCATCTGCATTTATCACCAGCATGACTGCTATGATTTGGACCTTAAGAATCCCCCCCAAGGGCTGGAGAGATGGCTCAGAGGTTAAGAGCACTGACTGCTCTTCCAGAGGTCATGAGTTCAATTCCCAGCACCCACGTGGTTGTTCACAACCATCTATAATGAGATCTAATGTGCACTGTATACATAATAAATAAATAAATCTTTAAAAAGCAAAAAAGAATCCCCCCCCCCCAAATACTGTGTGTTGGAAGCTTGGTCCCCAGAACAGCAGTGTTCAGAGATGGGTCTTTGGCAAGTGAATAGATCAAGGTGGCTCAGACGTCATCAATGGATTAATCCACTTATGGATTCACAAATGAGCGGCTTGTCCAGGAGGGCCTTTGTTCTAAAAAGTGACCTCTCTGCTTCCTGGCAACCAAGAAGTGAACAGCTCGCTTCTTGCCCATCTTCCCATCATGGCATTCTGCCTACCGTAGCACAGCCAGGTGTGAACAAAAGTCACTGGAAAAGGAAAAGGAAATTGTACCTTGCATTGAGCACTGGTTGTCTAAGAAATCAGAACGTCAATGACAATAGAGAATTGGAATTTTGCAGCTCAAAAGCCTAATTACAATTTACCTTGAGTTATCTTTAGCTTCTATAATAGCCGTTCCTTTCCCACCTCTGTGTCTGACCTAACGGCATTGTGGCTGTTAGGTAAGTCCTTTGAAATGTGCACATAGATAATTAGCTTCCCCCAACCAAAAGGCTGAGAATGCCACCAGACAGCCTCCGGGCCCATAGCTGGGATTCCTGATTTGTTGTACCCTGCCTGCTGGAGGCTTCCACTGATCTATCTGAAGTGTCTCGATTCGTGACTTCTCTTTGTTAAGTTACCATGAGGACTTTATGGTGTGGTTACCATGTTGGAACCTGGAGTAGGACATAGCCTGAATCCATGCTTTTCCCACGCCGTGGTCACACATATCTGGCCCCAGAACAAATGACCTCTTAGTCTCTTTGAGGTGAGTGTTGTGAGTTTTGTACAAGTCACCCTCAGATGAAGCCTCCCATAGCCAGCCAAGAGACATCTTTCCTCATTTGAAAAAATAAATTAATAAATGCACAGTCCGAAAAGTCAGGTCTAACTCCAAGCACGAGAAAAGCAAAGAAAACTTCATGATGTATGTTATAATAAAACAGCTAAAAAATAATAAGAGTGTAAAACAGCCAAACAACAGGGATTACATTGTATTCAGGAATAGAATCCATTCAAGCCATGAAAGAGAGCAGCATCTTTAAAATAATGAATGATAAAAATGGTCAGTCCCTCGGGCTGGAGAGATGGCTCAGAGGTTAAGAGCACTGGCTGTTCTTCCAAAAGTCCTGAGTTCAATTCCCAGCAACCATATGGTGGCTCACAACCATCTATAATGAGATCTGGTGCCCTCTTCTGGTGGGCAGGTGTACATGCAAGCAGAACACTATATAATAAATATATCTTTTTTTTTGTCAGTCTAGAATTCTATACCAAGCAAAAATAGCTTTATAAAATCAGAGAAAAATAATTTTTTATAAAATAATGAACACATGTAAGAACGTGTCCCTGGCCGACGTGAAGCACAAGTGACATGAAGAAAGCGCTCCAGACAGACAGTAAAGAATATATATATATGGTTTTCACACTGTTCTAGAAAATTTTCAACCTTATCACTGTCGTCAATTGGGGCAGCATAATCCTTAGTTGCAGGAGGTTGTTGTGTGCGCTAGAGTGTTCAGCATCTTCTGTAGCCACTAGTAAGTAAGCATGAGAGGGCACCAGTTGTATATGTCCACTGCCTGGCCCCCAAATTCTGAAAACCAAGAACATTTCCAGACACTGCCCTATGACCTCTAGGAGACAAATATCTATTGTGCCTCCCCTTCCTCTCCCTCCACTGAGGACCACTGATATATGAGAATCAACAAGGAGTTCCAGGGGGAACAAACAAACAAAAACAGGCAAGGGAAGAGGTAGGAGGGCAGGGAAGGAAGCAGGAAGGGAAGGAAGGGAGGGGGGAGGGAAGGTGGAAGGAGGGAGGGAAGGTGGAAGGAGGGAGGGAAGGTGGAAGGAGGGAGGAGGGAGGGGAGGAGGGGAGGAGGGAGGGAAGCAGAGAGGGAAGAGGGAGGGAGGGAGGGAGGAGGGAGAGAGGGAAGGAAGCAGGGAGGGAGGAGGGAAGGAAGCAGAGAGGGAGGAGGGAGGGAGGGAGGGAAGCAGGAAGGGAGGGAGGGAGGGAGGGAGAGAAGCAGGGAGGGAGGGAAGGAGGCAGAGAGGAAGACAGTTGTAGGGAGAAAATTCTGAATGAACAAGATTTTATCTTGCAAACAGAATCTCATTATCCTTCATGATGAAGACTAACTGCTTACAAAAGAACTAACATTTGTGCGTGAGGGAAAGGACTCACAACACGGGCTACCTTAAATGAGTTCACAGAAGGACAGACCATTTGAAGGTTTGAAATGGTACATGACCATAGGAAACTGAGAAGCTACATAAAAGTTCAGGGGATTTTCATTGTCCTGCCACCTAGCATTAGTCATTCTTCTGTACTTTATTTGGCGCATTATCAAATGCACACACATAATTTTTAATTAATATTACAAGATATAATAACACCTTATGCAAAACATGAACATTTAATGGTAGAACAAGAGTTTATCAAGTAGCAATTTACGTTGTTTTGCTTTTCTCTTGTCAGTAGTAAAGCTGCCCCCCCCACTCCCGCCCCCTTCCTCCATCCCCTCTTACACTCTCTCATTAGAATGTTGCAGCAATTTGATGGAAAGCTATTTTCCCACTTTGAGTTATTTTCTCAAGAGAAGTTTTCAAGAATGTCTTCCTAGCCTTAGGAAGGTGTACGCGGTTTTCTTGCACAGACAGTATTTACTTAGACCCTCGTCAGTCTCTCAGCCTAGCAACTTAAAGCTGAATTTAGCCTAGAAAACAAAACGGTCTCTGCTAAAGAAAGCATTTACACCAAGTCTGCAAAGTACCCATGTCCAGAGCACCTGACTTGATCTACCGAAAAGCCAGCCTACTGACACATTTCCAATACACTTCGCGTGTGTTTTCAGATTGCAAGATGACCCCCCTACCTGCAGCAGAAGCAGAGGAAGATTGTCCGGCGTGTACTCTCTCCGTAGGCAGCTCTCTAGCTCCCTCTGCAGGACATCTGCCTGAATAACAAGGGGCTTGGACTCGGCCACCTAAACCCAAACACTGAGTTTCAAACATCCTTTATCTACCAAATTTCAAATGTCAAAAAATCCGATCTCTCTAAGGAGACAGTGATTTGCACTTTCCTAACGGTGACCAGAAGGAGTGACTGTTTTGATAACATCAGCTGTTTGCAAAATGGTAAGATTTTCTTGCGAATACTTCCCTAATTAGCAAAATCGAGTGTGCCCATCCTAAAGCCACCCATGGTCCTACTCACCCGGAGAGTTCTTTTCAGAGCCGCTTCCCGCTCGCGCCTAAAGTGAGCGACGTCCTTTGGTATTTGAACGGAGCTGCAGAAGAGTTTGACCAACAGAAGCTGTGGTTACGGAAAGCTGGTGGCCGGCCTGATCGCTCTGTGACTCTACCTAACCGTTCCTTTCAGGATGAGTGCATCACTCTGTCCCTTTGGGGGTGTATCTTGGTCAGACAGCTGATCTCTGCTAACCCTTCCCTTGGCCAGTTTCTTTCGCCTCTCAGAGTCTGTCCTCTGGTTTCTCCCAGGTCCCTACCGCAGGGTGCACAGAGGGACGCATGGTGAGTTATTTCCTCCGCACTTGTACTGTTTTCTGACAGTCAGTGTGCATATTAAGCCTTGCTGTTTCTTCTTAGTCGACACAGAAAATGTGTACCTTGTCACTGAAACAAAATGTTTTTATTTTTTATGTTCTTACTGGGTTATCAGAGGGTAGAAAGAACTCACAAACATCAAATGGGAAATACTAAAGAAAAAATTTTAACTAAATTTTCTTTCTCAGGAGCATGGCTGGACCCTGGGAAACATGGAGCAGCCATGGAAGAGAAGCTGCTCAAATCCAGGCAAGGGGGTCCTTTGTTCAGCCTGACAACAGATCGGGGTCAGAAGACCAGCACTGTCCCCATGGGGCTCAGCAGGCGATGCGAGGCTTGGCAGCACCGGAATGCAGGAGGACAGCATCCCAGAGCAGACCCCACACTCGCAAGATGGGATTTTGGCAGCCATCTGCAATATCATCTGGGTTGGTAACTGCTCACTTGGTCCCAAGAGTCCTCCACTAATGCTGTAAAATACACCGTTCATGTGTTCCCTTGTCAGAGAGTAGTCCTATTGAATACTAGGAGATTGGGAGTGTAGCCCAGTGGCCAGAGCACTCGTCTTGCATGGGTAAGGCCCCGGGTTCAGTCTCCAGAACTAAGGGACAGGAAGAAAAGCAAACTGGTGTTCTCACCTTGACAGCACAAATCCTAGAACTGAAGTGACACAGAAAACATTAGCATGGTCACTAGGCGAGGGTGGCCCAAGCCGACAAGACCCTAGGCCACAAGAAGCCTAAGCACCCACCTGGACACAGTTTCTGAAGCTACAGGTTAATCCATCACTTACCTCTTTTCCTAGACTGTGAATGGGGCAGGGGGCAGGGCGGGGGAAGACACACACACACACACACACACACACACACACACAGAGAGAGAGAGAGAGAGAGAGAGAGAGAGAGAGAGAGAGAGGCTGACAAAGAGAGACGCACACGTACAGAGACAGAGACAGAGAGACAGAGAGAGACAGAGACAAAGAGACTGACAGAGAGAGACAGACATAAAGAGACAGAGAGACAGAGACAGAGAGAGTCAGAGAGAGAGAGACAGAGAGGAAAAAGGGGAGGAAGGAGGAGGAGGAGGAAGAGGAGGTCTTGGAAGTAAAATCAGCCATCTATCATAGGTACATTGTTTTCTAAAGCTTCATGGAGCTGGGGAAGCAAAGACCGTCAAGAAAGAGCTCAGCTATTGGCTCGCAGTTACAGAAGGAGGCTTCCCTTGCGTTTGTGTCTCCTGTCCTTGGCACGCCCAACTCCGCTCAAGTTTTGCCATTCCTCTCAGTTAACCTCAGCGTTTCTGTGAATGACCTAAAAGAGGCCACTGAGCCTAAGGGACCAATCCACAAGAAAAGCTCATTGGTTCAGCAAATGTTCTTGTGACATGTATTTGTCCACTTATTCAGCAGTGCAAGGTCCAGGGCTTAGGGTCGGAAAAGAATGTAATTTAAAAAAAAAAAAAAAAAAAAAAAGAAGATAATTTTGTAAAAATAAAAAAGAAAAAAGAAAAGAAAAGAAAGGAAAGAAAGAAAGAAAGAAAAGATGGGTTGAGGGGATGGCAGAGTAGACCAAATGCCTGGCGTGCAAGTGTGAGAACCTGACAGACCCCAGAACAGACTCAGTGCGCATGTCATCATCCTGGCGCTCAGTGTGCGTGCCTGTATCCTGGCAGGTGGAGATGGGAGAGTTCAGGGGGCAGCTAGCCAGGCATACATAGACTTAGAAGACCTGTCTCAGAAAGGCAGAAGGTGAGGAGGACCGACACACGAGTGCAGCCTTCCTCTGACGTCTGGCCTGTGCTCACACGTAACACATAGGGATTCCAAAGAAAGAATGAGGAAAAGAAACATAAAAAAGAATGCTAAAGTGCTTCACCAAGAGTGGGTATTTATTTCCATTTATCCTTGGAACTAAAGCTACAATTAGAAAACAGCTAACGTGCACCTTTTAGAATTTAGATTCTTCCAGATGGCTACAGTGTAAGGTGCCTTAGGGTGACAGAGAAATACAGGTATCCTGGATTTTCCTTCACTGTGCTCTCAACGTCCCTTTAGAAACCTCCCTGTCACGGGTCACAACGAGGAGTCACTTGTCTGGTCCAAAATATCAACACTTGTCTCTGGAATTTCATAGTTTTCAAAATTGTGTGCATTGTCACCTGATCCTCATAATTTTATGTGGTAGGCGAGGCACGTTGGCCTTATTTGCAAATAAAGGACTAAGAGCCTGGTCCCGTGACTCCCTCCACCTGACTGCTCGATCCTTGATTTGCCCCAGACACCTGGGGCATGTGGAGTACCTGTTCTTAAGAACTAGCTTTGAAAACTGGGTGTAGTGTTGCATGCCTTTAATCCCAGCACTCAGGAGACAGAGGCAGGCGGATCGCTGTGAGTTCGAGGCCAGCCTGGCCTGCAAAGTGAGTCTAGGACAGCCAAGGCTACACAGAGAGACCCTGTCTTGGCAAAAAGAACCATCTTCAGAATGAAGTAGAAACGCTTGAAAGTACTGTGTCTGCCCCTGCTCTCCTTCCCACCCCACTGACCATCCACACCACACACCCTCAAACCAGCAAGCTTCTCATGTTAACAGAAATGCCCATGAAGGTCCCGAGTGGGAAACACTCAGTGGTCTGTCCCTTCTGCTCCTCTGAAGCAACTTGATGGCTACGATGAGCAGGAACCACCTACAAAAGCGCCCCTGACAGAATATTTCCCAGAATCCACTCCTTCTGTCTAGCATTATGTCAGCTTTCAAGTGTCTTGCCAAGGGTTTATTAGGTAAAATGAAAATTTTCATTTATATAGTAGATTCTGGAACCTAGAAAATAGCACAGTATTTCCCCATTTCGTTAGATAAGATCAACCTTGAGCTTCAGTTTGCCTTGATTGTTCTTGAAATACTAAAGGCACGCTGGGAAAGGACACATGCTCGGTGGCCCGCAGCGCTCTCAGCACCCAGATTTCCTCATCTGATCTTGGCAGCTAAGCAAGGATGGGCCCTGTTAGTACTTGGTATGGAGGGGAAGGCACTGGAAACCATTGTGCCATCAATCTGAGCTTGACATGGTGTCAACCGTCCTTGAAGAAAAAGAGCGGGCAGACGGAGCATGTAGGATGAGAATGGCAGCGCCGCCCGCCCCTCTCTTCCCCTCTCTTCCCCTCTCCCGCACACAGAGTTTACCTGAAGACGCAGCTGGCTGATCTGGGAAGGAGCTCCTGTGCTTCCAGCTCAGCCTTCAGCTCGCTCAGCTTTTCTGCCAGCTCCTCCTCCAGCAGCCGTACCCTTTCCGAGGAGGGGAGTTTACACGCACCGTCCAAGTTCATGGCTTCTATTTGGTGTTTTTCTGAACGCCTGAAAAAGAAGACCGTGAAGCTTTTGCAGCACTCTCTCAGCAAGCAATCTGGGAGGCTCGAACCCTCTCCGTATAGTCAGGCTAGGCTTTTTGGAAGGTGCTGCGATTGTTTGAATCGCACGTATGCGTGCATAAACGACGTGTGGGCACAAGAGCGAGCGTGCCACGGTGTATGCGTAAAAAATCAGAGGATGGCTTTGTGGAGTCCGTTTTTCTTTCCAAGCACCTTTCACATGTGTTCCAAGGAGAGCCGTCGGTCGTCCAGTGGTCAAGCTAGGTGGCAAGCTCCTTTACCCACAGACCCATCTCAACAGCCCCCCCACCCCCACTATTTGCAATGGAAGGATTGGCACGCTAAGATGTAATTTCTGCTGCAATTGCTGTCTAGCGAACAGTAGGGGAAAGTAGGTTAGAGTCCCCAGTGGCCACGCATCTTTGTTCAACTGGGCTAATCTTCAAGAATGTCTGCTCCCGCTTAGACCTCAAGAGTTGATTAACGGGAGAGGAGTGCTCCCTGCCCCACTTTCGCGGTGCTCCCTGCCCCACTTCCGCGGTCTCCACGAAGATCTGAACGACAGCATCTGCTGACTTCTAACCCCACGCCAGCCCACGCAGTCGTTTTCTTCCAGCCACGAGGCATCTCTCCACGAGTGGGTTTGAACACATGAGCCTGTGGCTCGGAAATAGGCCAGGAATGGAGAGTCTTAGCCTGATCGTGAGCCTTGCACATTTGGGCTTAGAAAATTACGCTCACTGCGTCAAGCATGTGTTCTTACTTTTACCTCCCTCTCCAGTCAACACTCCGATTTTACCATTGAGTAAAGATCGCTGATGGTTTCCCAACCTAGCCTTACTTGCCAAGTTCAGCATACTTGTTTGTAAAGTCTTTAGTGTTAAGACTTAAAAATGCAAGTTGGCAGCCTGGTCCACGAGTCCCGGGAGCCATGAATTGCAAGGGTTCCGTTACAGTTTCTGCTGCCTACAACGTGTCCTGGACACGGGAGTGACATCATATTACATTTAAACTTTTCCCCCTTTTAACGTTTCTAAGTTCCTGTGTCCTCCATTCTTTCATTTCTTCCTCCCTCCCTCCCCCAATCTCTCTTAGACAGGAATCTTCTCTGTGTGTTGTAGCTCCGGCTGTCCTGGACTCACTTTGTAGACCAGGCTGGCCTCGAACTCACAGCGATCTGCCTGCTTCTGCCTCCCAAGTGCTGGGATTAAAGGCGTGAGCCACCACCCCCCGGCATAGACAGGATCTTACTATGTAGCCTAAACTGGCCTGGAACTCACCAGCCTCCTGTTACGGCCTCCACAGGGCTGGAAACACAGGAGTTCGGATGGTACCAGGCTGGTGTATATTTCTGAATTCCTTTCGTTTATAGTTTCTCAAGCTAACCTGTTATTACCTCAATAAACAATTAAGCTATGGGGATGTTTTGTGCAGAGCCTTTCTTGGGGAGCCTACTTACTCTTTTTACGAATATTAAAAAATGGAATGAGTATCGTTTCAGACTAGATTGTAGACCTGCTGAGTCACACACACTTGCCCTGTTTGGCCCACCGCTGGAGCTTAATAAAATGCACTGTTATTGTCCTCAGCAAAGTCAAACGCTCTTTTGGAAAAGATTTGCCACTTGGCAGCATCCTTTCCAGTTGGGCAAACAAGTGAACAGCTGCTGTAACAGCTGCATCCCAGCCGCAGCCGAGGAGAAGGCTGACCCTGCTCCCAGAGGACAGGCACTCAGCCTGCACTTCCTGGGCAGTTTCAACACTTCCCAGCTCTGGATGGAGAACATTTAATCCTGTGCTGTTTACTTTCTTCGTGGTTGAGTGCAGTGTTCAGAAAAGCGACCTAAGAGGAGGACTGTCTGGCAATCGCCCGTGACACGGATGCAGCTCAGAGGAAGCCATGGCTGCTGAGCACCTGTGCCTAGCTTTAAACAGACTTAAAAAAACAGCTGTTTGTTTGTGGGAGGAGGGAGAGAGTGGCTAACAGGTACAAAGCACCTACTGTGTGCCAGGAAGCAGTAGGGCCTCTTTGGGTTTTGTGAAAGTGAGTCCCTTGAGTTACTTCAGTAGCATTCCTACTGTGTTTGTCATAAAGGTTTTATTAGACTCTGAGGTCCAAATCATGCCGGCTCTACGAACCAAGTCATTAAGAATCTCTTCTCTTTATTATAAAAACAGAAGGTATGCACTCAGGAGGCAGAGGCAAGTGGATCTCTGTGAGTTCGAGGCCAGCCTGGTCTACAAATTGAGTCCCGGTCAGCCAAGGCTACACAGAGAAACCCTGTCTTGAAAAGCCAAAAACCAACCAAACGAACAAAAAACAGAAGGCATACCTGCATTATTTCTTCTTTAAATTTTTGGGATAATTCACTTAAAAACATGTTAATTTTCAGTTTTCTTTATAGGAGGGGTTTCAGTTACAGGCTTGGCTTATTTTGTGGGATTTATTTATTTGTTCTTACTTTATACATATAGGTGTTTTGCCTGCATATGTCTGTGCACCATATACTTGCGGTGCCCACAGGGGCCAGAAAAGTTCACCCAAGTCCCTGGAACTAGAATCAGATAGTTGTGAGCTATCATGTGGGTACTGGGAATCAAACTCTGGTCCTCTGGAAGAACACTCAGTAGTCTTGACCACTGAGCTATCTCCCAGCCCATCCAGATTTAGTTTCTTAAAAGCTACATATGAGGGCTGGCGGTCTGGTTCAGCAGACAAAAGCACTATACAAGTCTGATGGCCTGAATTCAATCCCCAGATACACACAATAATATAAAAACTTTAAAAATATTCTCCATGTGACAACTCATATTGCCTATTTCATTTGTGCCTGAAACACACAAGTAAACAAAAATTGAAGGATAACTATCTTTTTGTTGTTGTTGTTTTTGTTTTGGAGACAGGGTTTCTCTGTGTAGCCTTGACTATCCTGGACTTTGTAGACCAGGCTGGCCTTGAACTCACAGCGATCTGCCTGCCTCTGCCTCCCAAGTGATGGGATTAAAGGAGTGCCCTACCACTGCCTGGCGATAACTATCTTTTTAACAGCTTAGTAGAGATATAATTTCCATCTTACACAATTAATTCACGTAAAATGTAGTCAGTGTCTTCATAGCTTTGTATACCCATCGTTTCTCAACTCTCTTACCCCAGAATTAAAGATCCAAGTTAGCCGGCTATGCTCTCCAGGCCACTCCCTCCCAGCAGTCTCCGCCCTCCAGGCCACGCCCTCTCAGCAGTCTCCGCCCTCCAGGCCACGCCCTCTCAGCAGAAGGCATCCATGGATTCCCCTTCTGTCACCAACATACATCTTCCCATTCTAGGCGTTTCGTATAAAGGGAATCATACCATACGAAGCCTGCTTTGAGTTAGCCTAACGTTTTAAAGACCCATTCCTGTTACAGCATGCGCTGACATGACTCCTCTTTTGTTTGTTTTTGAGACGAGGTTTTGCTATCTAGTCCAGGTCACACTTGACCTCTCCATTCTCCGCCCTCGGCCTCCCAGAGCTGAGATGACAGTCATGTGCCAGCACGCCCGCCCATTTCTTCATTCCTTCTCAGGGCCTGAGCAGCGTTCCACTGTGTGGCTGCAAGGCGTTCCACCAGCTCGTGGGCTGACGGGCTCCTGAGCTGTTCCCACTTGGGGCTGTTATGACGGTGTTCTGAAGATGCAGGTATTTGTGTGCAGAGGTCTTCGTTCCCGGGAAGTGCACATGCAGGAGTGGACTTGCTAGGTCAAATGTTAACTCTGCTTCAACTTTGTGGGCAACTTCCAGATATTTCCCAGAGTACCTGTGTGAGCTTATATATGCCTTCTGTAAGGTGTGAGGGTCCAGCTTCCCTGAGGACTTGCCAAACCTTGTTACTTTTTCCTTAAGCTACCACACTCCGGTGTGAAGTGATAGGATTTGCATTTGCATTTCCTGGTGGACACTGATGTCAACCATCTTTTTCATGAGTTCTGATGACTCCTTCCCTCCTCCCTTCTTCCTTTTCTTCTTCTTCTTGTAAGTATTCCTTTTTAATAATTCCACGAGCTGCCAGGTGGTGGTGGCACATGTCTTTAATCCCAGCACTTGGGAGGCAGAGGCAGGTGGATCGCTGTGAGTTCGAGGCCAGCCTGGTTTACAAAGGGAGTCCAGGACAGCCAAGGCTACACAGAGAAACCCTATCTTGAAAAATAAAACACCGAACAAAAATAAAAACAAACGCCCCCCCCAAAAAGAAACCCCAACCCAACCAAAACCAACCCCCCCCAAAACAACAACAACAATAAATATTTGCTTAATCTCATGGGCCATTTTGTATTTTCTTGACATTTTAAAGCCTCAATGTTGTAATGTGTATAGAATGCCTAAGGTGATATATTTTTACATTAATATTCATGATTTCTCAGGATTATCTCAGTCTGTTTGGGGAGTGTATCAATTCCATTAATGTTTTTTAAAAGGCCGATATATATTTAAGGTTACTTAAGTCTTTGGTTGACTCCAAGTCACCATTTGCTGTAGCTTTTAGATCTCAGATTTAATTTGCTTTTCATTTTCCAGCCCTTGAGATTATTATCATCTGCTTTGCAGTACCTCTTCCCAGCGCTGGGGGTCTAACCCAGGCCTTCACCCACACTAGGCGAGTGCTTCGCCCGTGAGCCGCATTGCCAGCCCTTAATGCGTGAGGTAACACACTGAGCTCTGTATGTTTCCTTCCAAGCCCTATTTTAGTTGAATTGCATAAGCTCTGACTAAAAGGCCTGCTGTGCAAGCACGAAGACCTGAGTTCGGATCCTCAGCACCCACGTAAATGCTGGGAAGATACTGCAGCCTGCCTATGATTCCAGCCCAGAGCAAGCTAGCTAGCCGGGCTAGCCATATCAGCAAGTTCTGGGTAAAGTTGAGATAACCTTCTTCAGTGAATACAATGGAGAACAACGGAAGAATACTCAAAAGCAATGTCAGCCTTGGGTCCAAACTGCAATCTGACAACACCCATATGCCCCCTACATGTGAATGTGTGTGTGCGTGTGTGCCTGCATATACACACACACAAGCACACGTATGCGCACACACTTAGTTCTGTCCTTTAGGGATTTTAGTTTGCCTCTTTAGCATCTTGCATCACACAGCTTAAAACAAAATATGGCCAGTGTCTTAAGAGGAAAACACGCCACATATTTTCCAGTGACTTCAACCCCCGAGGGTGGGTGGGTTGAGACAGGGTTTCTCTGTGTAGTCTTGGCTGTCCTTGAACTCACAATGATCCACCTGCCTCTGCTTCCTGAGCGCTGGGATTAAAGGCGTGCGCCACCACGCCCAGCTGCTATACAAAGTGAACTGTTGCTGCTGACTTATCTAGAACTACATGGGCTGCCCCTGGGAGAAATCTGACAAGCTCTCGGACAACTTCTATTCCTCCTCTCAAAAGAAAACAAAACTCTATTTACAAATGAGCCAGGTCAAGATGTGAAGGGGGGAAAAAAAGATCTCTGTGGAAACAAAAATAAATAAATAAAAACGATAGTAAGGCATTAGTAAATCTATGTAATCCCAGCTCAACCCACATCCGATTAGGCAATCACAGGCATACCGCCAAGGTGTTGGCATCCAGGAGGCTGAGGCAGGAGGATGCTGAGGTCCAGGCTGGCTTCTGCTACACAGTAAGACCTTCTCTCAAAAGACAAAGTTTTGTAGCACTAAAGGAGAAGCAAGGAAGAGGAAAAGGAAGGAGAGGGAGGGAGGGAGGGAGGGAGGGCAGAGACAGAAGCAAGAAAAGAGGGAGAAGAGAAAGCATGAGGAAAGGAAGGAAGGAAAAGGGGAAGAGGAGAGGAGAGGAGGAAGGAAGCTCCAAAGGCCCCAGAGCCCGGAAGATCGCTGGGATTCATCTGTTAGGTGAAAGTGTGCTTCTTTGGAGCTACTCTGTGTCTCTCTGGTTCTTACCCAAGAGAGAGTTTGACTTCTTCCTGCTCTGGTAACGTTTGCTAACTTCTGGAGACACAACTCGTTGCCAAAATCAAGTCTGCGTGGGATGATCTCAAGACCTAGCAGGTAGAGGTCGGGAGGGCTGTTGTCCCACAATGCACAGGGCGGCACCACACTGAAAGAAACAGCTTGCTTACAAATGCCAGGAGTGAAGATGGAAAGACAGCTGACCCCTCAAGACTGCCCTCTGACCTACACACACACACACACACACACACACACACACACACACACACACACACACACACACGCACGCACACAGCAGGTAAGCCAGTGTGATCTACATAGGGAGTTCCACGGCGGCCAGGGAGGGCTACATGATAACACCCTGTCTGAGGGCAGAGGGCGACATGAGGTGACTTCCTCTATCAATCTTCCATCTTAATTTTTGAGACAAACGCCTTCCATTGAACCCGATGCTCATCATTTTGGCTAGGCTAGCTGGCCAGCAAGGGGGGCGGGGTCCTGTCTCTGAAACCTTGCCCCTGCTCTAAAACACATGTTATAGTCTGCTTTTGTGTGGGTGCTGGGAATCCAAACTCAAGTTCTCTTGCTTTCACGACGAGCGCTCTACCCACTGAACCATCTCCCCTGCACCGAAGAGGCCGTCTTAGTTACGCACGCTCAGTCAACACGAGTAGTTGCTGCTTAGAACCTGAGCCCTACCCAACCGGTGGTTCATAGGTTTCTTCATGTCCAGATCCAGCGTGCTGCCTCCACACGGACAATCGCGCTGGGGCCAGGGCTGGGCCTGGGTATGCTGGTAGAAACCTTTAATCCCATATCTTGGGAGGCAGAGGCAGGCAGAGCTCTGGGAATTTGAGGCTAGCCTGGACTATATCGTGAGCTCCAGGACAGCAAGGGCTACGCCGTGAGACCCTGGCTCAAACACAAGCAAAACCCCAAGAGCCCTACTCTCTTGGGATTCCCAAAGTCATTTGGCAGGGGTGAGGGCTTAGGGGGGGTTGGTAGGGGTGGGGGTGGGGGAGTGAGGGGGTGGGATGGATCTTGATGACTAATACCAGAACACAGACGTGAGGTGGGGTGGGGGTGAGGGTGGGGTTGGGAAGGTCTTACTAATCTTTGGGACAATTCACTTATAAAATCGTTTTTGAGAGATTCCAAGTGTGCCTGCCTGCTCTCTGTCCCTCAACCTTTGCCTCTGTGTTTATGTTCCATAAAATGTGGCATTGTTTGAATATCTGAGATTTTTGTGGGGATACTCAAAGATTTTTTGAATGAGTAAGTAAAGGAAATATATTTTTAAAAGTCCAGCCTTATGCTGCCCTAATATTTTTAAAGAATGTTAGAATGCTAACACCCATTCTAATAAATATAAAACGTGGGCTCGTTTTCTTATAAAAAACCTAATTAAACATAAAATTTTTCCTAATTTTTAAACTAACAGCAAGTTAATCATTTGGCAACCATTGAGCAAAATTTCAATGCCTGAGTAAGTTTTAGAGACAAAAACAAAACAAAACAAACAACAACAACAACAACAAAAAAAAAAAAAACCCACACAAAAAACTGGATCATTAACTATAGGTTTGATATACCCTTTTGTTTTTAGACAATGTATGTGACCACAAGATAACAGGGAAAATTTAGTCTAAATTTTATATAAAAGTAAAAATTTAATTTTGTCCAATTATGTAAGACTATGAGAGAAAAAGTATTAAAGACAGGTGTATGGTATAAACAGAGGCTTAAGGGGTAAATGAATTTGTTGTCTGCATTTGATGTCTTCAGAAAAGGAAGCTGAAAGCAGGATAAGACAGACTTCATAAAGTTGACTAAACGAAAATCAATTTATTTTCACAAGATAAAGAATTATGAATCCTATTCTATGAAATATAGAGAGTATTTCAAAAGAGTTAAGCAAAGCACATGACTGTATGCCTGTGATCCTGGAACACGGGCAGCCAAAGCAGGAACCTGGTGAGTTTCCAGGCCAACCTGGCTACACAGAAACCACACACAGACACACAGACAGACAAACAGATGCACACAAAAGAGAGAGAGAGAAAGAGAGAGAGAGAGAGAGAGAGAGGGAATAAAACTAGGTTGGCTTTCCCTTTGGCTAAACTAAGAACTCATTGCTGAGTATAGAATATATTTACTCAGGGCAAACGCAGTGAAAAGTGTTCAGTGACTAAATAGCAGAAAGTTCTTTCCTGCCTAAGTACATATGAGGGGCTGGAGAGAGCTCAGTCAGTGAGAGGATTGCTGAGTGAGCAGGAGGATCTGGGATCAAATCCAGGACACACATAAAGCCTCTGGCATGGTCATGCGCGCCTTTAACCCCAGCACTGCAGGCGTAAGGGCGAAGACAGGAGGACCCATAGCCTGCCTCCAAATTCAGTGAATACCCTGTCTCAAAGGAACACCATGGAAAGTGATACAGTGGGACACTGGGCACCATTCTTGGCCTTCACACACACACACACACACACACACACACACACACACACACACACACACACAAACACACACACACACACTAATATAATAACTGTTAAAAATAATTCTTTTCTTTTTCTTTTTTTTTTTTTTTTGGTGTGATTTTGAGACAGGGTTTCTCTGTGTGCCCCTGGCTGTCCCGGACTCGCTTTGTCGACCAAGCTGGCCTCGAACTCACAGAGATCCGCCTGCCTCTGCCTCCCGAGTGCTGGGATTAATAAAAGTAATTCCTATTGCTAGAGGAAACACTTCAAATCAGAGGCACAGGACTGGCGTCGAGGAGCGCAGGGAATAAGAGCAAGGAGGTAGGTGGGATCTCATGAGCTTACAAAGGTTCTCCTCTGCATCGTGGGAAACCGCTAGGAGACCGAAGAGGGCCTGGCGAATGGGAGAAAAGCTTTGCTGATTATGCATCTGAATGCAAAGACTAATATCCAAAATGCATAAATAAATAAATAAAACAAAAAACCACACACACCGTTCAGTTCCTAAGTGGGCAAGTGAATTGAAGAAATACTTCTCGAAACAAGAAATACACATAGCCTACATATTTAAAAATATTAAGCATCCTTAGCCATCAGGAAAATGCAAACCACAGCTACTTTTTTTTTTTTTTTTTTTTTTTTGGTAGTTTTGTCCACTTTGTCTTACATAGCTTTAATTGTCACATTACCCAGCCTAGAGTCACCTGAGAAACTTCTCAGGTGGCTGTCCAGATCAGAGTAGCCTGTGTCTGTGGGGGATGGTCTTGATTGCTGACTGATGTAGGAATGCCCAGCCCACTGTGGGTGGTGCCATTCTTTGGTCAAGTGGTCCTGAATCTATAAGGAAGCTAGCTAAACATGAGTCTTGAGTGAGCCAGCAAGCAGTATCCCTCTGCCTTGCTCCTGCTTGAACTCAGCCCTGACTTGCCTCAGTGATGAACTTTAACCTGGAAGTGAAGCCAAACAACCCGTTCTCCTCTTCGTTGCATTCAGCCGGAGCAGTTTTTATCATAGTAACAGAAAGGAAACTTGGGCACGCCTCATCCGGGCCAAAATGTTTATCATCAAGAAAGTAACCATGGAGGACAGGGTGAGAGGGAGCACTTACCTTCTGCTAGTGGGAGTACAAATTGAAGCAGCCATGTGGCGGCTCACCCCAAAATAATAAAAACGACCACAGAGCCTGGCTTTACCAGCCTGGGTGTATCCTTGAAGTTGGCATAGCATAACCACCAGAGGCATTTGCTTACTACACCACTGCAGCACTCTTCCGCAGCCAAGTAAAGGAACCAGCCTCGATATGCATTAAACAGATGGGTGAAGAAAGTGTGGCACACATACACAAGGGGATTTCATTCAGAATCGAGTCATAAGGCATGAAATTACGTCATTTTCAGGAAAACACATAGAACTGGAGATGATCATGTTAAGTGAAATGAGGCAGACTAAACTAACAGTATGTCTTCCTTTCAAATGTAAAATCTAGATTTGGTTATATGTATATGTGAACGCACACCATACATACCATGTACACATACTACACACACACATCATACACCACACACACACACACACACACACACACCCTCCCACACACACATACTGGAAGGCCAGAGGAGCTGGTTCTGATGTCAGTAAAGGATGGAAGCTGTAGTTACATTGATAGAGTAGATGCACTTGCCAGCAAGGGGTGAAGGCTAGGAGGCAAAGGGAGACAGTCCCTTCCCCACCATGTTATATTTGGGCTGCTGACCAGAAGATGCCACCAGTCTGGTGAGGGTCTCCCCTCAGGTAATCCTCCCAGGAGACGCTCTCACAGGCCTTGCAGGGACTTGCCTTTTGGTTGATTCTACATCCAATCAAGGTGACAGTCAGGGTTAACCACCACAGAAGATTGTTTGGGGGAAGGAAGGGAAGTAGTGGGAAGGAGGGGATCAGAGAACGGGGCATATGAAACATATAGTGACATACATATAGGAAAGTCATGGGGCTGGAGAGATGGCTCAGTGGTTAAGAGCCCTGCCTGCTCTTCCAGAGGTCCTGAGTTCAGTTCCCAGTGACCATATGGTGGCTCACATCCATCTATAATGTAATCTGATGCCCTCTTCTGGCCTGCAGGTGTACATGCAGTCAGAACACTGTATACATAATAATAAATAAATAAATCTTTAAAAAAAAAAAAGAAAAGAAAGAAAGTCAGAAACCCATTATTTTGTAACTAAGTTTTTTTAAAAAATAAATTCTATTTAAAGGGAATATTTTGTACCCAGGTGACAATTCATGAATTAAAAGAACTTGGAGATTCTGTTTTATTTTGTTTTGTACTCTCTCTCTCTCTCTCTTTCTCTCTCTCTCTCTCTCTCTCTCTCTCTCTCTCTCTCTCTCTCTCTCTCTCTGTGTGTGTGTGTGTGTGTGTGTGTGTGTATGCATGGGTGTGCAGGTGCAATGGAGGCTAGAAAAGGACATCCAATTCCCTGGGGTTACAGGAGGTTGTGAGCTGTCTGTTCAGAAGATAAGCAATAGCTCCCAGATTAATTAATGCATGGTTTCTTGAGACAGAGTTTCCTCTGTGTAGCCCCGGCTAGCCTTGAACTCACAGAGATCCACCTGCCTCTGCCTCCCAACGTGCTGGGATTCAAGGCGTGCAACACCACCACCAGGCTTATTTTTAAAAGTGTGTATGCATGTGTATGTGCACGTGTGTGTATGTGCACGTGTGTGCATGTATGTGTGCATGTGTATATGTATGCATGTACATGTGTGTGCATGTGTGTGCACGTGCATATGTGTGTGCATGTGTATGTGTGTGCATGTGTATGTGCATGTGTGTGTATGTGCACGTGTGTGTGCATGTATGTGTGCATGTGTATATGTATGCATGTACATGTGTGTGCATGTGTGTGCACGTGCATATGTGTGTGCATGTGTATGTGCATGTGTGTGTATGTGTGTGCATGTATATGTGCATGTGTGTGTGCAAGCCCTTGGAAGCCAGAAGATGATGTTGGATTGCCTGAACCTAGAGTCACAAGCTGGTCTTCTTTGGGAGCATTACGCTCACCCTGGGCAGGGGGTCCTGGGTGCCATAAGAAAGCAGGTTGAGGAAGGCACTAGTTAGCATCCCTCCTTAGCATCAGCTCCAGCCCCCGGGTTCCCGCCCTGACTTCCCCACATGGAGTAAAGCACAAGGTGAAACAAATCCTTTCCTGCCTAAGTTGCTTTTGGTCGTGGTGAGTTCTCACAGCAACAGAAGTCCTAACACAGCCCTGAGTCAAGGAAACAGCTCAAGGGATCTGTGCAGCAGGAAATCTGGAGGTAAAATGGACACTTGAGGGAGAAGCCGTGAGAGCAGCCGTGGACCTTCAAACTCCAGGGTCAGAAGAGAAAAGAGCCCAGCAGAGAGGATCAGTGCAGCTCTAAAACAAGGCCAGGCTTCTAGCTCCTGGAAGGTGACTTTCAAGTTCTTAGAATTCTCTGCCTGATCGGAGTGTTTCTGTTTTCCTGGGGCCTTTGGCTATGGCAGAGAGGCTAAGCTAACAGTGTGATTTATGGTGGGGAAATGGGTGGTATCGGCTTGACCGCAGGTGGGGCTGGATACTTGAAGGTCAGCTACACAGGCTGCAAGGCTTGGCCATGTGGCTGATGCACCAAGGCGTAGAGGCGCTTCCTCTTGGTAAAACTCAGAGACCGCTATCACAAACAAACACTGCTGGCAAATGGAAGGCTACAAGCTTGAGTCTGACCGATGGTATCTCTGGCTTATGTGGCTTTGGGGGCGAGGGAGGTTGAGACACAGATTTCCTGAGTAGCCTTGGCTGGCCTTGAACTCTTCCTGCCTCAGCCTGCAGAGTGCCGGGTTTACACATGTGTTCAACCACCACGCCAGGCCCCTTACATGCAACCACCATCAGTTGGTGATTTTGCCCTATCCTTTGCCTCTAATACTCTGTATTTATGAGCATGACGCTTCCTGGGTTCCCGGAGTCTTGCTAGTAAACCACCAGCCGGAAGATGATCTTAGGGCATCATCCGAGGCAAAATATGATGCAAAATAGCTATAAAAAGTCACTGTGACCAGTTCATTCTTGAGGCGAATGAACCTTATCTCTCTTTACACTGCACCCCAATCTGGGCAATATTTATATCTGAAGATATAAATATCTAGTTTAGATAGGGTAATCATTTGAACTTTTTTTTTTTTTTTTTTTTTAACGGTGAAGAAAAAAATCAGTTTAGTGGCTTTGGTAATTCTGTCAGTATTTTTATTTTAAATTTGTTAACTCTGTCTTTGGACTCCTTTATATTATCTCTGCCCAGAAACCATCTGTGTGTGTCTGTCTATCTATCTATCTATCTATCTATCTATCTATCTATCTATCTATGTGCAAAGCTTGTATTTGACAAACTCGGTAGCATTCATAGAAGCAGGACAGGCCTCGATCCACTCTTGTCATTTTTTTTTTTTTTTTTTTTTTTTTGGTTTTGTTTAGTTTTGTTTTTTGTTCAGACAGGGCCTTGTTCTTCTGTCTGTTACAGATTAAGCTCGGTGATAGTTTTCCTGTGGCGGAATTCCTGAAAAAGTCAGTTCAAACACTGGCTTCGTTTCAGAGGCCTCTCAGCCTATGCTCAATTGCCCCAACCACGGTGGCTCTGGGGTGAGGCCGAATGTCTGAAATATATATATATATATATATTTCCCGCCCCCCCCCCGCCCCGCCCAGAATATGGTCATTTGAACCGGCAGTATTTTAGTAGATCTGATGTCTAGCCTTTTGACACAAGGACATCATTCCATATCTACAAAGTTGGCGACTGAGGACAAAACGATCATAAAATAAGTCTACCCACGCATTAAAGTTGTAGCCTTGTGCCTGGGAGCTTGTTATGGTTTAGAACTGCAGTTGTCCCTAAAACTCCTGTGCTGAGCGTGGTCCTTGCTGTGGTTTGATTACGAAACGTCCCCTATAGGCTCATGTGCTTAAACACTTAGTGCCTGGTTGGCAGTGCTGCCTGGGAATATTGTGCAACGCACAGTTCAGTCCTATGGGAGGAAGTAACTGCTAGGGGCGGCCTGTGAGGTCTTATGACCAGGCCCGTGTTGGCTCTTCTCTGCTTCCTGAATGTGGATTCCGACCATCAGCCAGCTTCCTGTTCCTGGTACCATGCCTTCATGGACTCCATTTCTCTGGTTCTGTGAGGCACGATAAATCCTTACTCCCGAAGGTTTTTCTTCAGCGGACTTTTTCGCAGCAATGGGAGGACACCAAGGCAGCCCTCCCCCCCGATGCAGGGGTGCTCAAGACATGGGGGCCTTGAGAGGTGACGTCAAGGGAGAAATCCATTTGTGGATGTTGGAGCAGGGAAAGGCTTTGTTATAAATGTGAGCTCTCTGGACTCCCTAGAGGTCACAGCTGAGCAGCTTGCTCTTCCACCACAGCCCCCATCCTAGAGCCACCGTGCTTGGGGCAAGTGAGCACAGGTTGAGAGACCTCTGAAACGAAGCCAGTGTTTGAACTGACTTTCTCAGGAATTCCGTCACAGGAAAACTATCACCAAGCTTAATTTGTAAAGGAGAAAAAAACAATTCCCTGTCTGAACAAAAAGCAAAACTAAACAAAGCCAATAAAAAATGCATGACGAGAGTAGATCAAGGCCTGTCCTGCTCCTATGAACGCTGCCAAGTTCGTCAGACACAAGCTCTGCACATAATAGTGGGCTACTTTTGAGAAGACCAGTGCTTTTGGGTTCAAGCAGCGGCAGATACATCCCTTTCTAGGAAGAACGTCTTTCTACTCAGGACTGGATTTCTCAGCTTTACATTAGCAGCTTGGCTCAGTTCTGGGAAAGCTGAAGGCCATGATGTCTTTCACATGCTCAGGCGTGTTAATATGCAGGACACTGATGGGCTCCTGCGTATATCACATCTCTGAAAATATCTTAAGGCTGTAAAAGATACTTTTGATAATCATCCACAAAACCATAAGCATTCTATGGGATTCTCAGGAGAATTTTTAAAATGTAATTTTCAGTGGGTTTCCAAGACGGCTTGTATTTTAAGTAACACAAACAGTGATGAAAAGTGAAGTGCTGTTAAGCCAGCCAGGATATTTTGGACAACTGCCCTGTAAACATCAGTCCTGTATTTCAGGCGAGGAATGATTCACGTTCTGTACTTGCTCAGTAATAGGTTTTTCCAAGAAGTGCCCTACAATTCGTTGTACATTCAACTTTAAGGCAAGCCAATAAGAAACAAACACGCGGAACACGTCCACTTGAGCCTGAGTTCACGGACTTACAAGCAGCAGTCTGGTCAAGAGTCTGTTTTCTTTTTTTTTTTTTAGCAATGATTGGAAGGTCTGTCTTGCTTTAAACCCTCCTCTCATAAACACTAAGATCTCTTAAAGACACACCTTTTGGTGTGTGTGTGTGTGTGTGTGTGTGTGTGTGTGTGTGCACATGCACCACAGTATGTGCATGGAGGTCAGAGGACAATCTGTCGGACTTGGCTCTCTCACTGTACCATGCAGACCGCAGGGGATAAACTTGTGTCATCAGGTTTAGTGGCAAGCACCTTTCCCTACCGAGTCACGTCACCAGCCCAGATCCCTCTCTTTTACTGCTTAAGCAACCTTAGAGTGACGAACTGCTTCTAAGTGGGCAGGGCTAAGAGCATCACTCTTGTGCTCAGTTCTCTACAGCAGTTCTTCCTGCCTGGCCACAGAATTAGAAGGTAGAACTAAAAGCCACAGAAACACAGGTTCCCTCTTAGGAGGTCCTCAACCAAGCTACTTGTCTTTTCCACCTACCCATGATGGCAGTCCAAGCGGGTGGACTACTCAGCAAAATGTCACGCTTGTCAGGACTGCTACAGGGGCGCCGTTGCAGGCTTTTCCTATGTTGCTGACTGTTGCTCCCAATGTCAAAGACAAACTTTGCCCGTTTCAGACTGCAGACAGGCACAGCGTAAGTCTCGTCTCTTCAGGGATTATAAAACAAAACATAGCACCCACAGAACCCTTGCTGTAATGAGAGTTTTGGGGTTTTTTTGGTTTGTTTTTTTGTTTTTGGCTTGAAATGGTCTACATTTTATTACTGGACAAGCCACACCCCCAATTTAGATAGGACTAAGTAACCCCGGGGTTAAAAATGCTGAACACCATCTGGTGGGATGGATTGATTCAGTATAAAACCTCAGTCTCGCCACTCTGAATCCTTACAGTCCCAGCTTCGCTCTCCTCCAGCGTCTTCTCTTGGAGTTGTACCTGATCTTGTCACGAGTTTTCATCCCAATCCATTGAGAAATAGGCCAGTTTTGCTTTTGTTTCTTGGCCAGGAATCGCTTGACTCTGAAAGTCTTATGAGAAAACATGACGAGAAGCCGAGTTTGACGCATAGCACGTGATGGCAGAGGAAAGGAGAAGAGCAAGTTTTGGTTTCTTAAAAACCCCAGGTATGTCCTGTAAACATGTTTTTGTTTAAATCCCAGTGTGGGATATGGGGCTGCTTCAGATTGTCCACAGCAGCTGACTATGTGTGTCCTGTGTGCTCTGGCAGGGGTGAGATTTTGCCAGCTGAAGATAGTTTACTTCTGGGGATCCTAGAGAGGGTCTAAAAAGATCAGAGCACCAAGACAAAAGGTGCGGCTGTTTCTCCTGCTGTTGCTGGTTGTTAAGTGGTTAAAAGAAAAGAGACAAGAAGACTGTCTGACTAGATGAAGATTGGGTTTGCCCCGAGGAACTCAATTCCATTCTCCTAATTGGCAGGAGTAGTTTACAAAGATCTCAGCACCCCCTCTTCCCACTAACCTTCTATCTCTCCTACCCGGTGTTGGGGTGCTGAAAGGGATAAGGGTAGAAAAGGGTGGTAGCTACATGAACCTAAATAAAGTAAGGTAAGCAAATATGCTAACACCGGCTCTCGCTCAGAGGGGTTCAGCCACTTGTTGAATAGTCTGGGTTGAATTTATTTATTGGCCTACATTAGAAAAGCAGTCTTTCTCTGATGTTGGTTGGTGAGTGTTTGAAAATCACATTGTGTAAACCAGGAAATCCAAGAGTATTGGCTAAAATGGGTTTCCATCTGTAAAACACACCAAACAGATTCAAGTTTGCACATGTGGGCTAACCAATAGACTGCCACAGCCAGAGGAGGATTCTGGAAGCATTTCTACTCTGAAGTGGCCAGCCCATGTTCAAATGCATTCTCACTGAATGCTTATGAAGAGCCAACTTCTACTTCACTAATATGTTGGACTACATTTATTTTATTTTTAAAGAAGGATTTTCCTCCCTTTTAAGATTTATTTATTATGTATACAGTATTCTGCCTGCATGTGTGCCTGTAAGTAGAAGAGGGCATCCAATCTCATTACAGATGGTTGTGAGCCACCATGTGGTTGCTGGGAATTGAACTCAGGACCTTTGGAAGAGCAGCTAGTGCTCTTAACCTCTGAACCATCTCTCCAGCCCCTTGGACTACATTTATATAACTCAGGGACACAGCCTGTGTTTAGCATGTCCAAGGCCCAAAATTTGGTCTTCAGGACCATGAGAAAATTAAAAAAGCATATAAGTAGACCTCTTTATTTACAAAGTTTCAAAAGCATTATGCACCATGTGTAAAGCACCGCGGCACCACTGATGTCGGCATTATTTAACAGAGCTGCTTGTAACTCAGCACACTGAGAACCCACCTCCAGGATATGATTTGAGGGTTTGAAAACAGACTTGAACCAGTCAATGAGGTTAAAAGGTGAGGAAACTGATTGTGGCTTAAATGCATAAGAGAAGTTGTCAACCATTTGCATAATTCTGTGCAAGCCAATAAGTGACCTCTGGGACACACACACACACACATGTGCGTGTGTGTTCATAGCTCTAGCTGTCCTGGAACTTGCTTTGTAGACCAGGCTGGACTTGAACTCACAAAGATCCACCTGTCTCTGCCTCCTGAGTGCTGGGCTTAAAAGTGAGCATCACAATACCCACCCTATTCTTTCAGTTTTTATCTAAGTCATTAATGTTTACATTTTTCCCCAACACATTTTCCTTAATGTTTCACACCTTGATTTTCTAGTCATGCCTTTGAATGTGACACTGCTACAGGACTAGCTGTGGACATGTTTGAAATACTAAACAAAACAAAAAATTAACAAGCCCAGTAAGAGGAAGACCAGTGCTGCTACCAGGAAAAGAGCAGGTGGAAACTACATAAACCAAGTTGAGGGAATGAAAAAAATCACAAACAGGCAAAGCCGTAAGCATCTATGAAAAAGAAGGAAGCCGGCACAGGGGTGTACGTGTTGAGTATCTGAATGACCATTGCCCCTCATGTCATCCACTGTCCCCTTTTCTTAATTATATTTGCATTGTCCCTTATCTCATCTCTCAGAATTGCAATCTGCCATCGCCTCTAATACCTTGACATGAATAGGTGTTTATTAAAGAATAATACTTATTAAATGAACAAGGCAAATATAGCAATATCCAATCAAAACTCCTTGGCACTCAAGTCTCTTCTTCAGTGTGGCGTCTTTATTTCAAAGGAAGCATCCTTCTGAGGGGCCACTGGCTGTGAAAGCCATTCCAGTTCTGCCTCATGCAAACAACGTTGGGCTCTTCTTTCCCAGTGGCTATATAAATAGGTCTCAAGTTCTTGGAAGAACTTAGCAGAACAGCTGACCTGGTACCTGAGCTCCCAGTACCCAGTCCAGTGCCTGGACACTAAATAAGTTTAATATGTTTATGAATTGTAACCCTTTAGTTTTGAGATCTTAATTGGCTTTGTGAATCTTGAATCATGAAACACTACATAAAATAGGTGCTCCAATGTGCTGCACAGTGGGGTTAGTTTCATAGCCATTAAAGGGCGGGAAACGTACAAAGAACAAAAGTGGATCTGCTATTTTAGAGCTAATTTCCTTGAGGTGGGTGGGAGTGCATTTCTATAGTACAATGCTTGCCTGGTATGTGTGAGGCCCTGACTTCCCTTCCCAGATTCATAAAAACAAAACAAAAACCCTGGAGGCTGGAGAGATGATTCAGTGGTTAAGAGCACTGGCTGCTTTTCCGGAGGACCCCAGTTCAATTCTCAGCACCCACCACAACTGTTTGATTCCAGTTTCAGCAAATTCAATGTCCTCTTCGGGACCTTGCAGGCACTGTACTTACAGACTGTATAGACATACATGCAGGCAAAACATTAAAACACACAACATTAAACAAACAAGCAACATCCCGCCCCCCCCCCCCCCAACCTTCTTTCTATGTGAGACAAGTAAGGACATAAAATACATTAGGTTATTTTAGGTAATTTGCTTTTGTAAAGATTAAAGCAGGTGGAATTTCATTATTGTGCCTGTTAAAATTGGCCTATTTTAGCCAGGCGTGGTGGCGCATGCCTTTAATCCCAGCACTCGGGAGGCAGAGGCAGACGGACTGCTGTGAGTTCAAGGTCAGCCTGGTCTACAAAGCGAGTCCAAGACAGCCAAGGCTACACAGAGAGACCCTGTCTCGAAAAACAAAACAAACAAAATTGGCCTATTTGGGTGTGTGTGGGGGGAGGATATCAATTATTGTCCCCTTTTGTTTCTGAAAGGCCAAGTAACTTAGTCTTGGTGTGTGTCAGTCAGCGTGAGTAACTCTGACTGACTTTTGGCCTGGTATGCTGAGAGCCTGTGCAGGAGCTCAGCTCAAAGCAGTGCCTCCTGTAATTTTCATGCAACAGAATGCAGTTACCAAACAAACACTTGGCCAGAGGCCACTTTTGGGCCAAGCCCTGTGCTGGATGCTACAGGGTGAGGAAAAAGAACTCTGCCTCCCGGACGTCTCAGCCTATGGGGAAGACAAAAAGAATCAGTGAGTTCAAGGCTAGCCTGCACGCCATGAGACCTTGTCTCAACAAACACACACAACAAAACACAAAAGTGTGCTGGGCACAAGGTAGAGGGAACACCTAGAGGAGACAGTCTAGATTGGGGGCAGTGGGGTGAGGTAATAAGAAGGGATTCTCAGATCCCGAGACCTCAAGAATAAACAAAAAGTTAGAGAAGCAAACTCCAAAAGAGTTTAGGCAGTGTCAAGATTTTACTTCGATTGACTGTGGTGGTGTGTGCCTATAGTCTCAGCACTACAAAAATGGAGGCAGGAGGTCTCCAAGTTTGAAACAAAACAGAGTATATATGCATGTGCATGCGCGCGTGCGCACACACACACACACACACACACACACGCATGGTCTAAGGTTGCTTTCCACAGTTAGATTTCATTTTCTTCACAAGTGTATTAGGTGTGGTCTCCTTATTCACACAGCCTCACCACATTCCCTTGGAGATGATCAGTTAGCACGCCAACATCACACTCATTGTTAGTCTCGCGCAGAGAGTTTTGTAAATACCTATTTAACAATTTTAGCAGAAAACAGTAGAGAAGAAAATTGCTTTGTTATTTTATGCTCTGAGGCAGCTTTGGGACAACTTAAGACTTGTCAACGACTAGTTCAACAGTCTGGTTTATAAGCTGAAAGGGCACAATGTCTGGAGGCTGGAGATCAGAGGCATCATACCCACTGCTTAGAAATGATAGCTTATGTCAGGTTTCTCCTCACTTAATAAAGTCTGGTAGGAGGCCGTAAGAGGGATGCTGAGCCTGGAAGAGGGACGCTCCCTGGGAACAAGCAGTCAGGATTCAAGCACCAGTCTGAGGCCCTGCCCAGGTCTAGCCGATCACCATGAGTAAGTCCTTTTCAGGTGAGTGATGGATATTTATTCACCCTGAGCTCTTTCCAGTGGAAAGATGCAAAGGTCCCAAGAGCTCCCATCTCAGAGATGCCCTTTTGCTCACGGAGGTCTGGGGTCCACAGGTGTTAACCCACCGTCACATACGATGACTGGAATGCTCTCAGTGGCTCAGCTCTAGGTAGTGCTGAGTAGCGCTGATATCAGGAAGTCACCTCAGGAGTTGCTCACGCCACAGCAGGAACACCAGCAGTGTGTCTGCCAGCCTTGGTTGTGACGTACAGCCTCTCCTTCAGAACTAACCAGCCCCACCCTGACAGACTGCTCACAGCATTTAAGATCAAACATACTGGGGCTGGAGAGATGGCTTAGTGGGTAAAGGGCTTGTCTTCTTCTTTCGGACACCACTGTCAACTCCCCCAGCTCCAGGAGACCCGGCACTCTGGCCTCCGTGGGCGCTTAAACTCATGTGCACTTAACCACACACAACATTCACATATACCTAATTAAAAAGAATACATCTTTTTCAAAAACCAAACTTGTATTTAATCTTTTGATAGTTTGTTATGGCTTAAAAATACTACTTTATAAACTGGCGACATGGCATCGGACTCAGGACGGTGAGGCAGGAGGATCAAGAACAGCTTCAGCTATAACAGGGTAGAAATGGTCACGTCGCCTGTGACCTGCCCCAGGACAGTGAATTCTAGATACCCCCTCTTCCCAGGGTTAGAAGACTCACAGTACTGCTGCTCCAAACAGCAATGTTCTGGCTTCTGGCTTCACACTTTCTTGGAAGTTGAGACTTGCCTTGGCTAGAAAGTTCCAATTCTCTGTCACGTCACCCGCCCCCAATTTCTAATTAAATAGAACCCAAACAATCCTTTTTCGGTGAAGTCAGAGCATTAATGAAATCATTCCTGTTTCAGTGCGGAAGTTGCCCTAGCAACGCCAAGGCTGCCTGGAGAATGCCCCATCCAGGAGAGAAAGCTTTGACTCCACCCACCCAGAGTCTTGGCCTTGGCGAGCAGGTAGACTGCAAAAAAGATTTGTTTTGTTCAGTAGCTATGGTGGAGTGACAGAACCATTCTTCCTCGTCTCTTAGTAACTAAATATCACCTCAACAACCAAAACAAACTCCACAGCGGCTTGTGTGACTGCTACTACTGCACCATGGTGCCCCACCATGCTCTTTACTCTCTCTTTGGGACCCTAGGGCAGGAAACAAGCCAATGCCTCTACCACAGAGGACACAGATAAGCAAGCAAGTTACAACACTCCATCTCAGTTACTAAGAATATACCCTTAATTTTGCTTTTAGACTTTAACCCATAGAAGCTTGTGTTTTACTCCCCCTCCCGACCCTGCTCAGATTAAAAAAACAAACAAACAAACAAACAAAAAACACATTTAAAATGCAGTGGCTCTCAACCTGTGGGTCACAGCCCGTGTGTGTGTGTGTGTGTGTGTGTGTGTGTGTGTGTGTGTGTGTGTGTAGGGGGTGTCAAGTGACCCTTTCACAGGAGCCATATATCAGATATTTATGTCACCGTTCATATCAGTGGCAAAATTACAGTTATGAAACAGCAATGAAAATAATTTTATGGTTGGGGGTCACCGCACATGAGGAAGTGTATTAAAGGGTCACAGCATTGGGAAAGCTGAGGACCACTGACTTAGTTTCCCTGAAGTGCTGACTCTCTGCAGATGCTGTACTTCTCCAGCAAGCTAGTGAGGCAGGGTTAGGAGAACCCTCGCCCCACGTTATAGGAAAAGCCAAGGCTCTATGGCATTCTTCAACAATGAAGACTGATTTTGAACCAAGTCTTTTCACTTTCAAATATTGAAGTGTCTGTTTAACCATCTTCTACTTTTATGAGACAGTTTTCAATTCTCAATTGAAATATTCAGGTATTTCTAAATAGCTAAATTTTTTGTTTTACCAACATATTTTTCTTTTTTCTTTTTTTAAAATTCTGTGCTGGGGAGTTGATCTTAGGTCAAACCCTTTACCATTGAGTTAAATAAAATCCAGCCCTATGTTTGCACAAAGTTATTTTATTAGTAAATAAAATAGTTCAGTTATTTTCCTAAGTGGTCAGGAAACAAAGGCACAAAAATTAAAGGGCTGTGTTATGGCCCTGGCTGGATTTTCTTTTTTAAAAAACTTCTTTCTAAATTTAAATAACAAAGCTCATAGTCTTGAGGAGGAAAAGTGAAACTGATGAGAAAACAGGATGGAGTTTGGGTAGAATACACTATGGGCATTTCCAGGCCGAGAAGCTGACTAATTACAGGAGAGACACTGCTCCAATCAGAGGGGGCGGGCTGCTCTGCTACGAGCTGTTCCAACCACAGCCCCTGTAGCAAACTGCCAGTGGGATGGTCCTTCTAACCTGGCACTTCTTGCCACGAAGAAGAGTCACAGTTTTCTGCTTCCCCTACGCCCACAGTTACCCTATTTCTGTTACACACACCTTTTGAGACTTTCTAAGAAAATAGATTGTCCTTAAAAATTACATTTTTTAGGCAGAGCATGGTGACACACACATGTATGTATGCATGTATGTATGTACGTACGTATGTACATATGTATGTATGTACACAGTGTTTTTGCCTGCATGTATTCTTGCACACCAGAAGAGGGCACCAGATCTCATTATAGATGGTTGTGAGCCACCATGTGGTTGCTGAGAATTGAACTCAGGACCTTTGGAAGGGCAGCCAGTGCTCTTAACCTCTGAGCCATCTCTCCAGGCCCCTGTGACACACACCTTTAATCCTAGCTCTCAGAAGGCAAAGGCAGGCAGATCTCTGGGTGTTCCAGGCCAGCCATGGCTACCTATAGAGACCCTGTCTCAAATGTGGATGTAAAATACATAAACTGCCTTTTATGGCCAGGCATGGCTACACATGTCATGAGTACAGCATGTGGGAGGTGTAGACAGAAAAACCAGTTCAGATCCATGAGTACACAGTGAGTTCAGGGACAGCCTGACCTACTGTCTCAAAAAAAAAAAGAAAATAGTGTCTTTGTTTTGTTGTTTAAGCAGCTCTTTAGGCTCCCGATCTCCAGTGTTTATGAACTCAGCCTGCATACTTCCTGCCCAATGTGGGCTCAGGTACACACAACTCCACCTGACGCTTTGGAATTAGCCAGTTTCTTACACCTCTATCCTAATTCCAAGCTTTTCCCTTTATTACAGCTTTTTGTCTAGTTTCTACTTCTTTCTCAGTTGATGATGTCAATTTTCTAGTTGTTCCAGAGATTAAAAAAAAAAAAAAAGTGTTCCAAAGAGATGTACTAATTTCCATAGGCTTCTAGAAAGGCCAAAGTATACATTTATTATATAACATGTATACAACAAAGAAAATCCACTGTGATGTCACTGATTTTAAAGTCGAAAAAGAGATACCATATTTACGAATTCATTTTCTCCTGTGGAGACAGTTAAGTGCCTAGCTTCTTATAAAACCTTGGCTCCTAGACATCCACATTGTTATATATGGATGCAAATTACACACAACACAAACCCCAGGAAAAGTCTGTTATAAAAGAGTACGATAAAATCAATGGTTGGTGTCTGAAAGGTAAGCAGGGCAGTAAGAGAGAGTGAGAAGAGCAGAGGAGGGGGCTGGGCGGTGGTGGCACACGCCTCTAATCGCAGCACTCGGGAGGCAGAGGCAGAGGCAGGCAGATCGTTGTGAGTTCAAGGCCAGCCTGGTCTACAAAGCAAGTCCAGGACAGTCAAGGCTACACAGAGAAACTCTGCTCAAAAAATGGCGGGGGTGGGGGGGGCTGTGGGGGGGGGGGCGGGCGGGGGAAGAAAGAAAGAAAGAAAGAGAGAATAGCAGAGGAAGGAAACTGAATTGCTGTCTTCAAAAAAGTAGTCAATTGTGCGTTGCATTTTGTAGCTGTCATGTCAAAGCTGACTTAAAGGCATTTCCACAAAAGTGCAGAATGTCTGTTTTTCCCTTTCCAAACAAAACAAACAAAACCACTGCTGATTTAAAACATGGTAAGGTTCTAGGGAAGTTAAGAAACAAACCACTTTTTGGATTCTGTTCATTTTGTGTTATCTGCAGGTGACAGCCTGCCTAAACGAGGCTGTGGAGTGTCACCCAGAGTTTGACTTAACTTGATTTTAGTTGAGTGTCCGCTCAGAACAGCATCTTAGATTTGCCTTCAGGGAGGTGCAAAACGAATGCGTGTCAAACTTGATGCGCCCAGGGGCCTTTGTTAATAACAACAAAAAGCAATCATTTATAGTCGGGGGTTCTTGGTGGGGCATCAGCCAGTATTACGAAAATATACAACTTCACATTAGATAGAAGCCAGAAACATAATTCAAGGGTTCCCAAAAGTATATGAAATAAAAACCACGTAGACAGCGTGAGATCTCACGGGCGAGGTTCATTTAAGGTGACAGTTTGCTACCGCGTCCATCAGTCACTGCTCCCAGGTGATGTCATCTCTCCTCAGCTTCAGCTGGACATTGTGAACTTGAACTGGGTGAGAGCTGCTGTTTTTCTGGAAAAGGTTCGCTTCATTCACACATTTCCTAGGGCTGTTCTTCATGTTCTTGCTATCTTCTTGATGGATACCTGAAGATTTGTTTATCCTTGAGTTCTGAACTCTTTGCTGCAGTTTACAGACCTGTAGAGAAAAGGAAATCTAATATTTTAGGTAAAAATTAATATAAGAATGCCCTAAAGTAGGTGACTACATTGGTGGCTTAAAGATTGCATTACATCCAAGGTTCAGTTCGGCTAGTCACTCACAGCTCAGCAGCTCCTTAGCTGACACTAGCCAGGCAGCCGCAGGATGCACAGACAGCCTTGCCTACCACAGCTCACCCCTCCCACTGCAGAGGAGCCAGTATACAGAGAGCACTTGAGCTGGGGCGACTCTTCCTGTGCGGGTGTGAGTGAGAAGGTCAAAGTGGGAAGACGGGTGTGAGCTGGAGGCTAGGGTGACAGGTGGGAACGAGAGCTCCAAGAGAGTGGGCATTTTTTTAGGTGATCTTAATAGCAAAGTAAACAGTTGGGCTTAGGCACTAGCATTTATTTGCCTAGGAGGCTTCTTTTTTTTTTTTTCAAAACAGGGTTTCTCTGTATAACAGCCCTGTCTGTCCTCAAACTCTCTTGGTAGACCAGGCTGGCCTCAAACTCAAGAGGTACACCTGCCTCTGACTCCCTGAGTGCTGGGATTAAAGGTGTGCACCACTGCAGCTGGCTAAGTTGTATAATCTTTACCCCAACACAATCATATATATATATATATTTTTTTTTTTTTAAAGTTTGAGATAACCTTAAAAGCCAGTGAGATGAAAAAAATATTTTTCTATCTTGGCCATAGCATAATAAATATAGTAATATTTAGAGTTCTTACAAATCACTGTCTTATAGAAGTGTGCGTGTGTGTGCGCACGTGTGTAGGGGTTGAAAGCTGGTGGCTTATCAGAATGCTGAGCATCCCAGGCAGAGGTGTACAGAGCGCATGTGACGTGGGGGTTCCTGGAAAGACCCCTTTGCTTCAGTGACGTCATAGTGCTCTACGTTCAACCATGGATGGGGTCATTGGTTGGAGTCACACTCGTAACTCTCGGGCTAAAATGTTAAAGGGCAGGTTATCCTTAGTTACTAGAACACAAGCATGGCGTCCTCTGTACTTGAATTCCACTGACTATAGGTGGCTACGCCCAGCTTGTTTCAGGAGGAGGGAGAGAATGGTTTCAGGACTGTGGTATCAGGTTTCTATGTGGTACTACCTCTATGGGCACAAAAGACATCACTAAAGGAGGGGAGGGGCGAGAGAAAAGCATGCTGGGAGGGTAACTGGAAGGATGCTAACATGATAGCTACCCTACGGCCTCCCCAAGACCTGACTCCACCTGGCTCTCTCTTATCTTGAAGAACTCTATAGCAAGCCTATTACATGCAGGGGTGGCTCTCCGTAAGAGGCCCAGGGGACTCCTGTGTATCTTTTAGTATTCATATCTCCAGAATTCCACCTGGAAGGCCACACAGAGATGTGACACTGGATCCACATATATATGTATATATATATATATGTGTGTATATATATATATATATATATATACATACACACATATAAATAAATATATTTTTTCAGTTTTTTTGAATATGGAATTGTTTTTGTGTTTTGAAGACCAATAGCTTTCAGAGGAGTAGTGTGTGTTTGTTTTTAAAGGAGTCTTCTTACAATGTCTTGATGCTTCCTGAGTTTGGCGATCTGGTCCCCTTTGCTCTCCATCTTCCTGACTAGCTGATCCAGCTCATGCTCTATGTCTTCGGAGACGGACTGGCTTCCGGTTTGCCTCATTCGCTTCAGCAGTTCTTTGTGCTCTCTACAGAGGAAAGCAAATGTCAGGGCTGGGGTGCACCGCAATCAGAGGGCCTGTCTGCATGGCACATCGTGTGCTCAATACTTGACAATACTAATAAATAAGAAGACAATAAATAAAGACTGCAGAGCAGCAATATCTGGCATGATACATAGACTGTAGTTTTCACGATTAAAAACAGAGCAAACACCATATACGATTATAGATTATCTATTTGTCACAACTAATTATTTTGTTCAACTATGAATTTTAGTAAGAAGTAAAATATTAATCTTCAAAAATAGTCTCTATCGTTAGGAAACACAGGTAAATCATGATAAATATAGTCAGGCTTTTATCATTTGAGCTTAGATACATATAGACCTATCTCAGTATCCAGCTGCACAATAACCTAAAAACAATCTAAATTCTTGGTGTTCTCAGCTCAGTAGTGAACAGTTCTACAGTGCTTGGCTAGAGGCAGCACATGGCTCTCTGCAGCTCCGAGTGGGATTGTTAATACTTTCAAGAGAACAGTGACGTGTGCAGCAGTGTTTACAAGTGCAGTGAGCCTGCCAGTGAGCACACAGTTCTGATAGAGTTGCTGAAATGTTGTTAAGCGTGGGATACAACACATTGACTCCCGTGCAGATCTTCCTTACTGAGCAATTTTTAATGCAAATGTAATGCTTTCAAATTTGTAATGCAGACCAGGCTGAATCTAAAATAAAAAATGAAATCCCTCACATAACTAAAAGCTTTTACATAAAAGTTTATTTTCCTTCTAAAAGCTCTGATGTGCGTTCTAATCCATCCATTTGATATGTAATATTTATCTGTCAGTCTAGATCTCTGAACTGGTAGTAATTAGACATAGTTTAAAAAGTTAAATACTATAGTAGCAATAATAGCAGTAAAATGCAGTAGAAAATAATACAGCAGAAAAATAACAACAATAAGTTTGTGGATCAAAACAAAGTAAGTCTAAATAGCCCAATGGGACTTAAGGATTTATCGGTGGGAGCTAGAGACCCTGCTGAAGGGTTGAGAACGTGTCCTGCTATTACAGAGGACCAGGGTCAGCCACAGCCCTCTGTTACCCAGCTGCGTAGAGCCTAGCCCCCCGGCCATACCCTGTGCGCACCTGCACCATGGCACATATCCACTCTCACAACAGAGTTTTTAAACTTCTAAAAATAAGTCTTAATGACATGAATTTATAGGCGGCAGTATTCTAAAGAGTGCCGAGAAAAAAGGTATCTAAATGTGTACAGTTATTTTTTAATATAGAATAAACACTTACACACTCATTTGGGTCAACTCATCTTGCATTGCCAACAAGAGTTCAGACAAATTGTCACAAATGGAAACGGGCTCTCCTGAGTTATGAGGCTCAGCGTCAGCACGGGGAGTTGTTCCAAGAGGCTTGGAGGGACACCGTGCCTCCGCGACTAGGAGAGGCTTCTGAAGCTTATACAGTCCACAGGGATACACCATCTGCAGAAGGTTCGCAAGCATGAGTGAACACAACAGTCTGCACGGGGCGACTTGAAGGGAGAAAAATAGCTATGAATTAACTGGTGCTTCATAGTATATGTGCTGGTTAGGTATTGTCATCTGGGAAGGGGAAACCCCACTGAGAGAATGTGGACCAAGGGCAAGTCTGTGGAGCGTTTGCTTGATTAATGATTGATGTAGGAGAGCCCCGTTCACTGGAGGCAGAGCCATGCTTGGGCAGGTGGTAAACTGAGCAAGCCTTGGGAAGCAAGACAGTTGGAACTGTTCCTCCATGGTCTCTGCCTCATGTTCTGCCTCCAGGTTCCTGTCCCTACTTCCCTTCATGGAAGCCTGCAGACTGAAATCGACCCTGCCTCCCCTCATGGTCATGGTGGTCATCACAGCGACAGAAGCTAACTAGGATAGGGTATAAGCAGTGGTCACAAACCAAGCTTTTCAACAACCACCATCATTTGTGTCCTCACCTCCCTCGCAAAAGTCGGCGCTCTGAACTTGTGGTCCATTTGCAGAGGTGGCTCTGTTTTCGAACACTTAGTTTTCTAAAGAGTAGCAAGGGAAAAAGGAAGCAAAGTGCTATATTAAAGTGTATTTATGATAAGGAAAACTCAGAAATCAACAGTAAGTATAAATGCAACCAGAGATGTAGGCAGCAGAAATGAATAAATAAACATCTGATTATAAAAGACAAGTGGCAAACACATGAAGACAGTCTTGTCAACAATCTTGTTATTAGGAAAACTCGTTTATATAAAATATAAAAAGTTAAAAAATAATAAAAGGAAACACCACCACATGCCTATTATAATGGGCAAAATGAAAAGGGATGACATGAAATATTGGCAAGAATGAAGAGAAACTACATCACTTGCATATTGATAAAGCCACTTTGGATGACAATTAGGCAGTTTCCAAAAAGCTGAAACATATATTATTCATATGACCTAACAGTTGCACTCTTGAAGAATTATCCTGGAAAAATAAAAACTGATGTACACACACACACACACACACACTCACAAAACCATCAACATGTGCACACAACAGCTTTATTGTAATAACTAAAAAGTGACAACAACCCATATCCTTCAACAGGTGACTGGTTAAACTGCAGTAGACCCTTAACATGGACTATGTGTAAAAGGAAAAGTAAACATACAACTCAGATGGGACTCAGGGGGAAAGGTGACCCCAAAGGTTCAAACTGTAAAACTCTATTTGGCTTTTTTCTCTTTGGGTCTTTCTCACACTATGTACGTGGTGCAGGCTAGTCTCAAATCATGGTGCCCCCACTGCCTTCAACTCCTCAGTACTCAGGTTGCAGACATGGGTCACGGTGCCTGACTATAGAACATTCCTGAAACACAGACTACAGAGACAATGAGCAGAGCGACAGCTGCTGGGGCCCAGGGAGGGCTGTGTGCCTAGGAAGGAACATGCTACACATGTAATCAATCTACGTAACTTTCCTGTACGCCTCTCAGTTACCATTAGAATTACACCTCTATGTCTCTCCTGTTCCTGAAAGCCTTCCATGGGTGCAAACTATTTACAGAGTAAAAGTTCAAATTAACCCCCCAGCCCCCTGCCGGCCCTGTGTAGGCAGGAGTCCTGCTGTTTCCCAGGATGGCCAGGAACTTAACTATGTAGTTCAGGTTGGTCTTACACACAGGAGCTTCCTGTCTTAGCCTTCTGAGTATAGGAATTGCAGATGTACGTCACTACACCTGCCCAAATACTGAGATCACAGTGTGCACCGCTGTCCCCAGCTGGGACTGTGGTACACTTTTCCTCTCTCCAGTGTCAGTCACAGACTGGCTGCAGTGTAGGGGCTCTGTGGCTCTCTTCATATGTTCTTCTGTCTGCATAGTGCCATAAGACTCAACACATCCCTTTTTGTCCCTGAACTCCCAAACTTGCTGCCTCAGCCCCAGTGCCATCCCGCTGGGCTTACCTGCCTCTAGCGCTTATAGACATTGGTCTAAGTACAACATGATATGAGCTGAATAGTCAACTGAGGCCATGGAGACAAGCATTGGAGATAAATGGCAACTCCTGACCTCTGACCCTATCTCCAGTGACGTTAGAGTTCCTTTTACAAAATGATTTGCTGTTACTCTCATCTCTTTCAGAAGTTATGTTTTCTTTCTGATACTCCTTTTATCATCTCATAGTTTCTATAATAAATATGAAGATAAAATTCCTATCAGATAAAAGATAATGCTAAAGAAATATTGAATAGAAGTCACTGTTCCATTTGCAAATTATTTATAGTGTTTTTCTATTTACATTTCCAGTGCAAATCCCATTATTCAAACAGAACATTATAAACAGATTAAGGAAATAAACAAAATAAGTGTTTCTCATTATTATAATTATAAAATTATTTTTTATCTTTCTTTTTTTGAGCTGTGGAATATATCTATGTTTGTAGGCACATGTGTGAGGAGTACAGGTGTACATGTATGTACATGTGTGAGGAGTACAGGTGTACATGTGTATGCACACAAGCGGAAGCCCAAGCCTGTTGACTGTCGCCCTGGACTGCCTTTCTACCTTATTGATCGAAGGCAAGGCCCTTCAGTCAAACCCAGAGCTGACTGACACGGCTAATTTCTCTAGTCAGCTTGATGGAGGGACTCCTTGTTTCTACTTCAAAGCTCAAATTACATGGAGGCCACCATGCCCAGCAGGCACGTAAGGGGCATCTGTATTGAGTTCCTCATGCTTGCTCAGCAAACACAGTAACCATCACTGAGCCGTCTCCTCAACTCCAAATACATTTATAGAATTCTTTAAAAAATTATTAAGGAGCCAGTGAGATGGCTCAGCGTGAACGGCTCCTTGTAAAAATCCCCAAGAGCCCACAAGGTAGAATAGCCCTTACAAGGTGTCCTCTGATGTCCATATGCACGTCATGGCATGTGCATGTATGTGCATGCACACATGTAAACACATATGTGCGCACAGACAGACAGACACAGATACACAGACACACACACACACACACACACACACACACACACACACACACTATACAATGTAGAAACAAATGTAGCCAGATAGCCAGACGTAATAAGTAGGACGTGGCTATAATCCCACATCCCAGCCACTCAGGAAGTCCAGGCAGGAGGACTGAATTCAAGGTCAGTCCAAACTACATGGCAAGTCTGAAGCCAACCTGGGCTACCAATGTACAACCTTGTCTCAAATGCTAATAAATAAAATTAAAATTTTGTTTTTACTGTATATGTATTTATATAAAGCTGCATTTAGAATTTTTTTCTTTTTTAATGCAGAGCCTCACTATGTAACCCTGGTTGGCTTGGATCTCTCTATGTGGACCAGGCTGGTTTTAAACTCATGGAGCTCTGCTTGTCTGTGCTGCTCTAGTGCTGGAATTAAAGGCATGTGCCACTACACACCACTTAGTAAGTACTTTTTTTTTTTTTTTTTTGTAAGTACCTTTTTAAACAGTGTTACCAATACATTTTTCTAAGAGTTTAAAACCAGAAAAAGAACTGGGCTCCTTGCTGCCCACCGCAGGCTCCTCTCAGCTGACCAGCAAATGGAGAGCTAAGCCTTGCACACTGCTGATGCTGCTTTTCTTTAGTCTAGCTCTTAGGGAACTTTGTATCCTTATGAAAATCACCATCACTTGGCATTTCCATTGCATGTCTCTAATGTTTGAATGAAAGTGGGCTCTGTATGCTCATTTTTGAAAGCGCAGTCACCAGGGAGTGAAACTGAGGCCTGGGAGAAAGCCTCGTTGGGAGTGGGTGGGGCCTTATTAGAGGGCTGTTAAGGCCTTGTTGGAGGAGGTCTGTCACTGAGGGTTCCAAAAGCCCACATCAGGCCCAGTGTCTCTTTCTCTCCACCTGCAGATCAGGATGCAGCGCTCTCAACTGCTGTTCTAGCCTGTCTGCTTCCCACAGCGATGACAATGAACTAAATCTCTGAAACGGCGAGCAAACCCCCAGTGAGATACTTTCTTTTATAAGTACTACCTTGCTTATGGTGTCCCTTCACAGTGATATAACAGCAACTAAGACAATGTCCTTTATCATAGAGATATTTCAAACCTCTCTGGAAAGAAAAGCTTAAACGGTCAATCCACATATACCAGAAAGTTAGAAAAGGCAGGGATATATACCTTTGGTGGTTTCTTCTTTTCTTTACAGTGCTTTGAATTTGAAATCGTGGACATTAAGATTTTTCTGATTTCAAGTCCAGTTTGAAGCTACAAAATTAAGGAGACAATTCACGAGACTGATCTGTTACAAGCTTCTTCATATGTAATAAAAGACAGGACCTCAGCTTTTAAGGACGAAGTACTTTCTGAGAGCCAAGCATTGCTTAGTTGTAGTTATGCAGTTACATGGTTGGGGCCAAAGCAGGATTGATGAGCCTAGGAGGTCACAGCCAGCCTGGGACGCATAGCGACACTCCATGTTAAAAAAAAAAAAAAAAAAAAAAGGAAAGAAAAGAAAAGCCCCAAACCCAAAAATCTTTAAGGAACAATATACTGGCTTGGGTGTGTATCTCAAGCTGAAACTAATGTATGCGAGGCGCCAGTGACCCTAACTGAGAACACGTGTACGCGCAAGGCCTTTTGGCAATGCAGTCAAGTATATGGATATACTGGCTAAGCGATACTTTTGCTACTACAGCAAGTCAGAGGCAGCGGTACAATCGGAAATACCCAAATTGAGTGTAGACTGGCCCACGGGGATGCAGTACGCAAAGCCACGCAGTCTGTGTGACGGACCACAGGGCGCTGCTGACCTCGCACGCTTTGTCTTGAAACAACTTGCGCTGGTGCTCTTCCTCCTTCAGTTTCTCCTCCAGATACTTGATCTTATCCTGCAGAGGATGAAGATGTGAGAACACAGAGCCGAGTGTGCCCATTCCCTGTCCAAGAGCATCATACGGGGTCTAGATCTTTAAGAGCTAGCAAGTTAGGGCAGAAAGTAAGAAAAGGCAACAGCAAAAGACATCAGAATTGGCTTGGCTTTCTACTTATGCTTCCTTCCTTGCTATTGACATGGGGAGAGCAAAGCAAAAGCAAACAAACTCACAGCTTTATCCATGGCCACCACTGATCCACAGAGAATAACCCACAGCTTTATCCGTGGCCACCACTGATCCACAGAGAATTAACCCACGGCTTTATCCATGGCCACCACTGATCCACAGAGAATTAACCCACGGCTTTATCCGTGGCCACCACTGATCCACAGAGAATTAACCTGCAGCTTTATCCGTGGCCACCACTGATCCACAGAGAATTAACCTGCAGCTTTATCCATGGCCACCACTGATCCACAGAGAATAACCCACAGCTTTATCTGTGGCCACCACTGATCCACAGAGAATTAACCCGGAGCTTTATCCGTGGCCACCACTGATCCACAGAGAATAACCCACAGCTTTATCTGTGGCCACCACTGATCCAGAGAATTAACCCACGGCTTTATCCGTGGCCACCACTGATCCACAGAGAATTAACCTGCAGCTTTATCCTTGGCCACCACTGATCCACAGAGAATTAACCCGCAGCTTTATCCTTGGCCACCACTGATCCACAGAGAATTAACCCACAGCTTTATCCATGGCCACCACTGATCCACACAGAATTAACCCACAGCTTTATCCATGGCCACCACTGATCCACAGAGAAATGGCCCACAGCTTTATCCATGGCCACCCCTGATCCACAGAGAATTAACCCGCAGCTTTGTTCCCACCCACCAACAGAAGCACAGTGAAGCTTCCAAGAATGTTATAGCTTTTAGAGCTCAAGCTATTATGATCTTGGGCCTCAACATCCATTCAAAACCAAACAACCACAGTGTTGGCCACGGGCATGTGATGGCGGAACAACGTTAGCCACACATGCATGGTGGTGGGGGGACAATGTTGGCTGCATGTGATGGGGGACAATTTTAGCCATGTACACATGACAAGAGGACAACTTTGGCCACATGCATGTGATGAGGGACAATATTGGCCACATGCATGTGATAGGGCAGGGCAGGAAGACATCTCAGAAATGGTAGGCATGGCGCTGGTTACTTAAGATCTTAGTCTGTCAAACAAGGAATGCAATAAACACAACAGCTAGCAAGATGCCCAGTGGGCAAAGAGCCTGTCATGCAACTATGATCAATTGAGTTCCATGCCTGGAACCACGCAGAAATGGGAGGAGAGAACCAAGCCACAAAGCTGTCCTCTCACCTCCACACACATGCCATGGCATACATGCGCCCCACCCCCATCATTCCCACGCACAGTAACAAATTTAAAGGAGTAACAAACAGGAAACGTGAAACTGCAAAGCGATGAGAGCTATCTGAAAAGGACACATTTTATATGTTTGTGTGTTACCTCTAACAGGAACCATGGCAGAAGTGTCAAAGGGAGAGACTTCTGAGTATTGAAGAATGTAAGAGGGGCTACAAAAAGGAAAAGAGGTTCTAGAACAATTCTGGGAAATGAGACAGACTCGGGGGGGGGGGGGGGGGGAGGGAGGGACGTAGGACAGGCACAAGCATAAGCAGTAAAGACTGTCTTCCAATACCCATTAGGTCAGATGCCAGGGGAACAGAAATGTTCTGCCATCTTAGCAGCCTGAATGATACTTAGCATCAGAAGGCAAGCTCGCTCATGCCGTGACAGAACACACCTTCTCCACGGCAGGGATTACTCGGGTTATGAGAGTTGTACATGAACTGCTCTCATCCCCGTGCACTCACGTACAATGCCAGCCTTGCTTCGCTCCTGGCGCCATTGCTTCTGAGACAAGCCGGGACTTACCTCTGCTGTCTGCTGAGTTGCTGTCAGTCGAAAACACTCTTTTTCTAAGACATCGAGCTTCTCAAGCTTGGCGTGCAGCTTCATCTGATCTTGCTCTTTTTCCCACTGGAGCTGGGCCTGGAAAAGAGGAAAAACAAAAGTTACACTTGGCCAGTGATGACTATGGATCAGGATAGCAAATCAAAATATAACATAAATCGGATGCTAGGAACATGTTCATACCTGTATATACGTTAGGCATTTATGAGCAGAAAACTAGGAAACCAAATCCCTATAAGGAGCCAATATACTCTGCAATGAACATGTTGCTGACTTAGCACTGGCAGAATAAATTCCTCCACGCAGCCTTATACAACAGTGCATAGGGAGGGCAGCACGGCAAAACTTACACTAACGAGGGTAAACCCTTGGAATGCGTTTATTCACACCATCAGGGTTGTTAAGAGGCTAACTGCTTACTCTACTCTTCTTGCTCAATTAGTTAATCATGAAGGACCCGAGGCCAACAACACCCTCGCTGTAGATTATCCTTAACTAACCATCAGTTTTTAAGAGCATTACAGAACTCTACAGGTTTTTAAATTTCGCCTGCATATTACTGTGAAAGGATAGGAAATCACTGTCCAGCTGGTAAGCTTGGGGATTTTCATATAAGCTGAAGTTGTGATAATTCATGATTTTTCCTTGGCCCACTAGGTAGAACGAGCTCCGTTGAGTCATCTATTACAGTTAATTCATAAGCCCTTACACATAGCCTCAGATTCTGCTTACGGTGAAGATCATTCTCAACAGACGTGCGCACACACACTCCAACCGCCCTGGTTTTATGGCTGAAGGAAATAAGCAGCTGAAGCATTAACCTGCCCTATTTTTCCTTCTCCAGAGGAGGGTTGAGAAGGGGTACGCGCCTGTCGCTGCAGATGGAGCCATGGAAACACTACAGATTCCTTTCTGGCTCCTCCAGTTTCCAGGCCACCACAGACGATGGTGGAAGGTGAGGAGACGAGCAGAGGTCACCAGGAAGATAGGAAACCTCCCGCCAAAGGGCAAAAGACGATGTCGACCATGTCATCATTAGTCGAGTCTGCCCACCTGGGGCCAAGTTAAGACTCTATGCACCAAAGGAGAAGATATTACGAGACCCACAGAACCTGGGCCCCCTGAGAACCTCCTCTGGGGATGCTGTCTGCATTCACCTGTGCATCCCTGCTGAGCCTCTGAGCGCCCTCATCCTCCTGTGCTTCAACTTGTAGATCTGATGGATCCAGCTGCTGTTGTGTTTACTAATGCCTCTGTGTTGGCATATAAGTGGCCTGACCCTTAGGTTGCTTAGGAACCTCTGATATTATCACAGCGTGCCACCAGGTGTGTCTCAGGGGTCCAGGATATAAAAGTCTCCTCTCTCTGTCTCTCCCTTGGGGCTCTCCCTCCCCCACTTCTGGTCTCCATCTGAGAGCTCAGCCTGCATCTACTCAGCCCTCATCCTTCAGAATGGATGAGGTGACAGTCATGGAGGGTAAGATCAATGCCCTCATTAAAGCAGCTGGTGTCAATGTTGAACCTTTCTGACCTGGCTTGTTTGCTAAGGCCCTGGGGAGCCTCATCTGCAGTGTGGGGGCTGGTGGGCCAGCTCCAGCAGCTGGAGGGCCAACAGGAGGTCCTGTCCTGGCCTCTGCTGCTGTCCCAGCTGAGGAGAAGGTGGAAGGAAAGAAGGAAGTGGAGAAGGGAGGAGCACCCCAGGGGGAGACAGACAGACAGACAGACAGACAGACAGACACAGACACACACAGACACACACACAGGAAGTGGGTTTGTCCTTTTATATCCTGATGGTGGGCTGTGACGTCAGAGGTTGCTAAACAACCCAGGGGGCAGGCTGCTTATATGCCTCCCTTTTCCTATAATTAAAAAATGAGGATGTTGGATTGTTTTTCATGCATGTATGAATGCTATGGGAATTTGGGGCATTTTTTTCCTTCAGCCTGGAAGAAACTCAATCTATGTAAAGAGGAGAAAAGCACTGGAAATGATTAAAATGTAAATAAATATATAATTTCCTTGTCATTTTCTTTAAAGAATAATAGACGGTTTAAAAGAACTAACAGTGAACTGTGGGTTGGTTTTATAGCACATGTAAAAGCACAACGAAGCTGTGGTACAAATAGAGGCATTCAGTAGAAAGGGTCTTTCATGTTAAGGATCTTAATAGTAATTCATGGCAGACTGTGGGAAATTAGAATACATATTTCTGCGGGAAAAAGAAACAATATTATTTTAAGAGATATCACCAGAGCTGGGTGTAGTGGTTCATGGCAGAAACACCAGTCACTTGGGCAGCTGAGGGGGGAGGACTGTGAGTTCAAACCCACCCTAGCACTAGGTTGAGACCATGTCTATAAATGAAGGAGTGAGTAAAGGGTAGTTAACAGCGATGCTCTGCCCGGCACGCACGATGCCCAGGATTTACTTCTTTGCACCACTCACACAAGCATGCATGCTCACAAAAAACCACTAGTAAGATTTGAAAATATTTTCATGTGAATAGAATGAAAATAAAAGTGACCAAAGGCTGTCAGATATAGGAAAAAGGGCAGAGTAGGGATTTGATAGCTTTAGCTACAAAAATATAGTAGTTTGAAGATTGCACGGAAGCCCCTGGGGGGACAGGCAGGTCAGAAGCTGCTTCTGAGTGACCCTTAAGAGTCAGAAAACAGACTATTCCAAAGAGAAAGATTAGAAGTGCATCGCAAGTCCCAAAGGACAAGACAGGTGAGAAGTGCAAAGAAGGGAAGTGGGGGGGGGGGGGGGGCTGGAGAGATGGCTCAGAGGGTAAGACCACTGACTGTTCTTCCAGAGGTCCTGAGTTCGATTCCCAGCAACCACATGGTGGCTCACAACCATCTATAATGTGATATGATGACCTCTTCTGGCATGCGGGCAGAGCAATGTATACATAATAATAAATCTTAAGGAAAAAAAAAAAAAGGGAAGTGGGCAACACATGGCTTCAGCTGTGGCTCTGAGGCAGAAGGAGGGAGACCCTAGCCCAAAAGGTCAGCCAGGCAGACTGCATGGTGAGGGAGTTCTTGAAAGCTACCAAGCCATTTGGGGACTCTTTCAGATGGTGACTCCTCCTGTGTGACAGGTCAACATTCAAGGACATCCTCTGTTAGTGCCCATTTCAGAGGACTGTGGCAGGTTCTCTGCAAGGGAGCCAGCCTATTGTTTAAAGACTGAGCTATTCTGGGGACCTGAAAAAACCAGTAATAACCACAAGGCAGGCAGTAGCCTGGCGGTACATGCTATAGCCCCTGGGAGGGGGCAGCAGGTGAAGGAGGGAGCACAATGAGGGAGGCAGCACCGTAAGGGAGGGAGCACAATAAGGGAGGGAGAACGATGAGGGAAGGGAGCATGGTGAAAGAGGGGACTTGGGACTTAAGAGGTTCAGGCTGCAGGAAGCTGAGTTCTGGCAGGGGAGGATGGGGTGGATGGAGTTCTGCCTTCTCCTAAGGATGGGAGCACGCTCCACTGCCTAAGGATAACTGTGGACATTGGAAGGCTTGAGTACAAGGTCTATGGGGACCAGACCTCTAGAGTCACCTACATTAGGAACCTGTGTTAGGAATCAGTGCCTGGCTCCCAGCCCACCGTCAGACTCAACCGCTTTGGTACTCATGTAGTTCAGGGCCAGCAAGAGGGAGCTCTGACTCCCCAGCAGAGTACATGACACAGCTGTGTGTCTCCTGCAGGACAGTCCGTGTGGAGCAGGGTTAGAAATCAAGGAGACCTCCAGGCACGGCCCTGATTTAGTGCTCTGCTTGCTTCCTCTCCTCACCTGCTGTCTAACTTTAACCTAAACAAATGCTAACTTCATAGCTTACTTGACATCATTTTCTTACCATTTTCTATCCTGTGTCATTAGTGCAACAGGAGATGGCTCTTGTGTTTTTATTTCCTGTTTGTTCTGGTGGTGTTGCTCTTTTCTCCTTTCTAAGTGTGACTGAGCATTAAGTCCTCACCAGAAGGCTGCCCACTAAGATCCCCAAACAAAACCAGAAGACAGTCTGTACCAACAGACACAGAAACCACGAACAGCATAAAAACAGGACTACAAACCTCCAAAGACCAAAACCCCTCAATTAGCACATCTAAAAAAAAAAAAAAAAATGAGATGCTGGGGAGAGGACTGGAAGAGTACTTGTTAACAAAACACACAGTGACTTCAAAGAACACAAAAGCAAGCAAATAAACAAAGAAAGGAAATCAGTTTGGGATGTGGTTGATGAAGTAAGAAACCGATAAGAAACTCAGGAAAGAAACTGACATGGGGCGGGGGGGACACGAAAAACCCAATTAGCCAAACAGAAAACACAGGGGGAGCATCACAGACACACTAGGTCTGGCAGAATGAAGAGTGTCAGCAGTGGAAGAAAAGGCAGAGAGAATATTAATATCACATTCGGACTTCAATAAGAAACCGTGCACGCAGGAATGCACCTCCAGGAACTCTGGGCCAGGAGCACGCATTGCATCTAAGACTCCCTCAGGCAGAAGGACATGAGATAAAAGCTAACAGTTAATCCTCATTGCCGACCCGATGGATGCAGGATCACCGTGGACATGCACCCTTGGGTGTGCCTGTGTGGGTGTTTACAGGGAGGTTCAGGGTCTGAGCACGGGATGCGGGTCACAAACAGAATAAAAAGAACAGAAGCAGAGCTTCCTGCCTGTGGATGCAACGTGACCAGCAGGGACCATTTCTGCTTCTGTTAGAAATAAGTGTGGGGTGGAAAAGAAAGAGACCACCCCTGGGAACTGAAGTGTCGGGACAAAGCGTGCTGCTCCCCAAACAGAGGAACAAGCACTGGGACAGGAAATGCACTTGGTTTTTATGCTAATTCAGGAGGTGACTGTCTTTTTCCCATTGGCTGGGGTCCAACCTCAGTCTTTTGCAATTGGCTAGTCTGAAACAAAAAATAAAACAGTGCACAGGAAATGAAAGGGGTAGGGGTCAGTGACTTCAACCAAGAATGTGGCAGGGCTTGTGTAAACAGAAATTTTACTGGGTGTGTGTGTGGGGGGGGGGTAGTTAAAACACTGCTAAAATTTTTTATAAGGTGGAAAAGATAACAACATTTGACTTTCTTGTCTTAAACACATTTCATTATATTTGATGGGAAACCTCATAGTCAGTGTTTCTTATCCTCCCATGACGTGTACACTCAAACTGTGGGCCAAAGTAAACTCTTCTTTGAGTCCTTTTGTCACAAGAAAACTAACAAAGGAAGTTGACACCAGGGAGTGGGCTCTTGCAGTGACAAACCTGACTCCATAGGTTCTTGAGTGTTTGAAACTACTTTATAGGAAAAATGTGAGAGAGCCTGGAGCTGTGACTTGGAGGAGTCCTAGAATCCTATAAGCAGAGTGCAGTGGCCATCCTGCGAAGGCTTAGAAAATGAGAAAACCAATAAATACAAAGTGGTGTCTGTAGAGAGAACATCTTGTGTACCCAACAGATGTAAAGCCTGTCAATTAAGAACCTGTGGCCAATAGGAAAGGGTAGAATAGAAGGTGGACCATCTAGTAGGCAGAGAGGATTCTGGGACAGAACCAAGAGCATGAAAGTCACCTGGGAAGATGTGAGGAGGACAGATGCATGGCACCTGAGCAGAGGTAACCAGCCATGTGGCAGAATGTAGATTAGTATAAATGAGTTCTTTTAAGTTATGAGCTGGTCAGAGTGGGGCCTAGGTATTTGTAAAGATATGTTGAGTCTTAGGAGTCATTGTTCTGGGAGCTTGAGGCCAGGAGGAAAAAACATGCACCCAAGTTCATGCAATCCCAAAAGGGCAGGACTTGATCAGAGGAACGGAGCTGCAGGCTCCTCACACTGCAGTCTGGTGATGAGTTGCGACTCCTTCTGCCCATGTCCTGAGGACTCAGCTGAGGCTGAATTCAAAAATGAAGGACAGGGCTGAAGATGGCTCAGCACTTATGCACACTTGCTGCTCTTTAGAAGACTTGCACCAGTACCCACATCTGCTGGCTCACAACTCTCTGTAACCTGAGTTCCAGGACATCCAAGGCCCTCTTCTGGCCTACTTGGGCACCCACACATGTGTGTATACATGTGTACATGCACACACACACACACACACACACACACACACACACACACACTAAATCTTTCAAAAATCTTTAAAAAGTTTGTTTGGTAGAAGAAATTTCAATGGAAGACTGTATTGAGATTGTACTTTGAGAGGGGGCAAAACCAAAAAACCAAAAACAAACAAACAAACAAACAAAAAAAAAAAAAAAAAAAAAAAAAAAGAGAGAGAGAGAGAGAGAGACCAGGAAAATATAAATATGTGTAGTGTAGTCAGAAGAGCACTGAGCAAATTAAACATTGCAGCCAAGGTGGGATGGGCAGATATTAGCACAATTAAAGAGAAACCTGGTCCTCTTCCTTGAACAATAGGACAAGCGCTATGCGGGTAAGGCCTGGACCATGGAAGGCTCCAACTTGTAAAAATACAAGTTCTTTGAAAACAACGTGTAGGCACACAGAGACCACTGCAACTCTGGCCCAAGTGGTCAGACTACATCTTGGGCTGGCAGAAGAACTTGGTAGTGCCATCCAGATGGTTGAGTGGTCATCAAGGTTTGTACCAAGTTGTCTGAAGGCCACTGAAGGTAGGCAATATGTGACAGGTTCCAAGTCCCTGAGAGGCCACTGCATGAAGCAATCAAGGTGAAGGCTGACCTGCAGGGCAGGCCCCAGGCTGTTGGAGCTCGGATGGTTCTACCATAGTCCTTAGCTGCCACATTGGCAGCACAGGGCATACTGTCGGCCCCACTCCTCTATTTTATAATGGTAGTGTTTACCCTGTACTACTGTGTACTGGAGGTACATAACTTCTTCTTCTTCTTTTTTTTTTTTTAAAACATAACTTCTTTTGGGTTTTACAGGAGCTCAGAGTGAAGGGTTAGTCTTGAGTCTCAGAAGAGGCTTTGGACTTTGGACCAGTTTTGGACTGTTAGCAGATTACAGAAATTTTTAGAGATGGGCTGAAGTACTTTATGTTATGAGGTGAAAATGAGACTTTTGGATGCGTGGTGTGGAAAGCGATGAGTTAAAGCATATCTGCGTGGGTGTCAAGTTGACAAGGGGCGGAACTGTGGTGGTCAATCTTCACTGCCAACTTGACTGGACTTAGCATCACCATGGGCACACCTATAGGTATGCCTATGAGGGTGTTTCCAGAAAGGTTTAAGTAAGGAGGAAGGCCTACCCTGAGCAAAGGTGGCTGGGGTCCTGAGGTGAATAAAAAGAGGAGATGCAGAAAGCCAGCACCTGTCTCTCTCTGCCTCCTGACTGAAGAAGATGCGATGTACCCAGCTGCTGCCTGTCCTATCGTGATGGATTATACACAGGGACACTATGAGCCCAAACACAGCCCTCCTTTGCTTCAGTTGCATTGGTCAGTTATACCGTCACATAAGTAGGAAAAGTTATACAGTCAATGAGTTATAGCAAAACGGTCCCCAAATCTAGGGAAGGAAATAGACAGCCAGTGTGAGAAACAATTTCCCCCCACAAAGGTCGTTAGTCAAACAAGGTCCGTATTTCCTGAAGCGTCCTTTCTCATTTCTGCTAGTTAGCCAATCACATTAGACTGTGAACTCAAGCTTTCACTAATGGGGTGAGATGCAATCACCACCTATAATAGCGATAAAAGACAGGCCTGTTGGCTGAGGTGCTACTTGCTAGCCCAGTTTGGATTGTAGAAGACCCCCCTTTTTAAAAAAAGAAACCACCATGCACAATTTCGTGTTTCTATGGTCATGTGTTCCTTTGTGCAGCACTGAGATTATTTTTTTCCTCAACTTCCAAGTACAAGGGACACTGAGGACTCTAATCGGCATGCCCACAGAAGAGCCTCCTCACGATACATTCCACTTAAAAGACCAGAACCACAGAAGAAACGATACTACAAGCACCCAGAGAAAAACATCAACAAAGGCAAGCCCACCAACGTGATGTCAAACCTCTCTGCGGAGTCCTAACAGCCAGGAAAGATGCATCTCCAAGCCTGGCAGGAAGGACTCACATCCAGAAAAGTTCTTTTCCGAAAGTAGTGAAGAAATATGTTTGAAAAGCACAAACTCAAGTAACTTATGGCCACTAGGACGACACTGTGAAAGACAGAGACCTGACACACATGCCACAAAATCAGTACAAAACCCAGCTTTTCTGTGTTGGTTTTGAATAGGCTGAGAGGTGTGGGCTGTCATTGGGATGGGGGCTGCGGCCTCCACACTTCACGGCTCCAGCACAGTGAGTGGTTTTATTTTCCTGTGTGTCCCTGCTATGACGCCACAGGTCCAAAGCAGCCACAACAACCACGATGGAAACGTGTAAGCAGAAATAAACACTAAACACTTTATCTACTTATTTTGTTTTTGTTTCTGTTTTGTTTTGAGATGCAGTCTGTCTATGTAGTTTTGGAATTCGCCTTGTACCAAGCTAGCCTTGAACTCAGGAAGATGGGTGTGCCTTTCTACCGGGGCACCAGGACTAAAGGCTGTGCCACTGCACCCGGCACCTTTTCAGATAAGCTGACAGTCCTACATGCCTCTGGACTGTGTGGTATGATTTCAATTTTCTTTTGTTTTGCTTTTAGAGACAGGGTTTCTCTGTGTAGCCTTGTTCATTCTGGAATTCACTTTGTGGACCAGGCTGGCCTTGAACTCACAGAGATCTGCCTGCCTCTGTCTCCTGAGTGCTGGGACCAAAAGTGTGCACCACCAGCGCCCAGCCAAGTATTACTTCTACGTCCTTTTTTCTCTCCATTTAGCCTTCAGCTATATATTCAGTTAGATCTTTCTTACTCTTACACGGTGTCTTTTCTTATTTTCTGAATTTGCTATAATTTTGTCCCTTTCTTGGTCTGGGTGATGTGTGTCCATTTCTCGAACTCTGTCTGGTAACTGTGTAGCAGCTCTATTAATTCTAAATTTCGTTTTTAGTATTTTATTCTTTCTCAAATTGGCTTGATCACATGATGATTTCTAATATTCAATAGAAATTTTCTTTTTCTTCCTTTACCTGCTTCTTTTTGAGACACAGTCGGGTTGTTATCCAGAGTGGGTTCAAGCTTTTCAACCCAAGGGGTTCTTCTGCTCTCGCTGCAGCACCCCCTTTCCTGACTAGTGCAAGCGTGCCAGTTTAAAGCTGCGGTCTGGCAGGGCCACCGCTTACTCAGCGCTAACTCGTGGGCGTGCCCGTGTAGTCTCTGTGGACATGTCCTTGTGTTCTCCTGTGGGTGTGTCCTTGTGCTCTCCCGTGGGCGTGTCCATGTGGTCTCTGTGGATGCTGATTCCCTGTCATGACTTCCATTCTCTGCCTGGTTAGTTTGGGTTGAAAGTCTCTCATGTGTCGGACAGGGGCTTGCACATGACCTGAGGTCGCATAGCACACTGGTAGTCCAGAACGGCTGGAATCTGATTTCAGTGTCTAAGGTTTCCTAGACTGCTCCGACCTGGAACAGAGCTGTGATCTACGCTGCTGGCTTCCTTACTCAACCTCACAAAGCACTCGGCCTGAGGTTTCCTATGCCTTTTGCTCCATGCAGACTTCAACTGATTTCCTGACCCAGAAGGGCAGTTGTCAGAAGCACTGTCTCAACTTGCCCTCTGAAGTCACAGCAGAAATGCGCCTCAACATCGGGCAGAACTTTTGGGATTTAAATCCGTACACAGAGTCTGACTTGGTGACTGCTCGCCACCTCCTTAGGCCATCTTCTTTCTTCTTCTTCCCTTCCTCTCCTCCTCCTCCCTTCTTTCCTGTGCTGCCTCTGTTAAGTTTTTCTTGTCTTCATTGCAAAAATGTTGGCCTAAATGGCAGAGTCTACCATCACTGTAGGTGAACACATCCTAGCCATGGCGTCATTCCTGCTAGGGTTATAGTACGAAACGGTTCCCGTATTATACTCTTGAAAACCGTATTAAAGTATGCTGGCATGCCTCAGAGGGAGCCACGCTTACCTGCTGCTCTAGGATCATCGCCTTTTCCCGCTCTACGTTGAGAACCATTCTCTTTGTGTACTCCAGCTGCTTTTCCAGAAGGGTACAGCGAGACTGCGCCGAGCTTAACTGAATGCTTATATCTACACAAAGACAAAACCGCGTCCATCAGCCGCTTATCACAAAGGCCAGAGGTTTACTTATTATGTAAGCTCATGTGTGCGTGTTGTTATATGTGTGATGCAAACGGGTGTGCATGCATGTGTGCGCACATACACAAGCTAGGGGAGGACGTCCAGTGTTGTCTTCTATTACTCTTGGCCTTATTTCCCTGAGTCAGGTCTCACAGGCATCTGCCTCTTTCCCGCCGACCCCCAAAGCCGGAGCGAGGCACTCGCAGCCGTGCTCGGCTTTCTTAGATGGGGCTGCAGTGCAGGAGATTCTAACTCAGGGCCTCGTTCTCTTACTACAGGTGCTCTTACTCAGTAACTTTAAACATTCGTTTGTTTACGTATTATTATAAGCAATATTATTTGTTACATGTTATGTATTCTATGTCATGTAATACATAATATTAATTACATATGAGTGGCTTGACAATATCTTCCCTAAAAAGATAGAAGGTATACTTCAAACAGGAGGGGGGGCGGGGGGAGACAGACTATGTGGGAGTCTAAGGACAACCTGTGGGAGTCAGTTTTCTCTTTCTACCATTTAGGTGCTGGGAATTGAACTCAGGTCATCAAGTTTGGCAGCGAGCAGCCACTGCACTGGCTCTCTCCTCTACTCCTTTACTATTTTTCTTTTTATATAAGAAAAAAAAAAAAAAAAAAAAAGAGAGAGAGAGAGAGCGAGTGCGTGTGTGAAACAGTCTCTCACTTTGTAGCCCTGACTAGCCTGGAACTTGCGATATAGACCAGGCTAGCTCCAAACTTACAGAGCCTGGACTGCCTCCACCTCCCAGATGCTGGACTGAAGGTGTGCGCCACCGTGCCTGGCTGACCGCTGAGCACTCAGTTCTATAAGGGCAAGTAACCAATTTTAACTCTCTTACTTTCATCAGTTTTACTTTCATTCAGTTATCTCATTTTTTTTTCTTCTCATTCTTCATTCTGTTTGTAAGGTAAACACAAACAGAAGCTTTACATGGATCAATGTTTTAGAAGGAAAACAAAAACGTTTTGAAGAAAAATTATACAAAGAACTCACACTCTAAATTTCTTAAAATTCTTATCTACTATCCTTTTCTTAATTCCCACAGAAGTCTACCTATCTACCTAGCTCCTCTAATTCTGTACTCCTCAATTTGAGTAAAATTATTTTCCATTTATTTTTATTATTTTTATATTGTTTAATTACTACCATTGCTTTATATTTCAAAAAATTTAAATTAAAGTTAATGAAAATATAAGCATTTTAATGATATCACGGGCTTAGCTGGGTTTTATTATTCATTCTAAAAATATTCTAATTTCTAAACAGAACTTTCCTAGGTATTTTCTTTAATTATATATTTAACTAGTAAATATTTCTGACCTGGGGACAAGGCTGCAGCTCAACTGAAGGAATGCTTTAGTCCCAGCACTGCACAAGCCAAGCATGGCGGTGCACACCTGTCATCCCAGCATGGCACAGGCCAAGCGTGGTGGTGCACACCTGTCATTCTGGCACTGCACAGGCCAAGTGTGGTGGTGCACGCCTCTAATCCCAGCACTTGGGGTGGAAGCAGGAGGAACATCCTTGGTGACAGCAAGTTCAAAACCAGCCTGGGATACATGTGCGACCCTTGCCCCCCAAAATGTAATTGTGAGCTAGGATGATAGATATAATGCAGGTGAGTTCATAGTTACATTAACTGCCCACAAATGTGAAAATGCCCAAGACCAAGGCCTCAAGGTTGCTCAGATCATAGGAGCAGAGATATTTGAATAAATCGCTTCAGCTGGGCTTTTGTTTTCAAACTGTAACCCCTGCCACCCACATGCCTGAGGACCCCCGATCGATTGCTGACCTTTCTTCTGTTTACTCAGCTCCTGGTGCGCCAGGTTCCGCTCACTTGTTTCATTTTCCAGGGCCCTTTTATACTCTGCTGCTTCCCTGGATAGAGCGTTCAGGTTGTCTTCAGCCTGTGTCCTCTCCAGGTCCAGACGATGAATCTTCTCCTGGAGAGTCTTTAATGCTGAAACAAGTGCTATTGAAAAGAAATTTGCTATATGTTTTAAAAGAAATGTTTTGAAGACTTAACAATCATAAAACCCGAGTAGCAATAAAAAAATGAAGTTATGTTTGCTAGTAACTAGAAAGTACACACAAGTTAATGTATATGATAAAATAAAATAAATATAAAATACAAATGATATTTATATGTAATATGAATAAAATAATAAAATAAAAATTGATACTACAAAGGGATTAATTTCCTATGGTGTATCTTGTAAAAACTATAATCCGTAGCTTTTAGCTGAAGAAGCCAATGTTTTAAAAATGCTAAGTGGCCTGTGTAAGCTCCTGGGGAACAGCGTAGCCTCGTGGCTATCGGTCCTGTGGGCATCCAATACGCAATCATAGCATGACAGCAGTGAGCTCACGTCCAGGCCATGTGTTGCTCCTAATTTCCTGTAAAGCTGCATATCTGCATTACCTTGGTTGTTTGGACTATTAAACGTTTTAGCAGAGTTCACAGGGTGGCAGTTCTGAGATGCTCCCTTCTCTGGGAATGGTGGTGCAAACCTTCTTTCTGGAGGGTTAAGATAGCTCCCAAGTACACTGTGTGACAATTCAGAATCCATCGCCTGTGGAAAAGGAAAGAGACACAGGAGAATGTCACTGTTTCCAGCTGAAGGACAGACGCAGCACATAAAAATGATGCAAAATGGTTATGCACGACATACTTGTAGCTTTGCAAACTTAATTATCTCAACTTCAACTAGATTAAACTCAGCAGTAACAAAAAGGAAACGTTATTTGTTGTGTAACTAAGTAAGCAAGTGTGTGCAAGAGATGCAAGCCACCATTTTCTCAGTTGTCCCTACATTACATGTACCCCAGCCACAAAATATGACTCTAGAGTTTCAAGTACTTACACTCAGAGACAATACAGATTTTCAACAGCAGCCACCAGCAGAACACTATTTTGTTATATTATATATATGTATGCTATATATGTTACAATATATATTACGTATACATTACAACATGTTATAATATATAACCTATATTATATAATATGACATACACTATAACAAATATTAAATACACAATATATTATAACTATATAATGTATATGTTACATATATAACATGAAATATACTGTAATAACATAAATATATAATATAGCATAATAGTGTTCTACTGATGGCTGCTGTTGAAAGTCTGTATTGTCTCTGAGTCTAAGCACTTGAAACCCTAGAATCATATTTTGTGGCTGGGATACATGCATTATATATTTAATGGGATATATTTATTATGTACTATATATAATAAAATATTACTATTGGCTACTAACAGATGGGTTTCCAAGGAACTCTGCATATATGAAATCCCTGAACTGCGTCCTAGAGCGAAGCACATTTCCATTTCACACGCCTCCAGACCAAGAGTCTAGCTTGGATGACTCCAGACCTGAGGGATCAGATGGAGTTATTGTGTGACTCTGTTTGGGTTTCCTTTTTTCCCTTCTTTTTGTAGGTGAGTTCTTTTTAACTATTTTGGTGGGTTAATTCTTTATCACACTTTCAAAATAATTTCATTTTCATAATTTAAATATTTTAGAGATCTAGTCTACTTAATGCTAGTTGGTGTTATTGATCCACAGCCACACTGGATAAAACAAGGTAATACTTGTTGACCAAGAATCTATCACTGGGCACAATTCTATGCCAGAGAAGTTTTTTATAAACGTAACTCTAAGAGTGCCATTATAAAAATAGTAATTACATATTTTCTCTGACTTTGGGCTTTCTTGGTTCAAGAGACAAAATCTGGCACTTACCCCATGACTATTTCTGAGAAGGGCAAAGGGGAGATGTCGCTATTACCATGACAATCTCATTTGTCTAAACTGCAGGTTATACACCTTAAGAAGGTTTATGGAAACACTGGCCTGCTCTTGGGAGACAACCAGGCTCTGCTCTGATTGCAACTTACTGACCCTGTCTCCATCCCCTCAGGTACGGCTGTTCAGACACTCTCTCTCTCATGAGGGCAATTTCCGCAAAAAACAAGATACTAAGTCACCACTGGCTCACTACGAAGTGTAGTCTACCACTGCCCCAGAGTATATAAGTTCTGGAGATGGGTATGCAACTTTTAACAGAAACAGAGAGAGAGCTGAAACTCCTCAAAACACTGTAGTTATTCAGTATACGGCTCTCTTCTCAGGTGTATCCCTCCAATAATGGAATTGATTTAAAAAAAAATTACCCCCCATGCCTTACACAATTTGAGAAATTAAGATTCTTCTGACCCAAGTACAATGTATTTCACAAATCAGATTTTGGCACACATTAAAAGACACTCCTTTCATCTGAGCACTCGTAAGGCAGAGGCAGGCAGATCTCTGTGAGTTTGAGGCCAGCCTGGTCTACAGGACAAGTTCCAGGACAGCCAGAGCTGTACAGAGAAAGCCCGTTTCCGGGGCTGGCTGGGGGCGGGGCATGCAGCTCAGCTGGAAGAATGCTTGCCTGACATGCACAAAGCCTGGGCTTGATCTCTAGCTACACAGAAGTCAGGGCGGTGGTGTACCTCGGCAATCCCAGCACCAGGGAGAAGCAGGCGCTGAGGATCACTCTGCTACCTGGGGAGTCAGGGCCAACCTGGGCTACATGAGACCTTGGCTCAAATAACAACAAACGACAAAACACCCTGGCTCGAGTTTAATGTTGATAAAATCATGACTACTCAGAAGACTGTCAGTAAATATACTTGTTTGTATAAATACATGACAAGTAGCTACAAACAGCAATAAACTGCAGAATGAAAAGAAAGAAAAGGAGCAAGCACCAGTGAGATGAAGGACACTTGCTGTGCAATCCTGAGTTTGGTCCCTGGAACCAAGTAAAGGCATCAGAGAGGGCCAGGTCTATAAGGGCACCCTCTAGCCTCTACACATACACTGCACCCACACCCACACGTCAACAAATACCTTTTACAAAAGAGGAAATAACAAGGAAATGGCCAGCCCGTGATGGAACCTTTAGAAGGAAGACCCTAGTAAAAGGAAGGCAGGAAACTGAGGGAACACCTTCCCAGGTGATGAGACCCTCACTCTTTCCTCTTTCTGCTTCCTAGCTGTCACTAGCAGGTCTTCTCGGCAACCTGGCTGCTGTGAAATGCTGTCTCCCCAAAGGCCCAAAGGGGACAACTAACCAACCACAGTGAAGCCACCCTGTGGTGTGTGTGTGTGTGTGTGTGTGTGTGTGTGTGTGTGTGTGTGTGTGTGTGTGAGAGAGAGAGAGAGAGAGAGAGAGAGAGAGAGAGAGAGAGAGAGAGAGAGAGAGAGGCAGGGGGAGGAGAGATTGATTTTCACTGTGTAGCACGCTGGCCTGAGCTGTTGTGCAGAGCAGGTTGACTCCAGGCAAGCACCACCCCGCCTGGCCACCTTTGCTTATAGCTGACTATCTCAGCTGCTCTGTGGAGGAGCACAATAGGCTATGGTTCAGAAATTCCCACTGTAGAGTGCTGTAGCTTACCCCATTACCCCCTGGCCCTGGGTTAGAACCAAGGGCACACACCTATCCGTTGCTTATTTACAGAAAGAGCTGTAAAATCCTAGGAGGAAAACTCACTCTGATGGAAGATAAACAATTACGAAGAGTCTGGTCTAAGGACCAAAGCCTTAACTTGGTTAAGGTGGCTCTGAACCGCATATGGTCAGGTCATTGTAATCCTCTCTCCCTAGTCCACGGGCGCTGAAAAAAGAGAAAGAGTGAGGGAAGAAAGGGAACCTGAAGGGAGGAAAGAGGGGGGAAGGTGAGGAAAAGGAAGGCATGGGAGGGAGAGTGGGAGGGTGAGGTGCATCTGTAATGGGCATATTCGCAAGCATATACATGAGGGACTCTGAAAACAACAGAAAGACACCTCGGCCCCATCTCCTGTCTTGCTTATTTGGCAAATGGCCAAGCTACCAGTCACTAGAAGGCCTCTAGACTCAATCAGAGCTGGGGAGATAGCTCAGCAGTTACTGCTTTGCAGAGGATGGGAGTTCAGTCTCCAGCACTCACAAGGGGCAGCTTGTAACTCCAGCTCCAGACGGATGCAATACCCACGACCTCTTACACACCTGCACTCGGCTGCATATATGCCCATATACGTCATTTTAAAAAATGAATATTAAGCAAGCAAACAACAACACAAAATAGACTCCAGACCTGAAAGGTCCCGAGGAAATCTAGTGAAGTTTTTTGGGATAGACGCAAGCGAGGGCAATGTGGGGCTGATTTGAATTAAGCCAGGGAAACTATGGTTATGTCTGGAGCCATGGGGGACAGCTTGTGAGCATATAAGGAGTCATTCACCACCTCTGGATTCTATAAAGCTAATATAGTTTGCTTGGCATGGTGGCTCACACCTGTAAGCCTGCACTTGGGAGGTAGAGGTAGAGGGGTCAGGAGTTCAAGGCCACCCACCCTCAGCCAGCAAGTTAAGGCTGGAGGTAAGCCTGAGAGTACACACACTCCTTCTCATTCTCCCGTCTTCCCTTCTAGCCTTTCCCCTCCCCACCTCCCTCGGGTATATTTATCTCTATACGTACGTACATACATACATACATGAATTTTAGAAAAAAAGTTCTAACATTATTCATTGTTTAATACATATGGTGCTATTTCTATTTACTTTTTTTTTTTTTTTGGTTTTTCGAGACAGGGTTTCTCTGTGTAGCCTTGGCCATCCTGGACTCACTTTGTAGACCAGGCTGGCCTCGAACTCACAGCGATCCGCCTACCTCTGCCTCCCGAGTGCTGGGATTAAAGGTGTGCGCCACCACGCCCGGCTTTACATTCTTTTTAAAGTTATTTTTATGTTACATATATGAGAGCTTTGGATGCAGCGCTGCCAGAGGCAGAAGAAGGTGCTGGGTCCCTCGAACTGGACTTACAAATTCTGGGTGCTGGGAACTGAACCTAGGTGCTCTGCGGGAGCACTCTTAAACCACCGCCTTCTCTTCAGCCCAGTAAAGCCATAAGAAAATCAGAAATATTAAAGGCACAATCCAAAGACCTAAAAGAGTCAAAGCAGTATTTTTCAACATTCCTTTTATTTTATTCATAGGTGCACGTATCTGCGGGTGCCTTCAGAGACCAGAAGAAGGCGTGGCATCTGTTGCGACAGACAGATGGCTATGAGCTGCCTGATGTGGGTCTTCTTCAAGAGGATGACTGTGACTTTTAAGTCAGTGTGGACTACGCACTAAGACCTATCTCAAAAAGAAAATAAAAAAGAACAGTCTGCTGATTTCTTCTTAGTGTCTTAGAATCTGAATTTAGAAAAACCAATCTGTGTCTCTAGGGTTGGAGAGATGGCTCAACAGTTAAGAGCCCGGCCCGCTCTTCTGGAGGACTGGTGCTCAGTTCCTGGAACCACATGACGGCTCACCTGTAAGCCTGGCTCCAGGGCTCTGGCTCCATTTTCTGGCCTCTGAGGGTACCAGGCACACACATGGGGCATGGACATACATGCAGGCAACATACCCATACACACTAAAATTAAAATATTTACCACAATACATGTAGCTAAAGGAATTACATTGGCATACCCCTAACGTATGGATTTTAAACTTTACACAAATGGATTTATTTTTCATTTAAAGTATTTGTATTTGGCACTTGTGACATTTGTTTCCACTGTTGCATGTAGCACAAATTGGAGAATGTTTTTGCTCAGCTCTCTTGTGGTGGCCATGCCTGCTCTACATACTGTATATCAGGCCTCCCGAGGGTATAAATTTGTCCCTCTCGCTCCAACTTAACACAAGGACCTGAAGAATAGCCTCGCCCAAGAACTCCCACGGGATCCGAGAAATCAACCTGGAGACTTCGCTACACTTTTCCCTTCACACTTCCTGGTCATGCTTCCTTCCTCCCCTCCCACGGCAGCTGGTCAGAACCCTGAGAAATCCATGCTCGTCCGTCTGGAGTCGGCTTCCTGAGAGCCAACTGTGGCTGTTCTTCTCATGTTTCCTTGCTGGTCTTTCCTCATAAAGCCTAGATTTTAAAGTCTAGATTAGTCAGTATCTAGGGTAAATTTTATTAGTTTTTGTATCATAATGTGTCTTTTATGTTCCCTTAAAAGTTAATTTTGCAAGAGTTGGTGAGATGGCACCTGCTGTTCTTGCAAAGGACCTGGGCTCTGGTTACAGCACCCACACAGTGGCTCACAACCCCCTGGAACCCAAATCCGTGGGATCAGACATGTTCTTATGGCCTCCACCCACACTATGTATGTAACTACATACATATAAATAAAAAATCGTTTAAATCTTACTCTGACACTCCACCTTCCTGGAACTGCTGGCCATCTGCTTTCAGTTTACCGTCTTTCTCTACTGCCTTTTTTCTGACTGCAGGATCAGCTGTCTGTCTGGACATTGTTGCAGTGTTGCAGTGCACTGTCATGTGTTTCGCTGTGTCTCTCTTTCTTATTAACCCCGTCTGAGACTTTTGTCTTTTAAAATCCTCCTAAATCAATGCTAGCAATTTCCCAGTGGTTCTCTTTTTCAGTATTGTTCTGTACTTTTCTGTTCTCTGGTTTAACTGGACATGTGACTTCCACTTTCCCAGTGGCCCCCGTTTTCGAATTGTGACCACTCACCCACCAGCTATTCAAGCATGTTCTGAAACCTTTAGGAGGTATGTGAAGGGAGGTGGGGTGAGTGGTGGGTGGGAGAGTGGGGGGGGGGGGAAGGCAGGCTCCTAGCCACACATCCTGTCCTCTTCTTGACCTGGGCTTCTTGACCGCCAGGCAGGGCTCAGGCTCTGGCTGCCACGGCTTTCCCACTGGACGGACTCTGCCCTCTGGAACCCTAAGCCAAAATAAACCCTTTGTTCTACAAGTACCATTTTGTCAGCGTGCTCTAGTCCAGTAACAGGAAAGTGTTCTTCTTTGATCATTGCAGTCAGTGGCTTCTGCTACCTGTTTGCAGTGACTGGTTTCACTATGGTCAATCGTTTCTTTCTCATGAGTGGGTCTTGCTCATGGACCTCACTGGTCGTGAGCTCATGAGTGCCCTCCTCCTGCCCCGCCTCAGAGCAGGGATTACAGGTATGCTCATAATACATCTTGGGATTTCCATTTTATGGATTTGTTTTTGGTTCTTTTGCATTAGAGCCAGGGCTCTGCGCATTGCTCACAGGCGCTCTACCAGTGTTCCTCACTGTAGCAGTGCCTTGCTTTAAACTCACATGTCATAGGAGCGAGGAATTCTTGGAAGCTGATGCTCAAAGCATTTTTTTTCTAGAAATGTGGCTCAATGGTAGAGTGTTTGCCTAGCATGTGACCTCCCACATAAAAACAAATACACACCAGAAAGATGATTTTTGTTCATTCCTGTTAGGTTTCTAAAACATCCAAAGCATAGAAAACCAAACTTTTAGATGGAGACTGCTTTTTTTTGGGGGGGGGGGGCTGAGGTATAAATTCAGACTTGAAGTTCACATGAGCAAGGACTGTGATGAACATTCTCAGGACAGCTCCACTCCAGTGAGAGCCAAGGGTGAGAGCAGGAGGCTGGGTGTGAAGTTGATCTCAAACCACCCCATACAAAGCTTGACGCTTTAGGCATCCTTACTATATATTTTATACTGTACGCTATATGCTGTGTATTGCATGCTGTATGCTGTATGTTGTGTACTGCAATGCCTGAACTTCTGAGTGGCAGTGCCTAGACTATGGTTTCTTTCTCACATGTGAGCAACTTCCTCCTTAAAGGCCACATTCTGAGCCAAGAAGGATAAGAAGGCCCTCAGCAGGAGACGTGGCTCACTTACCCCATATGTGCACAGCCTGTCTCGTTATCTGCACGGTCATATTGTTCTCTTACTTTGGTGACAATCCAGTCATGCTATTAAAAAAACAAACAAACAGATATTCTAAAAGCTTTCTGTACAGCATTTTCCCACATTTCTACCAGAGAAATTTCTATCTAATCTGTATATTTCTTGAGAAAATTGCTTTAGAAATCCTTTAGAGATACCAATTGTTGCAGCCAACTCAGCTTTGGTTATACACACAGAATATTTATGCTTTAAAAATGAAAGCTTTGCAGCTGGGCATGGTGGCGCACATCTTTAACCCCAGCACTCAGGAGGCAGAGGCAGGGTAATCTCTGTAAGTTCGAGGCCAGCCTGGTCTACAAAGTGAGTCTAGGACAGCCAAGGCTACACAGAGAAACCCTGTCTCGAGAAAAAAAAAAAAAAAAAAAAAAAAGCTTTGCTTCCTCCTAGTCTAGTTCCAAATTTACCACATGTTATAAAATGTATTCTCCTTCTATCTCATTTAAGTAAATGTGATTGATCATTCATTAAACAGCGTATTTGCAGGAAAACAGAGTGTACTGCAAACAACCGCAGGCTGGATAAGAAGTATCAGAGCATAATTATAAACATAAGCATGCTAGAACTTCAAGTTTAAAAGATACGTGGTGGCTTTATAGAACTACCCACAATGCCTATTAAATTCCAGAAACTCAGAAGCAATTTAACCCTTCAATGACTTTTACATAAAGGGGTTAATAGGATCAGCTTATCTTATATTTAGTATACTGATCTTGTGACATGGAAAGTAATCTGTTATCTGTAATTAACTTTAAAAGTAGCTTTTGTATATGAAAGGAAAAAAGTCCCCACTTTGAGCCATCACAGTAGAATGGATCCTGGCAAGAAACATCAGTAGGTGACAAACCCAGGGCCGACTTTTGATAAATTCTTTTGTATGGTCCCATAGAGAACCCACATTGGTTGTTAATAACATGTACAAAAAGAATTATATAGAAAAATTAAATAAGACCGATCAAATGATTAAAATGAACATCATCTGTGAGAAGAGTTGCCGCATGCCTCTTGGCAGTCCTGAGAAGCACACAGCAGCACCTGAGCTGACCAGGACTGCACCCACAGATGCGGAAACATCACCCAGGCCCAAATGGCAGTCATTCACCTTTGGGAAGCGAGGAGGTGGGTGGTGGTTGCTCTCTTCCAAAGTGTCAGTGTCAAAAGACAGCCATATGTCCAGACATGCGCCTAAGCCCGGGAACACGCCCCATCCTAGCGCTACTCTCTCTCTAGGGCAAGGCAATGCGAGTATGAATTTGATGCCTCGCCTGGGCAACAAAGGAAAACCCTGTCGAAAACTAACAAACAGAAAGAAAAACACAGCTGGAAACATTTACCATCCTAAAAATCTCCATTGGCAGGTGAATAGGATGCAGCATGAAGGCGCACACAAAGTAGAATATTATTTAGCCTTGAAAAGGAAGCAAGTTCTGACATGAGCTACATTAATGATCCCAAACAACCCAAACACAAAAAGGACAATGTCTTATCATTCCATGGATACGAGGATCTAACATCGTCAGAAACACAAGGCAGGCTGGCAGCCCCGGAAACAGCGAGTCCTAGTTTCCTTTTTTTCTGGAGATTGGATGCACGGCAATGTGTGCTGGGGGAAGAAACACAGAAAAAACGAGATAAGATTCTATGGGGTCCAGAGCAAAAGCGGACAGAGACGCATGATGAGAGCACAGAGGGCATATCCCTTAGCCTTCCCTGACCAAGTCAGAGGGGTCAGAAAAGGGCCACGCAGGCCAACTCCGCAGAGTCAGCAGAGTCACTGACTTTCTCGTGACCCACTAAAAACAAAGAAAACCATAAATATGCAAAGAGATCAGGAGAGCAACTACCACACTCTGGAAAACAGCAAGCAGATGTGTAAACACCAATAAAAGAAGCAGGCTCAGTTAATGCAGAGCCCCAGCCCAGAAGAGCAGAGTGACTTAAATTTACTGCTCAGAGCCCAGCTGTATGGGAAACAGTCTCTTCAGGCAGTAGGTAAGAGCGACGACTGGAGAACTGGGTGAAACGCAGAAGTTCTCAGAGGCCCAACTCTCCACCCCCTACCTCCATCCCTTCCAGCAGCCTTCCTCTGGAAGCCATACCCTCATGTGGGAAGAGGGAAATTTTAGTTTCTTTTTTATGTGCTCTCCCCACACCGGGCTGCCCTTTTCTTCCTTCCTTTCTTTCTTTTTTTAATTTTTATTTATTTTTAATTTTTGTCCTTTTCTTTTAAAAAGGAAATCAGAGTATCTTTAAATTGGGAGACACCAGGGTACCAGGTTGAAGCAGCTGTGCAGAAGCGGATGGAAGTAAGACCTATAGGTTTACAGATCAGGCGAGGCTGGACCCAGAGCCTTTTATCTGCTGGGCAGTTAGGTCCCCAGGAGAGAGTAAAGAGCAGATTGTCAGCATCTGAGCAGGAGTCCACACCAGGTGGGCAGCTGAGGTTGCCAACTGCTGGAGAACAGCGCTGGCTGCACTCAAATTCATACGGCAAATTTTTTGCAGATAAGAATCTGTAGATTTTGGAGACAAGAAGGCTTGGGCTCAGAACACTAAGGATCACTAACACAAGGACACAATGAAGGAAGAAAGCCATAAGCCCAGTCATCAACTGTGTGGGCGGGGCGGGGGAAACGCTAACAAAAGGAATCAAAATGAGAGCAAGCAGCGACGACGTCCTTTCTGTGTGGAACATTCTCTGGTCACATGGCTCGAGGGCTGCTAAGGCATCGAGGAATAAAACTGACGGTCACAGCAAGAGTGGGGAGTACACAGACGAGTCAACAGGCACCCAGTCAGAACGGCCTGCTTACCTCCTAACTAATACTAGGCTTTTACTCACAGTTCCCCAAACTCATGTCCTTAAGTATAAGACATGTTTTATGTTGGTTTGGTTTCTCTGGTCCTTCTGGGAACTGAACTCTGGGCCTTGCCCACATTACACAGTAACTCCTCTACCACTGGGCTCATTACCACCTAAAAAAAAAAAAAAAAAAAAAAAAGAGTACAAAGTAATGTTAGTCTCTTAGAGTTTTATAATATAGTATCAAATTGTTTATGTATACAGTATGGTCAGCTTAATTCAAGCTATATGAGCTCTCTAGTTTCTTTAAAATTTTCTTACATGTATTTATTTTTCATGTGTGTGCATGTGTGTGTATATATACACGTGTCATAGCAACCACGTGGCAGTCACAGAACGACTTGTGAGAATGGGTCTTTCCTTCCACCAAGTGGGACCTGGGGCTTGAACTCAGGCTGTTAGGTTTGGCAGGAAGTGCCTGAACCTGCTGAGTTATATTGTTGGCCCAAGAGCTACCCAATTTCCAAGCAAAGCTATCAAATAATCAATTTAAAAAAAATACTAGGCTCAAGAATGTTTTATCTAATAATTACCTTTTTCCTTAATGGGTCCAGTAAGTTTGGAACTTAAAAATCATGTAAAAGATTAAATTCCTTGTTATCTTTTTTAAAAAGGATTTATTTTCATTTTATGTATATAAGTGTTTGCCTGCAATGTATATGTGCACATTGTGTGCATGCCTGGTGCCCACAGAGGTCACAGGAGAGTGTTGGATTGTCTGGAATTGTAGGAATAGATGGTTGTGAGCCTCCTTATGGGTGCTGGGATGGAAGCCAGGTTCTCTTCAAGAGCAGTAAGTGCTCCGTGTCTGCTCAGTATCTGCTCGGACACTGCTGCAGCCCCAGGACTCCCCATCATCTGTACTAAGGTCTACTATGACTACCCGGTTCACAAGAAAATCCTCCTGGGTTAATATAAAGTGACTTCAGAGGAATAATGCAACTGTTTTATTATAACCTGCTTTTAAAATGGTAGAAAAAAAATACTTGCAATATGAAACAAGCATCTACTAACACAGTCTCCTCCCAACAGAAGTTCTGCACAGGCAGAAAGAGGCTGCAACTGTGGCCTCCGGTTATGTGCACAGCAAATGTCTCTTGTAGATGATTTTCACTGTTACTTTAAAATCTAGTTAGGTGTGGTGGGGGCGGCACTTGGTATGGTGAAGCCAGCTGGGACTACATAGTGAGAGTGAGATCCTGTCTAAAACAAAACGAACATGAAAAGCTGGAAAGGAGGGCACGGGATACAAACAATTACCAGGACACAGGCTCTAAGCAAGCAGAATTAATGCAAAGGGGAAATGACAAAGAGCTGTAGCCAAGGCGAGCAGCAGACTTGGGAGGAGATGGAGGTAAGGAAAGGGTTAATATTTAACACGCCGAGGTCCTTATTGAATAACAACATAAAAACAGACAGCACACGGAGTTTGCTATAGGCCAGGCCCTGGCCAGGGAGTGGAACCTGAGGCAATGCCCTAAATTAGCAATGCTAACTATACTGAGGAGCTGGTTAGAGCATAACACAGAGCAGGTAGAGGACACCAAGAAGCCAAGCACTATAGAACAGCAGGACTGACACATAGATGAGCCCAGGGACAGAGGCGGCGGCGAGCACAGGGCCTGTGCTGGTCTGCACCAGCTCTCGGTGTATATGCTGTGGTGTCCGCTTTAGTGTTTTGACGGGATTCCTGAGTGTGTAAATGAGTGGGTCTCTATTTCTCTTTCCTTTTGTTTTGTCCAATTCTTATGTGTTCATTTTTGTTTTATGAATTATATTTATAATATTATTATCTGTTAGATACTTGTTTGTTTTCTAATGAGAGACAGAAGGGAGCGGATCTGGATGGGAAGGGAGGTGGGGAAAATGAGAGGAGCAGAGGCAGAGGAAATTGTAATCAGGATATATTATATAAGAAAAAAAAACTATCTTCAATAAAAGAAAAAAAATCAATAAATTCACAAAGAACATCAAAATACAAAAATTATTAAACTAACTAATTAATCTTTATCTCCCCTACCTTGTAAGATTTTTATACAGATGTTTTGATCTCTGCCCCGCCCCCTGCCCCCTCCTTCCATTCTAGGAATTTGATGGGCTGGAGCAGTGACCCCTTTTCCCTTCCTTCACCTTCTGTGCACCTGTCTTTTCAGACTAGCTAGCTGACAAGAGCGTGCAGTCGGAGCCCAGGCAATGGGAAAAGCGCAGCCGGCACACAAGTTAGACTAGAAACCAAACGCGCTCCCTGCACTGTGCATGCTGGCTCTCCTGGAGCACACCTTCTTAGTCAGAAGTGAAGGCTGCCTGGCCCAGACACCTCAGCTGGGATGGTGGGCTCGTTTCTAACAAGCATACAGCAACTGACAAATAACTTGCCTAAGGTCATGCAGGTTCTAGACAGAAGAGCAAGGCTGTGAATGCAGGCAGCTAAGTCTGAGGAGAGATGGCTCAGTGGGCAGAAGCTCCTGCCTAAGGATGGGGTTCACGCCCTGGAACCCACAGAAAAGTGGAAGCAGAGCCGACTCCATAAAGCCACCCTCTGACCTGCAACCCCATCCCATTCATGCCATGGCACAGCAACCCCTGTCATACACACACCAGTCATAAACATTTTAAACTTTTTTTTCCCAAATAAAAATAAATAAATAAATAATACAAAGGAAGCTTGAGAATTTATATCTAGTCACCAGATGACAGATTTTTATATAAAAGCTACCAACTCTGGGGCTGGTGAGATGGCTCAGTGGGTAAACGGCTTGACATGCCAGCGTGGGAACCCGAGCTTGGGGAGGCAGAACCACATGAAGCTGGGTGCTTAGTGTCTGTGATGCTGTGCTCCTGCAGCAGGCCGGGAGGCAGAACCAGCGCGGTCCCTGCAGGCTTGCAGGCCAGCTAGTCCAGCATATGGAGCCACAGAGACTGGTCTCCAGGTAAAGGCCTGACAGCCGAGGCAGTTCTCTGACGGCCCCCTCCAAACATGTATATACAAATGCACACACACATGCACACATAAACACACATATAAACGTTAAAAAGGAAAGAGTTACCACAACTTTGCAGCCTGAGTTCGTGCTGTCAGCAAGGCCAAGAACAACCACAAAGTAAATTAAAAACTTTTCAGGCAGGAATTTAACTTAAAAAAGCGCCGATGGGTAAGGGTGTGCATTCTTAGCATGTGGAAGGTCCTTGGTTTACCACCTTGGACCTCCTCTCCTCCAAGGAAGGTATCAGGTTGGTGGCACAAGACTAGGAGATGCAAACAGACCCTTTCTAAAGTGACCTGTCTTTAATCTGAGCCAATTATAAACTGTCTCCCTACTTTAGAAATTTTTAGATGTGCCAAAGCACCAAACTACAGTCTGAATGCTCAGAATCTTTTCTTCTCAAGTGTGGGACATATTTTTAGGTTCTCGTTTGTTTTTATAAGTATAAAACAGTGACAGCCTATTAAAACATACAAAAGTTCTTCCTTCTCATCACATTTAGCCATTTTTAAAGTGTTTTTTTTTTGTTTGTTTGTATGTATGCATCTCTCTCTCCTGCTGTTGTTATTGTTAATATATCAATAGGGCCTATTAATTGTTTATTATCAGGCCTATAATAATTATTATTATTACAACAGTATAACCCACTAGCAATCAATCAAGATACAGACACGTGTTATATTTTTAAAATAGTCTTAGTTAACCTGGGGCAGGGCAGACATTAATCCTCTAAACTACTTCCCGTAGTGAGGCAGGTATGGGATCGGTGCCCCAATCCCATGATATCGGTTTCTAATCATTTCTATCAAGCTACCTCCCATCCATCATCCCATATGCTTGCTAATGCCTTCATCTGGGCCAAAGCCTCCATCCATGCTGGCCATGTGTTTCTCTTCCAATTAACCCATGATGGTGAGACCTCCTTCCTTCTCCTTCTCCTCCTTGGGTCTCTCCTAGATTCCCTCTGTCTCTCTGTGCCCGGGGAACCTTAGCCACGCCTATCTCATTTGCCCTGCCCAGGTGTGTGGCTTTTTATTAATCAAAAGGTGGGTCACAGAGACAGCAGGTAGTAATTAGCATCAAAATACATCAGACCATCCTCCAACGTGTGTGTGCGCGCGCGTGTGTGTATGTGCGCGCGCACGCGCGCGTGTACCAGTGCTAAAGCGGCCAGAAGAGGGGCTGGGTCCCCCGAAGCCAGAGTCATAGAAGTTAAAGAAGGCCTTAGGTATCTGGGTGCTGGGAACAGAACCCACATGCCTCGAAGAGCACCTGATGCTCTTTGCTGCCAAGCCATCCCTGCAGCCTCGCTTTAAAACAAACAACAAACAAAAACCAGAGCAAGATTAGATGGTGCACACCAGCACCCTGAGTCCACAAAATTAATTACACTCTCTGGGGCTTGACAGACTCAGAGTCCTGCACAGTGCTGAATGGTCCCGTGTAGGGCCCGGGAAAGGTGCTGCACAGGTCCTGAATGGTCCCGTGTAGGTGGGGAACGGTGCTGCACAGGTCCTGAATGGTCCAGTGTAGGGACCAGGAAAGATGCTGCACAGGTCCTGAATGGTCCCGTGTAGGTGGGGAATGGTGCTGCACAGGTCCTGAATGACAGGTCCTGAATGGTCCCATGTAGGCCTGGGAACAGTGCTGCATGGTGCTGAATGTTCTAGATATAACAGGATTAGGAGTAAGCTTTGTTCTTGCCAAGGATCATGATTTACAGTCCCAGTGTGACAAGCTGTATTCTTCTTTGAGTTCACAGCCACTAACTTAATTGTCTCATTATATTCAGAGTACCCTGGCTCTTTATAAAAAACAAAGCAAAACAAAACCTAACCTCTTCTCAATGACAGCTTTTTTTTTTTTTTTTAAGTGCAGTTTTTGGTTCAAACAGATTTACCATTTTTTCCCAAAGAGTGTATAAACACTGAACAAATTACATACCACACATTTGTTTGGGAAGCTTGTAAAACCTCAAATTCCAATATATGCCAAGCACTTTGACAGACAGTTATAGTAGATGGTTAAAAGTCCATCAGTGACATGAGCAGTGGCTGGTAATTGGTCACTGCAGGGAGCCTGTGAGGTCAGAAGTGCGACTTTCCAGGTAGACAACCAACCAGGCTCTTCCCAGCTGGCAGCAGGTAGAAGCCCTCAGACACCTCACAGTTCCTATCATTTGAACTGACTTCTATCCTTCCCAAAGAACCTCCCTCCCTCAGGAAAGCTGTGTCCTACCTAGAAGAAAGTGTGGACACATCCATGGATGTAAACACGGAAGACACAGAAAGGAAGTGACACCTCCCACAGCCTCATCTTTAGCTAAAGTTTCCATCCCGACAGACACACAGGGACATGGGCTCTACATGCTGTTGCTTTTGTAGCCATGTTACAGTACTGTTTCTATGTGGATCCAAGGTAATTCTATTTTCTCAAATTGAGCCTTATCTTTATTTTATGTGTATGGGGTTTTCCTACATATATGTCTGTGCATTACAAGTACACCTGGTGCCCACGGGGGCCAGAAGAGGGTATTAGGTCTCTGGAGTTAGAATTACATATGGTTTGGTGTGGGTGGGTCTGGGGGCCAATCCTAGGTCTTCCGGAAGAACAGCCAGTGTTCCTAATTGTAGCGCTATCTCTCCAGCCCCAGAGCCCATTTTTAATGTCTGTGTCATCCGACTGAGTGTGTTAGGATAAAATCTTTTAGTATAACATATATAATACTGAATTAAAAGTATTTTTTTAAAATGCGCATAATCAGAGGAGGGGTTTTGAGGGCTAATTAACACTAAGGATACTTGAAAGAGCCACATGGAAACTTACTTTTATAAGCTTCCTAAAGACAGACAGACACACACACCACACCCGAGAGAGAGAGAGAGAGAGAGAGAGAGAGAGAGAGAGAGAGAGAGAGGGGGAGAGGGAGAGGGAGAGGGAGGGGGAGAGAGAGAGAGAGAGAGAGAGAGAGAGAGAGAGAGAGAGAGAAGAGAGAGAGAGAATATCATATAAAATAGTTTGTTGACTTCACCCACATAGGATCATGTCATCCCAGATGCCACAGGTTGACAAGTAAAAAGCCCAGTGCCAGGTGTGAGGTACCTCCCCTCACACGGTTGGTCAGAGGGGTCCCAGAAATCTCCAAAAACAATTCAGCCTCTTGTCTGTGCTCTGGGTTGCTTGGATTTAAAGCCCACTCCACAGGAGGGACTGAGCACTTGGTACTGTAAATCTGGTAGCGGAGTTCACAGGACCCAGAAGCAAACATATTATTACTTTGCTAAATGGACATAGTACCAAATAGCCTTCTAAATTCTAAGTCTACCTCTAGATTAGTGTAACTCTCAGACCCCATCAGGGAAGTTTCTTTGTGTAGTGGATGACGGTTAACAAAGAAACTCACAAAGTGCATAGAAAAAGTGACCGTGGAATGCACAACTCTTTTAAAAAGGACATCAATATCAAAGCCCTACCCTACTGCTTTGGGACCAGTGCAGGAAGCCTCAGCAGCTGCAGTTGCCTGCATAAGATCTGCACAAGATCAGGCCAGTCAACATTACAGCCTGGAGTGAGAAGGGTTCACGAGCCTTAACTGGGGAACTATGGATAGTGATGGCTTTTGTTGACTGGGGAACAGTTCTGTGTAAAGGTGTGGCTCCTGGTATGTTAGCTGCAGTCCCCCACCCAGAAGTGTATGAACAAAGTGGAGCTGATAGATTATTAAGGGGAAAAAAAGTTGTAGGTTTGGGGTAAGAGGTGGAAGTAGACCAGGGAGGGCTGGAGGGATATGAGAAAAATATGAAATTCTCAAAGAACTAATAAAATACTTTAATGTGTTAAAAATGACCCATAATAATAGTGTACAGAAACTCCTAGAAATTTGTTAAAAAAGAAAAATATCTATAGGTAATAAAAATCTCACACAAAGGGCACACATTAAAAGGTATTTCTGGATTGCTGATTGTGAACTACATCAATGCATTTTTCTTTTTGTGATTTTCCTGTCAATCAGTAGGTAGTGCAGGAATATGTTCTTCAGAATCTAGAAGCAGGTAAATCTTTTTTGTTGTTGTTGTTAGTGCATTGATTAAATTCTTGCCATTATAGAGGGGTGTGTGTGTACATACAAGTGTACACACATGTGGAGGCCAGAGGCTAGGGAAAGATGTCAGATGTCCCACTCCATCATTCCATCTTAGTCCTTTGAGACAGGGACACTCGTGGAGAGCCAGCAAGGCCGAGTCACCCTCCTATCTCTGACCACAGTCACACGGGTGAAAGGTATACATGCAGCCCAGCCAATTTCACACGGCACTCTTGTCCACTGACCCATCTCGAAGGCCACAGGCAGCGCTGAATGGCTGCTACTGTGGGATTTAGTTATAATTCTTTCCTTAGGCATCTCCATGGGGCCAAATGGGGCTGACTCCGCAGCTTCATTAAGGACTAAGCTGAATGGACAGGGCTCTGGCCGAGTCTCCTGAGTAGGGCTCTTTCCTGTTTGATGGTTATGTGCTATATAATCTTAGCTAAGCCATTTCCGTTCTCTTCTCTGAGCATACCAAGTATCATGTAGGTGGAAGAAGCAGTCACGATATGGAAGTTGCCACTCTTTTCTTGGTGGTTCAGTTTCCCTAGGACTGAGTTCTTACAAATACCACCTCCAGCATGGTCGCCTTCTGTCCTTGCAATGATTCAGCCTCCTGGATTTGTCCAGTCTTCTAATTTTTCTCAACAGGTGTCAAGTTTCATACCGTCTAAGAGAGCAGGCAATCCCTCTGGAGGCCTGGGCCTGGAGTCGCAGGTGCCAGAGTGAGACGAGCCGGAGCTGAAGGACAGACTGGGCAATGCAGCCTGCCCCTGCCCCAAAGCAGGGCAAAAAGGACACAAGCAGTATGCTCTCCACAGCTGTAGCTACACGTAGTCTAACGTTACCTTTATGTTGACCCCACATTATGATTATGTGTGTGTGTGTGTGTGTGTGTGTGTGTGTGTGTGCACGCGCACGCGCGCCCATAGTGGGGAGTACAGACTGAGGATCTCAGAGCTCAATGGCCAGCCAGTCTAGACAGTCAGTGAGCTAGTGAGATGGAGATTATTGGGGAAAACACCTGGCATCAACCACTGGCCTACACCTTACCAAGCTTTATACCCCCAAAAAACCACACAGAGTCTAGGATCTATTTAATTAGTACAGGCCACAATGCTGGGCAATAATCACTCCATCCTAAACCTCCATGCTAGTATAGTTTCCTCCCATTCAGATTTCCCACTTTACACTTGCTTTTTACTCATATCCTAGGTCTGTCTCATTCTTCCTGGTGATTTCTGGTCTTCTCCACAGCATGCCTCCTGTCCTTCCTGCTCTTTCCCCTCCCCTCACTAGACCAGGATGTCCCACCCTACTCTCTGTATTGCTTAGCATTGGCTAGTTGGCTTTTATTGGCAATACAGAGAACAAATGGTGACATGTTTACACAAACTTGAAACAGGAGATACTTAGAATAAACATCACAATGCAATGTCCAGATTGAAGCCAGATAGTGGGGTAGATAAATCAGCATTTGAATGGACAAGGGTGAACTGTACACTGTCCACAAGGACATTATGCCAACACCCAGATATCACTTAAAAACAAAAACAAACAAGAACTACTTCATTTTTTCCAACTTCTTAAAAATATGTATGAGTGTTTTGCCTGCACGTATATTTGTGCAGCACATGCATGCCTGACACCCATGAAGTCAGAAGAAGGCTCCGGATCCCCTAGCACTGGAGTTATGACAGTTGTGAGCTACCATATGGCTGCTGGGAATTGAACTCCAGTGCTCTCAACCTCTGAGTGAAGTGTCTAGCCCTGCCCCCCCCCCCCCCCCCCCCCCGCGTAGTTTTAATATCACTGAACTGCATCACCACCTTACCTTTCTCAAGTCAACCCCCTCCATCACTGAGTAGGTGCACTGTCTTAGCCCTGTCCCCTCTGTGGCCTCTGAAGAGCTCCCCTGCTAATCCTGTCTCAGCATAACTATATTACTGTTTCTCTGCAGTGCAGCAACATTAAACCCCCAGGGGGCATTGTTTCGAAGTTTAAAACTCTTCAGTGACCCCCCAGTACCCTCAGAACAAAGCTGAGGTAGCTCTGCAGAGCCACACAATGCTCCTGCTGTCCTCTCTTTCTAGAACACACACACCTGTGACTGCAGCACTCTCAAGGTAGAGGGATCAGAAGCTCAGGTCATGATCTTTGGCTACTTCAAGGCTAGCTTGAGCTATATATAAAACCCTGTCAAGAACTAAAAGGACAGGAGAGAGGAGGAGGAGGAGAAAGGGTGGGGAGGAAACCTATTCATATCTTCTTCATTAAACTGTAGGCCTTGAGGATAGGGTCATAATGAAGTGCCCACTAAACTGGAACGGATTAAAAGTCATTGGACTCCTCTGAGATAAGCAAGTGTTCCGAGGGGCTGAAGTCATCTGCTGATGGAGGAGGGTTACTGACAGCATAGCTGGGAAGACAGCATTAAGCCTGCACTTTCTTTCAAGCAGACCTGTCGGCACAGCTGTGAAGGTCTTTGTACAAGGAGTGGAATACCCTGTTGCCTCCCACAGAGGTAAGGACAAAATTAGATTTTCTTGTCCAGCTGAGAGGAAGCTTAAGTTAGTCACAATACATTTACTTAAAATGTAAATCCAAGAGCATGCTACACTTGTTCTGCATTAGTTTCCACTGTGCCTCCTTTATTTAGCTGATCAGGCCAATGCTGAAATGCTGAGGGCCTGCTAATGTTTACCGAGCAGCCAAAATGGAAAAGCCAAGTAGAAAAGACCCTATGAGCTGGGTGTGGTGGCACATGACTGTAATCCAGTGCTCGGGAGACTGAAGACAGAAATCACATTTGCTGGCATCACTACATAGGTGAGTTCTAGGCTAGCAAGAGATATAAGGAGAACCCATTTCTAAAATCAACCAACCAACAACAAAAAACTATCTTCTAAGAGCTGGGTGCCCAGCCAGGCGGTGGGGGTGCACATCCTTAATCCCAGCACTCAGGAGGCAGAGACAGGGGGATCTCTGTGAGTTTTTGAGGTCAGCATGGTCTACAGACCTTTTTTTAAGACAGCTTGGGCTACACAGAGAAACTCTGTCTCTCATGCAAGTGTCTGTATGCCTATTACTTGAGCAGCTGAGTAAAAACAGGCCACTTTGAGTTCAGAGTTCAAGCCCAGCCTTAACAACAGAGTGAAGACACTGTCTCAAAAGAACCCACCCTGAGTTGGCCAAAAGAACCCACCCTGAGTTGGCTATAATGGCACACACCTCGGAACTTGGGAGGCCGAGACAGGACGATCTCTATGGGTTCAAAGCCATCCTGGTCTGCATAGTGATTTTCAGGCCAACCAAGAATGAAAGGAAGAAAAAGCCACCTCATGAGACCTACTTTAGAGGTAGCTAAACATTACAGGTTATTACTTCTCCCAGGGAGCTCTCTTTCCACACAGGGACTCCTGCCAGTGATGGTGGTGCACGCCTTTACACTTGGGAGGCAGAGGCAGGTGGATACCTGAGTGTCAGACCAGCCAGGAAAGAAAGAAAGAAAAAAAAAAAAAAAAAAAAAAAGACTTCAGCGAAAATGCTAGAAATCAGTGTAATTTTGAGTCTTCATTCTCCCTCAGTTCCTGTTATGTCTACCACATGCCAAGCTGCTAGGAGCTCAAGTCAGGAAGAGGAAGCGGCCAGTGATGATGGCAGAAACAAATGCAATGCTTACAACTGGGGCCCCGAACTTGCTGTAAACTATTACAAGGTAACTTGGTACTCCACAAGAGGTACGGCGACTCCCCCCAAAAGCTGCTTTTATTACAGCAGTTAGGCAAATTCGCCAGCCCAGGCCAGACTAGCCATGGTTAAGATAGGCCAAGGCGTCTTTATTTAATATGACCAACTTTTATCTTTCAGTGACGTTTCCTCCTAGGTATAGTGGCACAGGCTTCCATCTCAGTCCTTAAAGAGCTGAGGCAAGAAGAGGCCAAGTGGGGAGAGATAGTGAGTTCAAGGCCAGCCTGGAGCTACTTGGCCCATCTTAAAACAGAGCAGAACAGAGCCACACCCAGCCCTGCCATCCCAGATGGAGACTTGCTATCCAGTTACAAATTACAGTTAATAAAACACAAAGAAAAGCTGTAAAACAGCAAAGCTTAAAGAAGCATCTGCCACGTTAAGTTCAATCATAGACGATAGTTTTGTATATGAACACTGCTACAGCTCCTCATATTTAAATCATACATAGCCAGTGACACCTCACTGTGCTAGCTCAGGCACTAAAGTGTGTCTAGAAAGAGATTTGATGACTATATACACAATCCAGATTTTAAAAAGAATAAATGTTCATTCTTTAGAACTTGGAGATTACATTAGAAAATAAAAATCATTGTAAAATTTACCAATTTGATATCATCCTGGCCTATCTAGTGAATTCCACGACCGCCAGAACTATGTAGAGAGACCCTGTCTCGAAAAACAAAAGCAAACAAACAGACAAACAAAATTAACATTTTCATGTTAGCTCAGTCTTATCATTTAAACCAAAGTTGAGGTTGGATACATGTTCTTGCCAGTTGCTCTTTTTGCTGAATGCAACATAATAGATGTTTATATGTACACTATTTGATTAAAGTATGCTATTTAAATGAGCATGTAAACTTTATGTACGTTTTCTTCTCATTAAGATATAATTAACCAGTTATAATGTTAGGTGTGTGACAATTTTAATGCTTTTAATCCTGTCAAACTGTCAATGCCAAGAACAGTTTCCAGTAAAGCATTACAAAAGCCTTTCAGGACTTAGAGGCTTCAGTGTTACCATGGCTAGTTCTTGCACCAAAAATGCTCAAATCTAGAAAAATTTCTCTAAGTTCTATCTTCTCAAATGCTTTTGAAAACTACAACTGAGAAAATGGAATCTATTTTTTAAAAATCATAAAAAAAAAAAAAAAAAAAAAGGAATGAGGGGCTGAAAAGAGAGCTCAACTGTTAAGAGCACTGGCTGCTCTTCCAGAGGACCAGGGTTCAATTCCCAGCAGCTGTGTGGGGGCTGACAACATCTGTAACTCCAGGTCCAGAGAATCCAGTACCCTCTTAGGGCTTCTGTGAGCACTGCATGCATATGGTACACTGATGTACAATAAAGATAAACACTCATACATAAAATAAAAATAAAGGAAAAATAAGTTTAAAAAAGTAGGAATGAAGCTTCTAGGTCAATACTAGCCTGATTTTCCCATGTTCTATTACTCAAGATTACGGCTACCAGCTAGAAGGTGCCATGCTACTGGAAGAGAAAAGTAGTCACCAATCATACCTAGCTGTAAACCCTGTGAGCTACAATGACTGGCCTGGTAAGATATGCCCCCTGGTGCAATAGAGTTATGAACATTAGGAGAGCAATGCTTGGATTTAAGCTCTATACGATGAAATTCATGATCCCAGGACCTATGGCTGGACACATCATAGGCCCTAAGAGAGAACCTACTGTTGTTATTTTGCTAAATAAATACAGTATTAAAACAACTCCTAAGACTTACTGCTGTACCCATACTGCATCTCCCAACCCTCAGTGGAGAAGCTTCTATTCACAACAGACAGTGTTCAACACAGAGACCCACAACTGACCAAGGTGCTGAGATTAAGAGGCTGTGGACCGTTCAACCCTAAACGGAACACTGTACCCGCTCCACCCCCACTCGGAGGCTCAGGTTTCAGGTGGAAGAGGTGACGGCAAGAGTGTGAGAAGTAGAGGCAGTGGATGTCTATGAGCAAGTAGTGTCTGCTGGACACAGCAGGGCAGCCACACATATGACTCACAGTAGCTGCAACAGCATGTACTAGGCCTCTGCAAGCCCCAGAAATACCAAGCTCAGCATGGAGACAGGAGTTGGGCATAAAAGCCCACTCCTAACCACGGAGCTATGGGCAACTGCTAACTTCTGGGAGAAGGACAAACAGTTTGCTCTAAGAGTGTAGCCCCTGGTAAGTTGACCATGTTCCAGAATCCTACATCCCAAGAATATATGGGCAATACACACTGGTTTTGACGGCTTTAAAAAATAAGAAGGAGAGCCAGGCCTGGTGGTACACAGCTTTAATCTCAGTACTTGGGAGGCAGAGGCTGGTGGACCTCTGTGAGTTAAGGGAAGGCTCGGTCTACATACTGAATTCCAGGATAGCCAGGGCTATATAGAGAGACAGCCTCAAAAATAAATAAATAAATGAATGAAGTTGAGTGAGTAGGGGAGGGGAAGTGGGTATGGAAAGAGTTAGGGGGTGATGAATACAATCAAACACACTTTATAAAACTCTCAGTGAACTAATAAAAAGTATATGAAACATTAAGAAGTTTCTATTTTGTATACTAAAACACAAAATGTAAAAATTATCAACTAGCACTTGAAAAGTATTATTATGTACAAAGTATCTACACATCACATTTGGCTTACAATCTTAAAAATGTAGTTACTATTACCAAGTAACGTTTTTCACACATAAGGAAACATGATATGACTAGTTAATTTGGTTAAAGGCCTTCAGGTATTACACGTAGTATTCTTTCTGACAGTTACTGCTCTGGTAGTTTGAATCAGAATAGCCCTCACATGCATATATTTGCATGCTTAAATCACTAGGATTTTTAAAGGATTAAGACATCTGGCCTTGTTGGTGGAAGAGTGTCATTGGAGGTGGGCTTTTAAGGTCTCTCTCAGGTTACTAACCAGGGTGTAGCTCTCAGGACCATGTGTGCCAACATGCTTCCTGCCATGAGAATAATGAACTAAACCTCTGAAACTGTAAGCAAGACCTCAGTTGAATGTTTCCTATCCTAAGGCATGGCCTTGGTCAGGGTGTCTCTTCATAGCAATAGAACAGTGACTAAAACAAGTGAAATCAGAGAGACCTCAATATCCTCCAACTGTTACTTTAGATTAAAAAAAAAAAATTACTACAGGGGCTAAAGAGATGGCTCCATGTAGAGTACTTGTTGCTCTTGAGAGGACTTGGGCTGGATTCCCAGCACCCACATGGTGGCTGACAACCAAACATAACTTGTTTCAGGGGATCCAAAGCTCTCTTCTGACCTCTGAGGACACCAGGAACATATGTGGTATACATACATACATTCAGGCAAAACGTTCATACACCTAAAATAAACAAGTAAATCTTTTTTTTTTCCGAGACAGGGTTTTTCTGTGTAGCCTTGGCTGTCCTGGACTAACTTTGTAGACCAGGCTGGCCTCAAACTCATAGCGATCCACCTGCCTCTGCCTCCCGAGTGCTGGGATTAAAGGTGTGCACCACCACCGCCCAACTAAACAAGTAAATCTTAAGGGGAAAAAAAACCACCAATGTTTTTCCTCAAAATGTTGTATTTTATACTAATTTATTTTCTTACAATTTTTTATTTAATACAATTTGGTAAGTTTGCATTCCCTGAGTAAGTGGGTCAACTATCACAGCTGCTCAAGGCACACACATGCCAGCTGAAGCTTAACACTGTTCCATTCTATACATACACAAACAGAGGAATGTTTATGGTAAGGCACAATTAAATTGTAAATTTCCCAGAGAAAACAAACATTGGAACTACTAGAATTATTTCCCAACAAATAGACCTACTGCAGAGATCACAATTGGGAAAAACATGAAACATTTTTAAAATGACAAACGCTCTGGAGGAAATTCTATTCTCTCCACTAAAAAAAGCGCGCACATATACACTCATGTTCCCTTCCCTCTCCCCATCCAATAATGCCCCCTCTATTTCCTGTAACAATGAATAAAATTAACAACAGATGGCTATTGAAGTTACTCACTGTAACTTTTACAAAGCCAATTGTCATTAATTTAACAGTATTTTGTTGCATATATTATAGTTTATCTTAATGCAGTGTCTTAAACATAGCATTATTTTAGCAATGGCTGCACACAGTTACTCTCCTCTATACCTCTTTACTCATTAATCACCTATCAACTGGACTTCTTAGTAATTGTTCAATAAGCATTTGCTTGCTTGCTTGTTTATTTTGAGACAGGGTCTCACTAAATAGCCTGACTGGCCTGGAACTCACTTTGTAGCCCAGGCTAGACTTGCATAGAGCTATATCTACCTCTGCCCCCAGAGTACAGGAATTAAAGATGTTGACTCTGTTTCTTAGCAATTAAACTTTATTATACAACCCAACTAGCTTATACAAGAAGGAAAAAGGTTAAAGGGACAAAAGAGTGAACCTTGCAGTAGCCGTTCCACAGGACGGGTCCTTAGGTGTCTCTCTGGCCCGCTGCTCTGCATGCTCTCTCTGCGCTCTCCCGCCCAGCTCACTTTGTTGTTCTCTCTTCTCCAACTCCCTGAGTCACGTGGGAAGGACCATCTCCTTCTCCGGGTGAGGGTCAATTAGAAAGACAATAGTCCAGGTGGGGTTCCCAGGTATGTTTCCTGAATTCCAGCACCAGGATGGCTCCACTCAGTCTGTCACAAGGTATTCATGGGGTGCCCCAAGGGTAAAGCCCCCCAAGACTGCTCCCACCTGTGACAAGGCTTATTCTTTCCCACATAAGGGTGTTTGTTACTCTGCTTGGTGCATTTGTTAGTTTTAATTCAATTAATGTAGTAAAAACATGTAAGACAACATATACCCATGTCTAATACTTTGAAACGTCGACTACTCCACCGTACCTCCTATGTAACATCTCTGAGATTTAGATTTACCTTGAAGTCACATTTGGCAACCTCTCCTTTATTTTGTGGACAATAAAATAAATCTGTCATTTACAATCTCTGACATCTTACACTTAATGAATAAAATCTTCACAAAGACATAAACCAAGAACACTTCCGGGGTGCTGGAGAGATCCCCAGCAGTTAGGAGCACTTGCTGGTCTTGCAGAGGACTCAGTACCCACATAGTGCACATACATATATGCTGGCAAACACTCACACATCTAGAAATTTAAAAAGAACATTTTTCTGGGCCAGGCTCGGTAAGTAAAGACACCTGCCATCAAGCTCAGGCCAGTCCCTGAGACAGACCCGCATGGCGGACGCCTGCCAGCCGTCTTCTGGCCGCCACAGGCTCTCTTTGGCACACATGCACCCCTCACCAATATGCACACGGAAAATAAGTAAAAATGTAACAAACTTTAAACAACATTTTTTCTCATGCTGTTTGATAAATGGGCAAATGTCCGAAGTGGTGACTACAATGTAAGGCGTTACGGGTTACACATGCAAGTGGCGCTCTTGCTCACCACATCAATGTGTAAAGGATGAAAAGATCTTATTATTGTAGTTTCAGTATGAGTTCTCGGGAGATTAACTAAGATGAATTTTATTATTAAACGCATGACAGACTTAATAAACAGCTGGGACCTGTGGGATAAGAGAGTGTAATCTACACCACTGTCTCAGGCTTCTGTAGCTGACTGGCTGAAACCAATTTGGAGAAGATTTGGCTCATTTCATTTTGTATGTCCACGTAACAGCCCATCACAGAGGGGTCTCGGCAGGGACTCAGGGCACGAACCTGGATGCAGAGACTAAGCCCAGACTGTGGAGGGATGCTGCTTATTGGCTTGCTCAGTTTGTTTCCTTATAGACCCCAAGGCCACCTACCTAGGGGATCGCTAGCCACAGAGGTCTGGGTTCTCCCACACCCAACACTAATCAAGAGAATGGCTGGAGCATGACAACAGGCTGGTTTGGTTGGGGCATTTTCTCAATTAAGGCTCTTTCGTCCCGGGCTATTCTAGTTTGTGTCAAGCTGACAAAAACTAACCAGCACAATTGCAAAAAAAAAAAAAAAAAAAAAAAAAAAAGCAGACTTCATTTATACTAGCAGTCTACTCTCCGAAAAAGAAATCAGGGAAAAAATCCATTCAGAAGAATTCCCCCCACATCAAGTATTCAGGAATATATCTAAGCACAGAAGTGAAAGACCTCTCCAATGAAAATGTCGAAATACTGAAAAAGGAAGTCACAGAACACATTAGACAACGGAAAATAGTTCATGTTCCTAAATGGGCAAAACTAATATTTAGAAAATGTCTATACTACTAAAATTAATGTACAGAATTAGTGTAGCACCTATAAATTTTTTTTCATGTCATATTTCAGAGATTGAGAAAAAATAACACAAGAACTCATATAAAATCACAAAGGACTGAAAATAGCCGAGGAAATCCTAAGGAGTAGGAACAATGCTGGAGGTATTAAGATACCTGACCTCAAATTATACTATAGAGCCATAGTGACAAGGACAGCCTGTACCGCTATAAACAGACAGGAAGCTCAGTGGGATAGAATGTAGGAAGTAAAGCAGCAAGGCTACACCCATTTAGTTTTGACAAAAACAAAAAACAAGACAAAAACATACATGGAGCCGGGGGTGGGGATAGTATGTTGACTAAATAGTGCTGGAAAAATTGCCTTCTACCTCATTCAAGAATCAATGTGAGCCGGGTGTGGTGGTACACGCCTTTAATCCCAGCACTCAGGAGGCAGAGGCAGGTGGATCATTGTGAGTTTGAGGCCAGCCTGGTCTACAAGGGAGTCCAGGACAGACAAGGCTACACCTTAATTTAAAACCTGAAATACTGACACTGAAGAAAACAAAGAGGAAGCCCTGCGAGATGCTGGGGTAGGCAAGAGCGGTTAAACAGATCACCAGCAGCAGCAGGACGACTACCAAGTAGCAACAGGTGGGGCTACATGGAAATTAAGTTTTTGTACAGCAAAGGAAACAACCAGCAGAGTTAACAGACAGCCCAGATAATGGGAGAAAGTCTCCACCAGCCACACTTCAGACAAGGGGCTGATATCCAGAATTTGCAAAGAAATGAAACTGCCAATCAACAAATGAATAAATGAACTAAGTAGATAATTTTGTAAAGATGCAAATGGACAATAACTATTTTTAAAAAGAGTTCAATATTTTTAGCCATTGAGGAAATACAAATTGAAATTACTCTGAGACACCTCATCCAATTAGATTGGCTAGAATCAAATCTAACAACAAAGGTCGAAGAGGATGTGGAGAGAAAGGAATCCTTATCTACTGCTAGTGAGGGTGCAAATTAACACAGGCAGTGTGGAAATCAGCTTGGAGGTTTCTAAAAGATTTCCAAAGGGAGCTGCCTACCAGAAGGCCCAGCTATTAACTCCACAGCCCACCACGGAGATGCCTGCACCCTCTGCTTACTGATGCTTTATTCACGACTAAAGCAAAGAATTGGAGTTGACCTACGTGTTCATCAACATATACTTGGATAATAAAAGCTCACTTTGCATATATCAGTGTGTGTGTGAATATTACTCAGCTTTAAAGAAAAATTAAGTTAAACAATTTGTAAGAAGTCAGGAATGGTGGCACACGCCTTTAATCCCAGCACTTGGGAGGCAGAGACAGATGGATCTCTGTGAGTTGAGACCAGCCTGGTCTACATAGTGAGTTTCATGCCCCAGCCAGAGCTACACAGTAAGACCCAGTCTCAAAAATCAAAACAAAACAGCAAAAACAACACACAAAATGTCAGAAGAACGAACTTCAAAATGTATATTAAGCTCTTGCTTTCTGATCTCTCCTTTGCTCCTTCTCCACATCATTAAAAATGTATAGTAAATAGGGTCACACAGTCTCAGAAAGAAAAACCACATGTTCTCTTTCCTATTCGCAATTTAGCCAGCACGTGTGTGTTTGTGTGTGTGTGGGGGGGGGGGGGGTGTTGGGGGCGGCGTACAGATGGCTACAGTATAACAAGAAGAAAATACAACAAGGTCAAGGTCAGTGCATAAGGAAGGACTGGACGCAGGTAATGGACATGAGTTTTGAGAGAGGACGGGGCTAATTGGTTTTCTAGTTCTAATTCTGTCATGGATTTTGTTCCGTTTTTGGTGATGGATAAGTGCATGAAAACACATTGGAAACTGAAAGTCTATAGCTTTATCCGAGGCTCTACAGCTCCCATTCCAAATACCTATTTTAACTGCATGGAAGTTCACTGAGTTGTATGGGCCTTGGGTCTGGTTATTTTTGGTGTGTGATGTTTTTATGTATTTGCAAGTGATGAAATATTATAATTTTACAGTATAAAATATAACAAAGTTTATAAAACTTTAAAAATGTTTATAAAAGAGGAAGTGAGAAACACAAGCTGGCCTGAGGGAGTGACAACTAGGACAAGGTTGCGGTTCCATGGTGCAGCAATCGTCTAGCACGTACAAGGCCGTGGGTTTGACACATGAAATACATTAAATATACTTGTAGTTATAATATTTAAAGAGTACAGACCTACTGCTCACTAAAGACTGAGACTATCAAACACTATTTACCAGTAGTCCCAGCACTTGAGAAGTCCAAAGGCAGGAAGATCACTGTGAGTTCAAGGCCAGCCTGTGCTACACAGCAAGATCCAACCTCACAAAACCCTAACCCAAACCAAATGAAACCCACCACCAAAAAGCCTGGCACAGTGGCTAAGACAGCAAGACTTGGGTTCCCGGATGCCTAGGCTACATAACAAGACCCTGTCTGGGCAAGAGGGAACATGAGAAGGAATGAGGGAAGGGATGCAGGAGGGCAGGAGGGAGGGGATGCAGGAGGGAGGGCAGGTGGGAGGACAGGCAGGAGGGGATGCAGGAGGGCAGGAGGGAGGGGATGCAGGAGGGCAGGCAGGAGGGGATGCAGGAGGGCAGGAGGGAGGGGATGCAGGAGGACAGGTGGGAAGGCAGGAGGGAGGGCAGGTGGGAGGGGATGCAGGAGGACAGGTGAGAGGGCAGGAGGGAGGGCAGGAGGGAGGGATGCAGGAGGGCAGGCAGGAGGGCAGGAGGGAGGGGATGCAGGAGGACAGGTGGGAAGGCAGGAGGGAGGGCAGGTGGGAGGGGATGCAGGAGGGCAGGTGAGAGGGCAGGAGGGAGGGCAGGAGGGAGGGGATGCAGGAGGGCAGGTGGGAGAGCAGGAAAAAGGGGATGCAGGAGGGCAGGTGGGAGGGCAGGAGGGAGGGCAGGAGGGAGGGCAGGAGGGAGGGGATGCAGGCAGAAGGGGATGCAGGCGGGAGGGGATGCAGGAGGGAGGGGATGCAGGAGGGCAGGTGGGAGGGCAGGAGGGAGGGCAGGAGGGAGGGGATGCAGGCAGAAGGGGATGCAGGAGGGAGGGGATGCAGGTGGGGATGCAGGCGGGAGGGGATGCAGGAGGGAGGGGATGCAGGAGGGGCTCAAAAGCAAAGGGGGAGACACTCAGATGATAAAACATAAAGAAATTCAATTAGAGTAGTGAGTGGGAGTTGGGCTTTGTAATAAAATAATCATGAAAATTAGATTTATTGAAACACAAGACTTAATTTGTTAGTCACAAAAGTCACTAAGAAAGATACCTCGTATTAGATTTTTTTCTGTTAAGTATTTGAGAAATTATACTCCAATTGAAAATGTATTCGGAACACATGAGGACTTTAAATTTCTAAGTGCCAGTATATACTTTAGGGTTTAATCCTTTAGAGACAGTCAAACATTAATCAAAGAGAATATGAAAATTCTTATATTTTTCCATCTAAAACACCATTAGTGAAAAACAAAACAAAGCAAAGCAAAAACCAAAAACAGACAAAAAATATACCTAGTAACATTTAAGTCAAATTAATAGGCTTAGGAAAAAACACATTTAAAACAAATTGTAACTTCAGTAGGCGAGATAGCCCAGAGGGTAAAAGTGCTAGCTGCCCAATCGAGGCAACCTGAGTCGAGCCTGAAGAAGCCCTCTCCCAAAGCTGTCCTCTTGGCTTCAACCATGCTTGGGACTCGTACACTCTTACGCAAACACACAGATCACACTTTAAAAAGTTACGGTTAAGTCAATTGAGTTCTAATTTACACAAGGTAAAAGAGACAGATGAATTCAAACACTTGTGGCGTTGGTGGGCAGTGCTGAGGACAGCTGCCTTCCAAACAGAGAACTTATAGGTGAGTCCATCACATTAGCAATAGTAGTATTTAATGCTAAGCTGGGGACTTCTGGCAAAGAAATAAAATAAAAACCATATACACAAGTGTAAAAGAAATCAGTATAATTTTTAACTGCAAGAAATAAGACTAATAGAAAAATCTAAGAAATGTAATTTTAAGAGTTTTGTTTAGCTGGACATGATGTCATCATATACCCGTAATCTCAGACTGCGGCAAGAGAGGATCGCCAGTAGAAAAAGCCAACCTGGACTACACTACAAAACCCAGTCTCAAAAAAAAAAAAAAAAAAGTAAATTTACACATAAAAGGATCAAAAACTATAGGAGCTGTAGGGATAATGTCAATTAAAAGTAATTAGACTAGCAGTATTGTCCTGAAGCTCAGACAACAGAATAGTCTAGATATAGGCTCCTAAATATGGCAATGTGCTCACAAAAAAGAAGGCATTTTTATGGAGAAAGAGCTGGCTGCTTATAACCTATCCCAAGGTAACACGTTATCCATACTATAAAACTAGATTTATCTCCTCCATGCCAAACACAGACACACATTACAGACAGACATGTGGACAAGGAATGGATAACCGCTGTAGAAGAAAACAAAGACCGTGTTTCAGACTTTAAGAAGATATGGCTTTAATATGACAATCAAAATAAAAAAGTTACATGAGCAAGCCTAGCGGTACATGGCCGTAAGTTCAGTACTCGGCCGCTGAGGCAGGAAGTTCATGAGTTCAAGTACACTGACAAACATATTAAAATGAGTAAACCTTTCATATAACAGAGCCACCATTGGCAGATAAACAGTACTGAACAAGGACTGAAGGAAAACATGAGGACGGAAAAAAGACGGGAAAGAGCTCAACTCCTCAGGGAAATGCAAATTAAACCTACAATAGCAGTTCCCACTTAGACGGCTGAGGCAGGAGAGGTGATGGAGCTCTGGAAAAATTCAGGTCACCCTACCTATTATTAACATTAAGTAACAGCTAGGAGAGCATTTCTCACTAATGAGGTGGCAGGACGTCTCAGCAAAGTGCCACGGCTGAGCTCTGGAAGGCGCAGGGAGCCGGACAGCCCCATGAACCGCTGGATAATGCCAGTGGAAATGTGGGTTTATAGTAATGGGAGATTTTGGAGAACAAACTGAAGACTGTGATAGGGATGCCATGTCGTGCCACCCGATTCTGCAATCCCAGCTGTCAGTATTTATGCATGAGCTCTAGAATAAGAGTACATCCTCCTGAGAGATCTGTATGACAGCCAGTAGCTCTGCTTGCAATGGAAATCAATAAATACATAGCTACAGACCGATAAAGTTCTGATGGTTTTCTACCCATACAGTGAAGCATTATACATCAGCTAAAATTAAAAACTAAACACATCCACAACAGCAGCATAGACAAACTCTGCAAGTTAGAAAATGATGGGCCCTCTAAGATAGCCTTGTGTCAAACTGTTTGAAAACAACATGTGCAATGCTAGGGACACTCAGACACTGTAGGAATGCGCCTTTTTGTTAGGAAAATAACACAAAAACCAGGAAGCCAACATACTAACACTGTTAGAATGTACAGAGAGTAGAGTTTATATTTTTTTACTGGTATTTTTAAAGTTTTTTTTTTTTTTTATTAATTTATTCTTGTTACATCTCAATGTTTATCCCATCCCTTGTATCCTCCCATTCCTCCTCCCCCCCCATTTTCCCATTATTCCCCTCCCCTATGACTGTTCCTGAGGGGGATTACCTCCCCCTATATATTCTCATAGGGTATCAAGTCTTAAAGTTTTTTTTTTTTTTACATTTATTTATGTATGTATTTATGAGACTAGTTCTTGGTCTATAATCCAGGCTTGGCTCAAATCCAGATCCTCCTGCCTCAGCACCCTGAGTACTGGGATTACAGGTATGTAACACTATGTCCACTATTTTCCATTTTTAATTACATAAAATTGAATCTTAACCTTTCTATATAGGAGTACACATGTGGGTAAGAAAAACAATAAAAAAAAAGAATAGAGCCAGCAGTAAGACAAATTTATAAAATCTGTTATAACATGTGTGGATATGCTATAGTTGGTAAATACATCTTTCCAGAAAGGCACAGTGAAGACAGATTTAACAAATATTGTTTTCGAAAATTCTATTCATTAATATATGCCAGAAATGGAATTTTTAGTCATAAATTCAAAGGAAACTAGATTAATTTGGAAACACCACAGAGACACACACAATATGGAGAAAAGTCTGATTCTGAGTGTGGTGTATTAATTTATCCCGTGGATGGAAGCAAATAACATGAAGGGAGAGCGCAGCACTGAGACCAGAGCCTGTGGCGCCACCCTGAAAGGAGCCTTTTTGAAACACTGATGAAATCGATACCGCTAAGGAATTCAAATAGGTTTGCTAAAACCTTAAAATCTAAAATTTCAAACTCTGAAGAGTAAAGCTTTATGATTCATCTGTACAACACACACACACACACACACACACACACATGTACACACACAATATACAACCTGGCTGACATGAACAAGACAGTTTTCAGTAAGTCAAAAGACATGGTGTAGGGGGGCGTAGATCACTATATATTTAATCCCTACACAATTTTAAGGAATACCAAACCCGTGTCATGTGACTTTGTCCCACCCCCAACACATTATCAGCATCGTTTGACTCAGTGGCATACACAGTTCCTCATGTAACACTTTGCTGGCTGTGCGTGTTTTACAAAGTGGAAAGTAGGCTACACCCACCGAGATCACGTCTTACATTTTGAACAATCCCATGCACGCATGCAGTGTGTTGTAGGCACAGGGTTTCCCTCCCTCTCCTACCTTTGTGCCTGGTGACATATCAATAGGTCACTTTTTACTGTGCAATAGGACTTACTAGAGACTGACTGCTGCTCATATGCAAATCATTAGTGACAGAAAGTATTTGCCTCCCACGTAGCTGGGACTACAAGTGTGCTTGATGGGTGTGGCGTCACAGCAGTAAAGCGGACACTCACAGCAGCCGCTCAGCACAGCAGCAGGACTTGCTATGAAACTGCGTCTTACTGTTAGTGTGATAAGCTTCATATTTTTCCCCCTAGCCCAGGCTGGCCTCCACCTAGGTAAGAGCAAGGCCAGCCTGAATAACCAAGGAAAGAGGGCTAGGGATCTTACCCGGTACTAGAGAGCTCACATAGCATGGTGAGGCCCTAGGTTCAGTCCCCAGAACCACACAGCAAAAGAAAAAAACCAAACCAAATCACAAACCATGGGCACTGGGCTAGAGCTGCTCAGCCGCATGCACAAGGCAATGGGTTCAACGCCTGCTACCACACACACACACACAGACGTACATAAATACAAGCACACACACCAAACACATAACATACATATATACACACACCACACAGACACACATGTACATAAACACAAATACACACCACACACAAATATACATAAACAAATACACACACCAAACACATACACAAACACACATATGTATATAAACACAAATACACTAAACACTTAACACACATACATACATATCACACAGGCACACACACACAAACACAGAAAACTCACTCACTTCCCTAAGTATGTTGCTCTGGCAGACTTCATGGTGCATTCGGGAGGGTGAGGCTGAAGGGTCTCAAAGAAGGCCTAGGCCTAGGTCAAGCCCTGTGTCAAGCAAACACACAGAAAAGACTTGTCAGTCATTCAAGAGGCAGCTACATGAACCACTGTGTGTGTGTGTGTGTGTGTGTGTGTGTGTGTGTGTGTAAAAGCTGCTCAGAGACAAAGGAGCGGAGACAAGATTGCAATATGAACGCGTCTCAACAAAAAGCACTCCTATTACAGAGGAATGGAAACTGAGAGGAAGCATCTCAGGAGGCCAGGAGAAGCAGGAACAGCTCTGCCATGGCGGCTTCTCAGAACTAACAATATCTAGTGACACAGTGACACATCATACACCTCATTTCTGCTGTTGATTCTAAGTGCTGAGGCCACGTGATGCTTTCTTGTGTAAATTTCCTACAGAAAGGAAAATAACAAACAAGCTAACTAACAGGAAAACCAGTATGCTAGTTACTTGGCAGGAATTTCAAAATGTGTTAATAAATTATCAAGTTTTGCCTTGGTGTCTTTTTTTCACTAAGAACTTCTAAAAAGGGGTCGGGGGAGCAGTGTAGAATCACATGGAAACTTTTAGAGAGAGACACACACACATACATATATGTATATATACACATATGTGTCTGTATATTACACACATGCATGTGTGTCTATGTATGTGTGTGCATGCATGCGTGTATATACGTGTATGCATGTATATGGTTTATTAGAGTGGCTTACAGGCTGCTTTCTAGCTAGTCCAACAAATGCTGTTTCTTAGCAGAAAGTCCAAGAATCCAATAGCTGTTCAGTCCACGATGCTAGCTGTCTCAGGCGGTCTTCAGTTCATGTCACTAGATGCTTAAAAAGCATGCTCTGCTGCTAGTGAAGAAACGCCTTGGCAGCAGGGTGGGTGAACTTGCAGTGAGAACAAGGGCAAGCAGGCAAAAGGCCAAAGTGTCCTCCTTCCTCATCCTTTGTCTGTGCTGCCAGGAGACGCTGTGGTCCAGATTTAGGGTGTCTTCAGGCTCAAAAGACCCAACTGACTAAAAATCAGAGGTGTGAACAGTAACGTTTACTCCCCTAAGGTAACTGTTGTCTGGGAGGCTTACTGCCTCCTTCTGCTAACCTGCGCCAAGTCCTGGAGGCTTCTAGGCTCCGTACAATCTAACCAAGGCCTAGAACGTTTTCAGCCTCTGAGACTTACTGCTGAATAAACTCACCCTTTCTAGTTCTTTCTGAGCTCTGGCTGGTTCAACTCAGCTGTTCTGGCTCAAACTCCTCTCCTGGCTGACTGATTCCATCCAGCTTCTCTCTCAGCTTCTGACGGTTTGCTCTGCTGGGCCTCATGGTAACTCTGGCTATCAGATCTCATCTCCTGGCTCCTCTACTCTGTCTCCACCTGTGTCTAGCTCCTCTCTTCAATCTGTCGCTGTAAAACTAAATTCTATGAGCTGAACAGCCATGAACTCAACTCCACCGCGCTGCCTCTCTGCTGACTCAACCAAACGCCATTGACTAGAACGCAGAGATCTGCATGCTTGTCTCCTGAGCGCGGGGACTAAAGGCATGCACTTTTCTCTACCTGAAACTTGCTCTATACCCGGCTGGCCTTGAATGCAGACACCTGCTTGCCCCTGTCTCCTGGAATTAAAGGCGTGTCTGTATTTCAGCTGGATCACACAGACCTAGGAGGTCTTTGGATGCCATCTCTTGTCAGAGCAGCCGTGTTCTGAATTAAAATTCCTCTACACAGGTGTGACCAGGCGCTTGGGTTTTTAGTTCATTCCAGATGTAGTCAAGTTGACAACCAAGAGCAGCCATCACCAGGCCTGTGCAATTACTGAAGGAAGCACCGCATCAGTAACATGTTCAACTAACATTGGTGCTAGGTGTTACTGTTTTTTAAAACGTTGTTCAGAGACGGTGAGGCTCATTATTTTAATTAAAATCACCCTCAAAAGGAAAACAAAGCAACTCTTTTCTGGAGCTAAACACTGGGTAGGCCTGCTGCTGCTGCAGCATCAGGCTAGTGGCTAGATGGTGTTTACAAATGGCATTATAATAGTGCAAAATTCAGCAGACTATGGTTCCTGAGCGATGACACAATATACACGGATGAAGTTGTGCAGGAAGGCATACGTGACTAAATTCACAAGGACAAATTCTACTACGAGCCACATCAGAAAGAGGTTGTTAGGAAGGAAAGGCAGAAAAGCAGACGCAGAAGTGATCTTGCAGCCGGGCTCTGTGGGTGTGCCTGTTCTGGAGATGTTTATGACGCTGGTCCCACCTGAGTCACGCTTTAAGAATCGTCTGCTCTGCAGATGTCTCATAACATCTCATAAAATGCTTTCACTATACTTGCTTCCATCCAGCAGCCACCTAGCTTTTTTTGGTAAACAGCAGCAGTGCTTTTGAAAGCACCATCAATGTCTCCATGCTTGTCCATCCTCCCTGCTCCCCAGACAAGGGCTTGCTCAGGAGCTCAGGCTGGTCTTGAACTGCTGATGCTCCTACCAGCTTCCAGAGTGCTGGGATAACAAACAAGGGTCTGGGCACACACCAAGCACCAAGACCATGTTGGGGCTGGACTAGGCCCCAGGTGATGCACTGAGCTTGAAGCCAGGCTGAGCAGAGCCAGGTCCTGGGTGTTCTGAGGTGCGAAGCGCTTTCTGGCCAGGTGTTTTTCACATTACGGGAAATGTAACTGAAAACTGTATTGGCAACACATCAGCCAGTAAAAATACATGCTGCAGTAAGAGGACACGTCTCTGAGCAAGAAATATATGAGCTAAGATCTTCAAAGGAAGATGAGTCAAAGACATGATCAGATACAAAGAAAACAAAGACAGAGTCTGTGTCTCTAGCTACAGTCTTTGATTTAAAACAACAAAAGAAAAAAACAAAACAAAACAAAACAACAACAACAACAACAACCCCACTTGCTTCACCCAAACTGATCTTATCAAGATGGCCAGTGACCTTTCAAACAGCAAAGTTACAATTTAAAAACCTTAAATTATCTATATTTTCCCCTCTGGAACGGAGCCACACATCATTTGGGCAAATGCTGAGGTTAGCTGCTTGGGTAGGGAGGCTAAAACAGAGCAGAAACAACGAACGCAGCCTGGTCCCTTCAAAGTTACTTTCCGCCGAAAAGAGAGGTAGGGAGGCAGAAGAAAAGGAAGAGTAACTGGTTAACAACTGATGACCTCAGGGTACCACTCGGAAGGACTGAAGAACGCAGGCATCAAAGCAGAGGGAGCATGCTTGTGGTGCCGAATGGCTCTTGGGAAACTCCCTCCCTCTCACGGCCCTGATTCCTCAGGTGAGGTAACAACTTAGTTTCAGATTGGCTATGTGGATCATTAGCATGAGTAGTCATTTTATTGGGGGGGGGGGGTATCTGATCTCAGGTAGGAGTGGAGCAGCAGAAGAGGTCAAGGGCAATGCGATGGCCTCCAGTGATAAATGTGGTGGTCAGTTCGTCCTTGTTTCACTGACATAAGCATTACTAGGGCAACACACTGGGGACTTTCCCTTCCAGAATCACACTTACAGACAACTTCAAATCCACTGAACTTCACGGAGTGCGCCTTTCGGTGAAATCAACGACCATAACCAAAACACTACAGTGAAACCTCAAACTGTATCTACAGCTGAGCCTTCCTCATTTCTCCTCCATATCCCAAGGCAAGTGGGCAACCTGCTGACCCCGCCCTCTCCCACAGGCCAATGTGCACACTCTGCCATGACAGCAAGTGGCAGCTCCTTCCTTTGGCTTTACTGTTTCGTTGCCCGTGAAACAAGGGCTCACTATGTCCCCCAGGCTGTCTCCCAAGGCCTGCCTTCACCTCCCTAGTTGAAGGGTGACAGGCGTGCACCGCCTAGGCCCGTCTCAAAAGGCTCATTTTCAATTCGCTCTGTAGCACGGGCTCCTCCGAGCCAGTCTGTCCACAGCTCCTCGGCCACCTCCTTCTGTTCCCCCTTACTCCTTAGACTGAAGAGACGCCCCACTTGGATGACTAAGGTGCTAGCTGTTGGGGGATCTTCAGAACCCACGCTAGCTGATGACATCAGTAAGTTCCTCCTTTCTTTAGTTCTACTACAAATAGGACGTGTCGTTGCCTCGACCCGTGCAAAGCACATACAGTAACTTGAAGAAAAGTAACTGGAAAAGCCTACGGAAGCCAAAACCAAACAAAAACCAAACTCCCAAACAAATAAAACCCACACATCCCCAGAGGTCAACTGTGATGTTCTGGAGAACTCAGCCCATTCAGAACCAGGCCTAGAAAACTCAGCCTCCCCCACCCTCCCACTGTCTGTCTGACACTCCTCCCCCCAGCCCCGTCCCAACTCCCTAATAGCAAATCTTCCGCCCTGCAAGCTCATCTTCTAAACAGCTGTGGTGGCAGGCAACCAGTGCGTCCATCTGTTCCAGCAACAATCCTCCTCAGACTGAAGAGGGAACCTTTTTTCCCACAGCCGAGCACTCTCCACTCCTTCCCAACTGGCTGTCATTGTCGCACCTCTATGTAGTCTACATACATTACCTATTTACTGCCTCAGCCATGTCCTACCGCACAGAGGGCATTCGGTCAGCAGGCACTTGCTGGCTGAAGCCTTAATGTGATTCATTTGGTCTTCATTTTCCTTGGGATGAAGACTTCCCTGGGGGGCCTGGAGAGATGGCTCAGTGGTTAAGGGAACCGAATGCTCTTCCAGAGGACCGGGGTTCAAATCCCAGCAACCACATGGCAGCTTGCAACTGTAACTCCGAGATCGGACACTCTCACATAGACATACATGCAGGCAAAACACCAATGCACATAAAATAAGAGAGAGAGAGAGAGAGAGAGAGAGAGAGAGAGAGAGAGAGAGAGAGAGACAGACACTGGTACATCTCTGACTTTCTAAGACTGGGCTAAATGTTCCTCTAGCCAACAATATTAACCAGTATTAGAACTGTATATTTACTGTATATTGTTTTTCTGACAAGATGAAGGGTTCTGTCTTTTCCACTCTTGTATGCATTCAAAGGCCCATTTTATTATGTTCGGAGGTTTATTTTATGTATGCGTGCATTGTTTCTATGTGTGCCTGTGCACCACGCGTATGCCTGGGGTCTGCTGAGGGCAGAAGAGGGCACTGAGACCTCCAGAACTGGAGCTATGGATGGTTGTGAGCTGCCATGTTGAAGCTGAGAATCGAACTCAGTCAGTCTGTTAAGAACTAGTGTTCTTAACTGCTAAAGCGTCTCTCTAGTCCCTAGTTAATATTTTATGACTACATTTACTCTGCAAAGGATTAAAATCCAATCAGACTATCAGTCTATTAGAAACAAAAACAAACAAACAAACAAACAAAAAAACCTTCCAAACCTGAGTTTTCTCAAGTATAAAGACTTCAAAACACCTTTGGAGAAATAACTGAATCAATCAAAGATAATCAATTTGGGAGGCTTTTCTAGGCTTCTTTTCATACAGAAGCTTTTAAAGCTTGTAGGACTTCAATCGTAAGAACACTGGGAGTTCTTTCCAGTCTCACGGAAAACGCACTTCCTTTAAAAGCTCCCCTTCGGAATTCTATATGCCCGAGAAAATAAACACAAAACACATCCGGAAAGGGCAAAGGTGCAGTTGCAATGCACAGGGATTCCTAATCCATGCACTGCTGGTTCACGTGGTAGGAAGACAGCAGAAAGCAGCAGCGTGGAGCCTTTTCCAGCGGCTCTTTGCCTTTTCAGACGGTGATCCATCCCCAAATCCACCAAAAGGTGTTGGGTACCTGCTAATTCTCCCCCCAGCAAGCCCCTGGAAAAGGCCTTGGGACTCTAAAAGGCAGCAATCCCACATGGCTTCGGCACCAAAATATCAGAGGAAATGGAGGAAGGAAAAAAACATTTCCAATGAACAGGTAACAGCCAAGCCTACCAAGCTTACCAGACAGATGCTCCCAGTTAGCCCTGGCCTCCAGAACCGTTGGTTCGCGGGCAGCGACAAGAAGTGTCGCGGTGGCATCTGGGGGTTGTAGTTTCTGTCGCAAACAGACCGCGTCGGTAGCATTACAACTACATTTCCCAAAAGCCAACGCAAAGACGCCCTGCCTACTTAAATCTGGTGGGGGGGGTGAATTGGCTGTCACAAATTTTTAGGCGAATCTTCAACTATATCCCATTTCTACTAGGGCTACCACTGGGCCCTTTATTTTTTGTGTCTTTCTTGTGCGGTAAACATCTCCGGCCATCTATACTCCTTACTTGTTCTTCCCCCTTCAGGGCAGCACCTCCTAACGTCGGGAAACGGACGCCGCCGCTGCCGCCGAAAGCGCATGCGCGCTGGCCGGCATCGCGCATGCGCAGCAGCCGGCAGTGCTCGGCGGCCCGCGGCGGACTCGGGGTCTGGAGGGACTCTGCCCGAGGGCGGGGCTGTTTCCAATGGCTGCCTTTGCGGGTCGCGTGTGCCTGGGCGGAGAGGCAGGCATGGGGCAGGGGCGGCTCCCGGCGGTCCCGGGCGGGGACAGGGGTGGGGCTGGGGGTGAGGACCCCGTCTCCCCTCCCTGCTCCCGCCCTCTGGGCCGAGCCCCACCGACGGGGCTGGGCGAAGGGGCGGGCTCTGTGCCTCGGGCCCTGGGCTTCAGCAGCGCGGCCCGGTGCTCGAGGGACTGCTGCTGGGTCCGCGGGGTGCCCTCCGACTCGGCGGCGGTGGGCGAGGACAGAGGGGTAGGAGAAGCAGCGGCGTAGCCCGGGGCACGGGAGCCGGCAGGATCGGGGACGCTGCCCTCCGTCGCCGCTGGTACAGAGACCGGTGGACACTGCGGTACCCGCTGAGAGCCAGAACCTCGGGCCCCAGCAGCTAGGGGCGAGGGTCAGCCGCTTACCCCGCCAGCACCGGCCGGCTGCCGAGGCACTGGGAGGAGCTGAGGGGGGCGGAGACTAGAGTCGGAGGAGGGGCGGGGTAGGAACGCTCTCGAGAACCGGCCGCTGCACAGACCAAAAAAAAAAAAAAAAAATCCCGAATGGTTGGGTAGCCTTCTACTGTTACCAGCCTTTTGGGACCCAGTACGGATTTGACAGCTCCACAGCGTGAGGATATCCGCTGACCCTGCGACACAGAGCACACTTCCCCGAGACTCCAGCTAAGCAGCTCTATAAGCTTGCAACTTTGCAACTTTGGTTTTTTTTTCCAACCTCTGTCCAAGAAGAACTGCCCTTTCGTGTTGGAGAGGGTGCGAGGGTGATCCGCCTTGTGGATCGATTTGAAAGCATCAACTTAAGAAGCACGTGTGGTTCCCAATGCCACCCAGACGCTTGCTCTCATGACGACTTGATTTCTCTGACTTTATTCTGAACGTTTCTCGCTTAAAAAAAAAAAAAAAAAGACAAACTGCTTTAGGGGAATGCTGAAAGGTAACTGAAAGCTGCAAAAGAAAAGTCCCGGATTGTCATGGCTGAAGGAGAGAACGAAGTGAGGTGGGATGGGCTATGCAGTAGAGATTCGACTACTAGAGAGACAGCCCTGGAAAACATTAGGCAGGTCGTTTTGAGAAAAACCGAATACCTTCGTTCAATGAAAGAGACACTTTATCGCCCTTCAGACGGGCTTTCAAATGCCGTATCTTTGGATGAGATGAATAAACTTCTTGCTCACCTGCTTATGCTCTCTAAGAGGTGCCCCTTTAAAGACGTGAGAGAGAGAAGTGGGTTCATTCTGAAGAGCGTCGAGGTAAGAGCATTATTATTATTATTATTATTTTGGTAAGCATTATTAAAACAACTAACTAGATGGTGAAATTTGACTTGCAGTTATTCATGTTGCTTTTGCTTCCAAAAGGTAACGAGTTATTGTGTGAGCTCTTTTCTTTTTTCTTTCCCGCGGGGCCCCTCACCACCCCCCTCTCCCCCCGCTCCCCGCATGGTTTCTCTGTGTAGTGTAGCCTTGGCTGTCCTGGGCTGGCTTTGTAGACCAGGCTGGGCTCGAACTTACAAAGATTCCCCTGCCTCTTTCTCCCTGAGTGCTGGGATTACAAGTGTGTGCCACTGTGCCATTGTGTGAGCTCTTAATATGACTTGACTAGGCATGTAGAGGGTTGGTAAAACATTGACTGTTAGGCCCAATTGAGCAGTATAAACTAAACATGGTTTTTCAAAAATACATGAATAAGAATTGTTTTTACAGCATTTTAAGCAGAAGCGGCATTGATGATGGAAAATAATATATATGAAAGGTATAGTTAATTACAAGTCAAGTCTTTGTATTTCTTTTTGGTTGTTGCCAAGTGTAGCCAGTATACTTTCCACATTGCTACAATGTTCTGTGTGGAAAGTGTCACATTAGAGAGCACCAAAATGAGAGTTTATGTTAAATGTTTCATATTTGTTCAAGGTAACTGTTGAAATAATTTTTCTCTGGCTCTTAACAACAAAGGCAGGATTTGGGTTTTTAAATGCATCCTAAAACAGAGCTAGAAAATAATAATAAAAATCAGCTTAAGTCATAGAGCAGGTAACATGTTCAGGCTGAAAAGTTGGACCAAAAGTTGGGCGTTTAGTAACTTACTCTCAGTAACCCCAGGAGGTTCAGGCAGGAATAATACTGCCAGGAGTTCAAGACCAGCCTGGCTCCATAATGAGTACCAGGTCAGTACATGGCTACATGGCAAGACCCTACCTGAAGGGAAAAAGAAAAAGAAAAAGAAAAGAAAGAAAGAAAGGTTGGATCCTGGTAAGCCTTTTGCTGTTAAATGATTTTCTGTGTTCTCTAAATTGTTTCTGTTCTCTCTTCACATGCAAACTAATTAAATTGTGAATGCAGTAAGGTTTAAAATACTGTACTCTCCCGGCAGTTTTCCAATGGTCACTTTATCCTGTTCTATTAGAAGGTGTGCTAGAATTTGGAGGCACTGGGGAAACGTTTATAGATATGAAAACTGTTCAGTGACTGTGTATTCAAATATGACAGTTTTCTGTAGTGGCTTTAAAAAAAGAATCATATCTGTAAAATGATGAAAATTTAAAACTTACTTGCCTTTATTTTATGTGCACTGGTGTTTCGCCTGTGTGAGTCTATGTGGAGTGTCAGATCTTGGAGCTACAGACAGTTGTGAGCTGTCATATGGGTGCTGGGATTTGAAGTCAGGGCTTCTGGTGGAGCAGTCAGTGTCCCAAACCATTGGGCCATCTAGATCTTCAGCTCAGTAAAATGATGATCTTAAAATTAAAAAGCTAAGCTCTGGAAACATTCTAGAATCAATCATTATAATCCATTTAGAGGAAGGAATTAGTTTTCAAATATATGTATATTCTGTCCCTTAGACATAAGAAACTATTTCTTCTGGAGCTCTGTATCGCCACTATAGTATTTTTTTTTTTTTTTAAATGATGGAGTCATCTTTGCACATCAAATGTTGTTGTAGATTGTCCGGAACCACATGCCTCCTAAGTGTTAAGTTTTTCATGTAGTGTTTGGGGGAGGGGCTGCCCTTCCCCGTGTTGTTACTCTACTTCAGTTTGGTCTCTTCTTCGCCTTTCATCTGGCTGCTTATTTTTTGAGTGGGAAACTAGATGATGAATTTTGTTAAGAGTTCTATTGAAAATCAAAAGGTTCAGGCTCTGGGGAGTACTGTGTCAAAGAATTGCAGCTTCAGTGGTAAGTGAATGCACTAGAGCCAGACCTAGTTCAGTTGCTTCCTTAGTACTGAACTGCAACAACCTTGGGTAAGTTGCTTGGCTTTCCTTGTATTTGATTTTTACATCTATTAAAAGTGGGATAAGAATGCAGCTTTTGTGGAAATGAAATGGCATACAAAATGCCGTCATATTTAGTGACTGCACCTCTCCTCTTTCAAGTGCAATATTTAGACTGTGTAAAATGTATTTCAAACGTAATTTGTTCTGCAGAAGGATTTGCTGTTCTGTACTGTAGTGGCTTCCTATAGACTTACATTTCTCTCTCAGGTCTGCTCTATCATTATTGTAAGAGCTACTTGATACGTATTGTTCTGTAATCTCATGCTGATGTGTGTCTCTTCCCCAGAAGGGCTCTAAGTTCTCAGGTGCTGGCTGGGACCTGGAAGCTACTAAATAAATATCCTATGGATAAACAAATGTATTTGCCTTCGTGCTGTTTCACATCAGTTGGCATAAAAGAAATTTCCAATTTATGGAGTTTCCCCCACAGCATTCATTCATGCATTCATTTAAACAACAAATAATAAATGCCATAGCAAACTGGGACCAGTGGTAACTACTTACGAATTCTGCCAAAGATAGACAGGTCATAAAGAAGTAAACAAACATTTACTTTTATATAGTAAAGGGAGAGTTCCTTAAGGCAAACACCTTTAAAGAGAAATTTAATATTTAATTAATTCATTCATTCAGAGACGGGGTCTCCAGAGTCAGCCTGCCAGCGCTAGTATTATGGACATGCACCAGCACGCCTTTCTTATGAATGATTATTATCCATACAGTGAGATTGCTATAGGGATCCAAACCTAGACAAAAGCTCGTATGAAGGCCTCATGGCAAGAGTGAGTAGCTGAGCTCTAAGACTTGACAGCGATTTGAATGGTTGACAGTCACAGTCTGGGGGAGTGTGATATTTAAGGGCACACGCTCTGAAGTTAGACAGCATCTGTACAATTATGAATAAGTTCCCTATTGCTTTCTGACTCAGTTTTCTTATCTGCAAAATGGGGTGATGCTAATGTTCTTGCCTCACAGAGCTGCTGTGGGAATGAAATGAAATAAAGCCTGCGAAGCATTCCACGATGCCCTGACGGGCGTTGTAATGGTAGACATTTTCATTGGACCAGGCAGGCTCCAAGCCTCAGAGGAACTGTAGGCAATTTTAAGGAATGTAGACATTATCCCAGGACAATGGGAAGCCACCGAAGCTTTGAGCAGGATGGTAACGTGATTGATAATGGTGCAGGGTCATTCTGGAAGCAAGGGAGAATATGTTTCCAGGGTCAGGAGTGAATGTTGTGTCAGCTACAAGGTTGTTCTGTGGCAAAGACAATAGTAGGCCAGGGTGTAGCAGAAGGGAAAGACGCAAGTGAATTTGAGTGATAACAAGGAGTTAGAATCCACAGGATCCACAGGATATGGTATTTAAATAAATTTAAAACATGAAGGAAATAAAAGCAAATTTTGTGACTTGAACTAGTAAATAATGTGATAATTTTTGAAGAAGAAGACTGTCGGGTCCATTTAGGGGAAAAAATAGTTCTATATAGATACTGAGTGAGGTTACTGTTTCTCTGAGGTATCCAAAGGATGTTACCCCTTGATGGATTTGTGGCTCTGCCCCCACTGTTGTAGCTCCCTTTCTCTTCTCCAGCCTCAACCCACTCTTCACCTTTCTGTCCGCCCTCACAGCTGCAGAACCATCTATGTGCCCCACAAGTCTGACTGCATTACTCTCCTGTCTAAAACCCATTAGGATAGAATATAGCCTTAACATGGCTGCCTTCCACTTCCCTCTCCAGCCTCACTGCCCACCTCAGTCTTCACACTGCGTCAGTCTCGCATGGATCTGGAGTAGTAATTCCAATTAATGCTCCCTGGTGCTTTCCGTTACTCGTTGGTACCAGCAGCAAAAGCTGAGCTACATATAAGATTCCTGGAGCCGCTCCTCAAGGCCTGTAACCACTTTGATTAGCTCTGAGGAGAGCAAGGGAGAAGGATGGGCTCAGTGCCAGATAACCACTAGACCTATTACTATTCCCGTATTAGTAGGCAGCATCTTTACCATGCTCTCAATTTGTTGATGGCATATCAACAACATACTAAAACTGGTTGAACATATTTTCAAGAATTATTGTGTACCAAGCAGTGTACTTGGAATTGGAGGAGCAAGGAAAAGTTTCCCCTTGCTTCTCAGCAGGTCCCCTTTCTCATTTTTCCTGAATTTAAAAGAAATCCCATTACACCTCTTGAATACTCTAAATAAAGGAACAGAGGAATCAACTCCAGCTCGCTTACTAGTACAGGTCACTACGGAGCTGTAGGCTTGATGTCTGTAAGTAAAATTAAGGTAAAAAATGTTAAGTGTATATCTGATCAAAGATTATAAAAAGAAAAAGTACATAAACTTGCTAGTAGTTAGCAAATAATTTGGCTCAAGGTAGTAGATTTAGATCAAGTAATTAAATACTTTGTTGAGTGAGGTGGGGAGGGTTTCATTTGAGCGTGAGTGTTATCTCCCAGGGAGAAGTGAAGCTTGAAGCATTGCATGTAGGAGAACATCTCTCATTGGTATCCGAGTAACATACAGCATGTGGATGTCTATTATACATACACAAACTGTGCTTTTTATTTGTATGTAATTTCTCATGAGAACAATTCCATAACAATTGCCTGTTATGCAGTTAATTTTGACTAATTGATTTGTTGGCTTAGCCACACTGCCGTTCCTGCGTTCCATCTGCAGTCATGACCTGCCTCTGTGTCTTCCCCCAAGAAGACTTTTCCCCCACAGAAGCCTTCCCTCAGCTTCTGTTGACCAAAGAGGCCAGGTGTTTCTTTCTAAGCCTGTGGATGGCAGGGACCTTGGGCTTTTCTACCTTGGTTTGGGTTAATAGGCAGTCAGGCCCTAAAGACCAGGGACAGCTTCCCAGCACTGAGCAGCATGTATGATGGTGAAAAAGAAAGGAGATGGGAGGTGGCAATGTCCGGTTAGAGGTGCCATTTAACTTGTTGCACTTGCGCATGACTGGATAATACATCATTTGGTCTATTTATAATTTGGATTTTATTAATTTAGAAATATATTTAATTTATTTATTATGGGGGCTATAAAATATAATAGCAGCAGAGTAGGAATGTTCTAGAAGCAGATTTAGTCTTGTTTGTTTGTTTTGGCTTTTTTGTTTGTTTGTCTTTGAAACAGGGTTCCTCAGAGGTCTGCCTGCCTCTGCTTCCCAAGGGCTGGGATTAACGGTGTGCACCACCACGCCCAGCAGATTTACTCTTTTAAAATAAGTTTTGCTTTGATTTCTTTGTTATTGCCACATACTCAAAACCAGAAGTTTAAGCTAGCACGTGTCAAACATGCATCCCTCGTTCTTGGTCCTCTTTTGGTATTTTTGAGAACCTTCTCTCTTGCGCGTCCACAGTGTATTCTGGCCTCCCCTATCTTATACACTAAGCCGTCAGTCTCCCCGCAGAAGGCTCTGTGGTTGCCTTCTCTGTTCATTGCTTTCTTTCATCCCTATCCTTAGCTGCTTTCTATCCTTATGAGGAAAAAACTATTTACTCTCAAGCTTCTGAGTCCTCTTTGGATAGAACCTCATGAGTCCTCCTCTCCCTCAGTGGTTTGAGACCAATAGAGAACTTAAAAGAAAAACTTGGTCTTGCTGTGAATCCCAGGGTGGCCTTGAACTTCTGGAGATCAGGCTCCTGATTGCTGGAATGCTGGAACGAGAGGTGTGTGCCACCATGCCCAACTAGATAGAACTAACTCCTTCCCTCCCACCTTCCCTCCCTTCCTCCCTCCCTCCCTGATAGAACCCAGGGCCTTGCACATGTACCAGTGAGCTACACTCAGCTCCCAATCTCCCTTTTTCCCTCCTGCTGACAGGATGAACCAAATCTATGTATCTGCCCCCATGTCCTCTTTGCAAAATACAAGCTCACTCTGTCTGCGCTCTTCCTTTGCTGTGTATCTTCAGAAAGGTTGAAATGAAAAGCATACATTTTTAAAAAGTTCTCGAATTTCCTCCATTGTGCTCTTGCCACAGTGCTTCGGATGGCCTCTACCATGAAAAACACTGTCTAACCATGTTACGGTAGCATGTTTGCTTCGTGCATAAATGGAATGTGCTGCTTTGTACAAAGATAGGGTGTTAAACAGTTGAGTGTTAAATTTCAGTCTAAGGCATTGGATTATTTATGATATCATAGAAGATTCTTTGAAGCAATAGCTGAATTAAAATTTTTTTCTCATCACCAGTACTTTTGCCCTAATACCATGGTGTGTACAGATGGTTCGTGATGCAAAGAATTATGTAATAGGTGTACCATACTCATTATTTTACCATATATTTATTTTCCTTTTGATAGCCATAAGAAATTTACATAGGTTATACATAATAATTCACGTGGCTGATTAAAGATTTCTTGAAACCTTTTCTCTGGTAGAATCTTGACAATAAAGAACTGTTAGCAGTGCAGTGGTGGCGCACATCTTTAATAAAGAACGGTTAGTGCAGTGGTGGCGCACATCTTTAATAAAGAACTGTTAGTGCAGTGGTGGCGCACATCTTTAATAAAGAACTGTTAGTGCAGTGGTGGTGCACATCTTTAATAAAGAACTGTTAGTGCAGTGGTGGTGCACATCTTTAATAAAGAACTGTTAGTGCAGTGGTGGCGCACATCTTTAATAAAGAACTGTTAGTGCAGTGGTGGCGCACATCTTTAATAAAGAACTGTTAGTGCAGTGGTGGCGCACATCTTTAATAAAGAACTGTTAGTGCAGTGGTGGCGCACATCTTTAATAAAGAACTGTTAGTGCAGTGGTGGCGCACATCTTTAATAAAGAACTGTTAGTGCAGTGGTGGTGCACATCTTTAATAAAGAACTGTTAGTGCAGTGGTGGTGCACATCTTTAATAAAGAACTGTTAGTGCAGTGGTGGCGCACATCTTTAATAAAGAACTGTTAGCAGTGCAGTGGTGGCACACATCTTTAATAAAGAACTGTTAGTGCAGTGGTGGTGCACATCTTTAATAAAGAACTGTTAGTGCAGTGGGTGGTGCACATCTTTAATAAAGAACTGTTAGTGCAGTGGTGGTGCACATCTTAATAAGAACTGTTAGTGCAGTGGTGGTGCACATCTTTAATAAAGAACTGTTAGTGCAGTGGTGGCGCACATCTTTAATAAAGAACGGTTAGTGCAGTGGTGGCGCACATCTTTAATAAAGAACTGTTAGCAGTGCAGTGGTGGCGCACATCTTTAATAAAGAACTGTTAGCAGTGCAGTGGTGGCGCACATCTTTAATAAAGAACGGTTAGTGCAGTGGTGGCGCACATCTTTAATAAAGAACTGTTAGTGCAGTGGTGGCGCACATCTTTAATAAAGAACTGTTAGTGCAGTGGTGGTGCACATCTTTAATAAAGAACTGTTAGTGCAGTGGTGGTGCACATCTTTAATAAAGAACGGTTAGCAGTGCAGTGGTGGTGCACATCTTTAATAAAGAACTGTTAGTGCAGTGGTGGTGCACATCTTTAATAAAGAACTGTTAGTGCAGTGGTGGTGCACATCTTTAATAAAGAACTGTTAGTGCAGTGGTGGTGCACATCTTTAATAAAGAACGGTTAGCAGTGCAGTGGTGGCGCACATCTTTAATAAAGAACTGTTAGTGCAGTGGTGGCGCACATCTTTAATAAAGAACTGTTAGTGCAGTGGTGGCGCACATCTTTAATAAAGAACTGTTAGCAGTGCAGTGGTGGCGCACATCTTTAATTCTAGCACTGGGGAGAAGAGGCAGGCGGATCTCTGTGAGTTTGAGGCCAGCCTGGTCTACAGAGTGAGTTTCAGGACAGCTAGGGCTATGCAGAGAAACCCTGTCTCTAAAAACAAAAGCAAAACAACAACAAAAAAGTTAGTTGCCTAAAATGTTAACAAGATAGGCACTATTTAAATGGTATGTATAATTAAACAGTTTTCATATTTAAAAACAAGCAGTAGGCAGTATTTATGTTGTAGAAATTCCATAGGTTGGAAAAAACCATAGACATAGGCAGGTCTCAGAATCTGTGGAAGGTTGGGGTAGACGGTGGAGAGGTTGTAGAAGCATGGAGAGGGAAGGCACTGTGGAGCACATCTGCAGCAGCAGCCTTTACCACAGCGGCGCTGTAGTCCTCCTCTGCAGCTTCTCTCAGGCTTGCTTTTCCCCACTGTAGTAAATGGGTTTATTTTATAGCAGTCAATGGAAAGTGGGACTTCGTGTGATCCAGGCTTTCTAGCTCTTACTACATGAAGTGACCTTGAAGGGCCTACTGCGTTCTACAGTTACACTGGCATAGTGCCCTCGGGCGTCAGATTAGGAGTTCTCAGACTATTTGGTGATTATATTTTAAGGTCAGCAGGAGAATAGAAATATAAATACATAATTCATACCCGTCGTTCTTACTGTTGTTACTGTATGCAGCCTCGCCATCGCGGCCCATGCACGCTGCCTGCAGGGTAATGCATGGAAAGAAGGGCTTTGGAGAGGGCCCTGGCGTACATGGTTGTTTAAAAGTCTCTTCGCTGGAGAGGGTTTGGAGTTTTGTATAGAAGGACTATAGGATCATTTATTGGACCTTTCCAGCTGACAGTTTATTGTTAAATGTCTCTGTATCACTTAGTTTGTGGTATAGTTTTCAAGTACATATATTAAGACAAATTTGAGTTTATAAAAAGAAAAAGTCATGTGAAGTTTAACAACATAAGAATTTGTCCATTCTCTTATATTGTATTTTTTCAGGGCTGTATACTTTAAAAATCTGATAGATCACTAAGAAATATGAAAATATCTTGAAAAGATTAGATGCTTTAGTTTTGTATCTTATTAAATTTTACCTTATTTTAGAGCATATTTTATTCATTTATTATATTTGTTTTTATTATTTTATATGTATGACTGTTTTATATGCACTCATATACATATATGCCTGCATGTATATGCATATATGCATGTACTACATGTGTGATTGGTGCCCATGGAGGTCAGAAGAGGATGTCACATCCCTGGGAACTGAAGTTAGAGATGGTCGCCAACCACCATGTAGGCTCTGGGGACAGAACATGGTCCTCTGCAGGAGCTCTTTACCACTGAGACTTCTCTCCAGCCCCATACATCTTACCTTATTTTAAAGTTAAGCTAAAAAGGGTCTTTATAGACTTATAAATTATTAAGAGCTGGGCAGTGGTGGCGCACGCCTTTAATCCCAGCACTCAGGAGGCAGAGGCAGACAGATCACTGAGTTCAAGGCCAGCCTGGTCTACAAAGCAAGTACAGCATAGTCAAGGCTACACAGAGAAATGCTGTCAAAAAAAAAAAAAAAAAAAAAAAACCTAAAAAATATTAACAAATTTTAAAGACGCGTTCTTAACCACCTTTCTCCTGGAGTGCACTCGAGGCCTTGAAGATGCCTCACAAGTACTCCCCCGCTGACTCACATCCCTTCATCATCCTTGGAACCATGCTAAAGGGAGACAAAGTTTATTTACTTACAATGTTCAGCTTTTTACTGGAATTCTTTATTGTGGGGAGGTGCTGTGCTGCCTGTGTGGTCACAGGGCACCTTGTGTGGATTGGTTCTCTCCTTATGGGTGGGCTCTGGAGTTGAAGCTGAGCGTGTCAGGTTGTGTGCCAAAACGCCTTTACCTATGGAGCCATCCAGCTGGCCTGACTGTATTTGTTTATTATCATATATTAATTATACATAGTAGTGGGGGGTTGGCCATTTCTATGCATATATATAATATATCTCAATCATTTTCACCCCTTATGATCTCTGTCCTCCTCCCCGTCCTGTTTCCAACCGTCCCCCTTTTCTTTCATGTCCCTGGTTATGTGTATGTCTGTATCTGTGTGAGTTTCATTAGGATTAAGAAACAAAAGTTTATAATGGAAACTTTATGACATATAGTACCAAACTCAACTTTAAACATATGTAGTCATTTAATAAGTATAAATTCATTTAGTGAACAGTTTTCATTAGTATTTTCACATTACAAACTGTTTAAACTGACAAGAAGATAAATATTTATCCTTTAAAAATAATTAACCATGTGGCTAGGATACTTTGCTAATTCTATGTGTAATAATTAGTAGTCTTATTAGAATCTTAGTTTACAAAAAGTGCATATTTACTATGCTGATAGTTTGGCATCTGACAAACGTTGTGCACTTGTCTCTTAATTTTGCATGATTTCATTTTCCAGCACATTGGCAGGTGTTCACTGTCTATAATTATAGCTGAGTAATTTTTCAAATGCTATTCATAGCCTAAACACAGTGAAAAATTCTTCCGATCATGTGATAAAGACCAAGCCTTCCAAAATAGTAGTAGAGTGCTGTCTTCCGTCGTGCTGAAGGGCATGTTTAAAAGGAGCCTTTCAAAACTCAGGGGGGGGTTTCAAGGTAGGGAGGCCGGCTGTCACAGTATTACTTCTCTCAAAGTCACTGATTCTCAGGGTTTGATAGTGATTACACATCAAGTTAAGATGTATCTGTTGCTTTAAATCTTAAGACAAGAAAGATGTGTTGGCAGATGGATTATAAAATTTAGCATTTATTTTTTGTTTGGTTAATGACAGAGGTTCTGAGTATGAAAAAAATAATTGAAATTTTATTGAGACAGTATATTTTACTATTGAACCTGTTGATATTTTTTTTCCCCCGAGTCAGGGTTTCTCTGTGTAGCCTTAGCTGTCCTGAAACTCACACTGTAGACCAGGCTGGCCTCGAACTCACAGAGATCTACCTGCCTCTGCCTCCCGAGAGATGGGATTAAAGGCGTGCGCCACCATCACCCAGCTCTTGTTGAAACATTTTATTTTGTTCATTCAGAATCTGTTGTGTGCCTAATACAGAACAAGCACTATGTTTATAGGTTTGGGTTTTTGTTTTGTTTTATTGAGTCAGGGTTTCACAGTGTAGCTCTGTAACTTTTCCTGGCCTGGAACTGGCTGTATAGACCAGGCTTGCCTCAGGCTCACAGAGATCCTCATACCGTGGCCTCAAGAGCGAGAGTGCTGGGTTTAAAGGTACAGGCCGTCATCGTTCTTTTGTCGATGTAGGAAATAAAAGGCATAGCTTTTTGCCTTTTAAAAATTGGGCCTCTACTTCACACAAACAAAACAAAACCACAACCTTATATTTTCCTTATTCCTGGGCTTTTAAATTTCTAGATATCTTTGTAAGTATCCACAGTGTCACTTTGAGTCGTGAAGGCTAAATTATTATTTCAGAATGGCTCATAGATCACAATGATGGTTTTCATCAGCCACCACAGCCTCAGTTTCCTCATCTAAGCATTGACATTTTATTATATATCTTGTGACGTGATGAGAAAAACTAAAGACAAAGGCACCGAGGCACATGGAGTCCTGCATCCCCCTTGTGGTAGCTGCAGAAGCAGGTTTGGGGCAGAGTTAAATGAGGTGAGGGTTAGGACTCTGGAGATTCGGGAGTCTCAGGTGCTGAGAATGTGACAGCTGAGTGCTCAGCCTAAGGCAGTCATACCACCCCACCCCCAGCCCCACTCCGGTAAGGCCCAGAGAACACTGGGAAAGATGAAGAAAGAATGGAAGAGTTGGAAGACAAGGAGTGTGGTTGGGAGACACCATCATCCGACTGTGACACAGCCATGGAAGTCATCAACTCAGCAAACCTGTCCACTTCAAATGTGTGTAGGGTTGGAGCCAAGATGCCCCAAGCCGTTTTCTACAGGATGTATGTTTTTTGACTAGAAAAGATGGGCATCCTGTGTGCCAAGCCTGTCTTTCAGTCCTGTTCACTTACTTATGGGCATGGGTTAGCCTTCGGCATCACATGGCTACAGGCATCATCGTTTTATACATTAAAAACACCCAGATAGATTAAACAGCTTGGTCAAGACATCATAGCTAGTTAAGGAGGAGCTCTGCTTCAGAGCAGGCCATGAGACTCTTCACCAGTATACAACATGATCTGAATAAAGAGTTAATAAAATATCAGCAGTTGGAGTATATTATTGAATTAGTTTGCCTTAAAAGTAAAATCAAATTTTTACTTGAACCCTGAGCCATCTTGAAATTGCATTTGAGCCTTGGTGAATTTTCATGCATTACTGTGGTATCTAACTTTCATTACATTGTCATTATACATTTCCACAGCATGCCTGGAGTCACTGATGGTAGGGTTTATCCTTGTGTCCAAAGATTCCACGTGAGGTAGTCCCTTTAATGCACTGCCTGAAAGAAAAGTTGGTATATTTCCATGAGTAATCGGCTGAAGATTAGCTTTGAGTGTTAGAAGAGCATTCTCCCAGGTAGTTCACTGTTGCCATGACAGTGCTGGCACTGTGAGTGTTGTAGTCACTCCTTGCACTGATCTTATTTTAGACCCTAATGTTCCTAAGTGCTGCAAGTCCCCTTCCCGCCCCACAAGAACCTCTAGTGGAAAAGTACTGGTTTTATAGTTGGCTTTGAGCTTTGTGGCTAAAAGGCTGTCCTATTGTGCATTTAAAAAAATAGCGTAGGAGTGTTGAGTATTTTTCCTGTGGATTATGAATGTTTGAAATCTACCAAAATATGGTATTGCATTACAAGTCAGACATCAGGTTGTTTACCACACGAGAAAAAGGCCCTCAATTGTCGTGAGGAATCAAGCCCAGATTGTGTAACTCCACCGAGCTCATAAAGAGTGATTTTTCCCCCATTTGCTTGTCTCTCGTTCATACTCTGAAGTCTTTAGATTCCCTTTTTTAGATATTATGAAAAAGTTGTCATTAGAACCATAAAGGATGGGGTTTAAGCAGAATAGTATCTTTTTTATGATTTCCATATTCAGTATTTACCTGCTTAAACTATTACATTTCACTGTACTCATTTCTTACATTGTAAATGCACCTGATTGGGTATCTGATCTAATGTTAGAGTTTGTTTTTTTGCTTTTTGTTTTTCCTGAGACAGCCTCATACAATCTCTCCATCCCTACCCCAAATTCCTTGTGCTACCGAGGATGGCCTTAAATATTTGATCCTCCTTCCTCTACCCCAAGTGCTGATACGACCTATCTACCACCACCCCCAGCCTGATGGAATTATTTAAAACCTTTTTTTTTTTTTTTGCAAATATACAAAACAGGTTTAAAACCTTTTACATATTTTAAAATTATGAATCCTAGTATATTTGTACCAATAAGCATAAAATAGTTACAAACTCATAATTGCCATTTGACTAAGTTTCACATGCCGCTTATTGGGTGAGAGTGTCGGTATCCATGGCATATGCACTACAAATCCATTACAGCACGATAGGACAAATGACCGTGTCAAAGACAAATGGCATCTCTAAGCACTGTGCTATACTTCAGTAATGGCAACTACCCACAGCGGATTACGTTTGTTTCTAAGTATACTTTTCCCTCCATGCTCATTGGTTCCGTATCAGCATGTAGGAGGGTCCGTGGCTCAGTTGGTAGTGTTTCCTGACATGCTGGCATCATGGTGGTCCATGCCTGTACACCCGGCCGTAGAAGGGGAAAGAAGGAGAACAGAAGTTAAGGGCTATCCTCAGCTAATGGTGGCTTGAAGCCAACTTGGACTGCATGAGATCCTGCTTCAAAAACAAAAAACAAACTTTTGGTGAGGGGGATTTGTATCTGTCCTGAACATGTACACTCTCGTCACTTCCTAACAATGTGGTACAGCTACCACTTACACTGTATGAGCAATCTAGAGACGATACAAAGTACATGGAGGGATATGGAAAACTTAACCATATCCTACACAACTCTATCAAGTCTTGTAGCATCAGTGTCAGGCTAGCCATTTTGTTCCTTACCAGTTTAACACAGAAAACTAATTTTCTAGGCAAAAACTTGACCCCAAGCTAGAATCTTGTTTGGCCTTGTACCAAGAAATGAGTTATTAAGTATGTTTTTATTATTCCCTTAGTAGTAACGATTCAGATAAAGAGGTGCCTAAGCTAGATGTGGTGGTCCGTGCCTGGAGTCCCAGAGCTGGAGAGGCTCAGGCAGGAGGGTGACTATGAACTGAAGGCCAGTCTGATTTACATAAGGAGTTCCAGGCCAGCCAGGGCTGCATAGCAAGACTCTGTCTAAAGTAAAAATAAAGTAAGAAGAGAGAAACAGTTGCAAATTCCAGTCTGCGATAGTTTTTGATGGCTTCTTTAACTTTTAGAAATTATTGAATAATAATATCCAAAGATTCAAATTTTGAGTAATAATCTTCCATTTTTTCAAAAAGTTTTTAAAATTACACCTATTTACACCCATGAAAGTGTGTGTGTATGTGCTCGGCTCTCATGCCGTCGCACACGTGTGGAAGTTAGAGGGCAGCTTGCATGAACTGGTTCTCTACATCTTGTGGGTCCCAGAGGTCAGACTCAGCTGGGCAGGCTGGGCCGCAGGCATGCGTGCCTCTTGAACCACACTCTTCCATTTTCAAATTGAATATTGATAGTTACTGGTTGTAATGAAACTAAATTGTGGTTCTTTTCTTTTAATAAAGTACTTATTAATAGGGCTATTGGGTTTTTTTTTTTTTTTTTTTTTTTTTTTTTTTTTTTTTTTTTCCCTGAATCCTACACCCCTTCCTTCATCAAATCATTAAATGAGTGTGCTTTTGGTTTTTCAAGACAGGGTTTCTCTGTGTAGCCTTGGCTGTCCTGGACTCACTTTGTAGACCAGGCTGGCCTCGAACTCACAGCGATCCGCCTGCCTCTGCCTCCCTGAGTGCTAGGATTAAAGGCGTGCACCACCATACCTGGCTGAGTATTTTTGGTTTTGGGGGGGGTTTGTTTGTTTGTTTTGTCTTATGAGTATGCTTTTTAAAATAAATTCTTAAAAATCTATTTTTGTATCTGGCATTCTGTCACTAAAAAGGTTTTTGTTTTGTTTTTGTTTTTAAGTAGAAAATGCTCTTAAGACTTGTCAGTGAGTTTAAGGAAAGCAATGTAAGAATAAATCAAGATGGAGACTTAGAGTTAAAAGCTGTATGGCAGTGTGGTAATAAGCAGTATAACTGCCGGTAAAGTGCATAGACATAGGTGGTGGTGGTGGGTTTCTAAGGTTGATTTCTGTGCCCTGAATGTTTGGAGGTTGCATCTATGTTCTGGAATAATTCACACAACTATCTTTGCATGTTCTTTGAAAAACATTTCCCTGTAACTTCTATAATTTCATAGTTACAATGCTGTGTGTAAGCTTTACATGTTTATAGATAAGGAACCAGGCTGAGGACAGGTGGTGGAGCACATCTTTCATCCCAGCACTCAGGTGGCAGAGGCAGGTGGATTTCAAGGCCAGCCTGGACTACAGAGCAAGTTCCAGGACAGCTAGGGCTACCCAGAGAAACCCATCTCAAAACAACAAAACCAAAACCTATCTAAAAAAAAAAAAAAATCAGGCCCAGAAAGATAACTCAGCGACTGCACAGTGAGGAGGCTTGATTCCGAGTCTGTATGACTACCGCTTGACTTTCCCCTCGTGCTTCCGCCCTTCCTTCTCCCTTCTTTTTATAAAAGAGAAAATGAGGCTCCCTTTTGGGGTTCTTACAGTCATTAATAAGAGAATTCAGAAATGGACTCAAGGAAGCTCAAGGACAGTTTTATTAGAGTTTAAGAGGAGAAGCAGCACAGGTTGGGTGAGAATCCAATCTGTCAGGTGTGGGCAGAGAGTGCGCACACTCCGCTGAGTGGAGGTGGCTAGTGAGCCAAGGAAAGCTGGAAAGCACCAAGCAGAGGAGAGGGTACAGGGAAAGGAAGGAAGAAAGGCTTCCCCTCTCTCCTCCAGCCTGTTAATCCTGAGGAAACATTTTTAGTTCCTACTTTCTCATATCAAGCATATATTACTTTAGTATTTAAAAAACTATTTAAAATCAATGTGGGAAAATTATACAACATATAGAATATTATAGTAATTCAGAGCAAGGAATGATGAGGGCTGGTTGAGATAATAAAGATAGCTTAATAGAGCAAATAAATCTTAATGTAATAATTAACCTTTCTTCTCAGCTTATCTGTTTATACACGCATGCGCTGTGTCTATTCCAGTGTGTCCACTAACCTCCACTGACTGGCTGGCCGCAGCTCAGGCTCTGCTGATCTACAGTTTTGCCCTGATCTTTGCTTCCTTTTTGAGGCCCCCTCTTATCACCCTTGCTCCATCTGTCAAGCACGCGTGAACCTGTAGCTAGGACCCCCGTGAAAGCCTTTCTGGTGTTTTGATTTTTAAGGCGGGGCCTCGTGTAGTGCAGTCTGGTCTTGGACTTTATGTGTGCTGAGAGCAGTCGTAAACTTCTGGCCTTCCATGGCTCCACCTGCCTCTCCAGTGCTGATGTTCCCGACCTGTGCTGCTGGGCCTGGCAGCTTTTTTTCTTTTTTTTTCCTGGTGCCATCCTGAGACAGCTGCCCTCAAATCCATGTCCATCCCACTGTCTGCTTCCCAAATGCTAACCTGTCAGGTGACTGTCCCCACGCTTCCCACTGCAGCGCTTTCCCACTATGAATTAAAGATGGGGTGGCTAAACAAACTTGGAAGCATATAGTTCCTAAAATGTCATTTTATTTCACATTTAAATTCATACAGTTATGCTTTTGAGCTCCTTGAAAGGTAGCTGAACTAAGTAAGACCTTGAATCCTGCCTAAATTAGAATTAATCTTACAGCTTCAGCAAGGACTGATGTCTGTCCAGTGTGCGTTGGCACAGCAGTACTTGATAAATTACTGATGTGTTTCCATGCCAGCTGGCAAATTATAATAAATAGAAATGGTGCCAAAGCAATAAAGTTAATACCCAGTCAGCAGGTTTGTGTTGGAAATCACACTTTGACCTGGGTTGTATGCTGGCTGTGTTGCTAAAGACGGAGGGAGGAGATTTGCTCAGACGCCTGCGACTGAAGGTGTTAAGGAAGGTACCACAGCGCCTGGGTAGGAGGCAGTGACCATGGTGGTGATGTGGAAAGGACCTAATCTGTACACTTGCAAAAGAAGTGTCACTTGTACCAAGTGCAGAAGTAGAGTCCAAGCTTAGGTGGTAATGGAGAGGTGGCCACAGCCAAGGGCAGCACCCTCGCCATCCAGCTGCAGTCCCTCTAGGGAGTTTGAAGAGCTTTAACAACTGAACTCAACCTGTTGCTTCAGGATGCTTTTGGTGGTTTGAAACTACACATTTTAAGGTTTCTTTGGCACAGCTTGGCTGGACCTCTCCAAGATCTCAGCCTCGCAAAAGCTGTGCTGTCTGTCACCCGCAGGCTCAAGTGAGCGGGGTCTGCTTCCACGCGCAGGTTGCTGGTCCGATTCTATTCCTTGTGAGCTGATAGAGAAAGGTTATGGAGGCCCATGCGGTCCTCTCTGTTTGTTTCATCAGGGAGTAGAGAAGAGCCAGAGACTGTCAGCAAAACACAGGTGACAGTTTTTTACAACATGATCTGGAAGGGGACAAACAATCACTTTAGCCATAATCTTTGCACTCAAAGCAATTGCTGCGGTCCAGCCCGGTCTCAAGGTCAGCAGATTACTGAAGGGAAGAATCACGCAGGGAGTGAATCCTGGGAGGTGGGAGTCTTTTTGAAAGCAGCCTTCTGTAACAGCCTCTCCTGGAGCTCGGGCTTGGGAAGAAGGGACCTCCTTGTTCACTGTGAAAACAGCTACAGTTGAGAGTGCACGTGAGGAATCTAAGGAAAAACATGAGCAACAACAAAGGGACCGCATGAGCTTGACCTGGCTCCTCCCCACACTTGCAAGTGGTCTTCAGATAAAGACGGTTCCGGTTCCGCCGTCTTCACCAGTGGATGTCCTCTCCAGGCCCTGTCTCCTCCTTAGTCGGAGGAGGGGGGCAGCGGGGGGGGGGGGGGAAACACCAGACCTCAGCAGGAGGGGCCTATCTGCCTCTGGCATCATCTTTGTCTTCCCCTTCCCTCTCCCCTCATACCTGTGCAGTCCCAGGAGGCTTCCGAGCCTCTGCAAGAGTCCAGAGGGCAGCAGGTGGTGGTCAGCTTGCTTTCTGAGGAGATTTACATCCCCTCTCACCTGCGGTGAGGAGGAGTTAACAAACCCTCAGACTTGTATTAGCTCCTCAAGAGAATATGAATGGGACTAAGTATTTTATTAACCCAAATCTCTATTTGGACTTCTCAGATTGAAGCTGGGGTATATTACTGTCAATTTAGTGGCATCCGAAAGGGTGGAGGTAAGATAACTTCTTTATGCTATAAGCCCTAATCCTTATGGATTTTAACTGTTTCAGAACCACCTGAAATGATTATGCAATTGATAGACATTTTGAAGGTTTTATCCCACTAACTATATGGTGAGGTAAGGGCCTTCCTTCAGTCATAGAGAATACACCTAATTTTAGCAAGAAACATCATTTTCTATGTCATTTTTAGTATGATCAGCCCAATGTTTGTTGTTTACAAATTTGAACTGGTATTTTTGAGACAAGCCTAGAGCACAGGCTGGCCTAGAATTCATTATGTAGCCCAGGCTGGCCTTAAACTTGAACTTGTGAGAGTCTTCCTGCCTCAGCCTCCCCAGTGCTGGAATTATAAATAATAAGCCATCAAGCCTGGCTTTGTGCAGTTCTAGAGACTGAGCCCTAGGCTCTTAATAAACTGAACAGGACCTACACCACCAACCCAATTCCTGCCTGTCTGTCTGTCTGGTTGGTTGGTTTGACAAGGTCTCTTGTACTCCATGTTGAAGTAAGGGCCTTCCTTCACTCATAGTGAATACTCCTAATTTCAATAAGAAATATCATTTTCTCATGTCAGTTTTAGTGTGATCAGCCCAGTGTTTCAAAAATTAAATCATTTTCAGATTTCTTTGTTGTTTATAATTGTAATTGGTATTTTTGAGAGAAGCCTAGAACTCATTATGAAGAATCCATTATGCAAAGTCAGTACATGGCTCTTAACACTTCCCAGGGGCTGGGGTTGCATGTACCATCATGCCCAGCTCCCAATCTTTACCTTTTAATCTGAAGCAAAGTCTTGCAAAGTTGCCCAGGCTGGCCTCGAACCTGTGATCTTTCTTGCTGCCCCCAGTATCATTAGTAGGATCTGAAGCTAGGATTATGTAGGTTCCCTCACCATGTCTAGCTCATTTACTTAAAATCTGAGAAGAGATTATAAATAAGCAGGTCAGTGGATATACACACATTCCCAAAGAAATGCTAATAACTGGGCTTGCTTTTGTTGGCAGTAGTTTATGCTTTTCTACATTTTCCTAAAGTTGTACAATGGGTGCATCTAAGATTAAGCCTATGCCATTAAAAAGACAATGACCTCCCCTTATCCTTAGAATGTAGTCTAACTAAGATCCCCCATGGATTGCCTGAATCTTCAGATAGTATCAAAGCCACCGACTGTCCTGCACAGCCCTCCAGTGAAGTTCACAGCAATAGAAAAGAACAAAGTTTGCCATAATGAAAGCTACATGGATGTGGTTTTCCTCTGGTGGGGTCATGCACTTGCCCTGTTTGAGACGTCAGGTAACGTTAACCAGTGCCTACACGAGGAGATGAGTAAGCTGACCGCCTTAGGTGCCGTGACAGACTGTGGGCTATTGTGTGCATACTACCTAAGCCCGACAGTAGCCAGTAGTCAATCTGATAACTGAGGTGGCTACTAAGCCAATACTGAGTGTATATGGCATGGCCCTCGGGAAAGGGTGGAGTCACATCCCTGGCAGGATGTATGGATACAGGGGAGTAATGTGCGAGTTTGAACTCACAGACTGGCCTTCTGCAGGAAGCAGAACTTCGGCGTGCTCTGAAGTACACTTCCTCTAGTATAGTGTGTGTGTGTGCGTGTGCAAAGCTGCACGTGTTTGACTTTCTTCATGGTTGCCTTTATCTCAAAGTGTCTGGCCATTAATTAAGATAGCTTTTTCCTGATTGTGCATTTGTCCCTGCCTTCTTCGCCCAGGGTATTTACTGACTTCTCACCAGTTTGTGTTTGTGAGCACTAGGTGGCGCTCTTACTCAACTGAAGTGTAGTTTATCGTATTTTTGGTGCTGTAGGCCTTAAGAGAAGACTTGTGTGCACAATTAAGAACATTTATGGTTTTGTTTGATTTTTAGAGGGAGTCTGAAGGAAGAAAGGGCACAATTTTAAGTTTAAATATCCAAGCTTAACTGTTTTTATTTTCTCATCTGTTATTCACTGGAGATAACCATCTCTCATTGCACAAATTGAGCACCTACCAGGCTTGCACAGGTACCTTATCTGTGAGGAGTAGAGATGAAGACCACTGACCTCATAGAGCTTCTGTTATACTTCTTAACTCCCCTCCCCCTCCCCCGCCATGCTACCATGCTCTTCTCAGCTCTGGACGTGCACTCGGTGCTTGGCCCTGTCACTTAATACAAGGAAAAGAGCTGGGGTCTGACTTGTCCCCGTCATCCAGCTGGTGTGGCTGCCAAGTTAGGCTCAGACCTATCTACGGATTTGGTCTTTGGAGATTTGTCTGTTAGTTTCAATACTATATTTTTAAAACCAAGGAACTGAATAAAATTTCACACTGTGTGTGTGTGTGTGTGTGTGTGTGTGTGTGTGTGTACACACATGCGTGCGGATGCCATATGCATGTGGGTGCCCAAGGAGACCTAAAGAGGGTGTTGTGTCCCTGTAGAGCTGGAGTTAAGCCCACGATGGGTTCTTGGAACCAAATCTGGATCTTCTGGAAGAGGGGAAAGTGCTCTTAATTGCTGTGCTGAGCTGCTTCTCTAGCTTTTGAAACTATGTGTTTTGTTTGTTTGTTTTAAAGTGTCTGTCTGTCCATCTGTCTGTCTATGTGCTTGTGGAAGCTGGAGACCTTGGAACTCCGTGGAACTGAAACAGCCGGCTGTTTCCTGACATGGGAGCTGGGTCGGGAACTCACATTCTCTGCAGTCTTACCTGCCGCGCCCTCTCGCCAGCCCACTAAGGTTTTCATACACTAATAATTAGTATTCACTGAATAAAAGCTGATTAGCAAAAGAGAGCTGTTCTTGTGCCCCAGGGAGCAGAGCAGAGACTGTTCTGGGAGAGGCTACAGCTTACTGATTCAAATGAGAGATTTTGGCTTTTTAGGAGTTTATGTGTTCCATCAGTTACATGGAAAACAGTGTGTGCTTGCATGGACTTTTTGGAGAAACGCCCAAGTTTATCATATTCAAAGATTACCCTCCAAAAATAAATAAATAAATAAAATAAAATGAGAACTACCATTAAGTTGGGTGTGGTGGTGCATGCCTGACACCCAGCACTTGTGGGGTGGGTGCCAGAAGGTCAGGAGTTCAAGATCCTTCTTGGCTACAGGGGAGTTCAAGACCCAGATGGGCTACCTGAGACCTTGCCTCAGAATAGCAACAGAGCCTTGTTACAACTTGAGCGACCATATTATGTCACACTTAGTCTCCCTCAGACTTACAGAGAAACCCTTTAAAACTTGAACTATGAGAGTTTTAAACCAGCAAAAGTAAAATATTGTGATTAAACATTAGCTCACCGCTCTCAGCTGTGGCGCTCCCCGCCTGTGGTTGGAGCTGCACTAAGCTTTCTTATACTGAGCAGCAGGTGCTCTAGGGCATGTGGGTTACAGGCAGAAAGTTCCAGACTTGATTCTAGCATAAGCATAGCCCAGATGAGCGCAGCAAAGCTGCAGCCTCGTGTAACATGAAACAGACAAACATGCCGAGCTTCAGACGGCTACTGTGCATGCATGCTGGTTCTTGCTGACTCTGCTGGGGAGGAGGGCAGGGGGCTGAGTGGGGTGGGGGAGGCAAGCTACTTAATATTGTAAGTTTCAGTTAGTTGACACTTTGGTTTTTTGTTAATTAGAAAAGTTAATGTTTTGTTTTGTTTGTTTTTTCCAGACAGTGTCTCTCTGTGTAATACTAGCTGTCCTGGAACTCGCTATGTAGACCAGGCTGGTCTCGAACTCACAGAGATCCACCTCCCTCTCCCTCCTGAGTGCTGGGATTAAGGACATGTCCCACCACTGCAAAGAAACCCAACTGTAACGTTTTTGAACACCAAGAGAACATTACGTACACCCTCACGCACATGAACGTTACATGGTATTTTACAGATGCGTTGTGTGTCTTTGAATCAGCTTAAGTACTGCACCTCCTCAGACGGCGTTCCTTTACGGCGGCTCTGTCATTTTGGTCCTCCTTTCCTCTTCTCCCAACCCCACGCTTCGGTTTTATAATAAAATAAAGATAGGAGCATAGTGACCTCTCTAAGGCATATTATTTAGCCCTGTGCCTGCTTTAACTTTTTAACATGGTTTTTACAGAGGAAAATAAGCAACAGGCTCAAACTGTGAAGCCGGGAATAGTACTCAGTTCTCCAAAGTCAGAAGTGGGAGGGTGGCGAGTTCAAGGCAGCCCTGAGCTACACGCATGGCCCGACTGCAACAAAAACAAGCAAGGACGCAGTCTGCCTGCACCGCTGCCGTGGCTGCCGCTCTGCCCGCCTTCCTCCTCATGCTGTTCTTCTCGTCCCTACACTGCTTTCCCTTCTCAGACTTCCCCATGAACACTAAATCTTTTTATTCATTGCTGGGACACCCTGGCCGACACTAGGACATACAACCAGATGTCCAATAAATACTGGTTCCCTGAAGGGATAAGTGTCATTATTATTACTACTTGGCACTTTGTACCCACCCTCCCACCTATCTGCCAGGGCCAACTAGTTTTCAAGAGTTCTCAAGTGCAAGCAAACTGTGTAAGGCATGCTCTGGTTTGTTTGCCCCTCTAAAACAGACGGGTTAGTCCTTGTCACTGCTGTATAGTTCTGTGAGACATTTTCCAGGACCTTTATAAACTCCTTGGTCAAATCAGGTAGGCCTTGTTTCTCTTCTCCAGTTAGAACTGGTAACATGGCCCTAAAGATGCCTAAAGGAAGGCCCCTGCAGATTACCAATGCACTCGTGGCAGGTCACTTTAAAACTAAGGAGAACATTGCCTGCTGCAGTCTATTCAGGAAACACACAGGTCATCGCTAACTGGGGCCTTGCTTTGGTACTTTCAGGCTGAGAACCAAAGGAGTGATTGGCAGACCAAAGTAGGTCAGAGACTACAATGGAGTAGCCAAGGGGACGTCCCTTAGTGTCCTGTGTTGTCCTGCCTCTAAGGGTGGAGTTCAGCTTCATTGTTAGGGTTCAGGCCTGCTGTCTGTGAGTGGAAGAAATACTCAAATGGCAGAAAAGTCTTAGGAAGATTATACATTTTTAGAATAATATGCTATTGTCAGTGATTGGAAGGGCCAATAGGGGCAGCAGAGGGAGACTAGAGCCCAGGCTTGGGAGATAGTTTAGTCTATACCGTGCTGGCCTCGCAAGCGTAAGAACCTGAGTTGGATCCTGGTAAGAAGCTGGGCCTGGTGGCATGGACAGAGGAGGAGGACCCTAGAGCTGACTGTCCAGCCAGCTAGCCTAGGCAGTACGTTCTCTGCAGAACCAGAACTGATAGTGATGGGGCGTGTGTATGTGTGTGTGTGTGTGTGTGTGTGTGTGTCTTATAGGCTGTGAGTCCAGCTCATCCAACAGTGGGCTTCCACCAGTAGAAAGTCCAAGAATCCAGTAGTTGCTCAGTCCACAAGTCTGGATGTCCCAGCTGCTCGTCAGGATGTGCTGGAATACGAAAGAACTGGGCTCTTTGAATACTAGTGGAAGAATGGACTCGCCAGTGAGGGTGGGAGAAAGCAGACAGAGCAAGAGGCCCTTCCGTGTCATTTAGCGGACAGCGGATGCTTTGGCCTAGGTTAAAGGCAGATCTTCCCACCTCAAAAAATCCAGACTAAAAGGGGCCCTTCCCACTTCAGATGATTTAACTAAGAAATACTTCTCACAGGTGTGCCCAGCTGCTTGGGTCTTAGTTCATTCCAAAGTAGACTTGGTCTGCTGTCCCACCATAAGACTCATGTGGAGGCCCGGTCACCAGCTGGTCACTGGCTGGATGAAGTTCCTGAGGATAAACCTGTAGTTGTCCAACACACACTCATGCATATACACCCCACACATGCGTGAAATATTAGCACTGAATTCATCTTCATTCCACATGCAAAAATATGCATGAACATAACAGCACTGTAAGGTAAAAGGACGGGCATGTGGGTTCCTCTGTGATGGGGACCAGAGTTAAGATTTCATCTGCTTTTCTGGGGCCTGCCTGCCTTTCTTTCTTTCTTTCTTTCTTTCCTTCTTTCTTTCAATACATCTAGTGTAGCCATTGTAGAAAGGACTGTACTTTATTTTTGTTTATTTATTTTTACTTTTATGTGCATTGGTGTTTTGCCTACAGGTATATCAATGTGAGAGTGTCAGATCTTGGAGTTATAGACAGTTATGAGATGCTGTGTGGGTGCTGGGATTTGAACTGGGGTTCTCTGGAAGAGCAGTCAGTTCCCTTAACCAGTGAGCCATCTCTCCAGCCCTGGACTCTATTTTAGTATCAAAGATCTGTTCCGGATTTAGCAACCCGTATTGCATTAGTTCTGAACAGATGTCGTTGGATAAATATTAAAAGCAAAACTAGTGATTATTGGACTGGCAGCTATCATATTTCTATGAAACAACCTTTTCCCCTGCCCGTTTGACTGTGATTAAGCAATCTTATTAGCAACCAGCTGGCTTCAAAGAGTCTACATTGTTTTTTATGCCTCAAAGTTAAATTTACATTTTCTTAAAGTTAATTTATAAGAAATGGCTCCTTGGGTTGGTTAAAATATTAAATCATTTTCCTTAAATTACATGTGTATGAAGTGGTACATATGGAGTTACATGAATTCTGGGAAACTGAAATTTGCTCTTCCCTCAAAGACAGCACACTTGTTATCTTAGTGTGTGTTATCTCATGGAGCAGAAGGCTGCACTCCTGCAAAATTCCCTTTCCTAGGTGCCCGCCCAAGGCCTTTTAAGGACGAGAGACCTGTGAGAATGTTCAGCCTTTAACACAGATATTTGCGCTGAAGTTATTTTTTGTTCTTGTGTTTGCCAAAAGTTGCTGACAACTTAAAAAGCTACTGTGTGAGTGCCTACCAGTTGCCTAGATTGGTTTGATGATTTTGGACAAATGTGGATCAGGATTTCCTGTAATTTTTCTTCCTCTTCTGGGACGCGGTAGCCTCTATCTCTGAGCTATTGTACGCTTGAAAAGAAAACACAAAGCAAGCACTGCATCTGAGTTACCTTTACTTCTGTGCCAAGTGAAACTTGCCCTCTGCTACGTGTGAGCGGTTCTTGGTGTCCTGACATCTGGAGTGGTTCAGTATGGAGAGGGAATTCTGGGCTCTTAGGAGAACTTTGTCTCAGCTAAACTCACTTCTGTTCTCATCACAGCCAGTCTTAGCCTAATCTTGGCTGAAGCACTTTCCTAGGATCCATGCGACAAAGCAGATTGTCCTGGAGCCTAGAATCCGTTCCTGGATTACTTGTGTTGGGCAGAGTGGAGTGGGGTTCAGGGATATACAAACAAATGAATTTTTAAAAGTGCAAGTCAAGCTAGGCAGTGGTGGCACATGCTTTTAATGCTAGCACTCAGAAGGCAGAGACAGGCAGATCTCTGTGAGACTGAGGCCAGTTTGGTCTACAGAGTGAGTTCCAGGACAGCCAGCACAGAGAAACACTGCCTTGAAAAAAACAAAACAAGGCCTGGCATGGTGGTGCACACCTTTAATCCCAGCACTCAGGAGGCAGAGGCAGGTGGATCGCTGTGAGTTCAAGGCCAGCCTGGTCTACAAAGTGAGTCCAGGACAGCCAAGGCTGCACAGAGAAACCCTGTCTCAAAAAACTGAAAGAAAGAAAGGAAGGAAGAAAGAAAGAAAGAAAGAAAGAAAGAAAGAAAGAAAGAAAGAAAGAAAGAAAGAAAGAAAGAAAGAAAGAAAGAAAGAAAGAAAACAAAAGTATGATCAAACAAAATCTTCTGTTAAGAATTAGGCATTCTGTTAAAATAACTGAAATCAATTTCTGAGTGAAGAGACTTCTAATCCTAGCTACTGTTTAGATACAAGGAGTGCCTGCAGTGCATCCTAGGCCAAAATATAAACATCTGTGCTCCAGAAGAGAAGAGAAGTTGGAACATCTGCGGAGAAGCAAGAGTCTTGAATAGAGGAAGTTCTCTGGGAACTCTAACTGGGGCTTGGGTATGGTTGCATATTTGAGTCAGGAGTGTGTTTGCATCCGGGTATCAGAGCGAGGGGCCATACCCTGGGCAGTAAGTGGATAGGAGTCTTCCTTTGCAGGAAGTCTTAATTTAGGTGCGTGCTGTTGCCCATAATGATGTTTTGCTAACCTTTGGCCTCACAGTGGCTGTTAGATTGTCAGAATCCACTGTGTTTCTATCTATTTGTGAGTATCAAGTTACAGCCAGAGCATCAGCCTGAGGCAGTAGGCCTTCATCCTGTACAGAGTTCTGAGTGGGGAGCGTTTCCAGGTGGCAGAGCTAAGAGGTTTGGGCTCAGGGTCCTTCTTGAGGTTGAAGTCAAGATCGCAATGGGGGCTAAAGTCTCTGAAGGGCAGCCAAGCTAGAAATGTGCTTCCAAAACAGTCACGTGCATATTGGAAGAGGATTCAGCTCTGCACTGATGGATTATCTCCAAAGTGCTCAAGCAGGCCTCCCCCAAAACACTCACCTAAAAGATACCTCTAAGGTGTGCAGGGGAGAGAAGAGACGAGGACAAGAAGGAAGCTGCAGTGTCTTCTATGTCGTTTTTGTCACATCCGGTTGTTCATGCGATCCTGATAGAGTTTGGAAGGGAACTACAGAAGGTTTTAGTATTAGGAAGCAAGAATCATTAGGAGACATCTCAGGATGTGCCCCGGGTAGAAAGGAGGAGAAGGAGGCTGTGCGAGCATCTCAGCAGCCAGAGCAGTGTAGCACGGCCTCCTAGAAGCTGCTAGGAGTCAGGTATTGAACGTGTTTAGCATCTGGGGTAGGCGTGAGAATAGAGTTGGAAGTGGAGTTTGGGATAGCATACTGTCCATTGTCTGCCACCGGCAGGCATTTGATGGCGGTGAGCACTGTTGCTTCCTTGCAGTGTCGGGGACAGAACTCAGGGTATTTATTGCACATACTGAGCAAACATTCTGATTATGCTATGTTCGCGCTACGATGAGGTTACTGTTAATTTCCCCCACTTCTCAGTTTTAACATGGAGGGTTAACCTGGTGGGTTAAAGGAACCCTAACAGTTTTTTTTTTTTCTTTTTCTTTTGTAGACAAGGTTTTGCTAAATAGTTTAAGCTATCCTTAAACCCGAGATCCTTGCCTCATTTTTAAAATGCTGCAATTACAGGCATGTGCCACCAGGCCCAGCTGAGGTTAGTTTTTAAACATGTACTCGATTCCTGTACTCATTATGGAAGTAAAGTTCTCATTGGTGCTAAGTACTGGGACTACCTGAAGTTTACTAATTGTGAAATATAAGATAGCTTGTTGTGAGGAAGATTTTGCTGTTTTTCTTCTCTAGTTTCCTATATTTATTTGCATAAAATTTTTGGGAGTAAATTCACACTTTTCAGCATCAACAAAAAAAATGTATGAAGTGTATGACTGGTAGTTTCAGTATCCAGTGGCACCTGGAATCACATGGAAGGAGAATCTCAGAGGGGCATCTAGGTCAGCTCAGCCTGTGGGTATGCGCTAATGGGGGTCATTAAGGATGGGAGCTCCTTCTACTGTGAGCAGCGCCGTACCTTGGGCTGCACAGTAAGCTGCCTTAAGAGTTGAGGGAGCCCGCTGACAGAGGAGGTGAGAGAGTTGTGGTGTGACTACTTGCCTCTGGTCCCTGCTCTGGCTTCCCCACAGATGGCCACTACGTGGAACTGCGATCCACATAAACCTCCCTTCCTAAGTGGCTTCCTCTGGGTATTTTGTCACGGTAACTAAGCTGAAGCTGGGAACGTGCGCCTACCATATACTGTGTGCAAATTCTGTAGAACTTTAAAGAAAACCTTGGCTAGATGTGGTGGCACACACCTTTAAATACCAGCACTACACGCAGAGGCTGGTGGATCTTTGTGGGTTTGAGGCCAGCTTGGTCTACACGTTGAGTTCCTGGTCAGGGCTGTGCATGGGCTCTGTCTCAATCAACCAATTGACATTTTTTTAAATAGAAAAACTTAACTTCTGCCAGTCACTATTTTATTTTGTGGTGGTCATTTCCTCAGTAATGATTAGATTTTTTAAAAATCATATTATTTATTTTAAAATTCTATATTTTTCTTTCTTTCTTTCTTTCTTTCTTTTATTTTTAGTAGTTACCAAGTTATATTTCTGACAAATACCATAAAACTTGAACCATAGAAGTAGAAAGAATCTGCATTTAAACAGGAGGTCCAGGAATACTGGAGCAAAAGAGGGAGGAGATGAGATGCTATAAATAAACTGAAAGGCAGCAGGCAAAGACCAGGGCTCCCCTGATTTTCTTCTCTGTGTCCAAAGACAAGGTAGGAGCGGGTTCTTTCTCCAGAGTCTAAGCTGGGGAGCAGCGAGGAGAGTCATGGTTGAAAAGAATGAACCATCAGGACCCAGGCCTTGCACCACAGCACGCCAGCATGGCAGTCTGCTCTTGGAGCGAAGGATGCAGTCTGAACATAACACACACTCTCAAATTTAGCTGCTTGTTTGTTTTCAAGACAGGGTTTCTCTGTGTAGCTCTGGCTGTCCTGGAACTTACTCTGTAGACCAGGCTGGCCTCAAACTTAAAGACCCACCTGCCTCTGCCTCCCAAGTGGAGATTAAAGGTGTGCAGCACCACCTGGCACCACCTGGCTGGTCATTTGACCTGAAACTAAAGAGGGCCTTTGTTTGTTTGTTTGAAAAAGGGTTTCTCTGTGTAGTCTTAGCTATCCTGGACTCACTTTGTAGACCAGGCTGGCCTTGAACTCCCAGAGATCCACATGCCTCTGCCCCCCAGAGTGCTGAGATTACAGGTGCTCGTCACCTCAACCAGCTAAGCAGGACCTTTTAAAGCATAATGACAGAGAAGAAACATTTAACAGGAAACTTAATATGGATTGCATTAAAATTAACTTCACAAAAATGAAATGCAAACTATAGGTGGAAAAATATATTGTTTATGAAGCAAGTTAATATCCTTAGTGAATTTAAAACTCCAGCCAGCAAAATGGCTTAGCATGTAAAAAAGAACTTGCAGTGTGTACCTGGCAGCCTGAGTCTGACTCTCAGAACCCACAGGAAGGTGGGAGGAGAGAGCTAGAGCTTCCCCACTAAGTACACCTTTCAGTAGTTACTAGACTTCTAGGTTTAAGTAAATTTTTGTTTATCATTGGTCTAAACAATCAGCAGAAAATGCAGGTAACAATCCCAGAACGCTATATAAACAGCCTTGTTCAAATCTAGCCACCCAAAATAAAAAAAATGATAGTTGGCCATAAGAGTATTAAAATTAGAGCCAGATGTGGTGGCCCACTTCTATTACCCCAAGACTTTGGAAGAAGAGCCATACCATATGGCTTACCATATTAGGTCAACAATAAATATTTGTTGAGTGGACCAATACATAAATAAAGTAGAGGTGCGTTCTCGCTCTCCAAACTGTGCTGATGGTAATGATGTTTCCAATAGGACAGTTTGCCTTTAAAGTCCAAGTTCAACACTGATGACAGAGAATGATGTAGCATCAAAACTTTATATAAAGTTTATGTCACTAAAGTATCTTTAGGGCTCTTTAAATACCTGAAGATAGCATCATAAAATATTCAAGAGTGACTGGGATGTAGCTCAGCTGGTAGAGTCCTTATACCTGGCACTCACAAAGCCTTGGCTTCAATTCTCATCACTTCACAAAACCAGGCCTGGTAGCACACATCTATAATCTCATCACTCCACTCCAGAGGTACAAACAGAAGAGTCAGAAAGTCAAGGTCATCCTTGGCTTCCCAGGGAACTAAAGGCCAGCCAGGGCTTCATGAGACTCTGTCTCAAACACCTCGAGTAGTAAGCATATTAAAGGATACCTTCATTTTTTTTTTTTTTGATACCTTCATTTTTTAGTAACATTGAAAGTAGCAAACAAAAATTTTTATTTAAAAATGAAGGCTCAGTGGGCCACTCAAAGTGATATTTAATATCAACTTTATAAAATATTCATCGAAAGCACTGAGGGGCTAGGGAGTGGCTTAGACCATGAAATTCCTGCAACACACACACACACACACACACACACACACACACACACACGAGGACTGGAGTTTGGATCCTTCACCGCCCATGTAAAAAGCAAAGCCCCTGGGACTGAAGAGATGGCAACAAATATTTATTGTTGACCTAATATGATAATTCATATGGTAGCAATGTGACTGCCACACCACCATGGAGACCTGCGTTTAGATTGGCAATCCCAGTGCTAGAGGGTGGAGAGAGACATGTCCCTGTGGCTCACTAGTCAGCAGTCTCATGGGTGTTGGGTCCTGGTCGAGTGAGAGACCTGTTTCAAAAGATGAGGTGGAGCACAGAAAGCCACAGTGGAGGAGACCCAATGTCAACCTCTGCCTCCATACACGGGCGTGCACACGTGCACACTTTCCTATATGCACGTACATACGCTACACACATATACATACATACACAACAAAAAATAAATAAAAGCCATCCCTTCCAAAATCCAGAAGTTGCCAATGTGCTAGTACAAAGAGATGGATTCTTCAAGAGCTAGTGAGGCCATGAAGGCTGCCCCTGTGGAGGAGTGGCCTTGAAACATGGAGCTGGCTCCGCTTGCCCTACTGCTGTGGGAGGACATGTGGCTCTTATCCTAAAAATGCCAGAACCTTGATCTTTTGTGCCCCAGTCTTCTACTGTGAGAAATAGTTTTCTGTTTTCCCCATAAATGATAGTCTTGGAAACAGGGCATTTATCATTTTATCTTGTGTTTAGTTACAGAAAGAAAGAACCAGTAACTGTGACTCCTGTAATTCTATACCCTTTTTCTTTCTGGTCTCAGTTTTGTTTTATAAACTTTATTATTTAAAAAAAAAAATTCTTTCAGATAAAAACATTGCACACTAAAACTATCAGACACAAATTCTCCACATTTCAGCAACCGTCTACACAGCTAGAGTACTTAGGATGGAAGCTGGGGAAGAAACATCACCTTAAATTTTATATTGTATCGAATATGTTTTATGCACTTATCCACCACCCAAACCAACAAATCTATGAGAGACAGAACTGTTTCACAGCGCATGCCCGTTACCTCCAGCTCACTCTTACTCAAGACCAAGGAAGGAGGGAGGGCTGGAGGGGCTGGAGGGAGGGCTGGAGAGAGGGCTGGAGGGGCTGGAGGGAGGGCTGGAGGGGCTGGAGGAAGACTGAATACGGCCGCCTTGATGTTCTTCATGCCTTATCTTACACCTAAAGGGGGATGTAAAAGACACCGATTTTTAAAAACCTTTTAAACAATTACATTTCCTGTTTGAAGGAGCCGAGCTACTATGCAGCGTTATCATTAATATAGAGTGTTACAATGCTGTAGCTTGTTCAACTCATTCGCCCTTCTAGGATTGGTGATATGGGTCTCATTCAGGAAAGCATGCATTTATTCATTTACTTACTTACTTACTTACTTCTGGGGACCAGGTTTCACAATTTAACCCTGGCTGTCCTGGAACTTGATTGGTCGACCAGGCTGACCTCAAACTTACAGAGATTATTCCCCCTGCCTTCACCTCCGCTTTTGACTGCTGGAATTGAAGGTGTGTGCCAACATAGCCAGTAAGGCAGTTTTGTTCAAAAATAGTCAAATGAATTACTACATTTTCACTAGAGAAGCATCGTTATAGTCAGCCTCAGGTCTCACATGTGCAAGGCAAATCTGTTATCACTAATCGTATCCCAGCCCCCCCAAAATTTAAGCCATTGTGAAACTGATCTCAAAAATTAGTTACGTTTTCATAAAAGATTTTTCTTTTGCTCCAGAAATTAGTTTACAAATCGTTTGTTTAACATTCATTCTGTTTGTGTAAATGTTGCATTAATATTTGAGAGAAGGGGCTGGAGAGATGGCTCAGAGGTTAAAAGTACTGGCCGCTCTTCCAAAGATCCTGAGTTCAATTCCCAGCAACCACATGGTGGCTCACAACCATCTATAATGAGATCTGGTGCCCTCTTCTGGTGTACATGCAAGCAAAACACTGTGTATATATGATAAGTAAATTTTTAAGAAAGTACTTGAGAGAAGGCTTCACTAAAGGGTCTTCAGTTCGTCTCATTTGAACAGTCTTGCTAATTGGGCAGTTTTGGCCATAGCAATCTATTACTTATTCCTTTGGACACTTACACTTTGATGACTATAGCGCCTCTGAGTACTAAAAACTGTCCTAGTCCCTCTTGCCTCTGTGCTAGACTGCAGCTGAAGACTGGAAGGGACAGGAGGCAGTAGTGAGTGACCTCATATTTGCTGGCACCACTGTGTCACAGTGTCATGCTTACTAGTTAAAGGCTGTGGTCAGAGTGGAAAACAGGATTCGGCCTGAGTGGGGCTGCCCTGGCTTCACACCGTGGAGTCTGTGAACAGGATAGGAAGGGACGTCCATGCTTGTCAGTGCATGTAGGTAAGTGACTTCAGAGCCGAGAACGCTGTGGGGTTTAGCTGCCTCTTAGAAAGCTCCTTCATCGCCTTTCAGGCTATGGCAGCCAGTCATTCCTCTTTCAGCAGAGACAAGCTGCAGGTAAGGACTTGATTTTTTGAGTGGGGATCTCACTTGAAGCCAGGCTGGCCTGAAGCTAGGGATCTTCCTGCCTCAGCAGCTGGAGCGCTAAGCTGTAGGCACATCACTACACCCATTACATTACATTTTAATGTAAAACCTATTTTTAATATTTAAGATATGCCATATTATCCTTGCCTTTAGCAAGCTGGCAGATCTGAGTCACATAAATTTAAATTTCTTTTTGTAACCACATATACACACGCACACACACACACACGCACGCACACACGTCCTCATAATCATCCTGTGAAGGTTGGGGATATTTCACTGAGTCTAGGTCCCAAATTGCATTTACTGCTATTGCATGGTGCCCCGCAGACAGATACGCCTCGTTCAGTAGTGTGATTGATTAGTGTTGGAGAGGCTTCCAGCTGGGCTAGTAGCTGCTCTGTCTCTCTGTGTTTAGTTCCTCCCTCCCATTGTGACTAGGACAAGGCTGCGCCATACCACAGAATCTGTGCAAAAGCAGGAAAGTAGTTAAAGTGAATAATTCATAGCTACAGGGCTCTGCACTAGATGGGTGAATGTATTTACTTCATACATGGAGTTTCAACTATCCAATTTGCCTGCAATTGCTGCATTTTTTTAAAAAAGATGTATTTATTATTATGTATACAGTGCTCTCCTTGCATGTACTCCTGCAAGCCAGAAGAGGGCGCCATATCACATTACAGATGGTTATGAGCCACCATGTGGTTGCTGGGAATTGAACTCAGGACCTTTGGAAGAGCAGGCGGCGCTCTTAACCACTGAGCCATCTCTCTAGCCCCAATTGCTGATGGCTCTAGCCCCAATTGCTGCATTTTATAATGATCCCTTTTATAGTTCTTAATTTCCTTTCAGTTTTTTAAATTAAATTATTTTTGAGTTGTGAATCTCACATTGCTTAGGACAGACAGCCTAACCCTGCCCTGCCACCAAGGACGACCTTGAGTTCCTGATGCCCCTGCCTCTGTCTCTGCTGGGATTACAGGTGAGCATATCCGTGCGCAGTTTACAATTCTCCACCATTTCAAACCAACATCAGACAGACATAGCGTGTTCTGTTGGGGTGTTGTCTTTTTGTCAGACCTGAGAGTTGAACCACAGCCTCATACATACTAGGCAAAGGTTTTGACACTGACCCATTTTTTCAGACCAAGTAGTCTTATTTTCTTCTTATGCTTGGCATTTAATTATTACGATGTGATTTTCCCTCACTAGTAGGTAGAAAACAGGATGTAGGTTAGTGTAGACTTTCTTTTATCTCTTACATTCCTGTTTTTCCAAAAGCTTTTTAGAAATAACTAATCTATGCTAAGTTTGCTCATACACCTTTTCTGTATCAGTTCAAATGATGTAATTATTAGTATGTGATTTTTCTTCTTTATTTTGTTAGTGTGGTAGATTGCATTGATGAATTGTAGGCATTGAACCAAGCTTATATAAGTCACTAATAAGTAAATGGATATAATATTTGTTCTCTTCCAGAGTTCTGCTTGCTAATATTCTTATAAGGATCTTTATACCCATATTATTTTTCTCTTTTTTTGGACTGGTTTGTCTCGTTTGTTTTAAGGAAAACTGAAACTTCAAATCATGTGATTTTAATTTATAAAAACCCAAATAAACAACAAAACTGTCTCATACCTTTTTTTTTTTTTTTTTTAAGTCCTATATACAAATGTAAAAAATGACCAAGTAGAGCTGTGCAGAATAAGGTCCATTCAGGGGAGGGTCAGGTAATTGATCTTTATAGCCCAGGGCCTGAGTATTTTGCTCAGGTTGATAAAGGGAGAACGAATGCCACAACATAAATGCCATCACACCCTTCTTCAAAGCAACAAAGCATCTTAAAAACCCAACTTCCTCATGAGATTCTGTGGTTTTATGTTTCAAGGTGCTACTTGAAGTGATCTGGCCACACAGATGTGTGGTCACAGCCTTCAGCTGTGCACTTGAGCTTCTTTGCCACTTGAGGAAGGGGCCCAGAATCTTTGGGCTGTCCACCAGAACCAAGGTGGACATTTTCCCCACGGCTGCTGGGGTTTGCCTTCCTTGCCAGCTATGCATGAGTAGCAGCAAACTGTCACGGCCCAGTTCCTGAGCCCAGAGGAACCATGAGATACTGCCCTCTGCGCTCCCACCAGAGAGGAAGTAGTTTTCTGAATCCTCCGATTCATCCTGGACAAACACTAGGTGCTCATCGGGACCCAGGCCTGCTCCCGATGGGGTTAAGGGTAAAGAAGCGCTATCACTTGTCTGTAGAGCTTGCAACAAGGTGGGCAGTTCTGGGGTGGACAGACGCTCCGGGGCCTTCTGAGCCTTTGCCTCTGCTCAGTCTGGCCCACGTTCATCTGAAGGCTCCTCACAACAGCTGAAGAAGGCATCTCCTTGGAGGGTTAGTCACCAACTGCATTCCGAGGCCTCATCACTGGAGGGAGGGATAAGCAAGCAATGTGTTCAGTTTCCGACTCCACAGCCCTTGTTTAGGAATTCAGAACAAACTGAGCCAAGAGCTCTGCTCTGGATTCTAACTCATTTGACACCATTGACTGATCTTCCAAAATCCTGTAGCTGTTCAGGGGCCAGCCTCAACTCAGATTCAGAGTCATCAGCCCCTTCCTGTCCCTCCACAGCCTTTTAGGGAACACCATGCTTTTCCTGTCAGAGAGTCATTCCTCTTTAATAAAAATTACAGTGAACCCATCTGGATTTGAAGGGTTTCTATGAAATAATCGACTCTCTTGGGACTTTTTTTTTTTTTGGTTAATGGTTGATGTGGGCAGGTACAGCAACTGTGGGTGGTCCTGGGAGGTATATGAAATGTATATGAGCCTGAGAGCTAGCCAGTCAGCCACACTCCTCCATAGCCTCTACAGGGCTCCCTGCCTCCAGGTTCCTGCCCTGCCCTCCCTCAATGGTGAGCTGTGGTGGAGAACTGTTAGCCATGCATTCTTTCCTCCCCCAGGTTGGTTTTAGCCAGAGTGCTTTATCATAGCAAGAGACACAGACTAACCACTTCCAGTTATCTGCTTCTGAAGATGCTGATCCGGAGGCCTCATGTGAGGGAGGCACGGCCTCGGCCTGCTGCAGACTTACCTCACTGGGGCCTCACAGGAGCAGCACTTCACCGGGCGCCTCAGCTCTCAGGCGCCAGCTTATGTTGCTTCCCGGTTCTTTTTGGTCTGGGGCAGCAAGGACTCAGGGACCCAGCTGGGAGTTCTGTATACTCCATTTCTGACCCCAGCCTCAAGGGCCCTCTAAAATCCTCCAGAGAGACCTAGTGGATTCGAGTACAGTCTTCCCCCACAGACGCAGGCCACAGTCCACCCCCCAGCCCCCTCCTTCTACCAGGGGAGGTTTGGGATGAGCCCTGTTGGAGGAGCTGGGCCCGCCTACTGCCTGCTCATGGCAGATGGCTTCTATAACATGAAATGAAACCACAAACTGCCACTCTTAACAGCATTTTAGACATTTCCAAATAAAATGCCTATGTTTAAAGGCATAGTCCCCAGGGGCTGCTGTTACCTGGGTCTGGGTGGGAACTGACCCAACTTGTCTTATTTTCAGACTTTGTGGCACCGCCACGCACGCACGCTCTCTTTAGCCTGTGGGTTCTGCAGGTCCAGTTCTGTTTTGTTGCTCATAGTTAGACCCCAGGTTTCCTGTCTTCTGTGGCAGTCTTGCTACACACTGTAAATCCCATTTTCTTGGAAAGATCCAGGACTTGGTTCTACCGAGTTTTCCAGTTCGATTGTCCCTTGTCATGGTTTCCTTCATCTCGCTTCTTGGTTCACATTGCTTTTCCTTGAGGTTTACAGAGTAGAAATGTGCATTTTTCCCTTACATTTTCTTTTATTTGGCGTATGTATATGGCTCTAAGTTTCCTTCTGCTGCCGCTATGCCACACAGACGTAGCTGTGTTCTCATTTTTGTTCAGTTCATTATGTTTTTACAGTTTCTCTCAATGCTTTCTACCTTACCCACGATATTTGTAAGTACAATTCTAGTAGCCAGATGGATTCAAGTTCATTTTCCTGTTGTGTCTTATTTGTTTGGGCTTAGGTTTTGTTCTGACAGGACATAATTCCATGAATTTACTGCCTTGGTTGTTCAGGGCTGGGCCACTTCATCTCCATTATGCCCTTTGCCCTCTCCCAAGGTCCTCTGAAGCATTTCCTCTTTCTTCTTTTAGGGCCACATCAGACGGCGGCACCAAGTTATCAAAAATGACTTAGGAAACACAAGAAGAAGCGCTTTGCTTACTGTGCTCCTTTGTCGTCCCTGGTGCCCACAGCTCGCTTTTCCACTCTTCCTTTTGTTTATGAGTGTCATTCTGTTGTTCTGTTCAGGTAGGTCTGCTGGTGAGAGAGTGTGCGGGTCTTCCCTTAATCTGAAAACAACAACAACAACAACAACGACAACAATTCTTTTCTTCAGCACTTAAAAAGCTGCAGTTCCTCCTGTCCTCTGGGCGTAGGAGCTGCTGCCTTCAAGTGATAAGGTGACCTCTCTTTTCACTGCTTTAGTATTTTTTTCTTTTTTTAAATTTTTTTAGGATTTTTTTTCTGTTTCTCAAAAATGACTGATACATATGTCTTTGTGTTGGATTCATTCTGGAAGTTTAGAATCAATTTGAGACTGTCTTTACTACAGTTGAAAAGGGTTCAGCCATTATTTCAGGTGTTTTTAACGCAGGCATATTTCTCCTTCTGGAGAATGTTAGATTCTGTGGTAGTGCCATGGGTACCTGAGGTGTTGCTCATCCATTTTTGTTTTGTTGTTGTTGCTGCTGCTGCTGCTGCAGCTCTGGCTCTGTTTTCATCTTGTTGCTCAGAAGGTTCTGCTGTTTCCTCTTCGGGTGTGCTAACCCACTCCATCTGTTGTTCAGAATGTCAGTTTACATCTTCTGTGTCTCCACTGGGTCTTTATCTTTTTCCATTTCTTACAAGTCCTTGGACGTACTTCCTGATGTGCTTTCCTGGTGGATGTTTTAAAACCCTTCCAGCATCTCTGCTGTGTCCATGCTGGCAAATGAAATATATCTGTGTGCCAGGAGCCCTCCCAAATTTCCAGTGGCACTTAGCAAAAAAGCCAGAAATACTTACAGATTCATCTGTATTCAAAATTCACATAGCAATTTTCAGTTGACACTGTACCTGTTGGATATGAATGTAGGGAACTCTGGATCGTATTTAAATGTTTTGCTGTGGTTGGCTGTGTTCTGACCCCTCCCCAGCAGGAGAAGGGGCTGTTTCCTTATTTTTGCCAGAAAATGCAGAAATTCTGTGTATCAGGGTAACTCTTTGTTACTTCTAGGCAAAGGTGCAAGTGTCAGCTCTCTGCTGGGTCCCCCATGACACCTCCCTGTCTGGAAGACACGGGAGTCCTTCTTACTGTTCCCAAGACATCATAGGGTTGAAGTGGCCTCATCACTTCTGGCAGCGTCTGAAGTTTTGACTCTGCCTGGGCCTTTTTGTCACCAGCACTCAGGCAGGGAGTGGATGGGGTGCCATTGCTTCTGGGTGCTCATGGGAGGTCAGGCTTCCTGTGTAGCCTTCCCCGCTGCCAATGGTGGCAGTGAGGATGAAGTCCTAGCACCTGGCAGGGCTGGGCGCTCTGCTTACTACTTAGTAGGGGGTGGAAGTACCATTTTTCAGTGGCACTTAGCACAAAACCAGACATAGTTAAATAACCATCTGTATTCTAAATTCATATAGTTAACTGTGTTCCAAGAGGTTTGCATATATAGGCTCTTAAGTATATAAGGATATTATATGCTTGGAAAATTACTGCATTCATCAATTATAGCTGAATTTTTCAAGTTTTCATTACTTAGTGCTATCTTAGGATAATTTTAAGGAAGTTAATATTTAAAAAAACTATGATATTATTTAATCCCAGGATTTTGATTAAAGTAATCAATTTTGCACTAATCTGTAGATTCTGCACACTAGCACAGCATTTGAAATCATTCACATATTGATGATGGACCCTATTATTCCCACAACCTCAGCAATTTCAATATTGTTCTGGAAACTTTTGCCCTTCATCACTTCAGAATCCTTCCTTGGGTTTAATAGTTACTGTTCATAGCACAAGTCTTCATGTAAGTGGGTGTGGCGGGTACTGACGTTTTGGAGAAGAGAAATAGTCAAGAGCTGTGTGCCTCCAGTTGACAGTGGTCTGTGCCCTGCAAACTGAGCCTATGCCTGTAGCAGCTTATATCAGCTCACACCTACATGGCTAAGGATGCATCTGTTTTCAAGATGTTAAAATAAAATTGAGGACACGGTACCAATGACTCCTGCTTTAATGTAGTTGCTGTAGCAGAGGACCTACTGCCACTGGCTAGAGTTGTTGGAGAATCTGTGAATGTTTGCCTAAAAAGCAACAGTGATAAACTAAAATGATAAATTCATAACCATTTCCTTGCATTTAATAACTAAGTTAACAGAGAAATCAAAAGTCCAAACATTACACACAGGCTTTCCATCATTTCTCTATCCAATTTGTCCCCAACCTTTTATTCATTAACATATATATATTGAGAGAGACAGAGACAGAGAGATAACAAGCTAAATTCTTGTGTGGGTGGTGGTAGTGGTGGTTTTTCTTTTTTTCTTTGTTTTGGTTTTTCCAGACAGGGTTTCTCTGTGTAGCCTTGGCTGTCCTGGACTCACTTTGTAGACCAGGCTGGCCTCGAACTCACAGCGATCCGCCAGCCTCTGCCTCCCGAGTGCTGGGATTACAGGCGTGCGCCACCACGCCCGGCTCCTCATTGCACTTCTTAATACAGGTTTCTAAACAAAGCCAATGACTGCAGCTAAGTGCTGAAACAAAGTCGTCTGTCCCGGTGAGAGCTGACTAAGAAGCAGTGTGTCCATCCCCCGTGGAGTACGCAGTTTTCAGGTTAACTGTGTATACGTGTTGGTCTTAGGTGTTTACCTCTCATTTCAACTCATTGTGTGGCTCAGTGGTTGTCTTAATCCATTTCGAGTTGCTGTAACAAACTACCTGAGACTGGATTACTACTGGGAGGAGGGTTATTGAAGGTCAGGTGTGTATCTTGGGTACTCCCCCAGCATCACGAAACAAATGCATTTATTTAGCTGCTGTTCTGGTGACTAGAATCTAAACAGAATGGAGGCAGAGTCCCGGCTGAGGAGGAGTGGATGGAGACCAGCGATGCAGACGCTGCCAAGGCATGGGGTAGTCTCTCTCTAATAACTGTCTCCCTTGTTCACACAGGGCACAGTCTCCCAGCAGTCGACCTTTGGAAGCTGAGCCACACCCAGACCATAACACTGTGTTTCTCTTTACAAGGCATTTGGTTTTTTTTAACAGGAGATACAAAATTAATGTGCTTATGAACTGTAGGCTTTCTTGAATCTCACCTAAGTATGTAATGGAAAGAGAACTACATACTATTTTATCCTTGACTCCTGAGGAGGGATTTGCAGGGGGGGGGCGCGCGCACATGCACGCACACACACACACACACACACACACAGATTTTCATGTTTTTTTAAAAATTTTATTTATTTTACATCCTGACTGCAGTTTCCCCTCCCTCCCCCCCTACTCCCATGCTCTCCTCCCTTTCTTTTCAGAAGAGGGCCAGCCTCAGTGCACGTCAACCAGCCACGGCACATCAAGTTTCAGTAAGCCTAGACACTTCCTCTTCCATTAAGGCTAGACAAGGCAGCCCCGAAGGGGGGAAGGGCCCTAAAAGGAAGCAGCAGAATCAGAGACAGCCCCCGCTCCCACTATTAGGAGTCCCGTGAGAAGACCAAGCTACACAGCTGTCCCATGTGTGGAGTGTCTAGGTCAGCGCTGTGCAGGGCCCCACTTGACGATTCAGTCTCTGTGAGCCCCTGTGAGCTCAGGTTGGTTGACTACGCTTTGCTTTTAGTGTCCTTTACCCCTCTGCTTCCCGCAGTCCTTCCTTCCCCTCTTCCTTGGGATTCCCCAGGCTCCACCTGATGTTTGGCTGTGGGTGTCTGCATCTGTTTCCCTCAGTTGTTGGGTGAAGCCTCTCTGATGACAATTGGCTAGACGCCAGCCTATGAGTATAGCAGAGTATCGTTAGGAATTAGTCCATTGACTTTTTTTATTTTTTGCCATTCATGTTTGGTTCTATCGTGGGTCTCTGGGCTATCCTGGCCCTCTCAGCAGTGTCAGGGGTGGGCTCCCTTTGATGGCATTGTCTCAAGCTGGACCAGACATTGGTTGACCACTCCCACAATTTCTGCACCACCCCTACCCAGCACATGTCTTACCTTTTTAAATAGCAATTCAGAATTCATATTTTTTAAAAGCTGTTCTTTAGCTAGCCAATTCTGACATCAGCCCTGATTTTGTGCATAGTTGTCCAAATCTGTAAAATAAAAAACTACAATAAATATATTGACATTACATTTATGCACTTAACCTGTTTATTAATTTTTCATTTAAAGAATGAGTCTGTACTTAGATACTCCAAACTCCTAGTTTCAGTCAGTTTATTTAATAAATATTTAAGCTCTGAAACTCTGATTATTTGCATCAGATATGAACTGGAATGTGATTGCATTGGTTCATCCAAAGGGATTTTTAACCTCATGGAGTCCTTCAAAGATGTGAGTGAAGGTTGCCTTAACTGTGGCTCTGCACAGATGCTAATTGCTGGAGGTTTTCGGCATCTATGACCTAGTGATTTTTCTAGGCATACTTCGTTGTGTGTGCCATAAATCCCATTTGAAAGGCTGGGAGTGGGGATTTTTTATTTTATTATTATTTATTTTATTTTATTTTTTAGAGCCTGGCTAGACAACATCTGAACTAAAATTTTGGCTAAGAAGGAACTTTTTAAATGGGAAAACATAAAGCAAGTGTCACAGTCCTGAGTCGCATGGCTCACAAATGAAGTAAACTGTTTTTCTGGACTTATGGCCCATAGGGAGAGAAAGATTGTGATCAGTGTTTAGAGCTTAGACTGTGAGAGTGGCTAGCCCCCATGGCTCATGGAGTTGAATGCTGGGTCACTAAGGAGTGGCACTGTTTGAAAGCACTAGGAGGGGTGGCCTTGTTGGAAGGAATGTGTCACTGGGTGTGAACCTTAGAGTTTCAAATGCCCAAGCCAAGGCCAGAGTCTCTCTCTGCTGTGGGTCAAGATGCAGAGCTCTCAGCTCCTTTTCCAGCACCATGCCTGCCTGCATGCACACTGCCATGCTCCCACCATGACCAGAATGACTGAGCCCCTGCAACTGTGAGCAAGCCCTCAATCAAATGCCTTCTTTTATAAGAGTTGCCTTGGTCATGGTGTATCTTCACAGCAATAGAACCCGGGCTAAGACAGAATATTTTCTGCCCATCTTGTATCGTATGGGCAGTTGGAGTCATGGAGAATGTTATGGGCAGGGGGCCTGTGGCAAGAGGCAAAGAGTCAGTCAGTTTGTTGACTCAGGTGCTGAACCAAGGTCAAAGAAAGCCTCTGCATCCGCAGGTCAACAAGGACGGGAAGTGTGTCTTTTTTTCTGGATTTACAGTTGTCTTACTTCATCATAATTATCTTAAGAGCATTTTTATTAAGTTAGAGAACTATAAGTAAGCAAACAATTATGACAGAACAGCTGAGCGAAATACTCAACCGGAGCAACAGCAGCCGCCGCTCAGCTGAGCTGTGGCAGCGCCTCCCCCAGTGTTCAGCAGAGCTGCAGGAAAGTTCACAGGGGCTGCTTGAGAAGAGCCAAAACCGCAACTCCAGAGGAAAATGCAGCTGACACAGTGCTAAGAACACTTATCGCAGCCACATGGGTTCTATGGAATTTACTGCATTCACTTTCCCTCAAACAGAAGGTAACAAAACCAAACCCCTGTGCCAGCAGCATCCTGTGGAGCCACATGTCTGAGGCAGTATCGTCTTGATCCCAGACAAGGAAAAACACCCAGGCTTTTCACATCTCACAAAGCCTACAGCCTGAAGTTACAGTGCACGCATGTCACTTCTCCCTCTGAACTGATTCTCTCACTGGCAAAATGTAAAACCACCCCAAAGCAACAGAAAATGATTTTAGTTGCCTGAAGTTGCTGGTAGCAAAACCCTGATGTTTAGAGTCTGTTTTAGCAGTTTCTTTCCTTTCTGTTAGTGTAGGTGCAGGTAGGAAGGGTGTGGTGTCTGCTTAGGGGCACACACACAGGGGCCAGAGGAGGACATCAGTGCCCTGCTCCATCACTTCCATCTGTCCCTCAGTCTGGAATCTCAAATTGTCCTGGAGCTAGGCCAGCAAGCCCCAGCAATCCTGTCTCCTAATCCCCCAGCACTGGGTAGGAGTCTACCCCTGGATTTTCTCTGTGGGTACTGAGGACTTGAACTCAGGCCGTCAGGCTTGTGCATCAAGCAGTCTCAGCAGTCTAGCAGCTTCTATGAAGAAAAAAAAAAAGTAGCTTGTGTATGCAGAATCTATTTTGATCATATCTTACCCCTTACCTCTCCCCTTCACTCCCTCCTGTAGTTCCAGTATGCCTCTTTTTCCTCCCGTTCTGCAGAACCCTCCAGTGATGGGGGGAGTAGACATCTTGTGTAAGGCCTGAAGTGGGGAGGAATGGTGGGCAGTCTTCGGGAGCTTTTGAAGGGTCTTGACTGTAGCAGTGCCAAGGAGGCTCTGACATCGAGAATGGCGACTGATCTGCTCGAGAGCAGGGCTCTCAGCCTGTGTGCTGTGACCTCTTTAGGGATCAGACAGCCCTTTCATAGGAATCACGTCTCACATATTTACATTATGAGTCATAATAGTAGCAAAATTACGGTTATGAAGTAGCAACGAAAATAACTTTATGGTTTGAGGTCACCACAACATGAGGAGCTGCATTAAAGGGTCGCAGCATTAGGAAGGGTGAGAGCCACCGGCCTAGAGGTTCTGGGTTTGTTTTTCTTTTCTTTTCTTTTCTTTTTCTGTCCTTTGTTCTGGAGTCACATGCCTTTGTCCCCAGAGGTCCCCTCCATACCTTACTGAGTACTGGCAGAAATCCACAACTGGTCACAATGCAGAGAACAGCTAACCAGCCATGGCTAGTTGACATGCCAAAGTGGATGACATCCCATGTGGCGCCACCCCCAGATGAAGAGCTACAGGCAATTCAGGGCTGCAGGGAGAGGGGTAGTTAGTCTTGCTCAAGGATGAGACCCCTAAGTGGTTATCCAGTGACAAATAGCCCACAAAACATGCATACCACAGCGTTGTCCATGTCTTGTTTAAGCAGCCATGCTGTTAAGGTTGGTTGGGTGTAGCTTCCTGTAATATCTAGCAGATGCGGTCTTGCTGCTCTGGCTCTTCCAATCTTTCTGCCTCTTTTTCCTCAGTGCTCCCTGAGCCTTAGGGGTGGGGGCTGTATTGTATGTAAACATATACCCACTGGGGCTAGGCACCTCCTGGTTAGCTGTTCTCTGCTGCATTGTGACCAGTTGTAGCTTTCTGTCCTGATCTCCATCTGTTGTAAAAAGAAGGGGTGAGTGCTACACTTAACTGTGGGTATAAGGATAAGTATTTAGAATGTGGTTAGCAATTTTACTGGTTTGGCAAAGTAGCAATAGTGTCTTCTCCTCCAAGACCCACGACCTCACAAGCTACCTATGGTGGACTAAGTTTACAGCACCAGGCGTTATTGCCATCCTGTTGAGAATGCCTAACATCCCATTAGATAGTTGTTGCTCACCACGGTGACATAAGAACCACTATTGCACCTCTAGGGGTATCTTGCTATGCTGCGCATTGTTGTGGCCCACAGCCATCACAAATGTAGGAATATTGGTTACTGCCCTCTCTTGGCAGCGTGTGTGTTGTCTTCTGGTACTACGAAAACTAGTCCTCAGGGAGGAAGCTTTTGGGTCAGATCCAGCTCTATTTCTCCAAGTTCTGCGAAAAAGTACATAGTATCATTTGCAATAGGGACTTACCTTCAACCTCTTAGAGGCAACTAAAGGCAACAGCAAAAGTCTATACTGTTTTGGGAGTCTCTTGGAGTCCCTTCACCAACAATATAAAGGATTCCTTTTTTGTTTTTTCCTTTTTTAATTATTAATTTATTCATATTATATCTCAATTGTTATCCCATCCCTTGTATCCTCCCATTCCTCCCTCCCTCCTATTTTCCCTTACTCTCCTCCCTCTATGACTGTGACTGAGGAGGATCACCTCACCCTGTATATGCTCCTAGGGTATCCAGTCTCTTCTTGGTAGCCTGCTATCCTTCCCCTGAGTGCCACCAGACCTCCCCATCAAGGGGACATGGTCAAATATGGGGCACCAGGGTTTGTGTGAAAGTCAGTCCCCACTCTTCACTCATCTGTGGAAAATGTCCTGACCATTGGCTAGATCTGGGTAGGGAGTCGATGTTTACTGTACATATTATCCTTGGTTGGTGCCATAGTTTGAGTAGAACCCCTGGGCCCAGATCTGCCCTATAAAGGATTTCTTATACCTTCATCATTTAATTATTCCTTATACTTGAATACTTAACAGAAACATGCTGAATAGTGAAGGAAAAATTCTGGTTTTGAGGTAGTTCATGTTTAGAGTTGAACATCTAAGACTGTATTAATCAGGGTTCTCTAGAGTCACAGAACTTAAGAAATGAACATATATTTTTATATGTGTGAATGAATACATATATATTCCATAGATATGGAATGTATTGGGATGATTTGCAGGCTACAGTTCAACTAATCCAACAATGGCTGCCAATCTGAGACTCTCATAGCTGCTCAGTCCCCTAAGACTGGGTATCTCAGCTGGTCTTTAGCGTGTGCTGGAATCCCAAAGAAGTAAACTCCAACTGGGTGAAAGAATGGGTGTGCTAGCAAGCTGAGAGCAAGCAGGCAAAGAGCAAAACCTTCCTTATTCCATGTCCGTGTATAGGCTTCCAGCTGAAGGTATGGCCAGATTAAAGGTGTGTCTTCTTCCTACCTCAAAGATCTGGACCAGAAGTGGACTCATCCACTTCAAAGCAAGCAGAAAGCGTCTCTCAGGTGTGCCCGCCATTTCTGGATTGTAGTTCACTCCAGATACAGTCAGGGTGATGATGAAGCATGGCTGTCACAAGCGTAGTGTGCGCAGCGGAGCCAGGCAGCGGAGTGCATGCTTGGAAACTCGCAATTGGGAAACAGAGATGTGGGCTGTGGGGAGCTGTAAGTCAGAGTGCAGCCTGGACTACACAGAGAGACGAACCAAATGAGAAAAAGAGCAAAGTGGATCTGGGGCGGGTGAGTGGAAAAGCTGGATTAGGAGTGCTCTAACAATGATACCTCGCCGAGGGGGGCTTGCTTGCCCCCTTTCTTTCCCTAATGCTGGAAATGAGCCACACTGGAGGATGGAGCCAAGCAGGAGCGTGCAAGTCTGCAGTAGGAGTGAGAAGAAAGAGACAAAACAGAAACAAACAAACTAGTGTCTTAGTGTTGTGAAGAGACACCATGGCCAAGGCAGTGCTTAGAAACATTTCATTTGGGGGGCTTGCTTACAGTTTCAAAGGGTTAGTGGGGAGCATGGCTGCAGGCAGGCAGGCATGGTGCTGGAGCCGTAAGTGGAAGCTCTTCATCCTGCCCCTCAGGCAGAGAGACAGGGACAGCCTGAGCCTGGCAGGGGCTTTTCTAACCTCAAAGCCCGCTTCAGGGACATACCTCCTCCAAAGGGGAATGTCACTCAATGGTAAAATGCTTGCCTAGGTTGCTTACACAATTTGATCCCCAGCATTCCTGCTCCCCAAAACATAGTGAATTTGAAGTTTTATATGTATTATCTAGGTTATTAGACTGCCAGTCAGAACCCCAATTTAAGAGTTTCTCTGTCTTTCGCTCTGTGTGTGTGTGTGTGTGTATGCATATGTGCATGCAGATGCACTTACTCTTCTGTGCCCTTCTGAAAGTCAGAGCTAGACAACAGCTGTCGCTTCTCTACCACTGTTTACCCTCTGTTCTGAGACAGGATCTCTTAACTGAGCCTGAAGCTTCCCAGTTTGCCAGACTGCCTGAATCCTCCTGTCTCCAGCCTTCCACAGGGAGGTCACAGGCCAGCACCCCCACAGGGAACAGTTCCTGACCACCAGTGAGTCACTGTATGGTTTATATGTCCTGTGGTTCCCATTCTATTGTCATTTCCATTGTGTGGTGAAGACATTTGAGATAGGGGCGATTGTATTTATCCTTGGAACCTGGGCTGGTAGGTTCTAATACGAACATGCTGAGCCAGTCGCGTTTGGAAATGATTAACGGCAGAGTCCATCTGTGCCCCGCATTTTATTGCTATATGGACACACAGCTGGAATATGAGCGGCAATATTAAATGAATGCTTGTTCTTAATCTATCATAAGTTATTTTTTTCTCCTGTAGATAGCAACCTGACAGTGTGAAGGTGCCAAGATACTGGCTCTGTCAGTTGGTAACTTGCTTGTCTTCAGCAGATTATCACACTGTGTTCTTAGGACCACTCTGTGGAGATCAGCACCTCAGTTTTACAGATGACAAACATCTAAGAACAGTGAGGTAAATCAGGGTCCTGAGGCCAGAACCAGATTTCATGTAAAGTTCTGATACCCTTGCTTCATTGTGCTGCCCTAAGCTCTGAAGACAACTTCCTGTCATGGCCACACAGCCGGATTTTTCTGCAAGTGATTCGTTACAATGAAAATAACCTTACTTATGAACATCTATGTCAAAGCTGCCTCGAGAGATGCCACCTTTGTTTGTATTTGATTTAGCTTTAGTGTATAAAGAAGCAAAACATTTTGGAGAAATAAATTTTCTTCTGATTGGTAATTAATTTTAAAATATTTATTTTTTATTAATTATTATTTTGTATGAACTGCACATGTGCAGGCCTTTTGTAGAGATTGAGGCAATCCTGCAGTCTGTTTACCTTTGATGTTTTAACTTGCTTGCATGTTTGTCATATGTCTTCCCACCTGTCCATATAACCGTGGGGAAAGTTAGCCCCTAACCCTGTGTTCTCATCGCACACAAATGGTGTGCTGAGGGAGCCAGTGTTGGAGAGACAGGGTACTTCTCGCCCTCTTTCAAGGAGCTAAGAAGGCTGGCAAGAAGTCTGGCTACAAAAACAATCGCAGTGTTGACTGAGATTTTTAGACTGTTATCAAGTGAGTGATTTAGACTCTAAAGCTGTATTTAAAGTGATTGCATTTAGTTTACTTTAAACAGACTCCCAGTGTGTACTTTTCTTTTGTTCTGTTTTTGAGACAGGGTCTCAGTTTGTAGCTCTGGCTTGTCTAAAATTCACTATGTAAATAAAGATGGTTTTGAGCTCACAGAGATTTGCCTGCCTCTGCCTCCCAAGTACTAGGATCACTGCCACACCACACCAGGCCAGATGTACACTTTTAAGGTACACACGTGTACACACACACACACACACACACACACGTATATCAATCATTGTGTGACTCCAGTACTTTTTCATTTGGTTTTGTGTTCTCAGGTTTGGCTGTACGTGTAATTCCAGCATTTGGAGAGGCAGGGATGGAATGTGGGCAAGCCGCCAGCTGCACTAGGCAAACTGGCAGCTCCAAGTTCAGAAAGAGACCCGACCTCGACAAACACAGTGGAGCATGGTAAAGACCAGTGTGAACTTTAGCCTGTTGAACACAGACATGTACCCACACATGCATGTATAACATACGTGCACATACATACTCAAAAAAGAAAAATAAATAAATAGAATGTTAAAGGTTCTTTATCCTTACATGATATTTCCATTATCTCTGTGGCCCAGTCTGTCTTTTTTGCCAGGTCTATAACTTCATCTACCCTGGAAGTTAGAAAAAGTGTGTGTGCATCATGTATGATAAGCCTTTGAAGGGAGTATAAGGAAGCCTGTTTGTCTGTCTTTGCTCAGGTTGCTATAACCAAGTACTTAGACTTATTTTTTTCCAGTTGAATTCTTTTTTAAAAAATTTTTTTATTAATTTATTCATATTACATCTCAATAGCTATCCCATCCCTTGTATCCTCCCATTCCTCCCTCCCTCCTGCTTTCTCCCTACTCCCCTCCCCTATGACTGTGACTGAGGGGGACCCTCCTCCCCCTGTATATGCTCATAGGCTATCAAGTCTCTGAGTGAGGTTTAAGCATCCTCCCTTGGAGCCTCCTTGATGCTTATCTTCTTTGGGGCTGTGCATTGTAATATGTTTACCCTGTAGTATATGGCTAATATCCACTTATAAGTGAGTATATACCATGTGTGTCTTTCTGGGTCTAGGTTACCTTACTCACTAGCCTTGACTGTCCTGGACTCGCTTTGTAGACCAGGCTGGCCTCAAACTCACAGCAATCCACCTGCCTCTGCCTCCCAGGTGCTGGGATTAAAGGTGTGCGCCACCACCGCCTGGCAGGATGATCTTTTCTAGTTCTATCTATTTTCCCGCAAATTTTATTTCTTTGTTTTTAATAGCTGAGCAGTATTCCATTGTGTAAATGTAGACTAGTTATTGCAAAAAGAAAAAAGCAGAAGTTCTTTCAGAGCTCTGGAGACTGAAAGTCCAGTCAGGGTGACAGTGCAACTGGGGTCCAGCCAAGCCTTCTCAGCTTCAGTTCTGCTAGCCGCTAGCTGCATACTGCTCGTGTGGCCAGAAGAAAGAGCTGGGTCCTCTTTCTTCTGAGAACACTATCCTCAGACCTGATGATCTCCCAAAGGCCCCATTCCTAAACCACCCAACTAGGAGTTACTGTTTCTGTATACTAGGGAAGGGCACTGCACAGACTTGCACTTAGTAACTGCTTAGTATGGCTAGATCTAGTTGGGCTAGCCATGCGGCTCAGTAGGTGTGAGTCCCTGGGTTGGATCTGTTGCCTACTTCTCCCCTACCCCTTAAAAAAAAACCCTATGGGAGCATGAGCAGAAAATTGGATTCCTGCTGGCTGCTCACAAGATAGGAAGAGGTCGGGTTGTTTTCCTTTTTAGAGGAAAGGCTGGAATTAGTTCAGATTCTTGGCGCTGCTTGGGAGGCCGTGCTGTGTGGTGTGGTTTGTGGAAAGTATTATCTTGCTGGCTTGAGAGAGACCTGGGTTTCTGGGGTTGAGTCCTTGAGCAAATTATGGCTGTCCTTAATGATTCTGTTGATTTCTATTTTATGTGAGTGTTTTGCCTGCATGTTTGTATGAGGATCACATGTATACAGTGCCTGTACAAGCCAAAAAAGTGGGATTTGCTGGAACAGGAGTTACAGATGGCTGCGAGCTGCTATGTGGCAGCTGGTCTAAAATGTCAGATTGATGCATGAAGTGCTTTAAGCGTTCTTCCTAAGTTACTTCCTCAAGAAGCACAGTATCATCCAGGGCTCTGGTGCTAACTGCCTCCCGTTTGCAAGGTTCCCGTTCAGACTCATCTTGGCGTCAAGAAGGAAAACATGTTTATGTTCCCTTTGCCTGCGTTACACATGCACCGAAAACTGCTGTCAACTAATCTTGCTTCAAAGTGACACTTTTTAAATGACCCAACACTAGTCAATATAGAACAGTGTTAGTATTTTCTTATCCCCAGCCTCCATATCTGTGTAGTTTAGTCCCTGGAAGAAAGGCTTTTCCTGCATGGATGTAGTGGAGAGCCAGAGTGTGAAATTTACGTGCAAATATGCCTTAAGTCTCTAGGTTCACCTTTGGTCCTCAGACGTGACAGTTAGAGCTGCGGGCCTTCCTCCCCGCTTCCCCATGCTGTGGATTCGCTTTGTGTGTCTGTCAGGTCCTAAGGACAATGACAACAGCATTAGGATGAGCTGTGAAACCCTGCAGAGGTGAGGTTCTGTGGGAGAGACCTTTCGGGGTGTGCATGGGAACTAGATAGGGTTACTCTCCCACGAATTTGTTGTAAGAAGAGCAAGCCTGGCTCCACCCAGCTCTGTGAGCTAGGTCACCCTTTTCTTCATATGTAACCTATCAGGTGTTTCATCATAATGATGAAAAGTTGAATATTGACATTTCCCCACTGACAACCAAGTATAATAGACATGCTTAAGAGCCATAGATTGGGGCTGTAGTGTAGTGCTTGTTCTGAATGCCCTATTTGCCCTCTACCCACAATCCCATTCTTTGGAAACACTTTAGCAATTCTATTTCAAGCAGAATAAAGTTTATTTAATCTATGAAGAGCAAAAACTACCTCAAAGCAAACCTTCTCTTTCCTGTTGTTGTTGTTTTGTGGTGGTTCTGAGGATTGAACTTGGGGTCTTGAACATGCTAGGCAAGTGCTCTCCCACTGAGCTGTATCCCCAGCCCTGAAAGAAAGATTTATTACAGTAACTGGGCATGCTGGCACCTGCCTTTAAGCACTCAGGAGAAGTTCTGAGGCCAGCCTGGTCTATTCAGAGTTCCAAGGCAGCCAGGGCTGAGAAGTTCTGAGGCCGGCCTGGTCTATTCAGAGTTCCAAGGCAGCCAGGCTATCGAGTGAAATTTTGTCAATAAAGCAAGCATGAAACATTAAAGAAAAATTAATCAGCTGGACCACACCAAAATTAGAAGTTATAATCTTCAAAATGAAAGGATAAGCCATAGATTGAAAGAAAATACTTAACTATTTGCAATATATAGATCAAGCAAAGTTCTTGGCATTTGGAAGACATAAAGAACACGTATGGACAGATATGGCAAATGCATGTAATCCCACATTTGGAGGCTGAGATATGAGGATCATCGTTCAAGGCCAGCCTGAGATACATAGCAAGTTTGGAACTACCCTGGCCTACATAGCAAGATCCGGTCTTTAAAATAAAACAAAATGAAAGACTCAATTACAAGAAACAGATAACCAACCAAATGTAAAATAAAATGCAAAAATAAAAATAAACAACAAAAACCTATCATGAAGAGGCTTGGCACATAGGTAAGTGCTAGAATGCTCGCCCAAGCAGCAGAGGCCCTGCCTGCTTCAGGTCTTGTCACCATAGGAGGGCAGTGGAAGGCCAAGGCAGGTGGATCTCAGGAGTTCTAGGCCACCTACCCTGGCCTACACAGTGAACTGCAGGCCAGCCAAGGCTACTTAGTGAGAGCCTGTCTCAAAAAGCAAGCTAAAGCATTGAAGACTATAAAGGAGCCCAAGTCCTGGGGAAGCCCCTGTGTCGGAGCACGTGAAACGTCTTGTATGATCCAGCCAGTCTCAAAGCCAAGAATGAGGAAAAGACACGTGTACAGAGAGCTGGCCAGAGTCACTAAGGAATGTAAGATTTCTAGACAGTGCCTCTTACCTGTGGAGAGGAAGCCTTGGATCTAAAGACTCTCATCTCTGCTTACTGCTCCTTAGGCTTTTCCCGTTTTCTTCTGGGATCACTTTGCTTCTCCTTGAATTGAGACTGTTTGCATGAGGATTTGCTGGTGGTAGACTTTTTAATCCCATAAAATGTGTCTCTCCTTTACTTTCTTGAAAGGTAGTCTCTTATTCTCCAAACTAAAAATATCTCCGTTATCTTTCCAGGCTTTGACTATACAAGTGCATTACTTTCTGGCTTTGGTTTTCCTTTGTGGGTGCCATGCCTTTTCATTCTGGGAACCTTTAATCTCATCCCCCAGCCTGGTCTACACAGTGAGGTCCAGGCCAACCAGGGCTGCATGAGACCTTGTCTTAAGAAAACAAAGCCAGAGAGTTTTGCATTCATTTCTGACTAAAGTGTGGTGGTTAGAGCCAGACTATATATGAACTAAATCATTGCTTTGGTTTTGTTGTTTGTTTGGTCTTTTAAATGTTATGTATATGAATGTTTTTGCTTCCTCTTGTGTCTGTGCACCACTTGATTGTCTGGTGCCTGTGGAAGATGAAAGAGAGCACTTGATCCCCTGGAACCAGAGTCAAAGACAGTTGTGAGCCACCATGTGGGGCCTTGGAATTGAACCCATATCATCTCCAGAGCAGCCAGTGCCTTTAACCACTGAGCCATCTCTCCAGCCCCTGTTGCCTCAGGCTTTGGTGGTGGTGGTGGTGATGGCGGCGAGGTGGTGATGGCAGCGGCGGCGGTGGTGGTGGTGGGTTTGTTTTGTTTGTTTTAAAATCATGTAAATAGTAGGGAAATTCAGGATCCAACTCTTCATATATAATATATATATATATAGATATTAATGTTCAGGGAGATTTTGTTCCAACAAGAATAGAAGTTAATACAGGCATATTTCCCCTGTCTTCTTTTGTAGATTAGGCATTTTTCCTGGGCCATGATTCAGTCAGTGTGGTCTCGTGTGGATTGACTGTCTGGTGGGTCTCTGGACTACAGCTTTGAGTGCCAGACTTCTGCCATTTATTTCCCATGCCGCTGCTGCAGGTCACCAGTGGGCCATAGCTACCATATTTAGTATTCATTGTCTCCCTGGATTCCTCCTGTTGATAATTTTGACTTCCAACAACTTCTGTTTTTGCTTTAAGATATAAATATTTACATACTTAGGTAGTTTGCCTGCATGTGTGTCTACGAACCATGTATGTGCATACAGTACCCATGAAAGCCAGAAGAGGGCATCAGATTCCCCTGGAGCTGAGATTACAGTTGTAAACCACCATGTGGCTGCTAGGAACTAAACTTGTGTCCTCTGCAAGAGTCACAAGTGTTCTTAACCTCTGAGCCATCTCTGTAGTGTGTTTTGGTTTGGTTTCATTTTTGTGATTGTTGTTGTTTATAACTGAACTTTTGTTATTTTCTAGTTTGGTCTTCTAAAATCATATTTTTATAGACTATTTTTAGATGTTTTATGACATGAATCAAAAACACTAATTAGACCTGTGTCTTAGTAGGGTTTCGTTGCTGTGAAGAGATGCCATGATCACAGCAACTCTTAAAAAGGAGAATATTTAATTGGGGCTGGCTTACAGTTTCAGAGGTTGAGTCCATTATCATCATGGCGGGAAGCATGGTGGCGTGCAGGTGGACACGGTGCTGGAGAAGGAGCTGAGAGCTCTCCATCTTGATCCGCAGGCAGCAAGAGACTGCCACACTAAGCCTAACTTGACCATCTAAGACTTCAAAGCCACCTCCACAGAGATGCACTTCTTCTAACAAGGCCACACCCACTAATCATGCTGTGCCCTATAGGCCAAGCATTTTGGGAGGGTGGGGGGGCATACCTATTCAAACCACCAGAACCTGTTTTCAACCTCATCTGTGATGGTGGTACTGTTGGGGATACTTAAGAGTATTTTTTCCTGACTCTTCCCTGGTCATTAGTTGCCTATCCTGCTGTCAGAGGAGGAGGAGACTATATGTCCCCTTCAAAACTACTGTCTGCTTAGACACCGGATCAACACGCTTCCTGTAGCGTTTTGTTTCCTTTTCCTTTCTTTTCTCTCTTTTGGTGTGTGTGTGCGCGCGCACGTGCGCACATCCACTGGTGTGTGGGCACACATGTACATACAGGTGTACATAGAGGCCAGAGGCTGACAATAGGTGTCTTCCCCATTGCTCTCCACCTTATATATTTAGGCAGGCTCCCTCACGAAGCCAGTGCTTGCCAGCTGGCCTGGTCTACCTGGCCAGCTCATCACAGGGATCCCATCTCTGCCTCCTAAGTGCAGGAATTACAGACAGGCCATCACGTCTCCTTGGCATTTATGTGGGTGCTAGGAATCCAGACTCTGGTCCTGCCATTTGCGTAGCATGTACTTTACCCATGGAGCCATCTCCCCAGCCTCTGGTTAGAATTTTCAAGTGCAAGGGAAGTGTCTCCCAGGGAGGCAGACCAAAGGTTTTTTGTCTGAGTATAATATACTTACTTTGGAATGTAGATTCTCTGACATTTATGTCATTTTAACTTATTTACTAGATTCTATCTGAGATTATTTTTTTAAATGAATTAGGGTACAGTAAAATTCTATATCTATAGTCAACATGCAATTTTTTCACATAACTATCTTTAAAAGTACAAGGATCACATCAAGTGGTGCAATTATGTGAGTGTGTATGCGTTTGTGTCTACTTTTGTGCTCATTAGATTTAATTCTACCAAAACACTCACTCTGAATTCTCTTACAGTTTTGAATAGGCAATGCCATGCTTAGAGACTATAGTATTGTCTCATTTTAAATCTGTAAAATGACATTGATAATTATTTGCTAATTTAAATCTTCATCACTGTTTTCCTTTTATATACAATGTTGCATTTATTTACACTAAAAGCAATTGCACTCATTTGATTATTCTTATAAGACTCAACCCCATTGATTTCTCCCTAGAGTTTTGTATGCAGCACCTGTAACACATTGAGAAATGTATTTTAGATTCCTACATATATGTGGCAACTAGTTCAAAGCAAGATAAAGTATGTTCACAAACATAATCCCTCAAATGCTTTTATCTGAAATACAATGTACTCTCAGTGCAGACAAAAGAGATGTATTAACTCTTTGTGCCCATGCCTTAAAACTGTGCATAGGGCTGGTGAGATGGCTTAGTGGGCAAAGGCACTTGTCACCGACCCTGACAATCTGAGTTACATCCTCAGGACCCATGTGCCGGCAGGAGAGAACTGACTCCTGCCGGTTGTCTTCTGACCTCTGCATGTGCCTGTGTGCATGTACATACATACATATGAGGCAATGAAAATATAGTTAAACAACCAAGACATCGTCTGTCAGCGATTGCAGGGAAACAGTGCCTGGTCCCTAATAACTGCAGATATTTTAGCTGTCCTCTGAATATTACCAAGTCTGAAATGATAAAATATAGTTTCTGTTTACCTGTGGCATCCAGTGTTAGAACACACTCTGGTCATCATCCAGTGTAAGCTGGCACTTAATCCAAGCACCGCAGCAGCCACCATCTTTCCAGCATAGCATGGACCCGTGCTCTCAGCTGTGCCTCTGCACCCCTCTGCCTTTGTAACTGAAAGCTTCAGCCCAGGCAGCCCCAAAGGAGCAAAACATCTCCCGTGCGCAGGTCACTGTAGGAAATCAAAAGAGGACGAGAGCCTGATGGCATCTCAGATGTCCCACACCTGTGACCCCGGTGCTTGAGAAACTGAGGCTGAGGAGAAAGGGAGGCGAGTTTGAGGCCAGCAAACGACCCAGTGAGACCCTACCTGAAGAAGACAAGAAAGTAAAAAGGCTATTTATCTTATTCTCAAAGAAGAGAAACTGGAAGAAGCAACGAACCTATAATATATTTCCCTAACAGTTGTTGAATATGTCATAAATTGGAGCAGCATTGCCCAAACTTTTGGCAATGTTTAAATGAAATAAATTAGTAAGGTTTAGTAGCCCATAGAAGACTGAGTTTCACATAGATCCTCTCTTTCCCAAACGATATAGTAATGCTATCTTTTTTTTTCTTTATTAATTTAACATGGCCTAGTTCTCAGTGACAGCCACAGAGAAGGGTGATATAAAGATATGTCAGCTTGTAAATTAAAGCTAAAGCTAGTGTTTCCAAATGTTTATGTTTCCCCCCACCCTTTGGGGGCTATGTAGCATACTGTATCAAAGGAAAATAACACATGCAATTTTTTAAACTGCAGCCTGCACTATTATTAGCAAACCTGTGTTTTAACATGTCTGACAAATTTAGGAAATAATGGATGAGCACACCAAGTCAAGCCAGTCTGCCGAAAATAGTGCAGTTTAGGGAACTAAAACTAGCAATTGCCAGGGGTGGGGTGAGGAGCCGTGCGTAGGGTGTCATACGTGCCAGGCATGTGCTCTCTGACCAGCCGTGACCCCCCAGCAAAGGACTTACGGTACTTCAAGAGAAACTGAGGGCCAGTGAAGTGGCTCATTGGGTAAAAGCATTCGTATTGCAAGCTGGGTAGCCATCACCACCCCCACCAGGACCCCAACACCTGTGTCCAGGTAGCAGGACAAGAACTGAATCTACAAAATTAGCCTCTGACCTGCACACCCACACCATGGCACATACGCCCACAACACACATCATGCACATGTGGGTGCATATACAAAAATAAAGAGAAAACTAAACATAGCTCTTGAAGATTGTCACTGGAAATTGCTTTAGATTCCTTTCTAAATTTGGCAAGACAAAGCAAGGCTTTGAGAGAAACTGTTAACTTCTGTTTGTGTTTCTGTCTGTATTGTAAATTAGCCTGTGTACAATGCTGAGGTCTGACCTATTCATGATAGTGACGTTGAAAGCTTTGAGCACTTTGAAAATCACCTCAGAATCCTCAGACAGTGTCTCCAAGAAAGATGTGTGCTGATGAAATAGCAAGGAAAGTGCCAGAACCAAGCTGCCTTCAGTTCTCTTCATTCCCTTTCACGCTCATGTTTGTATCTGGTTGTCTGTTATTGTTGCGTAAAGACTATTACCTTTTCTTATTCAAGCCCCGCTATGAATTTTGGAAATTGTTAGGGAATTTAAGAAGAAAAGAATGTTTTCTTATAGAGACTTGTACTCTTTATTTTCATTCTATACTAAGAAAATTTTACATAAATTTTACATTTTTATTTAAAATGTAGTAGTAGCAGTTTTAATGTATATTATATATGCTATACAAAGATGAAGTAAATTATTAGTATGATATTAATGTATTTTGTCAAGAGTTGATGAAGAGATTTTTATCAGTTACTTTCAACCTGGGACAATGTATCCTGTTTTATAAGTTGTTATGTTCTGCTCTGACATCTGACACTATATAATTTAAAAGAAAAAAAACCTGAAGGTTGGACCTCATTAGCATCTGGAGCAGTTGAGCCCTACTTGTTTGTCTGCTTTTTGATTGGCTGGAGTGTTGCTAGGCTTGTGTTTTGTTCTTAGAGAAAGTTAAAAAGTTGAGGGTGACCCATTTGAACTGCACTCTGTGGCTTTGCCTGCCTTGCTCTTTCCCCAACCTCTGCCCGCCCCATCTTTTGAACTTTAGAATTGTTTTTTAACCCGTCAGTTCGTAAAGTTAGCCTATACTATCTTAACATTTTAAAGTTCTAATTGTGTGTTTGTGGGGCACAGGTTACTATTATTTAAATTGTTTAATGTATTTGGGTTTGCTTACATAAAACAAGTTCTAACTCATAGAGAGGAAACACTGTTTTTGTTTTGTTTTGTTTTGTTTTTCGAGACAGGGTTTCTCTGTGCAGCCTTGGCTGTCCTGGACTCAACTTTGTAGACCAGGCTGGCCTGGAACTCACAGTGATCCACCTGCCTCTGCCTCCCCAGTGCTGGGATTAAAGGTGTGCGCCACCACACCCGGCTATTTTTAAAATTTTTGTTGTGTGAGTTTTATGCATTTCTATAATGAGTTTTAGTCCTTTGACACACACACACATACCCACTCCTCCCTCAGTCTCCCTCCCTCGCCCCTTCCTTCCCCCACTGGAGCCCTTCTTTTCAGCGAGTCCCGTCCTGCTTCCATGTCTTCCTGTGTGTGACCCTGTGAGTTTCATTATGGTTTCTTACCTGAGTACAGGGAGAGGCTATTTGCTGTGGTCTTGAGTGAAACTTCGAGTCTTTTGTGGTGCTGGGGGTTGAACCTTGCATGCTAAGCCAGCGCTGACCACTGAGTGACAGGCGGGCCCTTGCAGCTTCTCTGGTAGCTTCCCTTGGGTTCCCAGGACATTGCAGTTCAACTGATCGATAGGCTTTTACAAAATAGAAGACTACTGATTTCAAAAACTGCCAACATGCTTTTATCATTCTTATAAAAGTAAACCACGAGGCACCAAAAGCTGGAGTGTACGCTATATAATCATAATGGAGTTATGCAGTTTATTTCTCTGGCATTCAGAAGCCGACGGTACTGTGCTTTGAGGCACACGGACTAAGCAAACATATTTTTAAAGAAAAATACCCATCTACTACTGTGGTTTTTCTCAAGGCGACATGGACAGGCATAATTATTTTTTAAGCCTAGAACAGTAGCCCTTGGGATTTCAGGACAGGAGGATCAAAAATTCATGAGCATCCTAGGCTACATAGCAGGTTTGAAGATAGCCTGGGCTAAATCCCAATCCCAAAAAACAAAAACTCCAAAAGACTAGCCTACTAACATGTGGTGTCGGATGCATTAGCAGGAATGTTTACACAGGTGCTCACAGAGTCAGTGAGAGAAGCTTTATCTTGACCAGCTACTGAATCTTAATGGCATCAGATACGGCACTCTCCAGTTAACCCAGCTTTGGTAAACATTTATAGTATACTTTGTGATGAATCAATTTAAAAAAAAATAATAATAATTTGAGGGTTGAAGGTGTTGCTTATGGTAGATAATGTGCCTAGCATGCCCCAGGATAGACCTTAGCCCACCTCACCCCCCCAAAAAAACTAGCCTAAAGCATAGGCTTTTTTCTATTTAGTTGATCTTGGTGTTTTAGAAAGAGTCTCAGAGGCCGAAGAGGCTAACCTCCAACTCGGAATCCTCCTGCTTCAGTTTCCTGAGTTCTGGAATTACGCATGTGCACCATCATGTTCTGTCAGAAACACAGAATCCTCGATAAAATCAAGAATTATGTGAAAAGAGTAGTATTTCAAAGTTAAAGTAAAATGTCTAAATTGGAAAGTCCATTTGTTCTTCCTTCTGAGCTGGGGAGGGCAGCAGCTAGCTAATAGAAGGCTCCCAGGCCTCCCCTGCCTGCCTCCCCTGCCTCTTCCGTCCCTTTCTTCTTTTCTCCCTTCTTCTTTTCCCTCCTCCTAAATGACTATCCCACCTAATGCTGCCTGTAGAGACCCAAGCCACCTGCTTTCTGTGCAAGAGTTCTACATCCTAACCTTGGATATTTAAGAGTTGGCATCCAGTAAATATTTGTAAAAAAAATGCATGACTGACTGACATTACATATGGTTATATAATACCAAGATTTCTGTAAATTGCTAAAGTTAACAGCATTGGCATCTGTATAACATCCTATAACAAAATACATCTTTAATATTAAAGTTAAAGTTGTAATAAAGTAATCATCTAAATAAAAGTTTATTTAGTACTGTTTAATTTGCCAAATAATAAGAACACAAAAATTATGATTTATCACTGCAAATGAAGTGATCTTGAATTCTGTTAAAATTTGACTTTGTGTGAAAAGCATAACTTTACAAACAACAGTATTCTTTCTTCTAAGAGGACATTTTAGGTAACTAGAAAGTGGGTTGTAACAAGCAAAACTAAATGCATTCATTTGTTGAACTCCCATGCCCTGAATTTACCCACATTCTTGGGGTAAAGAGGAAAATGGTCCACAGACTGCTGAGTAGGATTTGGAGAACAGGCCACGTAGCAAAGTTCAATGAATAAATGGCAATTTGTTTATCAGACTTAAGGACATTCAAGTGGTCACCACATGTAGCCCTGTACCTTGAGCCCCTGCTAAAAATCTGCAACTTGATACTTTCTTGGAAAACAGCAGAGCTCAAAGGGAGATAAAGAAAGAAAAGTGGTCTTAAAGACTAAAGGCCTGAAATAAAGATCATCACAGTATTGAGAGGGAATTCTCCCAGCTGTCCAAAGAGCAGGTAGAAAGCACCGTCCCCCACTTACCAGCAGGCATGGGGTAGGAGAGGCATTGCGTAGTGGGTAGAAACAAAAGATTGGCTTTTAAAATGTTAGCCTTCCTGTTTTGGTTTTTAGAATTAAATTTATTTGTAGCATGAATAAATATTTAGAATTCATGGTTAATATGCATTTAGCCCAAGCACTTTAACCATGCCTAGACTGTATTCTATAAGGAAAATGGAACTGGAGAGCTGGATTCCTTCAGGTCTGTGGGCTCAGAATAGGCTCAAGGGAGTTAGGCCCGAAGGCTGGGATGTGGCTCAGGGCAGAGTGTCCCAACCCAGGTAAACCATCTGTGAAGTGAGTTCTTACATTTAGGCGTACATGAAGCCTAGCCCCAACAACTATTTTTAAAATTACACAATACTTATCTTTTCATAGTCTAAGAAATACTTTCTACTTGCTTATGTCATATATTTAATGTCTAGCTTCCGCTGACTTGTGTCAGCATGTCTCTTGAAGCCTTGGGTAGTTCCTAGGTTCGTAAAGAGCAGCTGTCAGTCCCTGCACACCCACCTCTTTCCTGATCCTTGTATTTCAAATCAAATCCATTCCTTTATAACCCAATGATGCTAAGAAGTGGCTGAGTGCTGTATTTCTGAATGAATGCTATTTAACTTCACCTCTCCCAGAGCTGCCTCCTATCACTTCACCCTAGATGGCCTTGAGGATATGTGGCGCCAAGCTCGGTTACAGAATGTTCCACAAGTCTTGTCAGACAACGGTCTGTACACAGCCAATGTCTGACTTGCATGTACCTGCCTGACTTAACAAGTGAACCATACGTGCTGCTGGGGAGCCTTGTCTTGCCAGCACACGAAGGAAAGCAGGCCCTGAAACCAAAGCACGCTGGGAGCATCTGTGGCTTCCCAAGGAGAAGAGGAGAGCCCGAAAACAGCTAACCCTGCAGCAGGCTGAGCTGCCCTGCCTCTGAGGCCATATGGCAGCCCCCACGTCTCCACATCCTCAACAAAGCAACACTGAACTAAATGTTAAACTCTAGATTGAGCTATGGTTTTAATGGACACACCACGTCAGAAGCTACATGCTATGGCTGCACACTGACGCACTGGAGATGCTTAGCTTAGCAGGTGTGCAGTCTATTGCGACAACCTACGTAATGTGTCTGTCACTCACAATAAATACTGTGAGTTAGCCCAGGTCCTAAGGAGGAGCGTCTGGTGGGCACAATAAGTTGTGATTGGGAGAGCATGAGGTCATAGAGGTCTGAGAAGAAACTCTAGGAGGAGTGACAGGGACAGAGCTGGGAGAGAGGCTCTAAGACAGAGACCAGGGTCACCCAAAGCCTCCCCCACTTTCCCAGTCTCAACCTGAGTAAAGGCAAAGGAGTTCGCTTGCTTTGCCTGCGTTTCCTTTCTTGCCCTGGAAGCAAGAACTTAAGCTGCTGCTGCAGAAAGTGTTAACTTTATATTCAATAAAAGAAACAGCTTCATCTAGTGACTGCTGTTTGGGGATGTTTGTTTGCTGTTTTTAAGTCAGAAAGACATGGGTTCTAATTCCAGACTGCATTTTACTGGTTTTGTGACCTTGAACAAATCACTCACGGTTCACTGAGTTTCTGTTTCACAAATGTGAACAATGGGGTGGTGGAAGCTGCTGTAGCATGCGCATGCATTGTCTGACGCAGAGCTGATAGGGTTACTGGTCTTTTTTATCATCAGCCTGGGAAATGTAAACATATATTTCAACACACCAAATTTTTAGGGGTTAAAATGATTTCTTACTTTAAAACCACTAAGGTTTTTTAGAATACTATTTGTTTACAAGTATGGGGAATAGCCCATATTTTTAACTCCTTTGTGCAGGGATTTGAAACATCAATGTCTCTAAAAGAAAAAACAAACAAACAAACAAAAAAAAAAAAAGGAAGAAGAAGAAGAAGAAGAAGAAGAAGAAGAAGAAGAAGAAGAAGAAGAAGAAGAAGAAGAAACCTTAAAGAAGAGGCAAAAACAAAGATTAGTCACCAGTCTTGCTGCTTTAAAGTAACATAAAATTACTATGAAAATTCAGCTGAAGAAGTAAAAAAGCACAGAGCAAGTAAGAATAATTAAAATTGATTTTAGTGCTGAAAAGATGTCAATGTACCCAAAACATGAAGTTAAAAAAGAAAAAGTGCTTAGTGGGACAGCTCTATATTTAAAAACAGGAAGATATAAGTCGGAGGAGAATATTTTTGACAAAATTAGTAAGCAGAAGTAATCTTATAAACCAGTACTTTTCTTTTTTGGTTTCTCAAGACAGGTTTTCTCTGTGTAGCCCTGGCTATCCCAAAACTCACTGTAGATCAGGCTGGCCTCAAACTCACAGCAGTCCGCCTGCCTCTGTCTCCCAAGTGCTGGGATTAAAGGCATGTGCCACCATTGCCTGGCTGGTTATAATTTTTTTTTCAAGAGAATTAAATCGTTTATTGATTACACATGATAATGGATGATACACAAGCTTCATTCCCATCTGTTATTTTATCTGACACCATATTCAATTTTGATATTTCATAGGGTGTGCCAACACCATTCTATAAGCACATTGTAACGTTGCTTGGATGACCTTTTGCTGTTAAAAGAAGACATGTTTTTAGACAACACTCATGTGTATGGGCAAAAAGAACTCCAGGACTGTGTTTGTGACTAACTGTCTAACAGGTTATTTCAGTTTCTGTTCTGTGGAAAGTGGAAAGCATTCCAACAAAGGGTTTTACTGTAGACCTTTTTTTCACCCGTGCTGTTGATTACTATATGTAATACTCTGGTCATGACGCTGAATAGATGTGTCTTTTTTTTTTTTTTTTTTAAATGTGCTGTGTGAAGTTGGTCGACTCTGAAGCCATCTTGGTGAACTTCCCCAACAGTGTGACGTTAGAGTCCCTTCAGGGTGGTGCTGAGTTCCATTTGGACTTTATTTATGGTGGCTTGGGTCAAGAAGCCATTGTCTTCAGAAACCCTGGTGTAGTTGCTGGTTATAATTTTTAAAGACCTAACAGTTCAGTAAGGATACTTGGCCAGGGGATCGGATAATTTGGGAGTTGTCTTCTAGGTTTGGAGAGGTGTAGAGAGTTCCATGAGGGCTGCCTCCCTCAAGGACATGCGCCTGCCTCCCCCTCCGACCCTGGCCCGCGGTCTCCTTGCTCCTCACGGCCCTCCTGCCTTGCCAGGGCGGCCTCAGCTACTTCCCAGACATCTCTCAGCTCCTCATTTGGCCTCATCCAGTATATTTCTCTAAACCGCAGCTAAATGCAGAAGGGTGTTACTCTTTTCTTTAAACCTTTCGATAGCCCCATGGTACCCTTAAGAATGAAACTTGTGTTCTTAACAAAAGTTGAATGCAGTACCTGAAACTCGCCTGCATGTGCTTCCCCCTGGGTCCTGCCCTCTGGTGGGCTCCACACCCTGGGATTTCCTTCATTCTGCTTCCCTTAAAAGACTGCTGTGTCTGGCGTTTTGCATAGGCTGGGTTCTTTGCTAAGGACCGCCTCCATGCTCCCAGAACCTCCCCCTCAAGTTTCTAACCAAGGCCTCTGGTGATCCTCCCAGCTCATCCAAGGAGTTTCTTCCTCTGGAAACCTTATTTGACCAATCATTCCATGCCTGGACTCAGACTAGTTCGTAGTTCAAAGCCAGGGTCAAGTCCTTTGCTGTCCCTCTGCTTTGTATAAGTGTATCAGCTCGTTTCTGAAGAGATGAAGGGTGTAGGCGTTTTGCTAAGGCCACAGACATGCACAGAAAATGAATCTCACTTTGCCACAGCTCATGATTTGGCCAAAACATTTTTAGAGGAAAGGAAATTTCTATTACTTCTTTGATCAGATGCCAGGATTCTTCCTAAAAGGACTGAAATGTTCAAATAACCGACTTTATAAAATAGCTCCTGGCCTGTGCTGATAACTCTCAGTACATGCGGACGTTACAGTCCGTCCAGGCTGCTCCATGTTCAGTCCACGCTCCTCTGTTCATTCTGTGTTTATGACATGCTCAGTGTGCCCATCGCTGGACACCTTCAGCCCTACTCAAGAAATGAAATTCTTAGGAAAACACAAAATGGCGATTAAATGATTTGGAGGAAAATCATCTCCAGAAGTGGGAGCCACATGGTATTTCCAGGACAATTAATACATTTGTTGGAATTCATGGTTGTTGCAGATTTATTTAGGGCAGTGCTTTTTAATGTTTTTTAGTGGACAGTATAGTCACTAACTCATAGTATAGTACTGTCTATGCAAGAGAGCAGAAGTTAGTACTCCTGGAAGTATTTAGGTCAGTCTTTATAGAGACCATAAAGGAATCTTGGACATTTAATAGCTTGAAGGTTCTCAGTAAAGCACTGAATTAGAATGTAAGTTAAATTTATTATTTTTTTTCATGCAAGACAGCATTAAATAATTGAAAAGTTCTGGAAATTTTCTGTTTGGCGCTTCTAATTTAGCTCAGTATATCTGAACTGTTTTTATTTTTTATTAATTAATTAATTCATTTATTTACATCACAGTCGTAGCTTCCTCTCCTCTCCTCCCAGCCCCTTCCTTTCCCCTCCCCTCCCCAACATCCACCCTTCCTCCCTTTCTCCTCAGAGATGGGAAGACTACCACAGATACCAGCCCACCTTGGCATATGCCTTGGCATATCAAGTTGCAGTAAAACTAGGTGCTCTTCTATTGTGAATAGACAAGGCAGCCGAATAAGGGGAATGGGAGCCAAAGGCAGGCAACAGTCAGACGGGCCCTGCTCCCGCTGCTAGGAATCCACTGAAGGCCAGGCTGCACATCTGTCCCATGCATTTAGTGGATTATTTGGTGGTTTGGTCTCTGTGAGCGCCTATGGGCCCAGGTTCATTGATTCTGTAGGTTTTCTTGTGCTGCCCATGACCTCTCTGGCTCCTTCAATCTTTCCTCCCACTCTTCCACCAAATTCCCCAAGCTCCACCTGATGTTTGGCTATGAGCCTCAGCATCTGTTTCCTTCGATTGCTGGGTGAAGTCTCTCAGATGGCAATTATGCTAGGCTCCTGTCTGCAAGTATAGCAGAATATCATTAATAATGTCAGGGGTGGGGCTCGATCATGGTGTGGACCAGTCATTGCTTGGCCTTTCCATCAAATTCTGCTCATCTTTACACTTGCACTCTTGTAGGCAGGACAGATTGTGGGTGGACGGTTTTGTGGCTGGGTTGGTGTCCCAGGCCCTCCATTGGAAGTCTTGCCTAGTTTCAGGAGATGGCTGTTTAGCTGAAATGTGTTTTCTATAAATGCTTATCAAGCTCTAAATACTAGTTATTATACATGCAATAGTCAGCTTTAATTCGACACTTAATCATTTTAAACCACTTTGGAATTCAATGAATTCATGCTTTTCCTTTGTGTTGTGTAAATAGAAAGGTAAGTGCTCACTGTATTTGCAATGGAGAACAATTTTAATATAATAAACATGGCGTACCCCACTAGATAAACTAAAACTATAACTTAAGAAAATAAAATCACAGCTCAACAATTCCAGACTCTTCAATTCTCATGTACTTTGCTCATTTTTAAACTAGCTTTTATAGATTTCAACCCCACATATCAATTACATTTATTTCTCTAAATTACTTACTCATTTACTGCCAGCTCAGTTGAGAGGGTAGCTTAATGGATTGTATTGTTTGTTTATGGCTGCGTGGAGATTTGATTGTACCATTTATTTTTGTGGCTCATCAGTGGGAGAGAGCCACTGCTGCCTCCCTGTTATTAACATCAACCCAGAGTGCCTTGCATCTCTTAGTTAAAACAGAAGGAAAAGCCAGCACTTGAGAGGCAGAGGAGGAAGGAGCTCTGTGAGTTAGAGTGAGTTCCAGGGCAGGCAGGGCTACACAGAGAAACCTTGTGGTGAAAAACCGAGGGAGGGGAGGGAAGAGAGAGACAGAGACAGAGACTGAGAGGAGACAGAGATGCAGAAACACAGAGAGAGAGAGCGAGGGGGAGGGAGGGAGGGACTGACGGACAGGGGTGGGGTGGGTGGATGCCTGCGATAAGTAAGTGCAACATTGATCCTACCTGCAGGAGAGAAATAAAAGAGTAACCATTTTTTAACCTGCCACTTTGAAAATACGAAGGTTCAAGAGCTGAAAGCGCAACTTCGTTTTTTCGGTGGTCACACTGTAACTTCAACTCCCAAGACTGAAACTTGTTTACGTTTTGGAGCCCTAGTTGTGTCTGTCAGTGTTAGTGATTTAAGCTCCATTTAGTTCCATGAATGTGTTCCAAGTTTTTCTTTTCTTAACCTGAACATGTAAACTTTTGAAAACACAAGCGGAGGGAAAGAGATCTAATTTAGCATGGTTTTGGTTTGGTTTGTTTGTTTGTTTGTTTTTTCTCTTAAGAAATTAATAAACCTGCCAAAGGAAGGAAATAGTATTGGCACAGGACAAGATTTGGGTTTTGGATCTAAAGTGTCAGTGATTTATGTCCTAAACGGCCTTTTCCAATTTCCTCATTAGATTTCACAGACTTTTCTTTGTAACATAGGATATTTGTGAGGGAATGTTAGAAACTGTAATGCCATTGAATATAGTCGAGGAAAGACCATTGGGAAACTTGCTGCCAAGCAAAGTGATATTTATAGTTTCTACATCGCTTGCCTAAGATAAATTTTACATTGCATGTAGGCCATGGTCTCCTGTTTTTGCATCAGAAGCCCGTTCTGTGTCGTTTGGACATCAGAAAGGAAGAAGGTGAATTTCAGTAGTTTGTACAAAGTAAGGAAAACCGGATTCTTCCTGGTGTTGCCAGGGCCCGTCTAGGGAACGTTGCTGATGGCCTGTAGGTAAATGGCCGGCCCAAGTCCGGGAAAGGGAGGGTAGATCGCCTTTCCCTGAGTCCCGGGGCGCGTGTTGCATCTTCCAGCCTGGGTTCCACCCACTGAGCCGGTTCCCAAAATCGAGTATTACCGACTCGCTGGGCGCTTGGCCTTCAAGCTTGTTTTTGCTGGCCTGGTCCGTACGCGCCCCACCCCCGGCGCCTAGGGGAGGGGCTACATGTCCCCGCGGGCCGGCATTGGCGGGCTCGCCGCCCGCAGTGGAGTGACGGGCGCGGGGCGGAGCCTCCCGACTTGTTTGTCAGCGCCGCCTGCCCCGCCCCCGGCGTGCGAGGACTAGGGCGCTGCGGCGACCATCCGCGGCCGCAGCCGTCCAGCCGACATGCGCCTGGCCGCCGCGGCGAACGACGCGTACGCCACCTCGCTGGCCGTCTCGGAGCTGCTAGGCTGCCATCAGTGCAGCGGGGGCCGCGGCCAAGACGAGGTACCCGGGCGGGCCAGGGCTGGGGGTGGTGGGGCCGAGCACCGCTGACACCCGCAGCATTGCGAACGCCCCCCAGGGCTGCGCGGCCTGAGCCGTGGGAGAGTCATTTAAGTGGAGGCCTCGGAGCAGAATAGCGTCAGCTGTGCCGGCGCGCACTAGTCAGAGCAGCAGAGCTGAAGTCTCAGATCAAACAGCCTGTGGATTTTCCCCTCTGGCCCTCGGTCAAAACAGATTGTTCTGTCACCCTTCCCTCGCCGAAGTGGATTTAGAAATAAGACGCATTTGAGTCGGTTAAGTGATATTGCCTGGAATAAAAAAAAAAAAAAACGCCGCCAAGGCCTGTGCTGCTCCTCGCAGCGCCGCGTTTGCCCTTGTTTATTAAGTCATCCCTGCTGTGCCTGAATCGGCCTGCCCAACCGTTTAATTGAGTGGTGCAAATAGGATGATGTTTAAAAATTGCTAATATATATAAAAAAGGCGTGTGCCATCCAAAAAATTGCTAATATAACCTTCACTAAAAGTTGAGCATTCAAAGGCTTTGAATCTAAAGGGATAAGAGCCAATACTGAAATTGGTATTGAAATCAGAATGTTGTCTTACTTCAAGAAATCTCAGTGTGAGTAATCTTGTTGCTTTGCCCATTACGATAATGCAGATCTAATTTTTTAATAGTCTGTTGCTCGGTACACTACGTATAGTGGTGAAAACTTAAATGACCCTATGAAGGATGTAGAACAAGTGTTTTCTAGACGCTAACATTCATGGATACATTGCATGCTTGTTTACAGGTACCAAAATAATCTTTAAAAATAATTTCTAAAGCCCAGCAATGGACTGCTGCTTAGCATGTGACAGGCTCTAGGTTTTATACTCAACGTCAATACATAAATAAAATTTATAACATTACTCTGGGAGCGTTACTAAAAGGAGGCCACAGTGTGAAAGTGTTGAGTTAGCATTTACAGTTTGTGTATGCAGGCCATCAGGGATCTGTCTGCTCTCGTCCTGAGTAGAAACAAACCCCAGTGGTCATGCCTGAACAGCTCAGGTATTTCTGACAGCGTTTGTGTGCAATATCCTCAAACTTGGACTTATAGTAGCTTATATGTTGATTATAACAGTGCCATTGAGATTGTGTTCAACAAACTAGGAAGCCTTGTGTCGCTGTATTTCACTTTAATACACTGAGCATGTAAGATAAACCAGAAGTATTGCTTTATGGGAAAACCAGTCACTTTACAAAAGAAACATTGGCACAGTTGCAAGCTTCCAAAAATCTTCCTCCTCCCCCCCCTCCTCCTCTCCCCTCCTCCCCCTTCCTCCTCCCCCTTCCCCCTCCCCCTCCTGCTGCTGCTGCTGTCATCTCTACCCCTTTCTCCTCCCTCTTTCTTACCATCTAATTCAGGACCCTGTACATGCTAGGCAATATACCACAGAGCCACATCCCCAACCCAGTTGAATTGCTTTGAAGTCAGGAAGTTTTTATTTTTCTAAACCATGGAGAACACACACACACACACACACACACACACACACACACACACACACACATGAGGGTGGGAAGAGGTACCTAACTTCCCGTGTTCTTAAATGCCATAGTAGTGTTAATGATAATTCAAAGAAACTCAGTACATTTTTGCTGTAATTAAAGAAATCTAGATGTGAACAACACTTCCAGCTCTCCTCGAGTCTAGTGAAATACTTTGAATGGTAAAAAACCTACATAATGCTAAATAGACAAGGATTCTCCCAGAAAAGGTAGAGTGAGGTTAAGACTTTCATTTTTTATAAAACATTTTGCTTTTTTTGCCTTGTTGAAATACCATTTCTCCTTGTGTAAGTTAAAAAACAAAACAAAACAAGGTTGACGTCAGTGTTATGATTATAAGTCATGCTAAAATCTCTAGGTAGTATTTTTTTAATACATCAAGTGGACAAAGAAAAAATGCTTCAAATAATTTACTTATTTTCACCTAGTTTTTCAACAAGGTAGATTGGTACTGCCTAAGTGACCAGGTGTTCTTAGCCGATTATTCGTCCTTAGGGAGGCTGATGTAGATCTGCCCATGTGTGTGATTTCAAATGTGCTCTGGGTACACAGCAGTGTTGACATGGTGACACAGGGCATTCTGTTTCCATGGCTCTGTGATGGTGGAGGCTGTGCCCATTTCTTGCCGAGACACTTATTAGCATCGTTGAGGGGTGATGACTCTTGGTTCTCAGGTTAGCTTTTCTAGCCCCGCCTTGACAGAGATGCTGCTAGGGTGATGCTGATGAACGCTGCCATCAGCTTCTCAACAAGGCCATTTGTTCTTGGGGCTCTGCCTCCTAGAATCCAGACTGTAAGGTTTGCTCAGAGCCTAACAAGTTCTCACAACTACAGAAGGAAAAATAATTGAAGTAACCTACATAGGAACTTAGAAAAATGCATTCATCGACTTAGCCTCTCACACTGAGAAAGCAGTAAAGAGATTGACTTCCTTTTCATGAGGACTATATGTTTTTCTAGATTTTAATATCATACATTATGTGTTCCTTGTTTGTAGACATAGTATTTAAAACAGTACTTGATTCCTAGCATGTTAGGCTGGCTGCTAATGCTGCTCTCCATTTTTTATTACTGTTGTCAGTTCTAGGTTGTTTTCTGCCTGTTTGTATCAGGTAAGGAATAAGCAGAAAACTAAAAGGCAGTTTGATTCTCAGACATTTCTCATGTGTCTCATGTGCACACGCACACCCTCAAGAGCTTTGTAAACTGTCCTGTTAACGCAGCACGAGGCTGGCGTGGGGCTGTTGTTCCTTTATCTTCCTCATCCTTAGTCTGCACATTAGACTTGTCAGCTTCAGGGTTTAAATGCTTTCATGGGAATTGCAGACTCAGTAACACACGTCCTTATTTTCGCCCAGACCTCCTTAACTTTTTTCCCAGGAGATGATGCTTAGAGATACTAGGTTATGCTGGTGTTCAAACACAGGGCCTCGCTCACGCTGGGCGAGCACTCTGCCGCTGGGCGAGCACTCTGCCGCTGAGCTGCCCATCATTCCACTGTGTGCTGTATTTCGGGGATTTTCCAAGATGAGTCTTTATACAAGTTTGAGTGAGAACAGGTCCTGTAAAGAAACTGCCACCTGTTGACTTTTCTCAGCGGTTAGTTTGTGTGTTCTGGGAGGCTGGAGGGAGTCGCTCCCCACCCTGTCTGTAACTAAGGTAGATTGGGGTGCAGTCTCTGCGCTTATCAAGGACACCTCAGATGACTAGCCCATTGTTTTCTGATTACAATAAAATTAGGTAGAAAAGTTCATAGCACGTCTTTATATCTCTGTCATGTACCTAGTCCATCATCTTTTAAGCCTAGCCTCCAAATAAGGAGAGTAAGATTCTCTGATTCTAGAATAGAAGCAACCAAGTTCTGTGCAGTGGGCATCTCACCCATCCCAAGGAATGCTGCTCCTCCTCCTGCTTCTGTGATTATTTCTTGTTTGTCTTGCCTTTTCTTAACATATTTTAAAATAGTTTCTCACCCTTGCAGAAAATATTTTTAAAGAAATCAAGGACATTTCCTTGGCCATTGAAGATTTAGGGGGAAAGAAAAAATGATACCAGCACTGCCACTAAATGGTCTACAAGAGTGGATTTTATTTTATCAACCCAAGAATTACTTACAAATATTGGAAAAGATGCTTGCTATTTATACACACACACACACACACACACACACACACACACACACACACTTTTTTCTTGGTTTCCTTTTTGAACATTGATTTATTTTATTTTATTTTATTTTATGTGTGTGGACATTCTGCCTACATGCACAGATATGTGCACCATGGGCTTGCCTGGTGTGATGGAGTCCCTGAATTGGAGCTACAGACAGCTATGAGCTGCCATGTGGGTGCTGGGAATTGAACCTGGGTCCTCTGGAGGAACACCTAGTACTCTTAACCCCTGAGCCACCTCTCTAGTCCCTAATTTTGTTTTCTTTTTTTTTCTTTAAAAACATGGTCTTCTTATATAGCTTTGGTCTGGCTGATGTGGAACTCAGTATGTAGACCAGACCAGCCTTGAATTCACAGAGTGAAAGGATTAAAGGCATTTGTCACCATGCCCTGCAAATTCAATTTTAATGAAACATTTGTGGATATCTTATAGGAATTATAAAATTATTTTATATAATGTATTTAGTATGGAAACAAGACTAGAATAATATAATTCAGCTGTTTGTTTAGAAAGTCATACGGATGTCAACTTGGTGTCATTTAAAGAAATACTACCCAAGCTGGGTTTGGTGGCACACACCTTTAATCCTAGCACTTTGGGAGGCAGAGGCAGGCAGATCTCTGTGAGTTCGAGGACAGCCTGGGCTACACAGAGAAACCCTGTCTCAAAAAAGAAAGAAAGAAAGAAAGAAAGAAAGAAAGAAAATAAACCAAAAAAAGAAAGAAAGAAAGAAAAGAAATACTGTCCAGATGTTTCACCCAGTAGCTCGCATGCACACACACACTCTGCCGCACTCTTCTGCAGGATCTCAGCTCTGTTGCTCATGTTGAACTTGCAACAGTCCTCTATTGATTAGCACTGAGAGTGTTCATTAGAAACAGTATTGCAGTGTTTTCCCTTTACATGTGAATTACTGATTCAGAAAGCATGTGGCTTTTTAGTTTGCATCTACATTGCAGACCGCTCTCCTGTAGAAGCTGCAGCAATTTGTATTCCTTACTCTTCCTTCTACTTTCCCTTACACTAAAAACAAAACAAAACAAAACAAAAAACAAAACAAAACTGCTGTCAGCATGCTTTTGCAGCAAGTATGTTTTCTCTACCCCTTCTCAAACACAGCCTGCTATCACACTTTTTCTTTTTTTTAAGACGGGATCTCTGTCTTTACAGACCTTGCTGCTGTCCTCATCTGTCTCTAAATAGACTAGGCTGGCCTAGAGCTCACAAAATCCACCCCACCTGTGCCTTCCCAGTGCTGGGAGTAAAGGCCTGTGCCACAAAACTCGGCCTCAGATTTTTCCATCTTAAGAATTCCTTCTTGAAGGGGGAAAAAAAAAAAACAACAGTATCTATGTAGTTAATGTGGTGGGGTATTGTGGTTTGGTTTTGTTGGGGTTTTTTTGAGACAGGGTTTCTCTGTGTAGCCTTGGCTGTCCTGGGCTCCCTCTGTAGACCAGGCTGGCCTCGAACTCATAGAGAACCGCCTGCCTCTGCCTCCCCAGTGCTGGGATTAAAGGCGTGCGCTACCAAGCAGTGGGGTGTGGTGGTGGTTGTTGCTTTTGGGAGACTGGAGCTTGGTTTCAGTCATTCTAATTTCCTTTCCTGGGAACTGTCTGACCCTTTGCAAAATATGTTTCAAGTTTTCTTTTCACCTTTGACTTTGTACTTTCCCCTCTTGGTAATCTGTTTTATTATCAGGTTTAGCAGTCTTCAGTTTTGATGTCTAGCTTTTGTAGCATTATTGGTTATATTTCGCTCTACAAGCATCTGCTGGTACTGTTTTGTTTTTTGTTGTTTTTTGTTTTTTTTTTTTTTGTTTTTTTTTTTTTGAGGGGTTTTTTTTTTTTATGTTTAACTCTATTATGGATTAAAATATTATTCAAGTTCATTTTCTTTCTGGGTGACTACCAATTGTCCCAGGATCACTTGTCAGATAACCTACTTGGAAATGACATGCTTTGTTGTGTCGAAGTCCTGAGTATTGTGTAGTGTGTCTGAGTTGACAAATGAATAATATTTGAAACCTTAAATACCTGTTGCTTAGATACTCTGTAAGATGAAGGAAAAGGATCCCGGCCTCAGCTTTGTGCTTTTCCTCAGTGAAGTTTAACATACACACGGTTTGGTTAGAGTTGGTTACACTAATGGGGTCGTTGTTTTATGTAAACAGTTACATTTGTTTCAAGAGGACCATCATCTCCTCTGACACGTTACACTGTTAAAACAGAGCCGCACCATGGCAGGCCGAGTGAGGTGCCACTTGTAGTGAGTGTAATAGTGCCCGTGCTCTTCAGTGTGAGGTGGATAACCACCGCAAGAAGCCGCCAGTGTCCAGTGAGACTGGACTGAATATAAACACTACACTTGGTATACCATGGAGTCAGCTGGCAAGCTGTCTACTTTGGATTCTTCTGATGAAGATTCTTCTGCCTGCTGTTTGCAGAGTGGGGGTGGAGGCCAGAACTTGCTATGCGGCTGAGGATGACTTTGAGTTTTTGATCCTCCTGCATGCTGGCATTGCATGTGTACACTTGACAAGCACTCTACCAACTAAACTACATTCTCAGCCCTGTCGGATTTTCTGTTTTGTTTTGTTTTTGTTTTTCTAGACAGGGTTTCTCTGTGTAGCCTTGGCTGTCCTAGATACACGTTGTAGACCAGGCTGACCTTGAACTCACAGTGATCCGCTTGCCTCCTGAGTGCCCAGTGTCCTGTCTGATTTTAAAAAATCCATTATGTTCAGTAGTTTTTTCATTCACTCAGACCAGATTTCTTGAATTTCTTCTGTTCCTGCCCAGTTTTTCTTAAAAGCAAAGCAGCTGGGCTGGGGAAATCGCTGGCTCTGTGAGTAAAAGCACGTATCCCACAAGTGTGAAGACCTAAGATTAAATCCTGGAAACTCATGTAAAAACTGGATGCATAGTGTGAACGTACATAATCCCAGCAAGCCTACAGGAAGACGGGAGGAACAGAAAAGCCCCCGGAAGGCGAGGGTCAGCTAACCCAGAACATTCAGTGGAAAAACAAGACCCTGTTCTCCTCTGGCTTCCATACGAGCTACACAGTACACACTTGCCCGTGTTCACACACACAGGCATACATACACAGACATAGTGCACACACACAGGCATACATACACAGACATAGTGCACACACACAGACATACATACACAGACATAGTGCACACACACAGACATACATACACAGACATAGTGCACACACACAGACATACATACACAGACATAGTGCACACACACAGGCATACATACACAGACATAGTGCACACACACAGGCATACATACACAGACATAGTGCACACACACAGGCATACATACACAGACATAGTGCACACACACAGGCATACATACACAGACATAGTGCACACACACAGACAGACATAGTGCACACACAGAATGGCAGTGAGGAGTATTTGGTTTATATAATGAACTTTTACAAGCAGTAAGGACAATAGTAATGGTTTTTATTTTTTCCATGCTGTGTGTGTGTGTGTGTGTCTGTGTCTGACTGTCTGTCTGTCTGTCAGAGGACAACCTGTAGAAGTAGGTTCTCTCCATCCACCACGTGGAGTCTGGGGCTGGAGCTCACATTTGATGCTTGGCCGCAGGCTCTGTCTTCACCCCAATAGTCCTCTTCTTTTTAAACAAACTAACAAAAATCATATTTGTTGCTGGCACCTGTAATCCCAGCACTTGGAGGCAGAGGCAGGCGGATCTTTGTGACTTTGAGGCCAGCCTGGTCTACAGAACCAGTTCCAGGACAGCCAGGGCTACACAGAGAAACCCTGTCTCAAAAACAAAAAAAATAGTATCTGTGTATAACATACTTTTATAAATAAGAGTTAATCCTCAGTTGTATTTACTTTAACTATTTAAAGTGACTGGATTGATTGCCCTCAAAAGATTTTATTATTAAAATTATTTTTGCTACTACATATCAGAGCTTCGTACAGAGGAGGAAGTTAACAGTAGGGTGTCTGTTCCTGCTACTGTGCTGCTCTGTCAGTATAAGACAAAGAATTCTAGATTGTGCCAAAGGCCGAAAATTAAAAAGGTAAACAGACAGACACAAAATGACTTTCCCTGAAATGTTTTCACTCAGTAATAGAGAAAGCATACCCTACTGTTGCTGCTTTCTCTTCTGTGGATTTAGCTAATTAGTTTTTACTTGTCACAGGTCTCTGTTTATTTTGAGGTGTTATTATCAATACAGTAACAATTAGGTCTCATCCTGTTTAAGATGTTTATATAAAGGTATCGGTTTTTGTTTTATTTCCTGACAAAGTGCACGGGAGCGATGCTTTTGTTGCATTTTAGATGTGCAAAAACACACTGGTCTTGTTTTGTATCACTGACAACCCACAGGGTTGGCTGCTGTGTGCTGAACTTTCTGTTCTAGACTCTCTGCCAAGTGCTTTATGCAAAACTCTGGCTTTAGTGAAACAGGTTTTATTGTTTTTAGTCAGAGTCATATTAGAAGGTGTTAGCTGCATGATGCAAATAGAGGCGCTGATGTGTATATTTAACCATGAGAACAAATAACTATGGCAAGCCTGTCTGTTTTGAGCTGGCTGCTTTTCCTCTTGCTCTTTTAGCCTCGGTTTGTGCTGTTTACTGCTAGAGGCCTGAGATGGTGTACTTTTCTTTTCTAGGAACTTGGAATCAGAATTCCTCGGCCACTAGGACACGGACCCAGCAGGTTCATCCCCGAGAAGGAGGTATGCTGTTTTGCAAGTACATCGTGAACCGCCTTGCTGCTAAGGGAACATTTTCATGACCCACATCTTGGCATCTGAACGATTGCTGGTCAACAACATGTTTTACACAGCTCTTCAGAGTTAGTCATGTTTTGGCAGTGAGTTTAAGGGATTAGAAAGCTGTCATAGTCACATTGATTTCTAGGATTTCATGATGCATTTTAGGCACCTGTGTTTAATCAAGTAAAACTGAGACTTGTTTTTGACTGGTCCCGCACCTGCTTATATTTAGATCTTGCTTAGGTTTGCTTGGAAACAGAGGTGCTCAGCCTTGTCCGTGTCTGCAGGTTGGTAAGAACGCTATAGTGGACCTTTAATTCTACATATGTAGGCGCAGCTATGCTTTGTTGTCATAAGAACTGTTTGCTATTAGTTGTGGTTGTTTTCATTTAATGAGAATAGTGTTGTAAGGGAAGGTTTTATTGTCTGCATGCAAGCTCTGGGTGTTTAACAATCTGATCTGCTGCTTGGTCCGGATTCTTGTCAAGTCTGCAGGCGGCCTCTCTAGATTCCCTCTAACTGAAGCTCAGTCCAGCCTTCGTTGTTTATCCCCTACCACATAATGGAGCGATTCTTCTGTTTTGCTACAAGTTTAAAGTCATAACCCCTCTCAGTAAAATTTAATCTACTTGTAAATGGAACAATGCAGCCCACTCACATTTTCTGTAACACCAGTTTACAGTTTATGTAACTGTAGTTTTCCTCTCTCCTTTACACAGATTCTGCAGGTGGGCAGTGAAGACGCACAGATGCACGCTTTATTTGCAGATTCCTTTGCTGCTCTGGGTCGTTTGGATAACATCACATTAGTGATGGTTTTCCATCCACAGTATTTAGAAAGTTTCTTAAAGACTCAACACTACCTGCTGCAAATGGACGGGCCCTTACCCCTCCACTACCGGCACTACATTGGAATAATGGTTCGTAAACACCCAGTGACATTTTCTCTCTGCCTGTTTTTATTAATTTCTTTTTTTTTTTTAAGTGATTTCCTTTTTTATAAAATTTATTTATTATTATGTATATAGTGCTCTGCCTGCATGTACACCTGCAGGCCAGAAGAAGGCATCAGATCACATTACAGATGGTTGTGAGCCGCCATGTAGTTGCTGGGATTTGAACTCAGGACCTCTGGAGGAGCAGTCAGTGCCCTTAACCTCTGAGCCATCTCTCCAGCCCTTTATTAATTTCTTTAAGATGATTAATGCTTTTGACACGATAAATACTTATATTATCTATATTTTGACTTGTAATCATATTCTTACCAGATTGCTTCTATTTTTCCTGGTTTTACATAAGTATACTTATGTAACAGTATATAACAAAATATACTGTATATAACAAAACAGTATATAACAAAAATATAACAAAAAATATTACATGTAGTTTTATACAATACTAACAACTATGCCCTTAAAAATGTAATATGTGTGTGTGCATGTGTGTGTATGTGTGTATGTGTATGTATTATGTGTGTGTGTGTGCGTGTGCACATGCACGCGCACGCCAGAGACGATGTGAAGGAGTCAATTCTCTCTTTCTACCATCAGCTCAGCTCAGGTCGTCAGGCTCACTGGCAGGTGCCTTTACTCTCTGAGCCATCATGCTGGGCCAGAACCACTCTTTCTTACAAGTTAAAGTAGAACATGAGATGTGAGAGACGCTGCCTCCCTCCCTCCCTCCCTCCGTCTTCCCCCTCTCTTCCACTGTCCCCCGCCCCCTGCTTTCTGTGCAAAAGTTGTATGTCACCTAGACTGGCCTCAAATTTGCTGTATATCTGAGGGTGACCCTGAGTTCCTGGTCCTCCTGCCTCCACTTCCCAAGTGCTAGGATCCCAGCTCTGTGGGGAATAGTTCGCATGGCATGCCCGGTGTTAAGTCTGCTCAGTTTGTGTGTAATAATCTGTCATTTTAAATATGTCATTTTTGAAGCAATATTTTTTTTCTGAAATATTTCTGACATCTTTTCTATGCTATATAAGTCTCTTTTAATTTCTAAATAAGCCTTGTGTTTCTGTAGTCTGGAAAACTTAAACCAAATAATCAAAAAATCTATTTTGTATGTTGTAAAAAGAACAGATTTGTAATAGTTCAAACTTTTGACATAATTACAATGTCTCTGTTTCTGCGCAGGCGGCAGCGAGGCATCAGTGTTCCTACCTAGTGAATCTACACGTGAATGACTTCCTTCACGTTGGCGGGGACCCCAAGTGGCTCAATGGTTTAGAGAATGCGCCTCAAAAACTACAAAATTTAGGAGAGCTTAACAAAGTACTAGCCCACAGGCCTTGGCTCATAACCAAAGAGCACATCGAGGTACGTATGGGAGAAATAATGCGTCTCAGGGTCACAGTGTTTAAATGATACTGCTGGGTTTGTAGCAAGCTGGATAGAAGGTTGGGCTGTGGCTCAGGCAGCGCGGTGCGTGTCCAGCTTCCTGTCCTGGCACTGCAGACCTGGGCCTGCTGGTCCAAGCCTGTCAGCCCAGCACTGGGGAGGTGGGACAAGGGAACAAGCTCAGGGTTCAGAGTCACTGTCAGCTGCGTAGCAAGTTTGAAGCTGGCCTTGGGCATTTACGACCGAGTCTCAGAAAAACAAAGAAAGAGAAAAGAGGAGAGGGAGGAAAGGAGAGGGAAGGCAGAAAAGCCACAGACGTACATTTTTGTATTATCTGTCATCTGGACTTTGAGCGGTACATTTCCTGAAAGAAACGATCCGACGTTGATAGCACTGCTATTAAGGGAAGTCCATAGTTCCCACTGGGGCTTGCTCCTTGTAAGTACATGACGTTACTACTACTGTACAATCAATACAAAAATAGTGAGTCTTCAGTGTTGTGCTTTCTCTTGAGTCCTCACAACTGCTGACTTCTCATTATATCTACAGTGTGCCATTTCCAGAATGTTCTATAGTTGGAACTATGTACAGCAGAACTTTATAGACTTTCACTTAGCAATATGTATATGAGGTTATTTTTACTTATGTATTTTGTTTGTTTTCAGGGAATGGCCTGCTATTTATATTTGGTTGTTTGTTTTCAGAGAGGGTCTTGCTATGTAGTCTAGGCTGGCTTGGAACTTGCTGTATAGCATAAGCTGGCCTTGAACCTTTGCTCCTCCTGCCTCACCCTCTTGTGTGCTGGAATTACAGATGTGAGCTCCCTCATTAGGTTCTTATCTTTTTTAATGACTTCATAGATCATTTACTTTTATTGCTGAATGATACTCCTGTTCCTCTACTTGAGGGGCCTCCTGATAAGTATCAATTTTGACCAATTACGAATAAAACTGTTACATTCATATGTAAATGTGTGGGTAGACAAAGGTTCTCAGCTTATATGGGAAAATAACTAGGGGTGTGGCTGCTGCATTGCCCAGTATGTCAGTGTGCTTTCTAAGATAGAAACTGTCTCTCAAAGTGCTGCCCGATGGCTGGATCCTGCTGTCCTGCGTCTTCGCAGCTGCAGTCTCCTAGAGTTCAGCTGCTCTTACAGGTGTGACGTCACATCCCACTCGTCTCAACTTGTAGATGACATCTTACACTAGTTCCTTCTGACTCTAGAGATTTAAAAAATAGCAGCTTTCTCAGAAAATGTGCACCACATGATAGAAACGCTTACAACATGTATTTTCAGTCTTGTCCATCCATGTTATAGAACACTGTAAACAGTTTTAAAATACTTTTTAAATCAATTATTTCAGAGATTTAAAGTGACAGTGCATCAACAGATGTTACGTTTTTATTTCTAGATACATTTCTAATAAAATTTAACAAAGTACAGGTTTTATGTATTTTAAATTGTAATCATAACCAGGCTTTGTATGGTGTCTAGTCCTGTTTTCAGTCAATTTTTAAATATTCAAATGAGGTATGTTTTTACCAACACGTCTCAAAGTAAAAACCTGCTCTCCACCCCACCCACCCCCCACCCCGCAGGGGCTGCTGAAGGCTGAGGAGCACAGCTGGTCTCTGGCAGAGCTGGTGCACGCTGTGGTCCTGCTCACACACTATCACTCTCTCGCCTCATTCACATTTGGCTGTGGAATTAGTCCAGAAATCCACTGTGATGGTGGCCACACCTTCAGACCTCCTTCTGTCAGTAGCTACTGCATGTGTGACATTACAAATGGCAATCACAGTGTGGAGGAGATGCAAGTCAACTCAGCGGGAAATATTTCAGTAAGTATCTGTGATTTGCTGTCAGATTGCAGTGAGACTAGTTACTTTGACTGTGGTTAGTTTTTCATCTGGTTTGCGAGAAAGCCTGTCCTGTTAAGTCCATAGACAAGTTAGATCTATCTTTTAAGGATGAATTTGTTTCTACCTCCAGTGCCCATCACTAGTCTAGATACTAAGTGATATACAAAGCTAGGAGCCCTTCTGGGAGGTCACACTCAAGTCATTTCAGCTAGGGCCAGCCAGGACCAGCTAATACTAGTGTCTACAGCTGTGATAAGGGAGGGCATAACATAGTGTGACCCTGATGGAGGAGATTTCCTGATGGCGGCAGTGCTGCTGCTGCTACAGAGGAGATTTCCTGATGGCGGCAGTGCTGCTGCTGCTACAGAGGAGATTTCCTGATGGCGGCAGTGCTGCTGCTGCTACTGTTGTTTCTTCCTCCCCTTCTTCCTTCTCTTCCTTTTTTCTTCAGCAGAAGGCTGGCTTTTTCATTGTTTGGCTTTTAGAAAATTGTCACCTTTGCTCTCCAAATTTTTCCTTCACTTATATTTTATTTTCTCCAGAATCTAACAATCCCAGCGGAGTGTATATTTGTTAAAATGCTAGGGTGGTTTGAATGAGAACGGGGCCCGTATATTTGAATGCTTGGCTTCTAGCTGGTGGCACTGTTTGGGAAGGATTAGGAGGTGTGGCCTTGCTGGAGGAGCTGTGTCACTGTGGGGGGTGGACTTTGAAGTCCCCACACCAATCTCAGCAGCTCTCTCTGCCTGTGCCTGTGGGTTTGGATGAGGTCTAAGTCTGCCTGCCTGCTGCCATATCCCACCGTGATGATAATGGACTAACCCTGAGCTCTGCACAAGTTCCCGGTTAGAAGCATATTCTGCTCTAAGCTGCCCTGGTTGTGGTGTCTCTTCACAGCAATAGAATAGTAACTGAGACATTTTCTCTTCGACTTTCCAGCTTCTGTTTTGTTATTCCTTCAAAATGAGTTGAACAATTTGATATTTCTCATTAAAGTGTGTGTGTGTGCTTGTGTTTGTTTGTGTGTGTCGTATAGGACACCTTTGTGGACTTGGCTCTCTTCCTCTTTACATTGATTCCAGGGATCAAACTTTGGTCACTAGGCTTTCCAGTTTAAGCACCTTCACCCATTGAACCATTTCAGTGGCCCAGAAGCTGAATTTTTCTATAACTCTAATTCTTGTATACAGTGGTTAAAAAATTGTCACATTACAATAAGGCTTTATGTTGTACTTGAAAAGTCACAGAAATATCAGTGGTCACTTGTGCACTGTTAGCACAGGACACGGGCAGATGTGCACAGGTCACGGGCAGATGTGCACTGGTCGGCAAGAGTTTGGTTCATCTGCTTGATGCTGGGCATGTCACCAAGCCTTTCTTAGCCCAGTTCTTTCATGTTTCCTATAAAACATAAAGTTCTTGTGCTAAGATCTTAAATGTCCCCAAAGAATTAAAATGCCTAGTTCATTCAGTGTTTGGAGTTTATCATTTAGATACGGTGAAATAAGCATATGAGAAATTTCATTTTCCAGGATTGACCATATCACTAAACAATAGGTTGCATGTGGCTACCAGTTATGACACAGAGGTTCTAAGTGTGGCTGAGAGACTGTGCATCAGTTTCTGGGAAACTGAGACTTGAATTCTTACCTTTTCCTAGTACCAGGCTAATGTAAAGGTTTGGGATTTTCTTGGTTGTTTTCTATTAAGAGATAACAGAGAAAAGTAAAAAGGTGGGAGTCTTTATTTTTCTAACTCATCAGCTCCCTACACGTGGATTTGAACTTGGATCTTTTAGATGGTGTATAGTTTATACTGATAGCACTGCACAGTGAGCTGATAGAGCCTGCTCTTGAGGTGCATATCATACACACAACCTTACTTTTAATGAAAGTGCTTTAAATAGCAAGTAAAAGAGAAGGTCCATATATATAGTAATAACACTGAATTGAGTTCCATATACAGTATTAATATTGAATTGCTGCCAGACATGGTAGGCATACCTGTAAGCCTTGCACTTGAGAGTAAGGCTGAAAGGCTATAAATTGGTTTCTTTGTTTGAAACACAGTCTCTTTATGTAGTGCTTTCTGTTCTGTTCTGTAGAACAGGCTGGCCTCGAACTCACAGAAATTCAACTGCCTCTGCCTCCCTAGTTCTGGAACTAAAGGCGTACACCACCATACCCAGCTTGGAAGATTGCAAATGTGGGGCCAGCCTGTGCTGCACATTGAATTCAAGGCTTTAGCTGTATACTGAGACTTTCTCAGACAGCAACGACAATGATTTGTACTTTTTTTAAAACTGTCTCAACTAGCAAAAGAAACATACTTTGTTTTTCCTTTCCCTTTAAATTTTTTTTCAATTTACCAATACTTATCTTTTCTAAAAACAATAAAAATGTGGGTAATTTCTCTTAGTGAATTAGTGAGCAATGTAAATCAATGAATATGATCAAAAGTAGTCTAACACACACCCGTCATCCCAACACCGGGAAGTAAATTCAAGAGAATCAGAAATCCAAGGGGGTGTATGTATGTGTATGTACATATGTGTGTGTGTGTGTGTGTATATGTGTGTGTGTGTATATATATGTATGTACATATATACATATATGTATATGTATATATATTTTTTGAGGACAGCTTGAGCTACATGAGACTTTATCACAGTGAAAAATTAAGTAAGAACAGTATTGTTGAGGTGTATCTTTTTGGCTTATTGTTTTGGGTTTGGTTACTGACTGTATCTTGGAGTCTGTAGAAAAGTGTGTGTCAGAAGCAAGTGTGTGTGTCATCCTACAAGTACTTCCCACCACAGACTACTAGAGAGCGGGCTCAGTGCGGGATAAGTTAGCCGTACCGTAATTTCCACCATATATAAAATATAAAACACAAAGCACAGATAATGTACACTTCTTAATATCCAGTTATCTTGACTGTCATTCTACAGCAAATGTATTTGTTTAGGAAATTCAGCAGGCCCTCACCCTTAGAGATGTCTTTATTCTGGGGGAGGCAGGCTCTGAGCCAGGATGTAAATATTACACGTTGTATTTGATGCACCAAAGGGAAGAGCAGAGTGCCGTGTGGGAGTGACAGGACCAGGGTAAAGAGGTGTGATGTGTGACACTCAGCATATGTAAGTGACACCTGAAGGACTGAGGAGTGGAAGTCAGGAAGCCACAGAAGATGGGAGGTCTTAGACACGCATGGGTGTTAGGGGCGTTGCTCAGTGGCAGGCTGCTTGCCTAGCGTGCACAAGTATAATACAGGCCTCCAGAGGTGGGTCCAAAGTGTGAGGTGCTGAGGGGAAAGCATTACTTTGTATTTGAACATTCAGAGTTGAAATGTTAAGACTCGGTTCATGAAATGTGTCTTCCATAGATCTGACCCAGGATTTAGAGTAAGGATGTAGTCAAGTTACAGGAGTGTAAATCATCTCTCTGCTGGGCTATTGCCGAGGCAGCACCTGACATTATAGATAAGACACTGTGGTAGTTGTCCCAGCAAGTGACAGCTGCTAGCCCCATTCACAGAGCTCAGCTGGCCAACTCCAGCCATGTGAGGACAGTGTAATTGGTAAAACTGTATAAATAGAACAATTGCTATTTTAAAAATGACAGACATGTTGACAGTGTGTACTCTGTGTACTTATTTACCTGAGCGAGTAGAAACTAAAATTTAAGTACTCAATTTTCAATTCTGCTTTAAATTGACAGTGTTGTTTTAATCATTAAAACAGTGTGAATAGTTACTATGTTATTATTTTTTAAGGTTAGACTGCAGTATAATTTTTTGAAATATTTTTTTCTTGAATCTTAAATTTTAAATATCTATACTCAGTAGGCTAAGTTATATTTATTAATATCATAAGAAAATCTGTTTCTATTACATTCAGATAAAGGTTTTTCTGAGACAGACTTAATGAAATTCCTGCCGTTCACTCTGTGCCTGCCATGTGTACAATCAGTGTTCTCTCTTAAGGTAAGTGACTCCTTCTTTGAAGTCGAAGCCCTCATGGAAAAGATGAAGCAGCTACAGGAGTGCCGAGCCGAAGAGGAGGCCAGCCAGGAGGAGATGGCGTCACGCTTCGAAATAGAGAAGAGGGAGAGCATGCTTGTCTTCTCTTCGGGTGAGAGCAACCTGAACGTGCTGAGCAGCTTCTCTCACAAGCCCAGCTTTTTAGAGTCTCAATACATTCATAAGAGCTGATGCACAGTGTGCCCTTCCAGGGAGGCCGCTGCGGCTCTCTCTACTTCCCGGTAATAACGTTTAAGAAAGGCCGCCCCAGAGTAAGAGTGGGGCACACAGCAATTAATATACTAACACTCTCCCCATTTTTCTTTGTTTTAAATAGTATTATTGCAAAGGGGCTGACAGGGTGTATGCATGCCATGGCATGCATGTGGAGGTCAGAGGACATCATGCCAGGGCATGCATGTGGAGGTCAGAGGTCATCTGCAGGAGGCTCTTTCCTTCCACCACATGGAAGCTTGTTGGGCTTGGTGGCATGTGCCTTAACCCATGCGTGATTTAGTTCTCTTAACTTAGAATCCAGACTTTGGAGATTCTGTTAGTGTAGAAGGACAAAGGGAGAAGTGTCAATCCACGAGGGAGTGAAAGGCATGCAGAATTCTGTGAATGTGTCGCTTACCTCAAAGAATCTTGTTTTTCCTCCATTCTACTTTGTGGTAAGCGAGATGTGTTTAAGACTTTATTGTGGGGTGGGGGTGTAATGGGGAGACTGCTCAGCATACACAAAGCCCTGGATTCTATCCCCAGCGTCACATACACCAGTCACGGTGGCATGTGCCTGTGATCTCAGCTCCCAGGAGATAGAGGCAAGAAGATAATCTTGAGCTACATGGCAAGGTTGAAGCCAGCCTGGGCTACATGAGATGAGAAGAGAGTGTTTTGGTTCATATTTGTTATTTAGTGTCAACAGTGGTTCATTTTACATGTACTTATTACGGATAAGATGAATTACATCTTGTTTTCAAAAAGCTTTTAAAAGACTTTTTTAATAACTTCAGATGATGACGAAGCTCCACCAGCAAGGGATGTGTCCCGGCACTTTGAGGACACCAGTTATGGCTATAAGGACTTCTCCAGGCACGGGATGCATGTCCCAACATTTCGTGTCCAGGTAACGTAATCTGCATAACATAATTGCTTAAAAAGCTCTCTCTGTGCCGGATATGAAGGGGCCACCTGGACTTGAGACCTGTGCTCAGTGCTTAGCAAACTGCTTCCATAGAGCGGTGACCTGAATGAAAGTTGACAATTAGTAACTAGCAACATTTACAGACTACCTATTCTGCACTCCTAATTTCGTAAGGTTTTCAGTTCATCAGCAGAATTATGCTATAGCTTAATATATGTGTTAAATTTATTGTTTAGTATTTAAGTAAGTAACAAACAGGTGAATTACTCAAGTTGCCCAGTTTTTGGTTACAGGCCAGTGCTATTAATAACTTTATTAGAGTTATAAAAGTAGTTGAACTTCTAAGACATTTTGTTTCTTTGCCCCCACCCAAACTAAAATACTGTTTAAAAGGACAAAACTTAGCCACAAGGAAGAGTTGAGCTTTTAGAAGAACAGAATGTAGCCACAAGGAAGAGATGAGCTGTCATGAAATGAAATAAATTGACAGGATTACTGTGAATTAAAAGTTTTATGGAGAGAGATGAATGTGAGAGATTTGGGCTAACATACACAGGGCAGCTGAGAATGTAGCTCAGCACTGAGTCATTTTCCTAGGGTGTGCACGCCGTGGGTTTGCTTCAGGTAGCACAGGGTGGGCCTTCCATCAGAGGGAGAAGACAGCTGGGTCTAATTTAGTCTCAGTTTAGGTCCAGTGAAGGTTGTGAGGAGTTGCAGACAAGGTGGCTGCTTCCATAAGCGGGGCGCAGTTTTAAAGAGGGAGGGTGCCTCGGATGCCAGCACAGGGCACAGCAGGCTGAATGGGCGAGGTCAGCACATGACAAGAGAAAGCTCCTACCTCTCTGTCGGAGCTTGAGTTGTTTGAAGCACAGAGGCATCAAGGAGACTCTATTAGAATTAAAAGACTTGGTTAAAAGGGCTGAAAACCAGATGCAGGGTGGAGGGGGGAGAGAGAGATGGGGCGTGTATATATTGAGCTGGATTTTTTTTTTTTTTTCATTTTTGTTTTGTGACATGTTCTTGTTATATAGTCCAGGATGGTCTCTAACTTTGGGCTCTTAAGATAATAGGCATCAGCTACCATAGCTGACTTTGGAAATTGATAAACTGTGTGGAACATTTGAATGTGCGCAGTGATGGGACATGGATGAGGACCAGGTGGAAAGCTGAGGAGAAATGGAAGCCCACGGCTCTCTCGGTTCTTAGCTCGGCCAAATCGCAATTCCTAACTTTCTCATGTTGCAGTATGGAAACTGAAAGTGGACTGTAGTGCTAGGGAACCTGACGTTCAAAGTCAGTGGACAGTCCCAGCTGCCGGGACCTCATTCCTGCAGCGCGGGGGACGTGTAGCGTTTTGCCACATGGTAAGTATTCATAGTTCCTGTCTCCGTGTGTTTAGGACTACTGCTGGGAGGACCACGGCTACTCTCTAGTGAATCGTCTGTATCCAGATGTGGGCCAGCTAATCGACGAGAAGTTCCACATCGCTTACAATCTTACTTACAACACCATGGCCATGCACAAAGACGTGGACACCTCGATGCTCAGGCGCGCCATCTGGAACTACATCCACTGCGTGTTTGGGATACGGTTAGTCAGCTTGCTCTCTCCCTCTCCACCCCCACCCCCGCCCCTGCCCTGCCCCTGCCCTGAGCTTATTCTTACAGCTCTCGAGCTTCGCAGGCCCATGTCAGTACAGCTTGGGCTTTTCCCTCTCAGAGGTCAGGACTTGACAGGTGGAAAGTGACTTGAGAGGACAGAGCAAGCAAACTGTCCCAGCACACAGGGGAGACGGGCTTGATGGTTGCGTGTCTTTGTGTCTGCTGGACTTCATAGTTCTCGGAATTCAGCCTGTGCCCTCACTGCAGTGGAACTCTCTCGAAGCCTGTTAGGTTTCCACCATGCTGTGTTCTTTAGAAACATGCACAGTCCTCACATACAAATCGTACACTGCATGGCTTTTGCTTTCTCACCTATTGTTTGAGACCTGCGAGCTCTCTTTAATTTATGCTACTTAGGCCTCTAAAGTACATCCAACCAGTTTTAAACTCATTTCTACTAATGAGTGCCCACACTTGGGCCCCCCGGATGGTTACAGGACCAGCTTTGCCAAGAACTGTCTCCCTTTTCCACTGACAACTCAGTAGGTAATGTCCGTGCCTGTGTGGCCTGCAGCCCAGACATTGCTGTAAGCAGGCCCTCAGCCGCTCCTAAAAGGGACACTGTGAGCTCCTTAGCCACTAGGCAGCCCTCCTGCTTTACACGTGCATGACGTTCCTCCTCATCTGAAACTGCTCTGACACATGCAAATGACCATCTTACGGTGTGTGACAGTACCGGTAATAAATAGACATTGTTAATTTCAACACTCATCTTTTCAGAGTTGGTTTCACTGTGGTTGTGGTTGTGAGTGTGGGTTGCTTGGTAGTGCAGCGGTGTTTGTACTGCTGCGGTGACCACCCTGCTTGAGCACAGGAAAACTGTTCTTCCTGAGTTCTGTCCTTTATGCTTTCTCATCCCACCCCATTTAAACATCATGAAGCTGTATCGTTTCTAACTGTATTAGACTAACTGCCCATACAATGAGGGGGGAGTGTGTGTTCACATGTGTGTGTGCAGCACATAGAAGGAAGTGTGCACACTGACGGTGGCCCGTTCCTGTCTTTAACAGATACGATGACTATGACTATGGTGAAATTAACCAGCTGTTGGATCGTAGCTTTAAAGTTTATATCAAAACTGTCGTGTGCACTCCTGAAAAGGTTACCAAAAGAATGTATGACAGCTTCTGGAGGCAGTTCAAGCACTCCGAGAAGGTACGTGCTCCTGGCGGCTGCTTCACTCTGCGGTTGCTCTCCTTCCACCATCATTCTAGGGTGGCTGCCTCAGGGACGGCGCCTGAGAGACGAGAGCGAGAGTAGATGGCTGGGCACTCTGTCCTCAGAAATGCCATCATAGCTGGGCTTAGGCTCAAATGGCCAGAAGCATCTTTCTAGAAACTGATGGTTTGGCAGAGAATTCTAGAAGGCTGACAAAACAGTGCCTAGATTTTCTGAACTATAACAACTATCCAGGAAGGCATGTGGTCAAATGTAAATAGAATAAGACATTTATCCCATAAGAAGTCTGGCAGTGTGCTCACACACACAGGCTTAAGTTCTGTGGTAGCACATAGAATATGCCCTTGGCCCTTCAAAGTCATGTTTCTGCATCCATACATTGAGCTAGCTGAGGATCACAATCACGATTATATCTGTGCCAACTAAGTCACTGTAACAACCGTTTGCATGGCACTTATATTGTATTCTAAGTAATGGGAGGCTGTGTGCTCACCATGTGTATAGTACGCTAGTTAGTGCAAGAGACTAGAACATCCAGGGATTTGGTTATCCAAGGAGAATCCTGAGACCAGTTACTTATCAAGGGATAAATAATTGTACTTACTCGGGACTTGCTTTCTTATTGGCTGCACTGGGAAACTGTGATGTCTATAACCTGCCCTTACATGTTGTATTTTATGCTCAGGTTCATGTCAATCTGCTTCTTATAGAAGCTAGGATGCAAGCAGAGCTCCTCTATGCTCTGAGAGCCATCACCCGCTATATGACCTGATGCCTCTCCTCCATTCACGATGTCCTGGAATGAGCAGCAAGTGTAGTCTACGACGGGGTGGAGCCAGGCCCCAGGACCAATGGTAGATAAGAGAATCCAGAATCCGTTGTGCCATGATTCCTTTAGTGTCTGCTCTCTTACTGTGGGAGGCCACTGCTTGTGTCGCGGTGAGCAGCTGGCAGCCTCAGTGTTAGAGCTGTGAAGAAAAGCTACTGGTCACAGGATTTGCTGTAAACGTGTTTCAATACAGCAACTAGTGATTTTCCAGCTCTTGTTGCTCTGCTGTGACACGGTAACAAGCAAGCTGGGTAAAGACTGGACTTGGGTACTAAGGAATCCAGCGGAGCCCGGTGCTGCTGTGCTGGGGCTGCAGACGAGGCTGTCCAGCTGAGCTGCTAGCGACTAACGTGAGCACTGCCACTACCTGAGCCAATGTGCGTACTCTGTGTGGTTTCAGTTGAACTTGTACACGTTTTTTTTTCTTGCATCTAAAAAAGCATAGAATTATTACTTACAGCTCAGCAAAGACCGTGTTGCTGGTAACAGTTTGTTTCTTTCATTCTAGTTTTTAAAATTTCAGTTATTGGATGATATTACAGTGGCATTCTTAAAAGATTTTCTCCAAAGAGCAATCTTAAAATGAAAGAGTGAGTGTTATAAGAAAAACAGACTGTCTTTTAATATGCTATTTCCCAAGAGTCTCTGACACAGGGAGGCAGCTGCCTTGTGCAGGATTGTTGTTTCCAACACCTACAATGTAGAAAATATTGCTGCTGCGTTCCTCCCGTGCTCCTGTTGACCTCGTGACCCTGACCTTGAAGGTTGTGCAGCTCCTTGTGCAGCTCCTTAAAGAATAAAGCTGGAAAATATTTTAGTGAGGTTATCAAATTTGTATCTTGATTTACAAAAATGCTATCTTTGAGATACAAAGAGGTTTGGAAAAAAAATGTATTAAGTACTTTGTATTCTGGAACCATGAATTGCTTCTGAAGTCTGTCAGTATTATTGGTATTTTTCAATAAAGAATAATTTTCCTCAATTTGCTTCCTTAATTTTCCAAGTCATACTTTAGCTTCCCAGTTAGTAGCAGAAGCTGAGTTTCACATGTACACTGCAGTCAGATGAATGGCAGGAACTAAATGGCAAAGCCGTTCTAAGCCTGCTTTAAACATCATGGCGGTAGGGGTTGTGAGGCAATATGACACCTGCCATCAACAATGCTGTGTTAGTTCATTTTGCATCACTATAGCTCAGTACATGGAACTGGATACTTTTTAAAAATCAGTTGTATTTTATGTACATTGGTGTTTGCCTGTATGTGTATCTGTGTTAAGGTGTGGGAACTCCTGGAGCTTGAGTTACAGACAGTGGTGAGCTGTCACGTGGGTGCAGGGAACTGAACCTGGGTCTTCTGAAGGAACACCCAGTGATCCCAACAGCCATGTCTGGTCAGAGCCAAGCTCTCATGGTCATGAACCCATTCCTGTGTGAAAAGTCACCACCACTGATCGAGTGCCATTGCCATGAATCAGACAGTCCCCCTGGGTCCCACAACCGAGCTCTATGTACCTCAAACTACAGTGAGTATATATCCCTGGGAGAACCTTCCAAGTCATCTTCAAGTGGTCTTACATTTGAGTGACTGCGCGGTACAGCATGATCCCAGCACTTGGGAGGTAGAGCCAGGCAAATCAAGAGTTCAGGGTCATCCTCAGCTAGCTAGGAAGTTGGAAGACAACTTGGGCTAATGTCTGGAAAGGAAAAAAGAATGAAAATCCTTCTGGTTAGCCAGTGCCCATGTGCTCTTCCCATAGATTTGCATGTGCCTCTGCCAGCTGCTGTTTTCCCACAGCAGCACCAGTGAGCCTGGTAAGTGACTGCGCTGGACAGGTAATGCTTCCACTCCTGCTGACTGCTGCCTTTACTTGCACTTTGTCTTGAAAACAAAAAGCTTCTAGTAGCAGCTACAATAGGAGAGTGCACACAGTAGGAGAGTGCTTACACTAGGAGAGTGCTCACACTAACAGTGCTCAAACTAGGAGAGTGCTCACACTAGGTCTGATAGAGTATTCACACTAGAAGTGTGCTCACACTAGGAGAGTGCTCACACTAGCTCTGATAGAGTGCTCACACTAGGAGAGTGCTCACACTAAGAAAGTGAACACAAAACACAAATACATGAACTCAGTCCACTGAAGTTTCTCGTGGAAATCAGACAGAAATTAAATATTGAATAAGTCAAAGTGTGTTTACAGCCACAGTCACGAAGATAAAAACTAGTTAAAAGCTGATACGTCGGTGCTTCCTGAAGGCCCTCGGGGTTTCTCTAAACATACGGAATTTCTAATGTTTCTGAGTAATTGTTTTTCAAGTGCTCCCAAGTGCTGGGCTTAAAGACTTGTGCCATACCACCTGGTTTCTGGGTAATTTTTTAAAGTTTCCAAAATAACTGAGGAAAGAAGCACACTCCAGGGGAGACCAACAGTCTCTCCTTCCCTAGAGGAAATACGTTTAAAGATGCTTGGGTGAAGTTCTAGGGGTCAATTTTTAAATCTGACTTTTTGGTAAAATTCTAGAGGATTTGTTTTCCCATAGTTGAGTATTAAACCCAGGCCTCAGACATCGTAGGCCAGCACCCAAGAGGAACTGTTTTATTAGGCCAAGTTTGTTAAGTATCTCAAACTATGAATATGGGTGGACCCAAACCTATGTTTACCCTGTTTAGGTTTAACTTCATATATAAAGTAGTGACACTATACAACAGGACAACCTAATAATTTAGCTATTCATAATTAATTTTGATACAGTCCCTGTATCAATAAATACAACATCAGGCAGGCACATTTCCCATCAAGATACTATTTCATAGTCTATTTGCATCAGCAGTCAACAGGATGGTCTGCCACGGAGCACAGATCTTCCCGCTCCAACCTTAAAGAAGATCTCCCTCTAGCCCAGGTGACCACCTGCCTCTGCCCCTTGAACACTGTGATGGCTGGCAAGCGCTAAGACCCCAGGCAAGAGACTACGTTGACAAACAATGCATAGAGAAGAGCGTTTCGTGAGAGCCCTAATGGGGCATGTAGGGCCCAACAGAGCCTTTCCACAGCACAGTATGGCACAGAACGAAGGATAACCTTCAATCCTGTGTCCGGCACGTGTGACTGCTGACACTGGCTTTTGTCTCACCTGACTCAGCACTGGTGGGGTGTGTTGGCATTGTTTAGATGATACTGAGGCTGCGCAAAGCCAGTGCCCTAAAATGGCACAACACGTGGGGTTCTGCGGCCAGACACTGGGGCAGCAAGAGTGCAGAGGAGGAACAGCGAACTTCAAGGCTCCTAAGCAGAGGGAGCTTCACAGGGAACTCAAACATACACTGGGATGAAAGCAACACACATCCATTCTCCTAGGGATTGACAGATTCCAGAGCTAACTGAGGGGAGGTTTTCTGCACTAAGCTGTTAGGAAAACCCTGCTGCTAAAGTCAACCTTACCACAAAGCCTGAGCTTGGTGCAAAAAAAAAAAAAAAAAAAAAATGGACTCCCTTTGTCAGTGAAGTTTCCTCTTCTCTGTCTACAGGATCCCAGACACCACTCTGTACCTAAAGAGTGTCATGTAGTCCTTAGGGAAACTACAGGTCCAATTCTCTTTCTCCTGTTCAGTAAGGAATCTCAGATTCCTGGAATGCCTCTCAATGGTAATGAGGCATCTCAGTCCCTTAGCCCATCAGCCAAGGATGTTCAGCCATCCTGGGTCTCCCCATCCTTCTCTGAAGTTGTAGGTAATCCTTCCTCCTCCACCCTGAATAAAACTGATCTGCCTCCCCGCAGCTGGTTCCGGAAGGTTATTTCCACCCATGCTCACAGACCACTGAAGCGCCCAGTTCATCTCTTCTGCTCCCTTGTTCCTGAGGACCGGTGGCTACCGACCCCAGGATTAAGGGGGAGCCACACAAAGCCTGTCTATATAAACAGTGAGAAATATGGCCTTTTTTTTTTTTTTTTTTTTTTTCTTTTTTTTTTTTTATCAAAGTCCTCAATCTCAACAAAATCCCACAAGGCATACAAAGGAATAGAGAACCATGTGCCAATGAAAGAAACATCTTGACACTAACAAAACAGTTCTTGGGCTGGGCATCTCAGGCACGCCTTTTCTCCCACCACCTGGGAGGCAGAGGAAGGCAGATAGATCTCCGAGGGTTCAAGGCCTGCCTGGTCTACACAGTGAGTTCCAGGCCAACGAAAGCTATGGAGTGAGTCCCTCCCTGTCTAAGAAAAGAAAGAGCTCTCTGTCAGGAACTAAAGATGTCTCTATAAGCTGCTTAATGAGCTAAAGCAGGTATAGACAACTGTGTAAAGTCAGGAAACTGACTTTAATGGCTACAGAGAAAAACTGCACAAAAGAACCAAATTCTTGAACTGAAAAATAGCAGAATTGATGAAAAGCTTAGCGGCTATTTCCTGTGATCCCACTACTTGGGGGTTGATACAGAAGTGCTCTAAGTAAGTTTGAGGCCAGCTTGGGGCACATAGCGAAACAATACCTGAAAGGAAGTGGAAAACTCACAAGAGAGATTCAGTCAACAGCAGACTTCGTCAGACAGGTGAAACCTGCTGAATATGGAAAACCGGTCAATTGATAGTTAACAGGTCAGAAGAACAAGAGAATAACGAGAAATGAAGGGCTTAAAAGCGATCTGAGCATCATGCACCCAGCATACACAAAATGAAACAAAGGGACCAAAATGCTTGTTCATCGGTTTGCTGTGTTGGGTTTCAGACCCAGGACGAGTGGCTGAGGTACATATTTACCATACCAAAGCCAACCTGGCCTCCAGGTTCTCCCAGCATCCCTCAGTCCCTACCCGTTGCAGGGTGTGTCTGGCACATCTTGTCCTCTACCCTGAACTTTCCGGCCCAGGAGCGGGGCTTCCCTAGATAATCCAGACATTTTGATTCCCTTCCTCTTTCTGCATATTCTCTCCCTCCCTCTCTCTCTTTCCCCCTCTCCCTCCCTCTCTCTGTACACACACACTCTCTTTCTCTTCCCCTTCCTTTTCCCCTCCCTCCCATGGTAACATCCCTTGCCTCATTCCTTGGGACCAGTGAACCCACCCAGAGCTGCATCCAATAAACCTGCCTTGGTGCTTTAATCTGACTTGAACTGGCTGGCTTATTTTGTCAGCAGGAAAAAACCTATTAGTACCAAGGGCCTCAATCATAATTCAATCACTCTACCACTGAGCTACGCTCCCCAATCCTCACTTACTCTTTTCATTCTAAACATTCCAAGTTTACTGAAGGAAATAGATATGTTGTTAGCAACTAGGCATCTCCACCGGCCCGCCCCCAGGAACCTAGTGAAAGCAGGATATGTCATCATCTCTGGCCGCCAAGGTGAGGTACATTTCCACAGTCCACTACAGTGGTATATCCTGCCCGTGCTCATGCTCTTAAAAGCCAGTGCCCCCCCTCCCCTGCACCTTTTTCCTCCACCTCTCTCAGATGAGCCTCTGCATACACACACCCCCTAATAAACCTCCGCCGTGGGATCTGTTACATGGTGTGACTTGGTGGCTTCAGTCATTAGATCATAGCAATAGTAACTCAGCAAGTCCAGTGAGCTACACGCAGGATAAAGCCACAGACACAGTGAGGAAACGGAGGGCTCGCACACCACTGCATAGTCAAACTATGGAAAGAAATGTCAAAACAGAAGCCTAGGAGCAGCGAGAGAGAATTTAACTCACCGCCCATAAGGGTATATGACCTGGAGATTTCCAGCAGAAACCATTCAGGACAACATACTGAGATGATACATTGAAAGTGCCAAAAGAAAATGCCTGTGAACCAAGAATACAACCGTCACGGGCTTCCAGAGGGGAAGGGGGATGATGACCTTCCCGGCTAAGCCAAGGCTGCAGAGATTTAGGACCATTGTTCACAGCGCTGCAAAGGAATCCTGCACTTGAAGAAGACCAATAAATATCACAGGCCATAGAATCTTCACTCCAAGGCCACTTGAAATCTAAGTTCACCAGTAAAACGCAAACATGAACAAGTTTATGGAAAAGTAATTTGTACTGTGTAATTCTGGTGCTTAAACTCACTATTAAGTCTGATTATAGAATTTAAAAATGACAAAGGCATGAAATAAATTATATAAACGGGGTTTGATATATAAATATGTAGCATGTAAGTAGAGGTACAAGCAGGGATATAAAGGTATAAATTTTGTACATTAAAGTTATTACTGGTTAAAATAGATTGTTAGGCTATTATGATGCTTTGTGCGTTTCCTATGGTAGCCACAAAGAAAACATAGCTCGAATATATACAGAAGGAAATGAACAGATAGTAAGAGCATGTCAGCAAAACTAGCATAAAAGGTGAAACACGAAGGAAAGCAGAGAAAATGAGGACCGAAGGGCTACCGGTATGTAGAAGCTGGCTAACAGGAACAAGCCCTTTCCCATCTGTAATTTGTCGACTGTACGTGGATCCCTAGGCACAGGCTGGCCAAATAGATTTGTTAAAGCATCTACTGCTGCATACAAGGAACTACGTTTACATATAAGGGTGTGCATATTAATATTCCATAAAAATGTTAGAGTACAGAGGTAGTCATACTGCCACCCGGCAAAGTAGATGGCAGTCAGAAACTGTCACAAGGGTGAAAATGCGACTTGTTAGATCATTATATAACCCAACAGGTCAGTTTAACAGAAAGACTGAGTGACTACAGACATACACACAGCCAGCTATCAGAGCTCGAAACTATAGAAAACACTGACAAGACTGAAACAATGCAGTAACAGTGCATGACATCAGTGCCCTACTTTCAATAGTGAGTACAACAGCAGGCCACAGGTCAGAGCGGAAGGAAAGGGCTTGCCCAGCGCAGGACTCCTGACACACACACAGAACACTGAGTTTCAGCAGAGCCTACCTTCTTCCAGACACGGACCGTTCCCAGGAGTAAGTCAGGCCACAGCCTGCAGGGTAGACATACCCTATACCGTGTATTCTGATTACAGTGGGCAGGCTGAATAAAGCTAGAAATCACCGGCGGTAGGAAAATCCACGAGTATGTAAAAATTAAACAGCGCAGTGTTGTTAAACAACAGACCGAAGAAGAAATCAAAGGAAGTCTGCACACATCTCTTTCCAAAAGAAACAAAAACGTGCTGCGCCTAAACTTACTGGGTGCGGGAGGAGCAACCCTAACAATGGAGGCTTAAGCTGCACTGAAAAGGAAGAGGGCACGGTTGGAAAGGGCAGAAGGAGAAGGGGAGGAGAGGAGAGAAAGAGGATGAAGGAACAGAAGAATTGATTTCATCACAAGAAATGAGAATAAATTATGTCCAAAACCGGGGAAGTGGGAGACTAGGAAAATGATAAATGAAACCATTAAAAATTGTCAAAGAATTATTTTTTGAAAATATCGACCTTTAGCCATGTTAACTAAAACAAGCAAAAATCAAACAGTTAAACTTAGAGGGCTGTGAGATGGCTCAGCGGTAAAGGTGGCATCTGTACCTAAGACCTGAGGTCCAGCTCTAGCACCTCAATGACAGAGGAGAGAGAGAAACGACCCCTCAAAGTTGTCTTCTTACCGCCAGAAGCATTACTGTGACATCAGTATAGATGCCTGTGCACGAGCCTGTGTGTGTGCGTGTGTGTGCATCTGTGTGTGCATGTATGCGCTTGCATGTGCGTGTGTGTGCGCGCGCGCATGCATGCGTGTGTATGTGGTATGTAATATCTATTACACACAAGGCCTATATGAGGACCAAAGCCCTCATTTTAGACTCTGCAGCCTCCAGAACTGTGAATAATAAATGTACATTGTCTGTGTTTTACCTAGTACAAAAGCATTTTGTTATCACAGACTGAGCAGATGTAGACAACATGAAAAAGTTGTATCCTGAAAATTACATACCAGTGTCAGAAATTAAAAACGTAAGGAAATGCAAGGTGTGTTCCTGGGTTAGGAGACTTACTATCGCTCCGAAGCCTGTGGCACAGCCGGCCATCTGCTCCCTCATCACAGCTACCATCACATCTCGGGGATATTTCTTTTCAGGAGAGAAAACTGTATTCTAAAATTGACATCTTTTAAAAATTTTTTTAGTACCAGAGATGGAACCCAGAGCTTCACACATGCTGGCCAAATGCTCTGTATCCTCAGCCTTCTGTTTACTCTTTATTCTGAGATGGCTTCCTTTAGTTGCCAAGGCCAGTCTTGAACTCGCTGTGTAGCCCAGGCTGGCTTCCAGCTCCTCCTGCCCCAGCCTTTTCAGTAGGCCTGTATAACTGTGCCTGGATCTAAAATTCACCTTGAATCTCAAAGGGTCTTGAATCAACAAAACAAAATGAGAAAATAGGGTAAAGTCAGTGGTACTGTGCCCATGTCATAGCATAGAGACAAACAAGAGGCCAATGGAGTAGGAAAAGAAATCTATGGAGAACCAGAAATGCATGCAAATATACAAATGGACAAATGAGCCAGGACAAACATGCCAGGGCCAACCCATGAGGGAAGGCTGGCCCCTCGACAAATGGTTTTGGGAAAAGTAGATGGCCACATGGAGGAAATGAAGTTGGGCCTTCAGCTTTCATCACACACTCAAGGCCAGCAAGATGGCACAGTAGGTAAGAACGTTTGCCCACCCAGCCTGACAACTTGAGTTCAATCCCTGGGACCCATGTGATGGAAGATGAGACCTGACTCTCAAAACTTGCCTTCTGACCTCCCCACACATTGTGGTATGTGTGCACTACCCTCACTCCCATGCATAGAAATAAATGTTTAAAAAAAAAAAAATCACCTCAAAGACAAATGTAAGGTTTCCTTCATCTTCAAAACTCCTAGAAGAAAACACTGGGGACATTTCAAGGCGTTGGGTTTGGCCAGGATTTTTCTTGCACTATGACACTCAAACCACAGGCAGCAAAAGAAAAACAAACAAACAAACAAACAAAAAACAAAAACAGAAAATAAAAAAAATAAAAACAAACAAACTGAAAACAGGCACAACTGTACCAGACTTTAAATATGGAAATGCTAAGGATGCTAGAGTGAAAGGCAATCTGTGAAATGCTAGAAACCAGTTGTAAATCATGTGTGTGATCCATAATCTACAAAGGACCACAAAAAGAGCCTGGAGAGGAACCAAACTGACCAGAACCAGTCTTAGACTTCCCAACCTCTGTGAGGAATACACTTCTATTGTTAGCTCACTCAAACTATGGTGGTTTTGTTATTATAGTCTGAACTACACCACCATGTAGACAAATCCTAATACAGCAACATGACTGCTGTGCAAGGGATTACATCCAAAGACCTAGGTTTGTGTGTGATCTAGCTGGAAGACAGACACGTTCTTAGTGTACTCCTTTGGTACACTCCTTTAATCCCTCTGGCTGGAATATAGACAGGATACACCTTTAATCCTTCTGGCTGAAATTTAGTACACACCTTTAATACCAAACAAAGAGGGGCAGACAAAGTGACGAATCAGAGAAAGATTTGGTAGTAGAGTCAGAGATAGGATATGGCCAAGTCTCATGAGAACAGGCAGGAAAGAGAAGCTACTTAAAAACAACACACACACACACACACACACACACACACACACACGAGAGAGAGAGAGAGAGAGAGAGAGAGAGAGAGAGAGAGAGAGAGAGAGAGAGAGAGAGAGAACAGTTCAGTGCAATTCAGCTGAGTTGAGTGCAGTGCAGTTCCGGTCAGTTCATGCATTCAGTGCAGCTCAATTCCTGGTCAGAGGTAATTTTTCCAAGCAGAGTAATTCAGTGGGAAGCCAGTTTGAATTCAGTCAGCTGGGAGAAGAATTTTGAGCCAGAAGAGCTGAGTTGAACCAGCCAGCCAGAGTTCAGAAAGAAGTAGAAAGAATGAGCTTATTTAGCAGTAAATCTCAGAGTCTGGAACATTCTAGGCCTAGGACAGCAGATGGATGTTGGAGGCTTGCAGAAGATTAGATTGTTACAGAGCCTAGAAGCTTCCAGGCTTAGACCCAGGGATAGTTATATAGAAACACTCTGGGCTCAGCCCAAGCCAAGTACTTGTAGAGTGTGGATACGGCTTTCATCTCATCCCCTCATCTGAAGAAATAAAAGGAACATTTGCAATAGTTAAAACCAAGACATCAGAGCAACATTTGCACACCCATATTCACAGAGCCATCATTCAAAACAGCTACCGGCCATGGCTTAGGAGCAGTGCAGATGTCCACCGGTGTGGGTGGATGGACAAAGCGAGATGCACGTGTGGGTGTTCAGATTGTGTGTGCATGCACGAGCATATGTGCAAAGGAGGAAGGGAATTCTGTTGTTTGCTGTGACAGATGAAGCGCGTAGACACTCTGCTACGTGAAACAAGAGATCCACAAAAGACAAACACTCTATGCCACCATCTATACGAGGTTTACCCAAAGTCACCAGAGTTTAGAATGGGAAAGGGGATGGGAGGAGGAGCTATATTGAGTAAAGAGTTCTAGCTTACAGGATACGTTTCTGGAGGCCTGTTGCAGAACAAAGTGGGTTCACCTCACATTACTAAGTACAGTCGTAACATGGTGCCATGCTGCCGGTGAGGAGAAAGGGGCATGTGTGTGCACGACAGGAAAGCAGAAAGAAAACCATGTAGGCAGACAAGGGAGATCCATGGAAGAGGGGAGGGGAGAGAGAAGAAGGGGAGGGGACATTAGGGGGAAATGTGTTCAACATACAACATACACATGTACGCAAACTTCCAAAAGGAAAAAAGAAGGAGCTGGAGAGATGGCTTTCTGTGTTTTAAGAGCCAATTAAGAGCGCCTTTCCAGAGGACCTGGGTTTGATGCCCGGCACCCACTTGGTGGCTCGCAACCATCTGTAACTCTAGTTCCAGGGGATCCAGTGGCCTCTTCTGGCCTTCACAGGCACTAGGCATGCTAGTGTGCACAGATGTACCTGCAGGTAAAACACCTCCACACATAAAATTTTATAAAAAAATGAAAAGAATGAATGAAGCTTTTATGGTTTTTAGTCATTGGCCCCTCCCACAACACACTTGCAAATAGGTGGTTCTAAGGGCCTAGCCTATCTGTGTCTCAGGGGGTTGTGTTTGGTATGGAGAGACTGGGACTCCACCATGAGCTAGTAGTTATAAATACTGAGGGAGGAATATGTTTTGGATAGGGAATAATTTGATTTGGGGGAGGGTGGGGAGATTGAGACAGGGTTTCTCTGTGTAGCCTTGGCTGACCTGGACTTACTTTGTAGACCAGGCTGGCCCCAAACTCACAGAGATCCATCTCTGCCCCTGTGCCTAGCTGAATTTAATTAATTTTTACTGACACGGATGTAACTTGCTGTGGATCAAGTGGGCTTACATCCTTAGTGCTTCGGGTTTACATGGATTCCATCTCCAGGCTGAAGTGCATCCATGTACAGATGGATTACAACTGGCCCTTACAAAAATCTGCCTGCTTCTGGAAATGTGCAGCATCCTAAGACGTTTCAGCAACTCATTCAGCCCTGAGACGTCTGTTTCATCCCAAGGTCACATTTGGGGTCAAAACTGAACTGTTCATAACAGCTTTCTCTAAGCAGAACAGCAAACCTTCATTTGGCCAGTACGGACTAACAATCAACAGTCACGGTGGCTTTGTCTTTTTAAATCATTTATTCAAAAGCAAATTTTACCCTCCTGACACAAGCAACCAGACTCCCGTCCTAATAGTTACAGTGTGTGCCTACCACCTGCTGATTGAGGCTTTGCTCTAAACTCAGCTGTGTGTTAACAGTGGTGGTCAGTCTTATTAGCTCTGGGACCAACTGAGAGACATGTCTGCCCGCTGGGAGAGTTCCTGGAAAGCTTAACCAAGTAAGGACAACCTTCCTCACATGCTCTGCCTGAGGCCACCCAGCTACAAGGAGGTCTGAGGAAAACACTGGGTTTTGCCTTCTGACCTGCACACTGGCTGGCAAGCGCATCCATTCTGTTTTTGCCACTATTGCTGTCATCCTTCATTGACTTTGGAACCCAACTTGTACAGTCTCTGACACAAACTGAAGACCGCATGCTCTCAGGCATCCTCCGTGCCTTCAGCGCCAGACTAAGGTTGCCCTGGACTGGTCAGATACTGGCTTCTCACATTCTCCAAAGTTCAGACAGCCAGTTAGCCAACCTAATAAATCTCTCTCTCTCTCTCTCTCTCTCTCTCTCTCTCTCTCTCTCTCTCTATATATATATATATATATATATATATATATATATATATACACACACATACACACACACACACTTACACACACACACACACCCCTACCCTATTCCTCTAAGAGCCCTGACTAATAATACACTGAAATAGAGGTATTATTCTCATTTTCTAGTATAAGCTCAAGAAATTTAGGTAATTGCCTAAAGCCCCCACAGCTAGCAGAAGAGAGCTAGGAGTGAAACAGGAATGCCATACTGCTAAACATGTACTTTCTCATCCATTATATCATCTCAGATACGGTCTAATGAGGGGGGAGGGGAACCAGTCACTATATTTCAAATGAAAAGAAAGACAAAGTACTTTTTAAAAAAATCTGTTTCGCTTATTTAATTCAGGAAGTAGGAGTCTGGGGCTAGCAAGATGGCTCGGTGGTTAACAGCACTTGCTGCTCTTGCAGACAACCTGAGTTTGGCTTTCAGCACCTGTGTCCAGGAGCTCAAAGCCACCTGTAACTCCAGTTTCAGGGGCTCTGACACCCTCTTCTGAGTTCAAGGGAATCCACACACATTAGGCATATGTTTATACAGAGACAGACAGACAGACAGACACACACACACACACACACACACAAAATTTGTAAGTAGGGCCTGGAGAGATGGTTCAGTGGTTAGGAGCACTGGCTGCTCTTGCAGAGGACCTACGTTTGATTCCCAGCCCCCACATGGAGGCTCACAACCATATAGCTCCAGTTTCAGGATCTGACGCCCTCTTCTGGCCTCCCCAGGCACTGCATGCACAGGGTGCACAGACACCCGTGCATGCCAAACATCCATACAAACAAAACAACTAGAATCTAAAACGATGACCAAACACAGTTTTTCCTCCTACTCCCCTGCTGGGGATCAAGCCTGGACCCTGAGCCTGGCAGTCAGGTGTTACCACTGGGCCTCATCTCCAGCCTTCCGCCCTGGACCACATCTCCAGCTCTCCACCCTGGGCCCCATCTCTAGCCTTCAGCCCTGGGCCGCATCTCCAGCTCTCCACCCTGGGCCCCATCTCCAGCCCTCTAAGCAGTTTCCTCTCTTTTTCTGCTTATTCCTTGAGGACAGGAAAACACTAGTACCAGGCAAGCAGCTTATTATTGGATGTAGTAGGAATTGAAACAGATGTCGGTTCATGCACCTCTCCTGTGGACCACTCTTCCACGCTTCCCGTGGTTGAAGCCTGTGTCCCCAGCGCGCAGTCCCCTAACTGGTGAACTGACAAAGCACAATCATTCCAAAGTTGTCAAATCGAGGTTTTTAAGGACTTTTTCTAAGCGATTTAAAGGCGAATAGAAAAAGAAGTCTTAAAAATGCATATATCTCTCATAGCAGAAAAAAAAAATATATTCATTTTACATAATACCTAGAAAAAGAAATGCTTACTTCCTTCAAAATATTTGGGCTATTCACTAAAACCAGTACTTTAACAACACGCAGCATGTGTGAACACGGACAATGCGTCATGCTTTTACCATTTCTCATGAATGAGGGACACCTGACTGCCCAGCCCTGCCGGTAGCCTGTGTCGTGTTAGGAAGGGACGGGCAAGGGCTCCAGGAACGTGTGGTGACTCTGGATTCGCTCCAGAAGCTGCTGGGCCACAGGTCTGAATTCTGTTTCCCAGTGCAGCCTGTGGTAACTTTTCAGGTCTTGGTCAAAGCTGCCATCCAGGGCTAGTTCTTCATCTGTGTCAGGAGAAAGGAAAAAAAGAAAAAGAAAAAGGTAAAATTAGAGCAATTCTGCGGAGTGTGAATGCACTGGACACAATTCATTTCCTGTGGGGAACCTCTCACTCTGGTCATCTGTAATGCCACCATGGCTGTACATGACTCTATGATACAGGATGTGACTCAGATGAAAAAGCGTTTGTTTGTTTGTTGTGATTGTTATTGAGATAAGGTCTTCTATGTTGCCTAGGCTTATGCTACTCTGCAACTCCTGGACTCCTGCGATTCTCCTGCCTCAGATTTCCCAGGAGAGGAGAGCACAGGCTCACACCACTGCACCCTGACAGGGGAAAAAAAGGCTATTTTAACGGGAGTACTTTTGAAATCAAATATTTAAGAACGTGTGTGTGCGTGTGTGTGTGTGTGTGTGTGTGTGTGTTTACTTTAGGTCTTTTGGGGGGGTCTTTTAGTTTTATATTTTGATGTTTGAGGGGGTTTCTCTGTATAACAGACCAGGCTGACCTTGAATTCACAGAGATCCTCCTGCCTCTGCCTCCCGAGTGCTGGGATTAAAGCTGTGTGCCACCACACCTCGCCCACTGGCTCTTTATTTTTATTGTATTATCATTATTAATGCTTCTGGGTGTTTTCCCTGATTGTCAGCCTGTGCACTGAGTACACATGTGGTGTCTGTTCAGGTCAGAAAAGGGGACCAGATCCCCTAGAACTCAAGTTAGAGATGGTTGTGAGCCTCTGTGTACATGCTGAGCGTTGGGGCAAGTGGCTGGAGCTACCAGCATGCTCCTGCAAAACAGTGCATTTCCATGTCTTTTTTGTTTTTGTTTTCTAAGACAGGGTTTCTCTGTGTAGCCTTGGCTGTCCTGGACTCTCTTTGTAGACCAGGCTGGCCTGGAACTCACAGTGATCATCTGCCTCTGCCTCCCTGAGTGCTGGGATTACAGGCGTGTGCCACTGCACCCTGCATAGTTTAGTGTCTTCATTTAAAGGGGAAATAATTTTTTAAATACTTCTTAGATTGAAGTGAATTTTTCTTTTAATAACTTGCTAAGTTTTGCTTATCTATTATTTTTCATCCAAACACCAATCACAATTTCTGAAAATAAATGAAGGCAATGGCTTCCTTATATGCTTTAGAAATTACTTCAGTGACTGAGAGAGACGGAAGGACTGGGGCATCTTTTGGAGAAATGGGCCAATTTGACACAAAAGCTACTCCCCACCCCACACGTCTCATAAACAAAACAAAACAAAACACCTAGGGACACAGAATCCTAAAGACTCTGAGTCCCCAAAGAGAGCATAAAAAAAATGCAAAAAAGGCACGTAAGAAAATAAAGTACAAAATGAAAGTTTAATTTGCTTTTTAACACAAGACCACACTGAATTCTGGGAGCGCACTCAAGTGTCTCCAACCCGAGTGGAAAGAAGCGGCCCCAGTCCTCACTAGCCACCACCTCTTTCCCTGTTCCTATTAGGCCTTACCTCACACTGTGGGTGACATAGCTCAGAAACGTGCACCTGCTCTGCCATTACTAGTTCTGTGGCTGAGCTAGACAATTTACTCGGCGACCATTAAGTCCCAAGACGGCAAACCCTGGTCCTTACATGATGTGCAAACATGTTACAGGCCTGTGAGAGGCTGCTAGTGAGTGTTTGCTACTGTGTTTACACTGTCTGCAGCAGACATCTGTGTCTGGTTCAGTGTGTACTTGGCACCAAGGGTGCCAGTGTCACCAACATTAGATAAGGGAGTGCAGGAACCCTGTTTGGACTGTCCCCTCCCCTCCTGGGGATCAAGTGCAGAGCTATGCAGCTTTGAGATAAGTTCCCGTGAAGACACAAGCACTCCCGCCAGGCCTCCATGGCGACCTTGTAAGCAAACCTGGCCCTCTCCACTGGTGAGATAACCCAGGCCTCCAGAGCCGGGAGGGCACTGCCAGTGTTCCATGCCTTTGAAGGCCTTCCTGTTTGTCCTCTACAGGACAAGAAGAGCCTGCTAGACTGAGTGACTCCAGATTTCTAGACCATCTCTTCCTGTTCCATCTTTTCTAGATCTTTCTGAGCAATAAACATTGGCTGGCAAAGTCTGTTTTAAGCTCCTTTCCCAAGGTGTTTAGGTCTAATCAGGTGGCTTTATACTTCCCTCCTCTGTTAGGGCTGGGGATGGATCTGGTGCTCTAGTTTTTTGTTTTATTCTAACACTAGCACTCTGGGGCCCTTGAGGCCCAGCCTCTATAGAAATTACTTCATCCATAGTCAGACCATGTTAACTCTAAGTCAGGATAGATTACATAAGAAATAGTTAATTAGCTACCAATTAAAAAAATGTAGGAGTTGACGGCCAAACTCTGCCAAGACAGGGTAAGCAAGTCCTTAATCGTTCCTGCCTCACAAGTATGTCTGTCAGATATATTGGGCCAGAAGGCTGAAGACGATGCTCCAATGTTATAGAGAGTTTTAGGTGGCTATTCAGGTAGAAAGCTGTCTCTGTCATCATCTCATTCGGAAAGCTACTAACCTGCACTCCCGGCATACTCAGGTAATTAAGTTTATTCCTTCTCAAGTCTCTGATGGAGTTGAAGACCAGGTCGCTTAGTTTTACAATGAAGCTTAGTTGCTTAGGGGTTAAGATGTTTTTAGATAGATAGATAGATAGATAGATGTTTTAAGCTGATAATGACAAGATGTGATGGAGATTGATTTACATTCAGAATTTTAGACACATCAAGGTAGGAAAGATGTCTTCTTCAAGGCTGTCAACTACAAGTAGCCAAAAAACCCTAAGAATGTAACATTTATATAATTCCTGATTGTGTCATGGTTCTTCTTGCTACAGGTAGTTTATTGTATGTACATGCAATAATATAAATGTATATGTAAACTAAAAAATGTTTAAGTAATAAAAAGGAAAAAAAACAAAAAAAATAAATGTATTAATTAAAAAAAGAAATCTTGAATCCCTAAAAGAAAGAAAGAAAGAAAGAAAAGAAAAATGCAGAAACAAAAAGTGCATTAAGGTGGCAGGCAGGCTACACTGAGTACTGGGTTTTGAACTTGGGCGGCAAGGAGTAGCAGGAGCTGATCCAATTAAAACTCAGATCTATCGGGGGCTGGAGAGATGGCTGAGAGGTTAAGAGCACTGTCTATTCTTCCAGAGGTCCTGAGTTCAATTCCCAGCAACCACATGGCGGCTCACAAGCATCTATAATGTGATCTGATGCCCTCTTCTGGCCTGCAGGTGTACATGCAGGTAGAGCGCTCATAAATAAAAAAAATAAAACCTTTAAAAAAAAAAAAAAAAAAAAAAAAAAAAAAAAAAAAAAAAACTCAGATCTATCAACACTTGCTGTGACCCTCAGGAAGAAGTATTCTTTTGTTCCATGACCCTCTACATACTTACTGACGTAAGTAACAGGCAAATGCTACCTTTTCTACATGGTGTAATGACACAGCTACCATCTTCTTTGCTACTTCGGTTATTTTTTTTTTTTTTTTAAGGCACACCTGTGAGGGATATCTGCCTAATTTTAAAAAAAGATTTGTTTGTTTGTTTGTTTGTTTAGTATGTATATTGTGCTCTGTCTGTGTGTACACCTGCATCCCAGAAGAGGGCATCAAATCACATTACAGATGGTTGTGAGGCTCCGAGCGGTCGCTGGGAATTGAACTCAGGGACTCTGGAAGAGCAGTCAGTTCTCTTAACCTCAGAACCACATCTCCTGCCCCAGCTACTTCAGTTTGTTAACGATGTTGGTTATAACGGACACAACTGACACTATCACCCACAGCAGGAGCAGGACTGACTTTGATAAGCAATTGTTCCCAGGCTTTCTCTACGCACTGCACATTTGGATAGTAAGACTTAGGGTGAAGTACTTCAAAGGATTAAGACTTAAAAACCAACACTGCTGTGGTGCTGCAGTGCTGCAGTGCCCAGTGCCACAGAGTCCAGTGCTGCAGTGCCCAGTGCCTAATGCCTCAGCGCCCAGTGCCGCAGCGCCCAGTGCCTAATGCCTCAGCGCCCAGTGCCACAGCGCCCAGTGCTACAGCGCCCAGAGAGACAGTGCTCAGTGCCACAGCGCCCAGTGCCGCAGCGCCCAGTGCCGCAGCGCCCAGTGCCACAGTGTCCAGTGCCTCAGCGCCCAGTGCCACAGCACCCAGTGCCCAGTGCCTCAGCGCCCAGTGCCACAGCGCCCAGAGCCACAGCGCCCAGTGCCTCAGCGCCCAGTGCCACAGCGCCCAGTGCCACAGCGCCCAGTGCCACAGCGCCCAGTGCCTCAGCGCCCAGTGCCACAGCGCCCAGTGCCTCAGCGCCCAGTGCCACAGCACCCAGTGCCTCAGCGCCCAGTGCCTCAGCGCCCAGTGCCACAGCGCCCAGTGCCTCAGCGCCCAGTGCCTCAGCGCCCAGTGCCACAGCACCCAGTGCCTCAGCGCCCAGTGCATCAGTGCCCAGTGCCTCAGCGCCTAGTGCCTCAGCGCCCAGAGCCTCAGCGCCCAGTGCCACAGCGCCCAGTGCCACAGCGCCCAGTGCCTCAGCGCCCAGTGCCACAGCGCCCAGTGCCTCAGCGCCCAGTGCCTCAGTGCCCAGTGCCTCAGCACCTAGTGAAGCTTGCCCCACTCGATGCACTAATTCCTAGCTTCCTATGCAGCACAGGTCACTGGTGGAGAGGTCTCCTGTGTCTTTGGCCACTTTCTTTGAGAGGACAGTCTCAGCTGTTCCAGGCACACCTGATAGCACTTTGATACTGTCCTCATGTTGTGATCCTCCAACTGGAATGCCAGGTCCCACTCCCTCCTTGTCGTAAGACCTGATGCCAGGATCTGAGGACTGGGGAATGAGCACTCAGCAACCGAGACAGGGCCAGCAAGGTGGCGCGGCAGGTTAAGGGACCTGTTGCCAAGCCTGGCAACCTGAGATTGACCCCCAGAATCCTCAAATTGTCTTCTGATCTCCACACATGTACCACCGCGTGCTCAAGTGCACACAGCACACACATACAGGTACATACACCACCACCACTACCTCCACCATAACTCATGCTTCATGACCAACTGCTGTGTTAGCAGCCCAGGGATCTTGTGATTCGACTATCACCACCGACTTCAAAGGCTTCTGCAAGGGGGTGTGCTGCATGTGTGAGGGCCATGGGAGTGGGGTGGTAGGCAGCAGGCCAACTACAGCCCAATGCCTCCTGGGAATCCTGCCCTGCTCAGAAGCCAGCCCTGCCCACACCTTTTCTGGTTGGTCCTTACAGGCTGGGCAGCTCCTCACACACTCAGAACTGATTGTCCCCATCAGGCCCCAGAAGACAGAGTTTCAGGGAAGCACACGGAAGCCTCAGGCCACCAATAAGTGGCTCCCTAAGCCAGCCATGTCTTCTGCCTGACACGGGGAAGAGTGTCTACAGCAAAGGAGATGCAGAAGAAACCAACACTGGGTGTAGAAAGTGAGGGTATGAGGTAGCGAAACACATGAGCAGGCATCAGATTAGAGGCAGTGAGGGGGAACAGAGGAGCTTAGCCTAGGCAGAGCTGGGTCTCCAGAACACTAGACCCAGAGCAGGGCTGGGACACCTGCTCCTGAGCGGGTTGACTACGCCCCGACAGACTATGCAGTATCTGGTTTCCTGGCTTCCTCCTTGCATACCCTTCCCTGAGCTGTCTTCAGGAACTAGAGCAGAGGTCCCCAATGTCTGGCACTGAGCTTCAGACTTGGTCAAGGAACTGTTTAAATCATGGATTCCAGGCTGCACCCAGAGTCCCTGAAATCAGAACTGCCAAGGCTGCGCCAGTCTTGACTCCACAGCTGACTTCTGAGCTCAGGTCCCATGGGGACTGAACTCAGACAGCCTGTGAGGGCATCCCTGCCTCCTGCCACCTGGGAATCCCCCGTGCTCACAAGGACACTGAGAACGTCAGTTATTTATAGCTGGGCCCACTCTTCTTACTCTAAATTTTAATGCACAAAACTGCATACAGCTTCACAACAAACTCCACAATGGCCACGCAGATCTGACTCTTTCACTTAACTTCAGAGCCTCTGTTCCTGTCCAATCATGTTCTGCCACATCCCTTGGCATTCATAAAGTATATTAGGCCTGCTGGAGGTCTTGGCTGGTATCAGGCACAGTCTTACAATCTTGGTGTTAAGTGCACATTTATTCCTAAGCACCTTGAAGGGAAGGCATCAGCTAACTGAATTTAAAGGGAATAAAAATATAAACTTAAAGAGGTGTGGTGGTTTAATAGGAACGGCCCCCATAGGCTCATAGATCTGAATGTTCCATCATTAGGGGGAACTGCTACTTGCTAGGGCTTAGGGGGTGTGGCCTTCCCGGGGTGGGTGTGGCCTTGTTGGAGGAAGTGTGTCACTGGGGGGTGGGATTTGCGGTTTCAAAAGCCCAAGCCAGGCCCAGTCTCCCTCTCTCTCTCCTCTCTCTCTCTCTCTTCTCCTCTCCTCTCCTCTCCTCCCCTCTCTCTCTCCTCTCCTCCCCTCTCTCTCTCTCTCCTCTCCTCCCCTCTCTCTCTCCTCTCCCCTCTCTCTCTCCTCTCCCCTCTCTCTCTCCCTCTCCCTCTCCCCGTCTCTCTCTCCTCTCCCCTCTCTCTCCCTCTCCCCTCTCTCTCCCTCTCCCCTTTCCCCTCTCTCTCTCCCTCTCCCCTCTCTCTCTCCCCTCTCCCCTCCCCTCCCCTCCCCTTCTCTCTCTCTCTCTCTCTCTCTCTCTCTCTCTCTCTCTCTCTCTCTCTCTCTCTCTCTCTCTCTCTCTCCTCCTGCTGCCTGGAGCTGAGGAACTCTCAGCTGCTTCTCCAGCACCATGGCTGCCTGTGTGCTGCCATGCTCCCTGCCATGACAATGAATTAAACCTCTGAAACTGTAAGAAAGCCCCAATTAACTGCTTCCTGTTTTAGGAGTTGCCATGGTCATGGTCTCTTCACAGCAACAAAACAGTCACTGAGCCAAGATGCTAAGCCCAAGGTCTAAAAAGTTACAAAGGATAAAGCTAGAATCTAAGATTTGGAACTGTTTGACTGAGAGACTTTGGGTCTTTTATTTCACTTTTGTTGTGATGCTTGTTTAAGCCTCGCAGTTAACTTTCTGAGGCGGAAGGGGGCTTACGATACTCCCATTTTAGAGATAGAAAGGTATACAATAAAAGAAAGATGCAATGTTCAAATGACACCACAAATTCAAGCCCACAGCTTCTTACCTACGCTGAGCCTTTTCATACAGCTATGCTGGGCCCTATAACTGGAAATCACAGAGGCTCGCCTCCATGCAGGGAATAGAAATTGTAAAATCATTCAGTCATCAACTGACCTAAATTGTTGTTTTTAGGCCTAAAGCATGTTGGGGGGAAAAAATTCTAAAAATAGAAAAAAGTTAAAGAAGAAAACAATCTTCAGTTTATATGTTTTCCGACTTCCTGAGTGCGGGGAGCCCACTGCAGTGTCAAACCGTCTTATAGACCCTTCCCGTGTGATAATTAGCATCACTAATTATATTCAGTTGAAAGCGTGGCTTAATTCAAAACATATTTTCCTAATTATGACAGAGTCTACATGCTTTCAAACAGCAAAGGCACAAGGCTGCTGACATTTATGCAATCAAGGAAAATGGAGGGGGTGGGCAAAGAAAAAAATCATGCTGGCTCCAGTTCCAGGCAGTTAGAAATCCTTCTGTTCGGACCACGGCACTCAGTGTCTTTCAGAAACTCTTTAGGAGAGTTCCACGTTACCATCACCTTTCAGATTCTGCGGCTGGGCGCCAGTCTTTCCCACAGCACGCCAGAGAACACAGTTTTCTTGCCTCTGGTTGGTAAAGGTCACAGATCTGAGGTAAGGGCCCCTTACCTAAAAATGACGACAAGAGGACTAGAAGTGTGTTGGTGACTTCGTCTCCAAAACATGCGGATGCGTTTGTGATGTTCTCACTCAAGTTCCACAAGGCCTTGCACACCAGGCAGGCCAGCTGCCAATCGCCGGGACCCAAGTCTCTTAGACAGTCCACCAGCCTGAGTAAGGAACGTCAAGGCGAAGCGTTAAGGGGCCAGAATCTGTAAGCTTTACACTGTTGGCATGACGGTTAGCCTTCTGAATTCCATAGACCTATCATTTAAGTTCATGCCTACAAATCTGACTGACTACAAAGTTCCCCCTATGCACCTCTAAGTTGTGGCAAGCGTCCAGGAGATTCTAACCCCCGTGTCTCTAGCCCCACTCCCCTAGTGGAATGAATGACGGGCCCAACCTCCCAGAAAAAAACATGTCGCCACCATCCTGGGACTCGGGAGTTCACGCCTTGGAACTTACTTTTTAATGCCACCGCCTTCTTTCAGGATGGCACGCTTGTCCTTATCCACAGTGAGGTTCAGGAGGACCCCACAGGCAGAAAAGCAAATGTCCTGGTGTTTGGCTTCCAGCAATGCGATCATGAACTTGTGGACTGGGAGGGCAGAGAACCACACAGACCCATGAGTGCCGGCAGACCAGAGAAGGAAGGCCTGCATCCCAGCTGCAGCTACTCTTACAATGGGTTGGGGGGCGGGGCGTGGAAGAAGGATAGAAAGTGGGAGGGCGTGGCTTGCAACAGGGGACAGTGGTTAGTGTGATGACCCACTCCTGCTTCCCACAGCCTTTGGCCCTACTCTTGCCATTACTGAGCCAACAGCAGCTCCCTCTCCAGGGAGATGAGTCCCTGCTGGTGGGACATGGGTGACATTTCCCTCTGCTTGTTCTTAAAGGCCTTTTTAGACCTCCAATTTTAACTCTAATGGACAGCCTGGGGCGGCGGAGTTCCGTCCTGATGAGATCTTTCTGAGCCTCCAGAACACAAGATATTCATAGGCCGCTAGGAACTGGCCAGCGCAGCACAGGGCTGCTGGTGCAGGGACAGTGCAAGCTGTGGGCCAATCATTTCCTAGGAGATGGGACAACACACTGTAAGTCCTGTCTTCTCATCCTCAAGGAGGGGCCCAGCAAAGGGATCAGGGAGTGGATGAGGCGAGGAAACATCCAGGTCCCATTTACCAAGCACCTGAGCACAGTGGCTACCCTGTTATACATGCAGACCTGTGGACCGCTTGACAGTGAGCTTGACCACGGCTACATCCCATGCCTATAATATCCTGAAGACCCCAAAGGATGCACCGCCAAGTGCTAGTCCTCTCAGGGCACAGGCATAAGGGACTGCACCTTGCTGGTGCTGCAGCTGTATTTGCCTGATCTAGATTTGCCATCATCAGCGCAGTTAGGCATCTTTTGTTCGCAGGGCTGGTGTGTTTCACTTGAGAAAGGGTCTCTAGTACCCTAGTGTACTGGATGGTCCAGCTTCAACTCAACACAAACCATAGTCACCTGAGGGGAGGGAACGTCACCTGAGAAACTGTTTCCATAAGATCTAGCAAGCCTGGGGGCCATTCTTAATTGGTGATGTGGCCGTGGTGCTTTAAGAAAGCAGGCTGGGCAAGCAAGAGGAGCAAGGCAGTAAGCAGGACCCCTCCATGGCCTCTGCAGCAGCACCTGCACTGTGATTCAGGATATTTAAATCAAATAAACCCCTTCTTCCTCAAGTTGCTTTTGGTCAAAGGCTGGCTTTGAACTTGCTATGTAGCTGGGGGCGGGGGTGAAGTTTTGATTCTCCTGCCTCTGTTGGCACCAGCAGACCAGGTTTATGCAGTCAGAGGACAGAATGCAGGGCCTTGAGTGTTGCTAAGCAAGCACTCACTGAGAGATCCCCAGCCTTAGACAATTAAAAAAAAACTATTGTTCTGTATGGTTCAAATCAACATCTGGATACCTGCCACCCAGCTAGCTTAACAGTCAGAGCACTGTGTCCAAAACAGGTTATATTTCATCAGCATATGCAATTCTCATTCATCAATTTGGACAAAGTTTTAAAAAAAGAATAAAGTAAATCTATATATAATATATATATAATAAATATATAATAAAGCAAATATCTTTTGATGCCTCTTACCCTCTAAGTGGTAAATCCTATCTTAAATGTGGAGTCAATAATTTCCAAACACTGTTTAAATTCTCTGTCATTACTACATCAATATAAATACATAATACCTTAGGCAGCTTTTGTGAGTGTTGGGGGGGGGGCGGTTGTTTTGTTTGCTTGTTTACTGAGGCCTAGCCGGCTTGGAACTCACTATATAGACCTGGATGGTCATGAATCCACAGAGATCCACCTGCCTCTGCTCCCTGAGGGCTAGGGGGAAGCATATTATTTTCTATTTTCTATTATATATAACTGGCTTTTTCACTTCTACATTACGTGTTTCTGGTTAATTGTGCTGACCTATGTCTAACTCATGCCTATCTATGAATGAATCACTGTGGAACATTGCATTGTATAAGCATGCATATTTATAAAACATAATACATTATGCTCCCTGGAGCTGTCTTTTTGGTTGTTGGACACGTAGTAGTTACAAGCAAAGTGTGACACAGTCTAGTGTGTAAATGAAAGCAATCGCTAGCCTATCCCCTGGACTAGAAATAATGAGTGCAGATTCCACTAAACACACAACACAAACATGCTCTCATACATGCAGGCATTGAGGAGCATGCACGCATGCATGCATGCACGCACACACACGTGTGCACACACATGAGCATGCTCTTGCACATGCACACATGCCCAGCACATATACACACGCACACACACAAGCACACTCCTTCACATGCACACGTGCACAAACTCCCTCGAGCATGCTCCTACACATGTACACACGTTCACATGCACAAGCGCGAACACACCCACACCCACACCCCCCTTATTGATCAAGAGGGCACTCTCTGGGTTTGTGAACACACACTTGGTCTATACCAGCATCCTGTGCGGTCCCCCATATGGGGCAAAGGTAAAGTACGGCTCATCTCAAAACAGAAACGTCACTCTAATCGCCGAAGGTTCCAAGTCACTTAGCTGACTGTTGGCAAGAATCTTAGCATATTAACTGTCACTAACTCACCATTTTTCTGCATGAGGAAATTGCAGACGTCATGGTCCTGGGAGAGATTTCCGAAGACACGCACAGCCTCCAGGATCCCATCCATGTTGTTACTCACGAGGAGCTTTAAGAGCACTGGGTTTGGCAGAGAGAGAAAGTGAGTAAATTTATAATAATGTCCAAACACTGCTTATACTCTCTACCATTACCACATACATGCATGTGCATACGCAACACCAGAGGTGGTACTACTGTGTGTGTGATTTTTGTCTATGTGGGTTTGTTGTTGTTGTTTTTACTATTTGTTTGACACAGCCAAGGCTAGCCTGGAACTTGCAATGTAGATGAGGCTGGCCCTAAACTCCCAGAAGTCTACTAGCCTCTGCCTCTGGAGTGCTGGGAGCCTTGCACATTTTTAAGCTTACACTGCTAACAGTATTCTGTATTTCTTCCTATAACTGTGTTTAAAAGTGAATGAAAACTAATTTCCTACCAGATAACTGAAAACTGAACATTTTCTTAATGGTGCAAAGAAAAAAAAAAAAAAAAAAAACCATGGGACATTTCAATAAAAACTAAGAACCAAATCACTCCCATGTTCAAGGTTCTTACACATGGCACGGGAGAGCTGCCGCAGTAACTCCTCCAGGGGTGCTTATGAATGAGTGTCCGTGAAGCCACGCCCAGCATTTACGAATAGGCACCTATGAAGCTACGCCCGACCCTAAGCCTTACGTTCAGCAACATACAGCTTTCTGTGTTGCAGGACGGAGCTCTTCACTTGGTAGAAGGACAGATTGTTGATGGCTGCTGTGGTATTGATCACCAGCTCCTCGCAGTCGCCCAGTGACTTGGATTCTGAAACCAAGTGACCAGGGAGTCAGAAACGCTTGGCCCTGCAGATCCAGTGATGCCACATTCATGGCAACAGAAGCTGAGGCTGGGGAACACGCTGGGTGTAGGGGCTCCACCAGAGATATCGCTTGAGAAACCTTTACCACCCATGCCATGATTGCTTGCAGAGAGATGCAGCAATGTGGGACATGCTAACTCGGTTCCCACAGCCAGGTCTAGAACAGTCTGGTGGGGCCCTGCGTCTGCAGCGAAGGGGACAAGACCACAGGGACCTGAGCTGTCCCTGACCCCACCCACCCACCTGCCCTGGCTTCCGGGCTGACTCTAGTTCTCATACCCTACCTCCCAGCAGAGTGGTCCTCAGGTCATTATCCATGCCTCACCATTAGCTCTGTCTTTCAAACACAACAGATGGCTTCGCATGGCATCTGCCACCCCAGCCTTGCCCCACCTCTGACTCATCTTCCTGCCTTCACCTCCTGGGTGCCAGGATTACAAGTGCACCCATCATGCCCAGTTTTTTGGACCCAGCGCTTGAACTTTAGGTATTTCCTGGGGCTCCAAATAAATGTACAGGGACTGGAGATAGCAGCTCAGTTGGTAGATGGCTTGGCCGGCATGCGGAGCCCTGCTTTGATTACCAGCACTGCATAAAGCAGGTGAGATGGTATACACTTGTAAAACCATTACTCATGAGATAGAGGCAGGAAGATCAGGAGTTCCAGGACACCCTTGGCTATACAGTGAGTTTAAGGCCAGTCTGGGCTACATAAAAAGAAAGAATGAAAACAAGAAAAAACAAACAAACAATCTCCACTAAATGACTATGGTGATAAATGAACAAATGTTTTGCTTAATACATGTGACCTTCAGTAATTTTTGTCCCTATCTCTCCCTCTACCTCCAGCCCCATTTTTATTTTTAATTTTGTTTTTGTTTTTGTTTTTGTTTTGAGACAGAGTTTCTCTATATAGCTTTGGCTATCCTAGACTCGATTTGTAGACCAGGCTGGCCTCAAACTCACAGCGATCCATCTGCCTCTGCCTCCCCGAGTGCTGGGATTACAGGCGTGTGCCACAGAGAGGCTCCCAGACCCATCTCTTGATGCTGGGGCCACCGTGCAGAGCACTGGGAGCCTCCGATAGCATCACCCCTTAGACATGGGCAGATAGCAGTGCCCTTGAAGATGAGATGCCACTGTGAAGGAGGGAAAGCCCTACTGACTCCAGGGTCCAGGCCTTCAGCACTGAGAAGTGATCATCCTATGGTCTGGATGAGCATCTTTTGAAGGCTCATGTGGTAAACATTTCACTGCCAGTGTGTGCTGGCCCAGGAGTAAGAGACAGTCTAATATGAAAGTTGTTTCATTGGAAAGGGCCCAAGGGCCTACAGAGAGACCATCAAGACCTACTCTTTTGGACCTCCTCTTTGCTTTTTTTTTCTTTTTTTTTTTTTTTTTTTGACCCCAAAAATAGAGAGAAGAGAGACAGACTTTCTCCCCATCCCAATGGTAGCTCCCGCCAAAGAAAGACCACACAAGCACCCAGGGAACGAGAAGGCCCCAGCTAGCGCCAGAGGATGAGTTCTCTCCAGGGACAGAATCGAGTCTAGGATAGCCAAGGCTATACAGAGAAACTCTGTCTCAAAAAAACAAAAACAACAAAAAAATTAAAAATAAAAATGGGGCTGGAGGTAGAGGGAGAGATAGGGACAAAAATTACTGAAGGTCACATGTATTAAGCTAAAATTTTGTTCATTTATCATCATAGTCATTTAGAGGAGATTATTTGTTTGTTTTTTCTTTTTTCATTCTTTCTTTTTATGTAGCCCAGACTGGCCTTAAACTCACTGTATAGCCAAGGGTGACCTGGAACTCCTGATCTACCTCCCTCTATCTCTCCAGGTGGACTGTGAACTCCAGATATGTAAGAAATACATTTCTGATGTGGGAGCCTGGAGAGACGGCTGAAAGCTCAGAGTGCTCGCTGCTCTCCCAAAGGACCGGAGTTCCGATCCTAGCACCCACGTCTGACAGCTCACAACCAGATGTAACTCCAGAGCTGGGGTCTCTGACGTCCCCCCATCCTCGACCTCTATAAACACTTGTGTACATGGCATACTCACAGGCACATGAGCACACAGATCAGAATCAATTTCTGCTGTGACAGAGTAAACTAGAAAGGTGGGACATGAGAGATGGGGGGACACGACCACAGGTAACACGACAACTGGAAAAGAGGATGAACTCTGTTCATACGGACTGATTCTGGGAAATTTTAGAATTTCCCAGTTTCGTGGCGGTGGGTTTGGTTTGGTTTTGAGACAGGTCTCATATAGCCCAGGCAGGCTTTCAACCTCGCTCTGCTGCCTGAGTGCTGGGATTGCAGACAAGGCCACCTCAACGTGGGATAAGTTCAGCTGGAGACTTAAACCCTAGGCCCGTGTGTATGTCAGGCAAGCATTCTACAAAGTGACCCAACCCCCAAAAGTGTTTTTCCTTTTCACAGGAAAGCTAAGGAGATTCCTTAAGAAGTGAGCTGAGGGCTGGAGCGATGGCTCAGAGGTTAGGAGCTCCGCCTGCTCTTCCAAAGGTCCTGAGTTCAATTCCCAGCAACCACATGGTGGCTCACAACCATCTGTAATGAGATCTGGTGCCCTCTTCTGGTGTGCAGGTGTACATGCAGGCAGAACACTGTATAGTAATAAATAAATCTTAAAAAAAAAGAAGTGAGCCGAACCCTCACCACAGCCCTCCCGCAGATCTGTCCTGGGCCTACAGCTCTCACCCAGAACACTCAGCAGCAGGCTCACCACCTGCACGTTGGCTGCCAACACGGGGCCAATGCGCGGGTGAATGGCTAAGTTGGCCAGGACGCGGGTCAGCTTGATCAGCACATCCTCGGCCTCTGCCTCTGGCCTGGCTCCTGAAAGCCCCGGCCTCGGTGAGTGCCCCTCAGGCTGGGAGAAGTTCTGAAACAGTGTGAGCAGGGTTTCAACGCTCCCACTCTCGTTGGAGAATAATTCCCGGGCCTGGTTACTTTTCGCTGTCAGGTTGCCAAGGATAAAAACAACTCGAATTACTAAATCCTGCAATAAACAAAAGACAGAGCATTACAAGCATAAAGGAGCTGGAGCAGTCAGTGGAAAGAATACAGTGTGGTTTAATTTATGCACAACTTAACTAATAGGAAAATGGACCACATCTGGCTTGTACAAAGTCTCTTGCAGCGTTTGAGTCCTAAGATGGGTGCAAAATGACAGAAGAGATTAGAAGCGCCTGGTGGCCCTGAATGAATGCAGAAGGACTGACAGACTCCTCCAGGCCTGAGAGCCTTCATCTCAAAATGTGGGTGGTCTTTTTAAAAACCTGGAAACAATTAGTTGAGTGAGCTAAATATGTCATGTGAGTCCACATTGTGAAGCTAATAGATTTCGTGAGCATCCAAATTCTTTAACACACACACACACACACACACACACACACACACACACACACACACACACAAAATAAAATTCCTCTCACGCCTCAATATCCCAAACTCTCCACAGAAGAAGGTCACTCAAAAGTCGAGCATTTCCTTATAGTGGAACTGGTCACAGCAGGTCTTCTTGGTTTTAGCACTGTTGATGCTTGAAGCAAGGTCAGTCTGTCTGTCTGTCTGTCTGTCTGTCTGAGACACGGTCTCCTCATGTAGCCCACATCTAAAACCACTGTGCTACTGAGGGACCCATAATAAAAAAAAGTGACTGTTACTTCTGGAAGTAAGTGGTGGCTACGTGATTGACACTTAAAATTGTTTGCTGGAGATATGATATTGACTTACATTCAGAATTTTAGATTCACCAAGATAGGAAAGATGTTTTCTACAAATAGCCAAAACACTATGAATGCAACATATATATAATTCCTGATTGTTTCATGGTTCTTCTTGCTGTAGGAAGTTTATTGTATATGTGTGTAATAATATAAATGTATATATAAAAATATTTAATAAAACATTATTTTTTTTAATTTATCAGTATTACCAGTATGATCAGTATGCCTGGCTAGTAATCAATTAATTAAGACGCAGACACTTGTTATATTTTAAAATGGCCTTAGTTAACCTGGGGCAGGGCAGACATTAATCCTCTACACTACGTCCCATAGTGGTGTACGTATGTGACACCTGCCCCAGTCCCATATCATCTGTTTCTAATAAATTCTATCAAGCTACCTCCCATCCATAATCTCAAATACTTGCTAATGTTTTTTTTTTTTTTTTTTTTTTAATCTGAGCTGGATTCTCCATCCACGCCAGCCATGTGCTTCTCCTCCATCTAACCCATGGCGGCCTTCCTCTCTTCCCTTCAGGTCTCTCTCCTTCCCCTTAGTGGCGGTCTTTCTTCTTCCCAGAATTCCTCTCTCTCCTAGCCCCACCTATCTCCTGCCTGCCCAGGCGAGATGGCTTTTTATTAGGCAAAAGGTTACTTAATTAAGCAAGCAGTAATTAACATCAAAATACATCAGACCACCCACCCCAACCAAAAAATCCCCAATAAAAAGACACAAAGTAACAGAATGGGTTTTTAAAAAATTAAAATAAAATTGTTTGCTGGCTTGTACATCATATATGTCATGTGTGTAAATGCACTTTTCTGTATATGTGCCATATAATAGATAGATGTTCTTATTTATTGGCTTTTCCTGAAATATGTTCTCATGTATCCCAGGCTGGCCTTGAACTCACTACGTAGCCAAAGATGACCTTGAACTCCAGGTCCTTTGCCCCCACCTCTTGAGTGCTGGGACTGCAGGTGTGTGGTGCCAAATCCATTTTATTTTATTTTGTCCTGGGAATTGGACCCGGAGCTTTGTGCATGCTAGGCAAGTACCTATCAACTGAAACCCCAACCCCAAGGCTCTAAACTTGTTCTTAAAAAAAAAAAAGTAAGATCAGGACTTCTGAGGCTGAGGCAGGGGAATTACCTTGAGTTCAAGGCCAGAATGGGCTACATAGTGAATTTCAGGTAGCCTGGGCTAGAGAGGAAAAAGAAGAAGAAGAAGAAGAAGAAGAAGAAGAAGAAGAAGAAGAAGAAGAAGAAGAAGAAGAAGAAGAAGAAACAACATGAAGGGGAAAAGTAGAAGAAAAAATGATAAAATAAAAACCTAAAACGAGAAATATAAATTCAAGATACAGAGGTAAGCATGGCTTCCCTGGGCATGGTGCTGCCTGCCTGTAATCCCAGCACCAAGGAGAAAGGCAGAAGGGTCATGAGTTGAAGGTCACCACCTTCCACTTGAGGCCATGTGAGCTGCATGGCACACTTAATTTGACCATGGTACACAGGATGGCGAATGCGTGGATGAGGCCTCAGGGAAGGGAGCGATAACAGAGACGTTGCTAAGGGCTGTCACTGGGCCAGGTGTGATGCTCAGGGCGCCGGGCTAGTGCAAGCAGAACTAGACTTGGACCCAGAGCTTCCTGGATACTGGGGTCCTCACACGCAGCAGCCGTCGGCTTCTCTCCTCTGCCCTGGCCGCTTCCAAACAGTTAGGGACTTCCGCCACTAACCAGGGGCGTTCCCACCACTCTGCTTCCTGATCAGGTTAGTAGTTACTTTGGCCTTAACGAAGGGGACAGGGCTGAAGTCTAGGCACCTTTTCAACAAGGTGTAAAGGAACAGGTAGGATCCTGAGGTCCAGCACAGGGCCTTGGCAGTGCCAAACAGTCAGAGGCAGATTGAGGGCAAAGGACACCTTTTGATTTGCAGGCAACAAATGTGCCAGTGTCAACTTGTCCCTGCTTGCTCTTGAAGAAATGTCCCTGGCTCTGGCAGAGCAGCAGTGTGGCTGCTGGCACAGCTGTAAGCCACTTGCCATCATGCAGAAGGGGCAGAGCCCAACACTGTGGCAAGGACTGAAGCCTGGAGCTCCGGGTGGTGGTGGTGATTGGTGGCAGAGGCGGTGGCAGTGGTGGTGGTGGTAGTGATGGTTGTTGGTGGTGATGGTGGTGGTGGTGATGGTGGTGGTGGTGGTGCTGATGGTGGTAGTGGTGGTGGTTATGGTGGTTGGTGGTGGGGTTTTATGGGTGGTGGTTGGTGGTGGGGTGGTTGGTGATGGAGTGGTTGGTGGTGGTGGCTGCGGCTGTTTTCAGAGACAGTTCAAGTCAAAGCACTCAGCAGTCATCCAGTTAGGAGAGCCTGCTTCTGCTCCACCTCTGGAAAGAAGATGTTCATTCCCAGCTAAGGCTTAGATGGGCAGGACTGGGGGTGCGCACACAGAGACCAACATGACCGTGCTCTGAACCGCTTACAGTCTACCTAACAAGCACAGGCTAATCTACGAGGGGAAACATCTTTGCAAAGAGCAAAACAGCAAAGGAGATGAATTCTAGCTAGAGACACAGGAGGCTCAGGGTCTCTGGACCCCTAGTGATGATCATGAGACTGAAAGAGTGAGACACAGGCACAGTGTAATTACAGTGCACCAACATCTTAGCTAACTGCTGGGCTGACCCAACGGATTCAGAGGAGTATAGAAAAAAAGGATACTCAAAGCTGGGAGTTAGGGTTGCATACCTGAGTCCCAGCACTCACAAAGACTGTAAGTTCAAAGCCAAAGTCAGACTTTGAAACACAGGAAGGAAGGAAGGAAGGAAGGGAGGGAGAGAAGGCAAGAAGGAAAGAGAAGGGGGAGGGAGAGAGATGGAGAGGAAAGAAAGAGGAAGAGAAAGAGAGAGAGAGAGAGAGAGAGAGAGAGAGAGAGAGAGAGAGAGAGAGAGAGAGAGAGAGACGGCTCAATAAATAAAGGTGCTTGCTGCCAAGCTTGAGGACCTTAGTTCAATCCGTTGAACTGTAGGTGGAGAGAAACTAGTTAGCTTCCAGCTTCCACATGTGTGCCATGGCATGCATATGCCTGTACACACACACACACACACACTAAACATTTTGGGGAGAAAGGGGAGTAAGAAGGAATGAGGAAGCGAGGTGCCAACGAGCAGCAAAACCATCACAAACGAACTTGAGATGACCCCTGCCGTGCCATGGAGCACTGGCTGTGCGCATCTGCTGTGTGGACAGGGCTGGGTCTCTGTAAGACAATCTATCTCATGGTGCCTGAGATGCTTGGCCATGCACATTCTATAAAGAAGCTGAAGCCTGTGGCCTTAAATCTACAGTAAAGCATGGGATTTCACCAAGACCCTCAAATCCCACTGCATAGTTCCTTTAAGCAATTCCTGATGCCGAAGGCGCTGTCTCTCAAAGTAAGGAACTGAAGAGACCAATCTCTAACACTCAGGACAGGTGCAACAGAAAAGCAGGATGGGGGGGGGGGGGGGCGGTGCAGTTCCAAGAACTCAGTTCCTTGGCAGAAACTTCTGCCTCTTATTTCCCAAGCCAGTGTCTGGAAGCAGAAGTTCTGCAAATGTTGATATGCGTCAGACTGACCCTGTACAAGTTCTACGTCATAGCGGTTAATACTGATTGTAGCAGCAGCGCAAGGAATCAACACATGGACCTTCAGGTGTGCTGGCAGGGGTTCTAGGCCTCTCCCTCCCTGCTCTGATAAACACCACGGCCAACAGCCACTTGGGAAAGAAAGGGTTTATGTGGCTTGCACTTCCACACCTCAGTCTATCAGTGAGGGAAGTCAGGACAGGAACCCAGAGGCAGGAACTGAAGGAGAGGCTAAGCAGGGATGCTGCTTCCTGGCTTGCTCTCGGGCTCAAATTCAGCCACTTAGACCTCTGAGAACCACCAGCCCAAGAGTGTCACCACCCACAGTAGGCTGGACTTCCCCCATCAATTATCACTTAAGAAAATGCCCCCACAGGTTTGCCTATAGCCCAATTTGAGGGAGGCATTTTCTCAGTTGAGGCTCTCTCTTGCCAGATGACCCTAGCTTGTGTCAAGTTGATAAAACAACAACAACAAAACGAACCTGCACACAAAGCTCAATGCGCGTGCGCGCGTGCGCGTGCGCGCGCACGCGCGCGCACACACACACACACACACACACACACACACACACACACGGGCCGAGTCACTAGACATGGTAACTTCTGTCTTTGCCATCTGGGCAAAGAGGAGACAGCTAGCTCCTCCCCACTTCACACCAGCCACCTGAGTGTTCCCTGGTGGAGTTCTCCCATCCCCACAAGGCGACATGAAAAGAGACAGCAAAGACATTGTAAACGATTTAAAATGTCGTCTGAGGAACTTAACAGCTTACTCATCTTGGCTAAATCACTGTCAGGACCGAGCCATTTACTTCCCAGATGTCAACCACTGCACGGTGAAGAATGCTCACTCGGTGTTTGTTTCTTTGTCTTTGTCTTTTTCTTTTTTTCCTTCCTTTCCCCTCTCCCTGGGTTGTCTGGCCCAGGGAACCTCAGTTGCCAGGATCCTATGAATTCATCTGCATAGAGCAAGGGCTACTCTTTCTAACACTCCCCCTGGCTCCTTGCCACATCTAAACAGCTTTGGTTCTAACATCTGTGTGGGTCCTCCCCCCCCCCCCCCGGCGTGACGTGGACGGTTCGTTTGAAGTGGCTGTGGGGTGGTGGGGTGTGAAGAGTTAACACAGTTGCGGCAGCGCCTCTCTCCCTGCCGTCAGATGGAAAAAGGGAGGGGGTGGTTCCTGGCAGCAGCCTTGCCAACTGAAGGATGGCATGCGAGATCAACAAACGGGGTGACAGATTGTGCCGTGTGCAGCCTCCAGCCCCCACCAACTGCTCCCCTCACTGCTTCTGTCCTGTGACTGTGGCGTCTTTCCTTCCACCATGCTCAAATATGTTTCCCAAGGAGCCCGAAGCACAAAATAGGCCAGACAGAAGCAGTCTCCTGGAAGGCTGTTCCTGCACTTGTGCTTGGATGGCTCATCTACGATCCAGAGACCAGAAGCTAAGCAAGGGATTCTGGGGGCCATGGCCTCATTGTAAGTAGCCTGGGCTCTTATCCCTGCCCTGAAAGGTATCCTCACTCACAAACCCCAGACCTATACAGAGGTTATCTACTGCTGCCCAGGCCAACCCACCTGAAACAGACAAAGTACCTCTTAGCAAATAATTAAAAAAAAAAAAAAAAAAAAAAAACCAAAACCTTAAATACCAAGAAAGTCAGACGTAGTGCTGCTCGCCTTTAATCCCGGCACTTGGGAGGCAGAGGCAGGTGGATCTCTGTGAGTTCAAGGTGAGCCTGGCCTACAGAGTGAGATCCAGGACAGCCAGAGTTAACCTGTTTCAAAAAAGACAAAAACAAGGCAACAACAAAGTACACAAATGGCAAATCACTAGTTCACAGACCCACAATTTCACAACAGAAAAAAAAAGTTCCTTCAAAACCCAGCTCTCCATCCCTCAGTCTTTCTCAGTCTCTGAGACCAGCACTCTACTTCTACAGGATTTTTATTAAGCCAACACATCGGCGCATGCTCACACTGCAATTACATGGTTTTGAAATAGCAAAATGAAGATGAATCCGGAGAGGCTTTTAATATCCCTGAGAAGGTGATCTGAATAACCAGTTCATTCCGACTTTCTAATTTAGCTGGAAATAGAACTAATTATTGGCAACTACAGCCAACCAGAGCCCAGACAGGCAGCATGCTACCGTAAGAGGCCTGAGCTTCCTGGAGCCTGGCAGGCTTGACTTCCTCAGGTCACCATGGGATGTCTCAATAGGCGTGCACTTTATGGGTCTCACAAGTTATAAATAAATGACTTTAACTGGGACAGGTCACTGCCAAACAGAATGGTCTGTGGCCACTTCTAGTAGTGGCAACAGCAGGCACTAGCTACTGTGGGAGCTACCTTCCATCTGAGAGAAACCGGCCTAAAGCCAGGAAGAGATTGCCACCCTTACTCTGGGGTATGGAAACTGAGGCTTCTGGAGACTCCACTGTGATGGAACAAAGTAGAGCCTGAACAATGACTTCTGAGCACGCTGATGCACTTCTCAACCCCCCAGGCCTGTGATATTATTTTTAAATGGGAGGGGGTTTGAGACAGGGTCTCTCTCATATAGCCCTGGCTGACCTGGAACTCACTACATAGACTGGCCGGCCTCAAACTCACAGAGATCTACTTGCTTCTGCCTTCTGAGTACTGGGATGAAAAGGCATGTGCCAGGCATCTGTGGTCCTTCACCAATCTTTTAGACTGGTTATGTGTCTTCTCTTGTGAAAGGCGGCCCTGGTGGCCTGTCTTTGGACTGCAAGAGGAGACTTGGAATCCCTTCTGCCTCCTGGGGGCAGCACACAGCACACACTCTGCCCTCTGTGACCTACAGTGCTTTACCTCACAGCGCTCCCCACCCACAGGCAGCCGCAGTGAGCACATGGCTCTCACGCCCTCCCCATGGGGCCCTAAAATAGCCCCTGTACCTAACACTGACCATAGGAGGAGAACTGATGTCAAGCTGTCACAAAAGAAATAAACTATGTACCACAGACTCCTTGCACCTAGGAGACAGCTCCTACCCAGCATAGAAAAACATCTGAGAAAGATCTTTAAGAATTGGGAGTTGGGGGAAGGGTAAACGAATTGAAAAATTTGGCACTTCCCCATACCCTTAACCAGAAAATCAATCAAAAAATCCTGTTTTAAACTCTGGCTAAAATTGCCTGCATCTTAAGTGTTGATTCGGGATCTCCAGTTCGCTTTCTTTCTCTTTAAATAAAATCCTAAACATTATGTGCACTTACAGGTGGCTGAGGAATAAATACACGTTACTAAAGATGAGCTGCAGACAACCAGGAAAATGCTGGCTAACCCACCAGCACTGCAGATGGGTTGCCAGTTGGCCTGAACATTTAAATGTATATAGCAGACCAATCCGAGAAATCCTAGACTCAAAACCAAGATGGAAGCAGATCGTTGTTAAGGCAGAGCTGACCACGCGCCCTGTCAACAGTCATTTACTGAGCACTGACACTCCACAACTATGAACGTGGCTCCCACTCAAAAATACCAGGGGAACAGCAGAATCTGACCGTGCTGGGTTCCTTTTTCAGCTACAGACATGAAGGCATTTGGGTTCTGTGCTGAGTGGGGGAAGAGCCAGTTCCACAAGGACAAAGCAGCAGGCCCTGGAAAGAATGAGCAAGCTCAGACCCACTGTGCCTGCCCGGTCAGGGGTGCAGAACCTGGGGGCGAGGCTGGACAAGGAGCAAACTCAGCCAACTGCTCTCCCAGCACCACTGGGAATGTGCCGGCAGAGAGGCCGGGAAGGCAGCCAGAGGACATGCTCCTGCCAGGGAGGAGGCGGAGAGCCAGTGGAAGCAAGTTACCACACAAAGACACCCGGGCAAGAGGTGGCAGAGAGTCCTCCTAACCAATCCACCACAGCTGCTTAGAGGAGGCAGAGGAAAGGGGGGCACGTGTTGTTCTCTGGGGTACTGAGTGTCTGGGTAGCACCCGAACTAGAAAAATGGGGAGCCATCCCAGGTCTCTCTTCCCACAACACGATGCCCGGGCTGTCCAAATCAGTGCCCATGCCACATGCCTGGACTGAGGGACCGCTTACCCTACACAGGCCGGTCTACATCGAACTACATGGAACAAGAGGCTGATTTTAAATACGGCACAAGCGAGGGGAATAGCGTGAAAGCGGGAGGGAGGGAGGAACGGGAGGACACAAGTGATGGGATAACAATTGAGTTGTAATCTGAATAAATTAATAATAAAAAAAGATAAATTGAAAAAAAAATGGCACCAGCAAGGACCAGGCTGGTGACTCCAGACAGGTTTCCAAAGCTCTGGCTCTAATAGCTCTATTTAAAAGGAGAGAGACAGAGAGAGAGACAGACAGAGAGAGAGAGAGAGAGAGAGAGAGAGAGAGAGAGAGAGAGAGACAGAGAGAGAGAGAGAGACAGAGAGACAGACAGAGAGACAGAGACAGAGAGAGAGACAGAGAGAGACAGAGAGAGAGACAGAGAGACAGAGAGAGAGAGACAGACAGAGAGAGAGACAGAGAGAGAGAGACAGAGAGAGACAGAGAGAGAGAGACAGAGAGAGACAGAGAGAGAGAGACAGAGAGAGACAGAGAGAGAGACAGAGAGAGAGAGAGACAGAGAGAGAGAGACAGAGAAAGAGAGAGAGAGAGACAGAGAGAGAGAGAGAGAGGTTCACTCTAAAAGTGGAAAGAGCTGAGGAGACAGTGGGTTAATGGTGACTGAACACTGATATAGATAACGATTGTTCTTTGTGACTTTTGTGTGACCTTTGTAAAAAGGCTGCTCCTTACATGAGTCTTATTTCAGGCATTTTAGCAGCTCTCTTGCCCAGTAGATATTTACAGGAGAAACGGGGAAAATCCCAACATGTTCTTCCAAAAAACAAACCCACACGTATATTGCTGAGCTTCTAAAAGTAGCAGTGGTGACGTCAGAGGAGCCTCGGAAGCCAGCCCGGCCTCAGCAACACGGCTTGCTTCTTCCCCCTTATCAAGCCCATCTGTTTGCACATTTGGTTTGTACCAAATGCAATTTACACCATAAAGCAAGACAATATGTGCCTATTTCTGAAATGAGATTTGTCATTTAATTGGCTCTTGATAGGAATTCTTACCTAACTGAAAATCAGAGTGGCTCTGAATCAAGCTGGTGGCAACTCTGTTTCTGTCTCAGTTTTGTGTCCCTTGAGACCTGAGCTGCAGACCAGCTTAGCACTTGGACAAATTAATTACACAGACATAGTTGAAGTCGTGCTGTTGTCACTGTGGGAGTCCACCCTGAAAGCTGGAAGGGAGCTCTTGTAGGGATGGTTGAACCTGAACCTCCCAGCTGTATACCCAACCATCGTGCAGACTGAGCCCACAGAAATAAGGCGCCGTTGTCAACAGAAATAAGGCGCCACGCTCAAACATGTCTGCTGTGAATGTACAAGGTTCAGATGTGGGTATGTACTGTGCTCTTTCAAAGCGGGGGGGGGGGGGGGGGGGGGGGGGGGGGGGGGGAATAACCTCTATAGGAATACGGGATTGTCTTGATGACAAAGCAGTACTCGTGGGCCCCTGAGGGTTCCAAGGGCCCCATCTCATCCCTCCTGAGTGGGCCACTCTGACTGGTGTCTGCCAAGGATGGCAGCTGGTCCTGGGACAACTTGTTTTCACAAAAGTCTGGCAGAGAAAATTAGGAGAACACTCTAATGTAACATAGTATACTGTCTTGTTTTGCCTAAGGAACTGTCTCTGAAGCTTGCTTCCCTCAGTGGTAGAGCTCTCGTTTAACAACCCCCCCACTCCCCGCCCCCCCCCCACGGGCGGGGGGGGGGGGGGCGGCGCGGCACAACCAGATCAGAAACTGTCAGCTGCCCATTGCAAAGGTGAATGAAACAGGCCCACCATTCTTGAGACAGGCTCACTCGGCTGCTCTCGCCACTTGCTTTCTACTTTGACACACGCACCCTATGTCAGGGCGGCCTGTGTAAGCATTTGCAGGTCGCTGGACGTTTATCTAAAGTCGCTGGGTCCACAAGGTAGGATGTGTCTCAGGGAGCCACTCCCACAGTTCGTGCTGCCCGCCCTCGGAGGAGGTCTCAGCTCTCGGGTCCCACCCCAGACCTCCTCCATCAGAACCCCCCCCCCACCCCGTGGGCCCAGCAATCTGCATGTTAAAAGCCTCCCAGGAGATTCCTTCCAAGGATAAAGCAAGTGTGGAGGCCGGGATTGAACCGAGAAACCACCGCACATCGCCCGGCTTTAATCCCTACGGTCTATTTTTATAGTATCGCTTTATGAACACATACGAATTCTCATTCCTATTAAATCATTCTCACGGCACGAATGTGTAGAAATTAAAAGTGAAGGCCACCTACCCCTCCTGTAACTCAGATCACTCAGAAGTGCCTGTTTAAATGCTGCAGTCAACCTCAACAGCCACAAAAGCAGCAGGGTTGACACCTGCTTTGGTACTTCTTTATATAATCTCATTCTCCTCCCCCCCCCCCCCCCCCGCGGACTCCCCCCCCTCCCCCGCCACCGCCCTTTAACAAAAACAACAGCAGGTGGGGAAGAAGTATTTCACATCTCCCAACAGCAGTGAGCCCCATACAGGATTTCCCCCTCTATGTGTCATGGAAGTAATAAGCCACAGTTTCCTGCGCAGCACCCTGCCTCCTGCTGAGATCACTTTGGGAGGGGGGAGTCACTGTGTGCATAGGTGACATTCACTGGTATGAAGCACTTTTTTGTTTATTAGTTTGGGGACTCACTATGTAGCCTGGCTTGGTGTCTAACTCATGATCCTCCTGCCTCAGTTTCCCTAGTGTTGGGACAAAGGTGTGCAGTTTAGATTTCAGGTTTTGGTTTCTTTTTTTGTTTGTTTGTTTGTTTGTTTGTTTGTTTTTGAGACAGGGTTTCTCTATGTAGCCTTGGCTGTCCTGGACTCGCTTTGTAGACCAGGCTGGCCTTGAACTCACAGCGATCCGCCTGCCTCTGCCTCCCGAGTGCTGGGATTAAAGGCGTGCGCCACCATGCCCGGCTTTAGATTTCAGGTTGTATGAGAAATCACAACAGGCACATGCGAGGAGTCGCATCAGGAGGAGCACCTGCTTAATGCCAGCCTGCTGGGTTCCGTGATTTAAAACCACATGCAAGTATAAATGTTGGTTTGATTTTACTTTAACTCTTGTCAACGAGCCAAGCTGTATGCAGAAGTGAAGGGTACAGTTTCTGTGTGTCATTTAGGAAGCACAGTGGGCACCCAGGGCATTCAGCTCTCAGAGCAGCTACCAAGGACTAGAAAATTCTCTTTGTGTGTGTGTGTGTGTGTGTGTGTGTGTGTGTGAGAGAGAGAGAGAGAGAGAGAAACAGACAGACAGAGAGACAGAGACACAGACAGAGAGACAGAGACACAGACACAGAGACAGACAGAGAGACAGAGAGAGACAGAGAGACAGAGACACAGACACAGAGACAGAGAGACAGAGAGACAGAGACACAGACACAGAGACAGAGACAGAGACCGACAGAGAGACAGAAAGACAGAGACAGAGAGACAGAGACACAGACACAGAGACAGAGAGACAGGGGAGACAGAGACAGAGAGACAGAGACAGAGACAGAGAGACAGAGACAGAGACTACATTCCAGGCTCCAGTCAGATTCGGAGATGTAGACAAGGAATGGCACATAAAACAGACAAGGACAAAAAGGATTTGTACAGTTCTGCTGTTTCTCTGGTCCTCACTGTTGCCTTTCATCCCAGATACTTTCACGTCCGGGACATTCATTCTACCAGACTTACTGCCCAGACCCGGGTTGGTGGTCCCTTCCTTCATTTTATTCAACATTAATTTTTAAATTATTTTTATTTTATGGGTATGGGTGTTTTGGCTGCATGTATGTCTGTGCATTACTCATGTGCCTGGTGCCGACAGGGGCTGGAAGAGAGCATCAGATCCCCCGGAACTGGAGTTTCAGATGTTTATGAGCCGCCATGTGACCACTGGAGTCAAACCCTGGTCCTCTGCAAGAGCAGTCAGTGCTCTGAACCACTGAGGCACCTCTTCAACCCCTCAGCATTCCTTTTTATATGTAAAATAATTTCAAATTGTGTTGGGTCAATAAATGTTAAATTGTAAGTTATATAAATGCATGCTTTCCAGATAGCACACAAAGATCCGTCTTGTAGGTAATGACTTTCAGATAAACCCTTTCAGAATTTCAGATAAACCCCCTTTCCTTTCGTTTAATGCTTTCACAAGTTTGCATTAGGCCAGATTAACTTTTTTTTTCTTCTGTTTTGTTTTGTTTTTCAAGACAGGGTTTCTGTGTGTAGCCCTGGCTGTCCTGGACTCTCTTTGTAGACCAGGCTGGCCTCGAACTTAGAGATCCACGGGCCTGGGTCTCCTTGAAATTAAAGTGCCACCATGCCTGCCTCAGATGAAATCTTAAATGTTGCTGGTCTAAGAACTAATTTGAAAAAGGCTACACCATGTAAAAGTAATATCTGTACTGTTAACCGTATCACATAGAGGTAAAATTTTTGGCATGCTAATTGACCAGACATCTGCATAATTATTATGAATGCATACACATCCGTTGGCCTCCTCAACTATGCAGAGAGCAGGACCAACGGTTCCTCCTCCTCTTCCTCTTCCTCTTCTTCTTCTTCTTCTTCTTCCTTTTTTTTTTTTTTTGGCGGGCGGGGGGGGGGGGGCGGCGGTAGTTTGAGACAGGGTTTCTCTGGGTAGTCCTGGCTGTCATGGACTCAATTTATAGACCAGGCTGGCCTCAAACTCACCAAGATCTGCCTGCCTCTGCCTCCTAAGTGCTGGGATTAAAGACATGTGCCACCATGGCCTGGCCAAATTGCTTTTCTTAAAGGATGATTTTTAGCAAAAGGGACAGTAAATGTCAAAGTGGGGTGTGATGGCTAGTTTTGTGTCAATCTGATACAAGCTAGAGTTAACTGAAAGGAGGGAACGGGAACTTCAACTGAGAGAATTCCTCCATAAGATGCATTTTCTTAACTGGTGATTGCTGGGGGAGGACCCAGTCCATTGTGGCTGGTGCCATCCTGCTTGGTGGTCCTGCGTTCTATAAGCCAGGACAGCAAGCCATGAGGAGCAAGCCAGTAAGCAGCATCCTCCATGGCCTCTGCCTAAGTTCCTGCACTCACAGCTTTTGGTGGGGAACTGTGAGTGAAATAAACCCTTTCCTTCCCAAGCTCCTTTTGGGCATGGTGTTTTATCACAGCTATAGTAACTCTGACTAAGACACGGGGTCTGTAAAGTCATGATTTTCTCAAACTTATTGGCCATGAGCTCAGGAAGCTTTTTAGTTTTACCATTTAACTGATTCAACAACAACAAAAGTTTACAAATGCATGTTATCATCACAAAACTATAAAAATAAATAAAACTTCCATGTGCAATACAGGATTCCCCACAGGTTTTACTGTATTTAATTTGCGGTGCTGGGGACTGAACCTCGCTTGGGCCTTTCCCACACCAGGCAAGAGTGCCACCCACTGGCCCTCCCCATCCCAGCAAGCTAGGGTCCCACACTAAGTTGAATGCACTCTGTGGTCCAGGCAGCCCTTAAACTTGCAATCCTCCTGCCTCAGCCTCCTCTAGCTGAGCACAACGTCCTGTAAATCCAGGCCAGAGTCATTAGACCCAGCTTCGCAGGCTGGGGTTGGTGATGCTCACTGAGATGTGGGGTTTAGGGACTGAGTTCATCTGTGCTTGGTCTTATCCCATCACTACTGCTTACTGTCTGCGTCTTCTGATTCAGATACGTAGTGAGAACACACACACACACACACACACACACACACACACACACACACACACATACACACACACACACACACACACATATATATATATATATGATTTCTTCTTCCGAATCATACTGTACTTGGGTATCTACTGAGAAAGAAATCTCCCGCTCAGTTATCTGACTTTTGTTATATAGGTGTTTTGTCACAGGGCAGGTCTAAACTGCTCCCCTATACCTAGAATTGCCTGGGGTTCCTATTCAAATCCTACCCAGGTGGACTCTGCTAAGCCTCTGAGACAGACAAAACCAGGCATGTCGACATGGTACAGGCATAGCTGAAATATGAAGTGTGGGTTTTTAGAACCTTCTGAAGGTTGATGAGGTGAATTCCTTAGAAATGCCACCCTCCTCCTGGGGTCGGGGCTGTGTGGATGGGGACGGGACTGACTTAGAAATAAACAAAACCTTCAAGATCAAAGGGGCTCCAGACCATTTCTGCTGGCTAAGCACGTGCTGCCAGGACTGTACATGAAGGGACTACAAAGCTTTCCAATAGATTTCTACAACCCCAGTTAAATCTAGCAGAAATAGTTGGGCATACTACTGGAGTACGGAGTGGCAGTTTTCCTTAAGTTGCTGTGTGGCTGAAGATCAGTTCTGAACTTCCGAGTCCAGGTAAAATGCCAGATGTTCAAACACCTATGCCACCGCCAACCACGCACGCACATTAGGGTAGGTTGCAGAAGCTCTAGGACCTGGCTTTATATACTGGGGGTGGGGTGGGGCTGTTCCCCCGAGCCTGCGCTCATAGGAAGGGAGTGTTAAATCTATCCCTTCTGTTTTGCTGTTGCTATGGCAGCCCACTGGTACGAAAAGATGGGAAGAGTTCTTAGTATGTCCCCCTTCAAACCAGGAAGAGAACAGTAAATATTTAAGGAAGATGCTTGACTATTAAGGAAAGATTATTTTATAACCCTTTACAGATTCCAAAGCATTTTGCCAACTCCAAACTCACTGTTTCCACATAAAAAGCCTTCCGTGGGAGCGTCACCCCGTCACCCCCGATGTAACATCCTGTGTCCGCAGGGAGCTCACGGTGGTGCAGTGCAGGAGAGAGCTGCATGGCTGATAGTGCTGGGACCACCAGCAGAAGACCCGTACAAGACTTACAGGAGCTTTGGCTAATGACTTGAGGAAGTATTTGAGACACAAAACCACTTCCTTGTACCCTGGCCCACCTACTCCCTGGCTCTTCTAAAATAGCTTGGCTTTGAGGAAAATCCTGTACTCTAAAATACAACATGATCAAACAATTAGTAAACTTAAAAGCTAAGAGAATCTTCAGGGCACATCCCATGCAGAGGAACCCCAGCTTTTGCCTGCATGCTAAGTCCCCAGGGTTCTTGCTAATAGGCAGGACTCACACTGCCCATCTGAGTCCGCAAGCCTGGGGTCAAGTTCAGCGAGGCTTCAACCGAAATAGGCACCCCAGAACAGCTCACCTGGCAGCCTGTACGTCCCCAAGAGGAATGGAACTCCTGCAGTCTACCCCTAAACCAGGAACCGCCCATAAGGACCATATCCCACAGAGGCAGGCTCTGCCTTAGATTACTCTCTGTTCAGCCCTTGCTGGTATTCACTGACTCCTGGGGCCATTGCACCACTCATGGAGGCTTCCAGTGGGAACTGACTGACACGTTAAGAACACGGACTCACTCAGCACGGCCTCCCACAAGTGCACCTGTGCACAGACACTGAGGATACTGAAGGCAAACATGCAGGACTGACCTGTTTCTTCTGGTATTTGTTCAGGAGACTTAGAAACAAGGCGTAACATCTGGAATAGCTGGCCAGGGCTGCGCAGCAGTCACGGTAAGTGGTTAGTTTGCTGTGGGATCCAAGTAGGAAAATCAGAATAAATGCTATTTTTTTTTTTTTAAGTACACATAGTATCCCTGTAAATGCAGACCACGCCGATTCGTGAAAAAAAGGTCAGAAAGACCCCGGTACACTAGTGCAGAGAAAATGCAAAGAGGCTCGCTCTCTATTCTAGACTCTAAGAGGATGTCACCTTAGAGTCCGTCATGAAGGGAAACCAAGGCAGGAAGTACAGCGGAGACCACGGAGAAATGTTGCTCACTAGCTTGCTTCCCTGTGGCTTGTCTGCTTGCCTTCCTATACAACCCCACCTCCAGTGGGCTGAGCTCTCACGTCAACCAGTCATCAAGAAAATGTCCCACAGACTTGCCTATGGGCAATCATACGGAAGCGGTGCCTCAAGTAAGGATCCCTCTTTCCAGATGCCTGACTCCAAAAAAACCCCTAAACCATCACACACATCTAGACGGCAGGTTCCAAACAGATGCTCAGAGATAGGGGCAACATCTGCCTGGGTGACCGTCAATCTGCGAGGGCCCCCGGCAGCCGGTGTAACAGATATCAGCAAAAGTGGCCCTTAGGACAAGCAGTGCTGAAAGAGTTTCAGAAGCAGCAAGCAAGCCCCAAATATGGAAAAGCCCACGACAAACAGGAGACAGATCGTAAGTTACAGGTTAATAGGTACGACATCCCTGTGTTTCGGAATAGACCGTGCACCGGGTTGTGAGTCTCGGCACGTCTTCACGGTATTCCCCCTCCCCCAACCCTCTTTAATCAGAGTGCAGCAGGGCATGCTTGGTGCCCAAGTATAAGTGCAGCACTAGGGATCTAAGAAGTACGGGTCTACTGAGCGTGGGAACGTTGAGCCTCGCCTGGATGACACAGGAAGACCAGGTCAGGGAGTGTGCGTGCGTGCGTGTGCGTGCGTGTGTGCGTGCGTGTGTGCAGCCCTCTCCTCTATACTTGGATCCTCAGAATTGAGCTCAGGCTCTTAGGCTTGGTGACAAGTGGCTTGACCTACTAAGTCATCTCACCAGCTGGTCTCAAATTCACTATGTAGCTGAGGATGACCTTGAATTCCTGATTTTCCTACTTCCACCTCCAAAAGTTCTGGGATATGCCACACTCTCAGCTTAAATATACTAATATATGCCGGGTGGTGGTGGCGCACGCCTTTAATCCCAGCACTTGGGAGACAAAGGCAGGTGGATCGCTGTGAGTTCGAGGCCAGCCTGGTGTATAAAGTGAGTCTAGGACAGCCAAGGCTACACAGAGAAACCCTGTCTCAAAAAAAAAAAAAAAAAAAAAAAAAAAATATATATATATATATATATATACACACTAATATATTTTCTGCATATTATAAAACTTTAAAAAGTATGCTGCTTACATTTGAAATAGATTAGAACATCTAAAAATACATATGAATAAAAACAAAAATAATCCAAAATAAAATTTGTAGGATACAGTTAAAGTAATATTTAGAGGAAATTTTATAGCCTTAACAAGACCAAAAAGAAAAGTGATAGATTTTTAACTAAATCAGACAGGGGGAAAACAAAGCATCTTCACAGGGAGTAAAGAAGCGGGTGAGTACAGGAAGAGTAAGATAGAAAAGATACAACGAAATGGATCAATACATCTAATTATTCTTTGCAAAAACCTAATGGCTGGGGCCTGGAGAGGAGGCTCAGCAGTTAAGAGCACCCAAGCTCAGCTGCCAGCACCTGCATGGTGGCTTCGCCTGGAACTCCAAGCCCAGCAGGTGAAACAGCCTCTGTATAACTCTGAGGGCAGCAGGCATGTGCATGGTGCGCATACGTACACACAAGCACTGGCAGTATTCATAAAATAGAATAAATATTCATTAAAAGACAAAAAAACTAATGACTATCAAACCTTTGGTTTTTTGGTTTTTGGTTTTTGGTTTTTCAAGACAGGGTTTCCCTGTGTAGTCTTGGCTGTCCTGGACTCGCTTTGTAGACCAGGCTGGCCTCGACCTCACAGCGATCCACCTGCCTCTGCCTCCCGAGTGCTGGGATTAAAGGCGCGCGCCACCACGCCTGGCTGACTGCCAAACCTTTGATCAAGGAAAAATTTACATTATTAAAAATCAAACTAAACCTGAGGAACAATTTTAATAACAAAGAGGCTACATTAACATGGAAGTAAAAAGTACCAATCCCAGGGTCAAAATGCCTGGCTTGAACTGAAGCTCTGCGGCCTACTGATTATGTGACGTTAGAGAAATGACTGCAGTTTTCTGGGCCTCAGTTTACTGAAGGTGACAATAATGATACCTATTTGGTCAGTGCCTGGGAAGTGCTTAGAAGATTGCCCGGCACACAGTAAGCACAGTACAAGTATTTGCAAATAAGTAAAATAAATAAAATTGTACTGTTAGAGACAAAACTGATTAAAACAAACATTGATTGATAGACGTACCAGAAACTGAACCCAGGGCCTTTCACACCACAGCCAAGCATTCTACCAGGGAGACAGCTGCACTATGTGGAAGTTTTTTGTTTGTTTGTTTTTTAAAACAAGATCTTACTATGTATTATGAGCTGACCTCAAACTACCAATCTTTCTGCCTCAGCCCCCGACAAGCTGACCATTTACTGTTGTGTGAATGCATTAGGGCAAAATGGAAATCCCCATAAAAATAAAGTGGCCTGAAGCTGAACCAAGTGGAAAACATGACAGCAAATACAGCCATTAAACAAGTGTGTTAGCTGCCAGTACCTGTAGTCTTGTCTACTCAGGAGGCAGAATCTAGCTGGGGAAACAGGGTGGCGGGGGGGGGGGGGGGGGGGGGGGGGGGAGAGGAGGAGGGAGGGAAGGGAGGAGGGAGGGAGGGAGGTTGGAAAGGAGGGAAGGAGGGAGGGAGAGAGGGAGGAAGGGAGGGAGGGAGGGAGGGAGGGAGGGAGGGAGGGAGGAGTTGCTAATGACCTGAATCAGTAGTCACTAACCACACACACTTTGAGTGCGCTTTCCCACTCCTTTTATGAAGGTGCTATAAACTTGAAACTGAAAACACAAAAAATAATACAACAAAGGAAAAGTTAAGGTCAATGGAAGTCACTGACCATTCAGAATAACCTGAAACAGTGTATTAGTTAACTACATCCAACCATGCATAATAGCTCACCATAAGAAAAGCCTAGCACTCCAGAGGCAGAGGGAGAGAGATCTCTGTGAGTTTGAGGTCAATGTGATCTCTGCATTGAGATCTTGTTTCCAAAGGGCGGTGAGGGGAGCCTACAACAATTGTTTCCAGCTGGTGAGACCACAGAAAAACCCTGTAAAGCCGGGAAGAAACCACCCAATTCTCCCCAGTTTTGTACCAGAGTCCTAAGCAATGTAATAAAGAAAAGAGCTAGTCATAGTGGCTCTGACTGCACTTGGGAGGCTGGGGCAGGACTGCCAGGGGCTCAAGGCCAGCCTACATCAACATATACATTAACTAGTTAAATTAAAAACTTTAAGAAGTGGGGGGGGGGGTATTTGCAATATTTTGACAAAAACAAAATAATCATTTTCCTTTGCAGAAAATTCGTATAGACAATATAATTTGCATGGACCATATAAGGCTCTTAAGAACCTGTAGGCAAACTCTTAGGCATAATGCTCAGCAGATTCCCAAATATAAAATTAATAGGTAAATACTGATTCTATTTACAGTCATCAGTATAGCCTATGAGGAAGTAGTAACCCTTTTCCATAGGACCTAGGAATAAGTCTTGAAAGGATGTGAAATCCTTATGGAGATCTTTGTAAAATTGTACTAAGGGTATTTTTTTTTAAGCCCTGCGAAGTGGCACATACCTATAATCTTAGCTCTTAGGAGAACGAGACAACAGGCCTGGACTTTGGACTATAAAGTAAGACCCATTCTCTAGAGACAGAAAGAGCAGAGATAGATGGGGAGGGGAGGGTTGAGGGGGGGCTGGGGGCTGGGGAGAGGGATTGGGGGTTGGGGAGGGGGCTGGGGAGGGGCTGGGGAAGCATCCTGTAAGACTGTTGGCCAAGCACATAGAAAGAAAAATGTGAATGCAGAATTTAAAGGCATTTCTGAAATTTATCGACGTCTGGCTACTCTGTGGGACAAAGTGCAAAGGTGACTAGTGCATGTGTGAGTTCAAGTTCAAACAACTGGCACAGAACTCTAAGAATGTAATGTTAAAATCGAGGAAATCCTGAAATTTGCAGGCAAATGGATGGAACTAGAAATGATCATCCTGAGTTCACCCAGACCCAGAAAGACACTCATGGTATATACTCACTTAAAATTGGACACTAGCCCAAAGAGATGTCCCCTGAAAGTCTTCACTTACCAGGAGATTGGGATAGACACTGGGACCTCCTATTGGGACTCCAGGTGAGAAGAGGTAAGGGAGAATGGGGAAATAGAAGGATCCAGAGGGTCCTAGAAACCTACAAGAAGACCAATAAGGCTGACAGATCTGGACCCAGGGAGGTCAGCTCAAACTACTGTACCAACCAAGGTCAATGCATGAAGTAAACCTAGAACCCCTATCCAGATCTAGCCAATGGATACCGCATTCTCCACAGTTATGTGGAGAGCGGGGACTGACTCTGACATGAACTCTGGTGCCCCCTATTTGACCATTTCCCCTTGGTGGGGAGACCTGGTGACACTCAGAGGAAGAGTAAACAGGCTACCAGGAAGAGATCTGATAAGCTGTGATCTTATAGTGGGGGACAAGGTCCCCTTCTGTCACAGTCCTAGGGGAGGGGAATAGGATGAAAGAGGGAGGGAGGAGGAAGATACAAGTGAGGGGATAACAATTGAGATGTAATCTGAATAACTTACTTAAATAAAAAAGAAAGAAAGAAAGAAAAAGTAGCCCTTCCCTGTCATACCCACAAATACTAGAGAAAACTCAGGGGGAAAAAAAAAAAAAAAAAAAAAAATATATATATATATATATATATATATATATATATCACAGTTGCTCTAGTTTGCATCGGCTAAAATCAACTTGGGGTTAGAAATAAGAAAGGGTTTACTTGGCTTATGTTTCCCCATCACAGTTCATCACTGAGGGAAGGAGGGGAGGTCAGGGCAGACGCTCAGACAGGAACCTGGAGGCAGGAACCGAAGCAGACCACGGAGAAACGCAGTTTAGTGCTTGCTTCTCATAGCTCACTCAGGCCCACCTGCCCAGGATTGCACGGCCCCTCAGACACGCCCACAGGTGGGACGGATGGAGACAATTCCTCAACAGAGATTTCCTCTTCCCAGGCAACTCTGCTCTGTACTGAGGTTACAAAAACTAACAAGTATACTTTTTTTTTTTTTTTTTAAATGAGGTGTCTTCTTCGTCTACCTACCTAAATATTCTGGCAATGTTGGTACAGATGTCCTCGTCATCCATGTGTTGTTCCATCACTGTGCAGAGCTGGGGAAAGGACCCGGTGTTCAGGAGCTTGCTTCTTGTCAGGGGTGAATCGACCAGGTTTCTCAGTGTAGCAGTTGTCTAGGAGAATGTGATCTCGTGTCATTTTCTTAGAGCTTAAAATAGGGCAACACTGCTAGGCAGCTCATGCCTCCCACAAGTCTCGCCCCTCCCCCCACAGAAGGGGGAGGAGCCTGTGCACAGTAGCATGGGATAAGAACACAGGAGCCTACATCAGTTCCAGTGTAAAGAATGGAAGGCTGCTGGGTGTGGTGGCATCTACCTGTAACGCCAGCATAAGGAAGTTGGGATGCAACAGTTACAAGTTCAAGGCCAGCCTAGGCTATAAAGTGACCCTGTCCCAAACAAACCAATATAAAAATATGTAGATGGGATATTAATATTTTTAAGTAAATAAATTTAGTAAACCCGCAGAGTGTCCACCAAATCACCGTCTTATCTTTGAATGACCCTGTCATAGACACAAGAATTCTGATGTATAGTAGAATCTTTCCATTCCAAATTCCTTTTTAAAAATTTTTTATGGGCTGGAGAGATGGCTCAGAGGTTAAGAGCACTATCTGTTCTTCCAAAGGTCATGAGTTCAATTTCCAGCAACCACATGGTGGCTCACAACCATCTATAATGAGATCTGGTGCCCTCTTCTGGTGGGCAGACTCACATGGCGTCAGAATACTGCATACATAATTAATAAATAAATCTTTTTTTAAATTACTGCTTTTATTGAGGGGGGGGGAACCCATATGCTACAGCAGTCGTGTGGAACTCACAGAACCACTTGTGGGAGTCAGGTCCCTCTTTCTACTGTGTGGGTTCTAGAGACCAGACTTAGGTCATCAGACTTGATGGCAAATGCTTTCACTAGCTGAGCCATCTCACCGGTCCCTAAATTCCTTGTTGTGGCAGCTGTTGTTTAGAGATGGGGTCCTGTGTAACCCAGGCTGGCCCCCACACTTGTTAGTAGCTGTGGCTGACCTTCACTTCTGGTCCTCTTGCCTCTACCTCCCCGAAGCTGAGAGTACAGGGATGGTGCGCCTGTGCCTAGTTTCCCACTCTAAAATTGTTTGGTTTGTTTTTGTTTTGTTTTCTTTGAGACAGGGTTTCTCTGTGTAGCCTGGGCTGTCTTGGACTCTCTTTGTAGACCAGGCTGGCCTCAAACTCACAGTGATCCACCTGCCTCTGCCTCCCGAGTGTTTGGATTAAAGGCGAGCACCACCATGCCCGGCCTGAATTCTTTTAAATAGCCCGGAATAACGATGAAGCCAATGGTTATGTAAGACTTTTAGTCTCACTTTATTTAAAGAGGCAAATACTGAATTCTTACAAATTTGTCACATGTTGTTAAAGGTTTTTTCAAGGAAGTGTTCTACTTTGACTTTTGTCTGAAGGGTCAAGATGAGAGCAATTTAGTAAATCTTAAACAGTGGTTTTGTTGCCTAATAACTTTAATTTTCAGTGTGATCTTTCCCCATAGGATTCATGGCAAGGTGCTGGTAAAGTGTCACTCAGTCACCCAACTTGAGCCTAGCTTGGTTCCTCACCCTCCCACAGTATGGGCTGGCAGGGTGGTACCATCTTACTGAGAGGAGGTGAGGTGAGGTGGGGTAGGCTGGGGTAGGATGGGACAGAGTGGGAGGGGAGGGGAGGAGACAATGAGATACATGGATGGCATTGCTAGTGTCCACTGCACAAGGGTGGGCCTGACCCCTTACCGAGAGCTTCTCCTGAGGAGGGAGCCTGAGGCTCCGGGTTGACTGACTCTCCCCGCTGTGGGATGACTGCTGCAGTCACTCACGCGCCCCTCCCTGCTCTATACCCTCATCTGTGGGAAGCAGAGCGGGCTTTCCCCAGGCACTTTCGTGGGTGGTGGTGTTTACAGATTATAAAAGATGCAGGAATGGTTCCTGTATACTGTAAAGCTCCATGCAAGACTAAAGCATTGTTGTCGGCATAGTACACGTTTAAAAAACCAACAAGAACCACGTACACCACATACCTCAGTGTGTGGAGGTGGAGACGGAAGGATCAAGAGCTCAAGACCAGCCCGGACTGCAGAAAACATTTGTTCCCCTGGACTGGGAGACCCTGTGTCAGAACAAAGCCAAGAACACACCACCACCACCAAGCCAAACCAAATAAACAAATAAACAACAAAATTAATGAGTCGAGAGGTACCCTTGATGAGTTTTTCCTTTGTATATCAATGAGGTCAGATATAACTGATTAAAATACAAGTGATCATACTGAAAACAGACTACTTGCAAATGTTTAAAAAATGTGTACAAAGCTCTTAAGTTCTTCCTTGAAAGCTGCAATATCACAGATATTGGTGGGGAAATGAAGTCTTTGCATCTTCCTGGGGACCACGGACCTCTATCGGTACCTACTAAGCTAAAGGACAGGCCTTTGTGAGACTGATAGGCTGTTCTAGGAATTCCAGCCCATGGCCACGGTAAGGTGACCATCACCTGAGCCAGGCCTCCCATTGCCCCAGAAATAATCTAGCATCTGAGCCCTGCTGGTGCATCTTAAGTCTAGAGCAATGGGTCTCGGCCTTCCTAACACTTTGGCCTTTTAATCCAGTTCCTTTTGCTGAGGTGACTCCCAACCGTAGAATTATTTTTTGTTGCTACTTTGTAATGGTAATTTTGCTACTGTTAGAAACCATGATGTAAATGTCTGTGTTTTAGCCATGCGTGGTGGCTCACACCTCTAATCCCTTTAACACTTTTAGTCAGGGAGGCAGAGGCAGGCGGATCTCTGTGAGTTTGAGGCCAGCTTGGCTACAAAGTGAGCCCAGGACAGCCAAGGCTACACAGAGAAACCCTGTCTCAAAAAACAAAGAAACAATAATAAAGTTGATTGGTTAATAGAAAAGACTGGACAGCAAATAACTGGGCAGAAGAGAAGTGTGTGGAGTGGAGGATCCCGGGCTTGGGGTGTAAAGGGAGATTACTCAAGAATGAAGGGCAGCGTGGACCATGGGCACATGGCCATGAGGGCTGGCCTGATGGAGCAGAAGCAGCCCAGGCAGGAACAACTATGGCACGTGACTTGGGTGTGTAGCTGGGAAATAGCCAAAAAAAAAAAAAAAAAAAAAACAAAAAAAAAACCAAAAAAACACAGTGCTGATTCTCGCCCCGTTATTGTGGTTTAATGCTTAGCATAAGTCTAAGAGGTCTGTGTCTGCTGTCTGGGAACTAACCAGTCTGATGTGGCGTAGAAAACCCAAACAGTTACTTAGAAGCAAAAAGCAGGGCATAGTGAATCCTCTGGAAAATAATTTTTACTATAAATAACCTCCGCAGCCACCACTCTTACTCCCAGTGTGTGTGTGTGTGTGTGTGTGTGTGTGTGTGTTGAGTCCTCACTCCCAGTATGTGTGTGTGTGTATGTGTGCTGAGTCCTCACTTGCATTGTGTGTGTGTGTATGTATGTGTGTGCTGAGTCCTCACAGTATGTATGTGTGTGTTTACTGAGTGCTCACTCTCACTTTGTGTGTGTGTACATGTGTGTACTGAGTCCTCACTCCCATTGTCTGTGTGTGTATGTGTATGTTTACTGAGTCCTCACTCCCTCTGTGTGTGTGTGTGTGTGTGTGTGTGTGTGTGTGTGTGTGTGTGTTACATCCTCACTCCCAATGGGGTGTGGTGCCAAGTCCTCAGATCTGTGTTTTTTCTTGAGAAAACTGGAGAGGCATGGATCTAGACAGGGCAATAATCAGAAGGGCGAGTTCCAAACCTAATTCTGAACACTCCAGCTCCTGAGTTCATTTCACGCAAGCCCAATAAAAACTCATTGCTGCGGAGCAGGGCACAGAGCTGAGCCAGCATGGCTCCTGGCCTGTGCTCTGTGGGTGGTGACCTTCTGTTCCCAGGGCAGCCCACCATGGGCCTGTCTTACAGGCTGGAGCTGTGGGAGTCCAAACTTCACTCTGGGATGTGTCTTTTCCTTCCTTCCTTCCTCCTCCAGTTTCCAGCTGTCCTTAGTTAGTGTTAAGTCATGTGCAATATCTCTGGAGCCATCTTGAATCCTTTCTTAAGCAGAGGTCACATGGTGCCTACATAGCTTCTAAAAGGCTTGCCCGAGCCATGCATTCAAACTCTCAACTGCCATTTCACCAAGACACAAAGTAAAAAGCATGAGCCGCAACTCTCCTATCCACAACCAGTTGGACAGAGTCAGGAAGCAACCAACAGGAAGAAGAAGAAGAAGAAGAAGAAGAAGAAGAAGAAGAAGAAGAAGAGAAGAGAGAGGGAGGAGGAGGAGGAGGAGGAGGCGGAGAGAGGAGGAGAGGATGAGGATGGGGGGGAGGAGGAGGGGGGGAAGGGGAGGAGGGGGAGGGAGGAGGAGGAAAGGGGGAGGGGAGGAGGGGAGGAGGAGGAGGAAGGGGAGGAGGGGGAAGGGAGGAGGGAGGAGGAAGGGAGGATGGGGGAGGGGAAGGGAGGAGGGGGAAGGGGAGGAGGGGGAAGGGGAGGAGGAGGGGGAAGGGGAGCAGGGGGAGGAGGAGGGGGAAGGGGAGGAGGAGGGGGAAGGGGAGCAGGGGGAGGAGGAGGGGGAAGGGGAGGAGGGGGAGGAGGAGGGGAGAGGGAAGGGGAAGAGGAGGGGGAAGGGGAGGAGGAGGGGGAGGGGGAGGAGGAGAAAGCTGAGCTGACAGTCTACAAGAAGACTGAACAAGAGTTCAGTGTTCCTGCTTTCATCACATGGTGAATAGAGCAAGGGGGATTTTTTTTTTTTTTTTCACTTATCAAGGGAGAAACATTCTCTCTTGGCCATGGCTATCTATCTACTGAACTATGGCTGAGTTCTGCTCTGGAACTTTCTGCTCACATCTCTGATGCACTATCCTCAGCCAGGTAAAGCTGCCTGTCTTGCATTGAACTAGTTGAGTCTTGAGGTCTCACTATGCAACCAATATCAGGGGACCCATCCCTACTTTATTTTGTGTTCTGGTGCTGGGAACTGAACTGAGATCCCTGTACTTGCTGGCAAGCACTTTACCATGAAACTAAACCCTCAACCCTAGGAAACCCACTTTAATAGAGGAAACTACAGTAAGAAGTATTGGGCCTGGCGGTGGTGGTCCACACCTTTAATCCCAGCACTCAGGAGGCAGAGGCAGGCGGATCTCTATGAGTTCCAGGATAGCTACACAGAGAAACTCTGTCTCAAAAAATTGAAAAGAGCAAGAGGAGGAGGAGAAGAAGAAAAAGAAAAAGAAGGAAGGAAGGATAGATAACTAGATAGATAGATAGATAATTTATTAAGGCTCAAAGCGCCTTTTATATGCAATATGACCAGCCCATCTCAGAACTCCCTTTTAGCTCCTAAGGCTAAAAAAAAGCTAGGGAGCACCCCAGGAACTTTACCATCAGTCAGGGACACTGCCATAAGTTGGGACTCACTTTCCCAACTGTATAAAGCATCTCTCAAAGAAACCTCTGGGCGCATCACAATTAAGGGGTCTGGAGATGGCTGTGTTTCTTCAACCACAGCCCGCATCAGGAGAACACCTTAATCTCTGATACAGCAAAAGGTGTTAAGCAGACGATCTGCAAGCTAGTCCATGGGTGACAAAGCTAGATCTGCAAGCTAGTCCATGGGTGACAAAGCTAGATCTGCAAGCTAGTCCATGGGTGACAAAGCTAGATCTGCAAGCTAGTCCATGGGTGACAAAGCTAGATCTGCAAGCTAGTCCATGGGTGACAAAGCTAGATCTGCAAGCTAGTCCATGGGTGACAAAGCTAGATCTGCAAGCTAGTCCATGGGTGACAAAGCTAGATCTGCAAGCTAGTTCATGGGTGACAAAGCTACGCTACAGCCAGTGCCCTACTTGCTTGAAACAACCCTTGGAGCAGGCAAGGAGGGTATCATATTCCCTGTTTTGATGAGGGGACTGGGGTGCAGGAAAGTCTACAACCTTCCAGGCAGCCTCACGTCCTAGATTCGGGACTCCTTGCCCATTGCAGCCCCCATTCTATTTGGCGTTTTTCTCTTAAACACATTTATCTTATTTCTCAGTTGTGGGATATCCGTACCTCAGATCCCTCAAGTTTTACCTCAATTGCCAATTGCAAAACGGTTCACTTCCCACTGCCACTGTGAAAGGTAAACTCAGTCACCAGAGACCACAAACTCCTCATGACTGAAAAGCCGAAACTGCACTATTACTAACCCCCATGTCCCTCTAGTAATAAGAGCACACTCACCCTGTGGACTTTTGCCCAACCGAGACCACATCTGTGCCTGAATCCAAGCCTCTGTGGGAACCCGAGAGGTTTCACATGGTGAATACAGTCTGGCAGAAATACAAGACACCGACAACACAGTGTATCACACTGCACACATAAAAATGTTAGAGCCCAAACTTTTTCCAAGAATCTCATGGGAGTCCACGAAGGCATACACACAGGAAAAGTGTCATTAATTTACAAGCCTGCTGAGGCTTCCCTACCACATTTCCTACCGAGGGTCTCCAGCCGGAAGTGGTCCTATCGTCCCCCACCCACAATGTCCTACGTTGAGACTCTAACATGTGCCTGTGTTTGTTAACTGCCTAGAGGTCACTTTACCTCAGGAAAAATAAATATATGACTGATCCTTCTAAATTTTTGTTTTTATTTGGGTTTTTCTGTGTAGCCCTGGCTGTTCTGGACTCGCTTTGTAGACCAGGCTGGCCTCGAACTCACAGAGATCTGCCTGCCTCTCCAAGTGCTGGGATTAAAGGTTTGTGTTACCATTGTCCAGTGATCCTTCTCATTTTAATAATTATGTATCATTAAGATGGATGAGAATATTGGCCTTTAATCTTAGCACTCGGGAAGCAGAGGCAGGCAAATCTCTGTGAGTTCGAGGCCAGTCTGGTCAACAAAGTGAGTCCAGGACAGCCAAGGCTACACAGAGAAACCCTGTCTAGAAAAACAAAACAAACAAACAAACAAACAAACAAAACAAAACAAAACAAACAAAGACAGGAGAGAATATGGCTATGGCATAGACTACAAAGAATGTTAACATGTCAAAATATGGAAATAATACATGCTCTGGAGAAAGAATGGACATGGCGTACAGTTGTAACTCTAACAGTTGGGGAACAGAGACAGGAGTGTCCTCGGGAGTGCCAGGTCATCCAGAGATTGTCTCTAAAGCTAAAACTACTAAGTGATGACATGATAGCACTGGCTTTCACAATTACATGTTAAAAGCTGGCGACATTTCTTCATGAGTACATTCACAGTACAGGGAAGCTTAGGGCTGAGCAGACTTAGTGTTAGGTAAGCAAATGGCTCTTTGCAAACAGTAAGCGTGGATCCTTATCTCCCTGGGTCTTCCTGGCATGACTGCTGTGTCCCACACCTCCTCTCTGATTGCCTGGGACTGGGGTAGATAAACAGCACTTGAGGACTGAGCCATAAAATAAATCCTCCCACGTGGTGATGGGCTCTACCCTTCAACAGTTCAGAACCCAAGGCAATACATGATCATGTGTGCTGAGTCTCCCCGGGTCTTCAGACCTGCTGCCCTTGGACACTCGCTTCCCAACAGAGGGCAGAGGAAAGGAAGAAAGAGCCTGGACTCAGGTGTCAAGTGAGTAAACGGCCAGTCGCCCTGGCGGATAAAGTATTCCTTTACAGGATGGAAAGTTTGTAAATGGAAAACAGCTGCCCCATTTCAATGAACAAGTACGTCATTACAATTTGTATATCACTAAAACCTTAGCAAGCCTATTAACCAATATCCTGGATTATGGCCCACACCCCAAAACGTGTCATCCAACCTTAGGAACATTACATTAAGCAAAACACACAGACACAGTGCTGTGATCAGACGGACTGTGCCCTAATAACTTCTGGTTTTGATAACATCCTTTTGTTATATAAGATGTCACCTTGGAGAGGCTGGATGGTGGGTGCTTGGAATTCTCACTGCACACTTTTTGCAACATCTTGTGAATTGATATTTAGTTACATATAAATTTATTTTCATCTTTTCAAACTCACATTTCTCCTGTCTCAGCCTCTACAGGTTGCGAGTACAGGCACATCAGCCTTTACCACATCTGGCTACAGGTCAATGTTTCTGACAGATGTGACAGATGTGGGGGGTGAGGGAATGACTTCCCTCAGTTTGTAGGCTTTGCGTTCCCAAAGAAGGTCTTTTCCAGTTAAAGATGAAGTCTGACACCTCATGGTTACCCACTGTGGACCAACACTGGCTAATCTGTTTCTTCTTGCAGCTCCCTCGGGAAAGGCAGTTTATTACAGGCTTAAGGGACCTGACCTTTCAGCCGGCTTGCATTCCTCTTTCTCTGTGTAGTCTGGAGTTTAACAAACGTGTAGCAGTTTGCAGCTTTACTTGAGATTTCGCTGCCTTCTGGCTTCTGAGCACTGGTGGCCCCGCCCCCATTTCTCTGAGCATCTCAATTGTCAGAATGCCAAGATTCTATGACATGTGTCTGTCTGGTGTACAGTGGACATACATGAGCTATACGCTACTGTTTTCTCGTCATGAGGGTCGTTCAAAGTTGTCCCCGCTGGCAGCTGTCCTGTTGAGCACAGTCATCTCACCGTCCAAGCATGGGAGATGACTGTCTCTTGCTTTCAGCCGAGAAGGAGGATACTGCTCACACCAGCATTCAGAACTGGTAACTACAGTACATGGCATTTTGAAAAGCAGCTTTGTTCAACTGATTTTAAAAAAGCATATTACTTGGGGTTTTCATAGTAACAAGATGATATTTTTTCAAGCCAGAAAGCACAAAAGGGGGAGGGCACCAGCGGGTACCACTGGATGTGATATCTGTGCCACCTGCAACCCAGAGGGCCATGGGAACTTTGCCGCCCTTTCTGCAGCCTTGTTATCAGACTTACACACTGCAGGCTTTGGCACAGGCCCAAAGTCATCCTGTTTCCCTAAAGCTACCTCAGTGGAGTCCAGTGAATGAGAAGAAATCACCTGCTGCTGGAACCTGAAGTCTGTGAAGGATTTGGGGAAATGGAGTCAAGAGAAAAGGATGCTAAATATTCAAATTGGAAATAAGGGCCAGTGTGTGTGTGTGGGGGGGAGGGGGTGGTGCTGAAGATGAGGCACTGTCCAGCGTAGAGGGATTCTGTGGGGGAAGTCCTGGGGGATAAGAGTCATGGGGTGTGGCGTGTCTCCCAAGTTGGGCTGTGGAGAGTGACCTTGAGGCAGGAGGAGCACTGGCCGTCAGAGCCTAGGAATGAGAGTGTCAGAAAGATTGGATGTGTTTCAGGATATGAGTCTTCAATACCAAAAAGGAGTGGAGGGAGAATGTGTCCACCACAGGAAGGTCATTTAACACCTGTAGCCCCAGCTAAGAGGCAGTGGCACAGGTAAGGTGCTGAAGTGACAGCAATCGAGATGAAGGCCTGGGTGTGAAGGAAATCTCTCCAGCAAATGGATGGGGAATGCTCTGAGAAAGTCTTCATGATGTTTCTTATGTGGGATGGCTTGTGCATGTGTGTTGGCATGTTTCTTATGTGGGATGGTCTGTACATGTGTGTTTGCATGTGCATTGTCTTGGGGTAAAGTCATGTTACTTACATTTTATTATTCATATGGTATAAAACAAACAGCTTCTTGTCTGTTTTATTTTTGTAATTAAATTTTTTTTCTTTTTTAAAGATTTATTTATTATTTTGTATACAGTGCTCTGCCTGCATGTACACCTAAAGGCCAGAAGAGGGCATCTGATCTCATTATAGATGGTTTTGAGCCACCATGTAGTTGCTGGGAATTGAACTCAGGTCCTCTGAAAGGACAGTCAGTGTTCTTAACCTCTGAGCCATCTCTCCAGACCAAAATTTTCTTTTTTCAAGACAGGGTTTCTCTGTGTAGCCCTGGCTGCCCTGGCATTCACTCTCTAGACCAGGCTGGCCTTGAACTCACAGAGATCCGCCTTTCTCTGCTTCCTGAGGGCTGGGATTACAGGCATGTGCCACCATTACCCAGCTATGAAATTATGTTTTGAGATAAGCCTTGTTACATAGCTCAGGCTGGCCTTGAGTTCACAAGTCTCCTATTTTGGTCTCAATGGTGGCTGTATCATCTTGGGCCATCAAGCCCAGCCTCTTTGTTTTCATTTCATATGAAAGACCACACAGTTTTGAGGATTCTGCAAATGACAAGATATGAAGCGAATTCTCTTCCTACCCAGTTCTGTAAACCCTCACACATGGTGACAGTTTGCACAGGACCACTGGTGTGCACAGCAGGGACATGCTCAAAAGTGGCCACAGTGGGCTTCACTTTCTCCAGCTGCACAGGAAAACAGGGTATAGACCGTGGTACCCGCTGAGTCTCCGTCTGTGCCGGATCACAGGCAGGTTCAAAGGAAGAACTAAACCAGCTGCGATGTGGAGGTAGTAGGCAGTGTGAAGCTCTACAGTGGCCTCTAGAGGAAAATGCGTGGAAGGGCTGACCTAGTGAATCCAAGGCTAATGATGGCTCAGAGGTTAAGAGAACCAGCTGCTCTTCTAATGGTCCTGAGTTCAATTCCCAGCAATCACCTGGTGGCTCATGACCGTCTATAATGAGATCTGGTGCCCTCTACTGGCATGTAGGTATAATGAGATCTGGTGCCCTCTACTGGCATGTAGGTGTACATGGAGGCAGAATACTGTATATATAATAAATACATCTTTTGCTTTTGTTTTTTTCGAGACAGGGTTTCTCTGTGTAGTCTTGGCTATCCTGGACTAACTTTGTAGACCAGGCTGGCCTCAAACTCACAGGGATCCACCAGCCTCTGCCTCCCGAGTGCTGGGATTAAAGGCGTGTGCCATCACGCCCAGAGAATAAATCTTTTAAAAAACAAACAAACAAACAAACAAACAAACAAAAAACCCAGGAGGAACAGAGCAGCAATAGTCCTGAGAAGCACACCTACCTAGTGACGGCATTTGTTGATCTGACATATGTTTGCTCACAAAATCATTAAATGTTCTTTTATATCAACGGATTTTATTCTTATATAAAATGACACGACATAGATACAACAGGTTGGAAAAAGTTTCCTCAACTAGACCAGAATACCCAAGCTGTGACATCACAAGTTAAAGGGAGGCAGGTACTGAGGTACATGCCTATAATCCCAGCACTCAGGTAGCTAGAGGAAGAAAAAAATCACAATATTCAGTAAGGCCTGAGCTGGCCTTGTCTCAGGAGGCAGAGGCAGGCAGATCTCTGAGTTTGAGGCCAGCCTCATCTACAAGTAAGTTCCAGGACAGCCAGGGATACAAGGGAAACTCGCTCTCAAAAAACCAGAAACCAAACCCCAAAAAAACCCCAAACCAACCAACCAAACAACAAAAACAACAACAACAAAAAAAAAAAACAGAACAACAACAACAAAACAAAAAGCCATTCCATCCAGGTTAAAATGTTATAAATAGCTCAAGATAAGCATGGTTGAGAATCTGAAGTTGTGTAAGTTACTGTTCTATTGCTAAGAAGAGAAAGCACGGTGCTGGCTTACAGTTTAGAGGGTCAGTCCATGGCCATCATGCTGGGAAACAGACAGGCAAGGTGCTGGAGCAATAGCTGAGAGCTTTACATCCTGGTTGGCAGGCAGCAGGCTGGGGGTGAGGGTGGGAGAGGATGGAGGGGGGAAGGGAGGGGGAGGGAGGGAAGGAAGCAGGCTGGCTGGGACTGGGCCTGGTATGAACTTTTCAGACCTCAAAGCCTACCCTAAGTGACATACTTCCTCCAACAAGGCCACACCTCCTAATCCTTCCAAAACAGTTCCACCAACTGGGGACCAAGAGATTAAACATATGAGCCTATAAGGGCCACTCTCATTCAAACCACAACAGGGGCATATCCTTATCAGATGATAAAAAAGTATCAAATACGTTTATAGAGATAATGGAAGGGATTTTTACTGTCCTCTTTTTTTTTTTTTTTTTGGTTTTTTCGAGACAGGGTTTCTCTGTGTAGCCTTGGCCATCCTGGACTCACTTTGTAGACCAGGCTGGCCTCGAACTCACAGCGATCTGCCTGCCTCTGCCTCCTGAGTGCTGGGATTAAAGGCCTGCGCCACCACGCCCGGCAACTGTCCCATTTTTAAAACCTATGAGACGATGACGATGACGACGACGATGATGATGATGATGACGATGATTTGGTTTTAGACACAGGGTTTCTCTGTGTAGCCTTGGCCATCCTGGACTCACTTTGTAGACCAGGCTGGCCTCGAACTCACAGAGATCCGCCTGCCTCTGCCTCCCGAGTGCTGGGACTACAGGTGTGTGCCACCACGCCTGGCTCACTAAGAGAATATTGACGAATACTAAATATAGTGTGTGAACAATATAAGCAACTAAACGGAAATGAAGAAACCAAAAGAGAAGACATAAAACAAATTGACTATTAAAAATTCAGATTAGAGCCAGGCATGGCTTTAATATATGCCTTTAATCCCAGCACTCAGGAGGTAGAGGCAGACATATTTCTTTGAGTTTGAGGTCACCCTGGTTTACATAGTGAGTTCCGGAACAGCCAGGGCTATAGAGAGATCCTGTCTCAGAAATATATGTATCTTGAAAATATATATATTTATATGTGCGTATATATCTGTATTTCAGAGACCATAATGTTGAAGGTATGTCCATATATCTCAGGATAAAAATATCTCGTTATTTTTTGTTTTGTTTTGTTTTGGCATAGGTCCAAGCTGGCCTTGAATTTATGGTCCCCCTGCCTCAGTCTTCCAAGTGTTAGGATCACAGGTATGTGCCATCACACCTAGCTCAGATGATTTTTATACATTTCCCTTATAGTTCCTTCATCTTAACAGAAACGGATCATCACTATAATCAGAAATACCTATTTTCAAAAAGGAAAATAAGCCCACAAATGACCCAAAACACTGTCAGCATGAGAAAATGTTTTACAAGCCTCATGCCCTCAACAAAGCATGCAAGAGGGATTTTGCCTTATCTTTGACCAAAAGAGATTTTTACAATCTTCTCAAGAGGGAAGACCAAAATCTAAAATTAATAATCATTATAAATATTTTAAGCATCTTGAAGCCAGGGTGTAAATCTAATTTTTAACACGCTCTCCCAGTGGCCCGGAGCCTCTAAAGGTTCGGTCTATCCTTGTTAATTGACAAGCACGGTTCACATCCCATGAGTTATTATACCGAAGATGCTACTATTTGATATATAAATGCTATTAAGGGTAAAAAAAAATCTCATCTACAAAGGAATATGAGAGCTAGAGAGGTTTTGATGGAAATAATTTAACTGTGAAATGTAATCTCTCACAAGAGCAGTAATAAAACTCGAACACAGAGGAAAATGTTTCTTCCTGCTCTGGCTAGATGAGTTATAACTGGTCGTTTGATTACCTGCATCCCCGCGGTCCCAGACTGCATCTGAGGGGCCTGTTGAGAACTCCACCCAGTGTCATTAACGCCCTTGTCATTGCAGATGTGGCCTTAGCTCCCTACTTACAAACAACCTCACAGGCTGCCCTCGAAAACACTCAGCGTCGCACAGAACTGATGTGCAGAGAGCACACACTTCTCATCCCGCCTTGCCTCCATCTTTGTTACGTTTTTTTTTTCCTTGTGCTGATAGAAACTAGGCACTCCACCATGGCCCTCCTCAGCCTTCTCCTGACTGTCTATTTTGAGACTGAGCCTTCATTAGTTTCAGTTCTCCCGCCTCAGCTTCCTGATTGGCTGGGACTGACAAGCTTGTGCCATCAGGCCCAGCCCCTCTCTCTCTCTCTCTCTCTCTCTCTCTCTCCCTCCCTTTCTCCCCCTTCTCTCACACTCCCTCTCCCTTACCCCCTCTCTCCCTCTCCCCTACTCTCCCTCTCTCCCCCTCCCTCTCCCTCATCTCCTCTCTCCCTCTCTCTCCCTCTCCCCCTCTCCCTCCTCCCTCTCCCTCACCCCCTCTCTCCCTCTCTCTCTCTCTCCTTCCCTCCCTCTTTTCTTCTCTCCTTCCCTCACTTCCTTCCTTGCTCTCAATAATCCCAGCTTGGCCTCAAAGTCATTATGTAGCTGAGAATGACCTGCAACTATCAACCCTCCTACCCTCTCGCATCCTGGGATCCCAGGTGTACACCGCTAAGCCTAGCTTTCAGCCCGGCTTTCTTTGCAGGACAGTGGGAGTTGTTACTCCCAAGCAGTGCACAAGGTTCTGCTAAAAAGCCATGGGATAACCTCAACAGGGCACACCCTGACTGGCCAGGGGCCACGCCCCTTGATCTCCAAGACCCTGGACCACCTCCTTAGGCAGAGGCTTCTTATCTGCCACTCCTTCAGAGGATGTACAAAAACTGATTTTACACCTCTAACCTTTTCAAGTGGGACGCTTACCTGGACTAACAAGTGGCCTGAATTGGGCAGACACGCGCCCTGTTTCTCTGTGTCCTCGCTCATTTGCATTATCAGCTGCGTCACGATCTCCACTGCGCCTTTGCCGATCATCTCAGTAAGAAATCCTGGACTTCCAGAAAGGAACTTCAGAGCCCCCATGCAGTAGAGAAAAGCTTCCGTGTTGCTTTGCAGGTCTTCGACTCTCAGCACCTCCAGTAACGATTCTGCCAAAAAGGCGAGTTTCTATAAATGTCTTGAGTACAACAGCAAACTTGGTGTTGGCACACAGTTTGTAAAATATGTTCATCCAGAGCTATATGCAAACGCTCCTGAAGTCTCAGCCACAACACATCTCCATAATAGTGATGGGAATACAAGGAGAGGCAGCTCACATGCAAGGGACAAAGACCGCCTCCCAGACCGCTTGGCTCTTACCAGCCTTTGATATTTAGTTACAAAATTTTCAAGTGATTGTCAAACGCTAGTGATAAAGGCAATCTAAGAGTTCCGTTTTCAGCAAATCTTCAGGAGTGCATTGCTGCTCTCCTGATGGGACGTGGCTCACACGGGGAACTTAAAAGACAATCTCAGTGACTGAAAAGGATCTTTTGAATATAGCATCCGCCCTTCCCAAGACAGTTTAAGAACAAACACCTCCCTCCCTGAGCAGGGTGGCAAATGCGTATAATCTCTGCGTTGAGGAGTCCAAGGCGGAAGGACCACAGCCTGCTGTGTTCCGAGTGAGACCCTGTCTATAAAAATAAACAAACAACAAACAAACAGGCTGAAACTCAGTGGTAGGGTACTCACAGGCATCACAGCCCAAGTTTAACTCCAAGGACTACCCAAAACAAACAAACAAACAAATAAACAGATCCAACAACAACGGAAATCTACTGACTGACCCAGATGCCATAGAACTAACAAATTTTTGGAGAATTCTGGATGATGTGACCAAGGTTAGATGAAGACACCACCTCCAGGTGTAAGAATGTCCAAGGACTGTTACTTTGCTTTTGATCTGTAATTCTCAGTTAAGCAATCTGATGTGGGACTTTGATTTTGTCCCTGTTTGCTGAGATCATTGTCCCGTTACCATAAAAGGACCACAGTGCTTTCATCCATCGCTGTGTCTTGTGCAGAAAGAGCCCAGCTCCTAAAGGTTTCCCACCAGGTAACTGTCTTCTTCTTAATTATTTGGGGACATGTTAGGAATCCGGCTTTGCTAGCTTAGAATGGGAAGAAAATGTCTATAGCTCCATATTGAGCTGTGTCCACATCAGCGTTCTGTAATAGTCCCAACCGCCTCCTCAATTTTTTTTTCACTTGTTTATTATATCAAGAGACTACACATTTTGCTTATGTTAAAAACCTTGAGGTGTGTTTATTCTAATAGTAACTCCATGCCTAGGATATGAATTTTTGCAGTGAGTTCATCAAGTCAAAAGAGCAAAACCAAGACCCAGCCTGTCACTGTAGACTCTAAGTGCTGCTTTGGAGCGAATATGGGAAACAGAGAAAAACGGCTGTTGTGGCTGCAGTTTCCTAGAAACTAAAATCTCTTGCCAGCCACCGCTCTCATCTTCCTGGACCGACTTGGCATCCGTATGGTGCGGGATCTGCGTGCACCTCAGCAGGGCTGGAGGAGACTCACCCAGGATGTCCTCACTCCGCATCAGGGCGTCGTTTTCCTCGCTCCTGCTGATTTTAAACACCAGCTTGCAGACGTTCAGCAGATTTTTCCTGCTCACTTTCAGCTGCAGAGAAAGAACACGCTTGCGTTTCTAGGCGGAAGGAAATAAAGGCTTGACACCTCTAAGACCTCCTCCCTCGGGGTGTAGAAAGGAGATTTGTTTGCTTGTTTGTTGCTGTTGCTTTAAAATTTACTTATTTATCATATATAGTGTTCTGCCTGCACATACACCTGTACACCAGAAGAGGGCACCAGAGCTCATTATAGATGGTTGGGAGGCACCATGTAGTTGCTGGGAATTGAACTCAGGACCGGTTGGAGGAGCAGCCAGTGCTCTTAACCTCTGAGCCACCTCTCCAGCCCCAGGAAGAAGGTTTTAGACATAAATGTTCTAAGAAAAAAACTTAGAAAGGTTTGGGCTACATTTTGCCAGCTATAACGTCTAGCTCACTTATACTAAAAACAGTGCTGCCGAGAACACTTCCATTAAGAAGCATTTGTTTCTCCGTAAGAAATGTTTTGTGTCAACATATAAAAGTAGTAGGTATTTTTAAAAGAGTGTGTCATTAAATCGAGTGATTGATTTAGAGTACACTGGTAAAGGATGGAGGATGTCAAACTTCAGAATAAACGAATCTAGAAAAGATTCCATTGAGGAGCGACGGGAAGGAAACAAAAAGGGAACATGTCCCGTCCACCATTTGTATGAAAAAAGAGCTTAAAACCAGCTCTTTAGAATGTGCTGTGCTTATCCTTGGGGCTCCTTCTGGAATGCTCTGAGATACTCTTTGAAGCTGGAACTGCTTTCTAGGCCTCACGTCGGTAGCTAGGTCAATTAAGCACAAGGCAATAAATACGGCTTGTTTTCTAGAGCTAGCAGAGTGGCCAGCTGAAGCAAGGGCCTGCACTATCTGCACATTTATCTAAAATAGTAAAAGAAAAGGTCAGTGATGGAGAATTGCCCAATAAACCATGGGGCAGCAAAACTATGCAGATTAAGTAAGCACCCCGGAAAACACAGGGTCTCACTATGTAGATCAGGATGACCTTGCACTGCTTCCTGCGTGCTGCAATTGAAGCCAATAGGCCCATACTTTTTAAATTTTTTATTTTATTGTTTGACATTTGTGTGCGTGCGTGTGTGTGTGTGTGTGTGTGTGTGTGTGTGTGTGTGTCTGTCTGTCTGTGTAGAAGCCAGAAAACAACTTGCAGGAGTTGGTTCCCTCTTTCTGTCATGTGGCTCAAACTCAGGTTACTAGGCTTAAAAAGAAAAACATCTTTAATTTCTCGGTCAGCTGGGAGTGTTGTGTGCCCTCTGCAACAGTAGGAACAAATAAAGACTTCCGTGTGAAAATGATGGCACCAGGGCCATTATTTCAAAAATCATCTTTCATGTCTTTTGTTGAGTTTTCAGTTAATTTTTTTTCTTTTTCTTTTTTCCAGTTAATTTTTAAAAGGATAATAGAATATACCCGAATTATCTGTTAGATGCACAACAGTTATTTTTAAAAAGATAATAGACTATATCCGAGTAATCTGTTAGCTGCACAAATAGCACTGAGCATTTAACTGTTCATGGGATGAACTGCTCCCTGAGTGAGAAAGAAAGATGGGCAGGTTGAGGAGGAGGAGGAGGAGGGGGAGGGGTAAGGGGAGGAGGGAGTGCACAGCTTAGCACCACTTCCACTGCATCTGCTCTGGGCCTGTGCATCATCACAGAACCCACTGGGTATCCTCCCTGCTCTGCAGAGAGAAGCGAGGCCTCAGACCCACCCACAGAGCTGTCCCCACCTCATGTTCTGGGAATGCCAAGTCCCCAGCCCACGTGCACTCCTGTCAGAGCCTGCATTTACCAACTTGCCGGGGCAGTTACAGGACAGAATAGGGATTCCTTCCCGCTCTCTGGAGGAAAAGGAAATGGAAGTTAAGATTAAGACAGTGATTATGACAGGATGGCTTTAAACTCCAGCAAACAAGCTGACTGAGGCAAACAGAAAACCCTGTCCACAGCTGGGCAAGGGCGGGATGTGCGGGCAGACTCCAGTGGGAGGCTTGAGGCTGAAATCTCTGAGCAGCTCATCTTTACTACCTGTGCGCTGTACCTGACAAAGCACCCCAATAAATGAACTATATGCAGCTCACCACGTTTCCCACCTTCTTCTTGTAGTGAAAAGCAGCCCAAAACAACAATATCAAACAACAACAAATGTCCAAGTTTCATCAAAGCAACCTCAACAGGGAACGGTACTGCGCCCAGCACTGGGAAAGCCAGCCTACTGGCTGGCTGTGCCTCTGTCTCCTCCCTAGAGGTCAGGGATGGGTCCTGGGGCTCTGCTGGCCTTGTTTAAGGTGTTGCTAGGGTTAGGAGAAATTCTTGGAGATGTATGTTCTCCTGGTGGGGTACTTTTCTTCTTAGAGTAAAAATGTTGCTTTTGGCCAGGTGTGGTGGTGCACGCCTTTAATCTCAGCACTCAGGAGGCAGAGGCAGGCAGATCCCTGTGAGTTCAAGGCCAGCCTGGTCTACAAATCGAGTCCAGGACAGCCAACGCTAACACAGAAAGACTGTTGTCTTGAAAAACCAAAATAAATAAATAAATAAATAAATATATAAATAAAATTAAATGTTGCTTCTGGCCAGGCATGGTGGCGAACACCTTTAATCCCAGCATTCAGGATGGAGAGGCAGGCAGATCACTGTGAGGGAATTCAAGGCCAGCCTGATCTACAGAATGAATTCCAAGACAGCCAGGGCTACAGAGAGAAATCCTGTCTCAAACAAACAAACAAACAAACAAAACCAAAACCAAACCAAACCAAAACAAAAACCACACACACACACACACACACACACACACACACACACACACACACACACACAAAACACAAAACAAAACAAAACAAAAGATGCTTTGGTGTCACTTGTTTTCCGAACTAAAGCCGCCTGAGACCATTTCTGTTCTCCCACCGTATCTAACCACGAATGGCGTACAGGACTTTTCTTCTGGTTACGTCCCCTCTGCACAGGGTGCTGGGATCTTACCCTCCCAGAATAAAGCTACACTCCTACAGAGTGTATCTGCACTCTTTTAAACAGTCTTAATATGGACTGATACATTTACACAAGGTTTTTAAAAAACAAAAAGTAGAATTGAAATGGCTCTTTGGCAGATCTCTACTGAGCCAAAGATTCAAGGAGCTGGAACAACTCACATGCTTATTGCATGTTTTAAAATAAATACTGTTAAATGGTTGAACTGTAAAATCAAACTGGTGGACAGAAAAAAAAAACAATGGCAAGAAGAAAGGATTCGGCATAGAGCTTTGGGCTCTCTATATCTTTAATCTTTGCTCATATTTCTTCCACAGTTCTTTTTTTAAATAATTAATTACTTTTTATTTTATGTATGTTGGTGTTCTGCCTGCACATATGTCTATGTGAACGTGTCAGATCCCTTAAAACTGGAATTACAGATACGTGTGAGCTGTTATGTGGGTGCTGGGAATTGAACTGGGGCCCTTTGGGAGAACAGTCAGTGCTCTTAACCACTGAACCATCTCTCCAACCCCCTTGTCCACAGATCTTATGACGTGATGTCTTGAGCATTTATATAGAACCACCTCTGAAAGACTCACTTGAACAGGATCACCCCTGGGATGTTACAGGAGATCTAAGAAGCCAATTGGATGTTAGATGTTGTTGCTTTAAGGTCCCTTCTGACTTGGCAGCTCTACAGAGAGGAAGAAGTCACCAGTGGGATGGTTCAGCGGTTAAGAGCTCTGGCTACTTTTGCAGAGGACTCAGGTGCCCAGATTCAGTTCCCAACACCCACTGTAACCCCAGTTCTGTGGAATCTGATGCTGTCTTCTGGCCTCTATGAGCACAAGAAACATTTATGGTATGTGCACACACACACACACACACACACACACACCTGAAACACTCATATACGTGAAATAATTTTTTTAAAGGCACCAAAGCCACCTAACCTGTATTGAAACTTACCCTCACCTAGATTCTTTGGGACAGGCAGCACTGCCGAGTGGTGTTTTACCTACTTAACATCCAGGTCAGAAGGCTTAAATTCAGTTAACTGTCACATACACACACATACACACACACACACACACACACACACACACACACTGCAAATTGCTCAACACCATCAATATTTGAGCTAATATTTTCACTGCAGAGCATAAACAGATCTATAGTTCATTCTTTCTCATCTTCCTTTTGGCTCATCATGAGACAAAAACATCGAGAACCTAGATGAAAAGTCAGACCCTGGGTGCTGGCAGCCTGGGTCCTCCCTGGGACTAAGTCCCCCAGCAGAGTCCCAGAACGGGATGGCTCTTTTGGAGGCACACTGCACTGAGTCACACACCCCAATTTCTAAAAAGAGAATGAATGGTTTATGATGACAGCTAACTAAGGGTGTAGTCTCTGTCTAAGATTACACAAAAATGTAGCTGGCATATTCTGCTTATGAAAGACTTCATTGTCAAAATAAGGTAAGACGGACACGTCTACTACGTGAGTAGGACGGCGGCGGGGGTCTGCCCTTCTGCTCAGTCAGCTCGCCCATCTTCCATGGGTGAATGGAGGCTTTTACTTTTATGGGACCAGGTAAACAAGGCTTCGCCCATCAGTTGTTGTAGCTCTCTTAGAACATTCCAGAATGGCTGCGGCTTATCTTTTGGTCCCAACTGTTGATGGCTACGACAACAAAGCTGCCATCGGGTGGTGGTGTTCTAGGCAGAGCTGCCTCTGGCTTTCATGTGGAATCGGCCTTTCCTTCTATCACTCTGCAGAACTTTCTATGGCCACCAGCAGACCTTCCTGGGACCATGTGCAGCTGGGTTCCTCTTTCACACAAAGCACCTGGCCACTGCCTTTATTTCTTAAACTGTAAGACAGAGTCAGGCTCCCAGCAGAAACCACAGGGCAAAGATGACAGCCGGCACTGTCCCAAACTATGCTCAGTTGGGTTTGAGCAACTTGGTTGGATATATTTGTATGTTTGCAGGTATTGTTTGTTTGTTTGTTTGTTTGTTTGTAACAGGGGTTCCTCTGTGTAACAGCCTTGGCAGTCCTGGATGCCCTTTGTAGACCAGGCTGGCCTTGAACTCACAGAGACCTGCCTGCTTCTGCCTCCCAAGTGCTGGGATTAAAGGTATGTGCCTCTTTTCCTTTTAAAATAACCTCTATGGTCAGCCCCGAGGCAAGCTTGTTGGTGTATTCCCTATGTGCTCAGCCTTATTCCTCGGGAAATACCTTCTAGTCCACTGCTGTGATACGAGCTTACTGCCCTAACACACTGCATTTTTTCATCTTTTTTGTGGTACGTACAAACAAATCATTTGGCAAGATAGAGAGCAGGATGGAGGAAAGATGAACTTACCGCTAGGATAAGTTTTGCAAGTTTCAGGCTGAGGGGGTCTGAGCCGACGTCCACGAGCTTATACAGAGCCTTCAGCAGAACACTTCTTCTCTTGAACTTTTTCCCGAGCATGCGCCCTTTCTCCAGCGTGCGGTGGAGGTGGGTGCAAGCCGCGCACATTGCTTCGATGTCTTCTGTCGGAGCAAATAGAACATCCACCACTTACTCATAAGGCTGAGTTTTCAGATATGAGAAACACAAGCAGTGTAGGGGAAAGCTTCCCGGATATCCCCACACCCCCCCAAATTCCCAGACGCCATTTTCCTTTCTCATATCACTTCCATCTACTTGAATGATGTCATCGACTGGACCCATTTCCTAGATTAACTCATTTACTAAGCAGCCACTTCGCGTGCCCAGGACACAGCCCTTCAAGGCCTTCCCTCCCGCCACCCTACCTGGGCTCTACTCAACCTCACTGGGGCATGCCATTTGCATTTCTGCCTCCATTTCTTTAAAAAAGAAAAAAGGTACATGATTCCAAAGGGAATGAATGTTACTTTGTGGTGCTATTTATTTTTCACATATGACTAGGTATGGTGTGCTATCTACAAACAGATGTTTTAAGCGGGTAGGGAGCCTGACCAACACACCTGAGTGGTAGGAGGAGGGTACTTACAACTGAACTTCAAGCAAGCTCACCTTCTACTGTATCTGTGGATTAAAAACAATAATAGTGTGTTCCTTTCCCTTCCTTTTTTGTTTTTGTTTTTGTTTTTGTTTTTTAATTTTTGAGGCTGGGGTTCTCTGTGTAGTCCTGGCTGTCCTAGAACTTGCTTTGTAGACCAGGCTGTCCTGGAACTCACAGGGACCCACCTGCCTCTGCCTCCCAAGTGCTGGGATTACAGGCATGCGCTACAACTATTGGCTATGTTCCTTTCAAAATGACTGTCATCTGGGGACAGAGACACAGTAAGACCCACCATTATTATTGAAGAGAAGACTTTACACGAGATGTTAGTTAGGGAAGGAGGAGGTGGGAACATTTCCTTTATAGTTCTGATCCTAAGGAAAGTGATTTTTGAGGCAGCTTACCAATTGGTACACAGGAAGGAAGGAAAACCACACTCAGCGGGAGCACGAGGGGAAATAAAAGAATTCAAGGTATCATGTGTTCTGATTGGAAGCACTGCCCCGAAGGACCCCATCACAATATAAAGGTGGAAAGCCAGTCTCTAAACACCATAATGTGAGCTCAGATGCCAACATGGAGGAAGTGTGCACCAGCAAAGGGAAGTGACACTGGCCATTTTTAGCTCTTTTCAACAATAACATCTAAGGAAAAAAAAGTTTAAGCCTCAATAGCTAAATACACAACCCAAAGCTTCTCAGATATGCACTTAAATAAATGAAATTGTGGGAAACGACCTAGACCAAGCTGAAATAAAGAGGACAGCCTGTGTGCTATGGGGCGGGACACCTGTGGGCTATGGGGTGTGACACCTGTGTGCAAAGGGGTGGGACACCTGTGGGCTATGGGGTGGGACACCTGTGTGCTGTGAGGCAGGACACCTGTGTGCTATGGGGTGGGACACCTGTGTGCTGTGGGGTGGGACACCTGTGTGTTGTGGGGTGGGACACCTGTGTGCTGTGGGGTGGGACACCTGTGTGCTGTGGGGCGGGACACCTGTGTGCTATGGGGCGAGACACTTGTGCACTGTGGGTGGGACACTTGTGTGCTATGGGGCAGGACACCTGTGTGCTATGGGGTAGGACACCTGTGTGCTGTGGGGCGGGACACCTGTGTGCTGTGGGGCAGGACACCTGTGTGCTATGGGGCGGGACACCTGTGTGCTGTGGGGTGGGACACCTGTGTGCTGTGGGGCGGGACACCTGTGTGCTGTGAGGTGGGACATCTGTGTGCTGTGAGGTGGGACACCTGTGTGCTGTGAGGTGGGACACCTGTGTGCTATGGGGTGCGACACCTGTGTGCTATTGGGCGGGACACCTGTGTGCTATGGGGCAGGACACCTGTGTGTTATGGGGCAGGACACCTGTGTGCTATGGGGTGGGACACCTGTGTGCTGTGGGGTGGGACACCTGTGTGCTGTGGGGTGGGACACCTGTGTGCTGTGGGGTGGGACACCTGTGTGCTGTGGGGCAGGACACCTGTGTGCTATGGGGCGAGACACTTGTGCACTGTGGGGTGGGACACCTGTGTGTTATGGGGCAGGACACCTGTGTGCTATGGGGTGGGACACCTGTGTGTTATGGGGCAGGACACCTGTGTGCTATGGGGCGAGACACCTGTGTGCTGTGGGGTGGGACACCTGTGTGCTGTGGGGTGGGACACCTGTGTGCTGTGAGGTGGGACACCTGTGTGCTGTGAGGTGGGACACCTGTGTGCTATGGGGCGGGACACCTGTGTGCTATGGGGTGGGACACCTGTGTGCTGTGGGGCGGGACACCTGTGTGTTATGGGGCAGGACACCTGTGTGCTATGGGGTGGGACACCTGTGTGCTGTGGGGTGGGACACCTGCGTGTTATGGGGCAGGACACCTGTGTACCGTGGGGTAGGACACCTGTGTGCTGTGGGGCGGGACACCTGTGTGCTGTGAGGTGGGACACCTGTGTGCTGTGAGGTGGGACACCTGTGTGCTATGGGGCAGGACACCTGTTTTATTCTTCTCTGATTGTACAAGTGCACACTCTGTGCTGTTCGCAGGCTGCTCTGGTTCCACTCAAGACTGTTGTAGTTTACAAAGGCATCAGAAAGGAAGGCTCGAGGATCCAAGTTTCAACTACTGCTCAAATAAGCCCTCTGTGTCAGTTAATTGGCTGTGACAGTGACAGATGCCACATGTAATACTGCACTCTGGATGTTGAGGCAGGAGGATGGCAAGTTCAAGGTCAGCCTGGGTTACATATGGAAACCCAAGAAGCTAAAGCAAAACCAAACAGAAAGGCACACGACCTCAAAGGCATTATCGAACTGAAACCAGTTAAGAATTTCTAGAGTAATGTGGTCACCAAGTAACTTTCCCCAGGAGCTGCTCCTTAGCCACAAAGGGAAACCAGCTACTCCACAGAGCAAGAGCTTGGCAGACACCACCTGACCCAAACTATCAAAATGCACACTTCCAGTATGGGATGGGTTGGCAAAGGGGCCTCTGGCCTTGAGGCACGAGGAAGATGTAGTGTAAGTGTGTAGACACTCCTGCCTCAGAGCCCCGATACGGTCTCAGTATGAGAAGACGCAAGGAAATCCTGATGCATGGATGTTCCGTACAACACATGGCCTGGCTTCCTCACTTGTGTCAGGGCCGTGAAAGGGCTGTCACAGATGACTACAACTTGTGGCCCAGAGGCTTGCTTTTTCTAGAAAGGACAATAAGCAAAGTGTGGCAAGATTTGTGTGCTGCCGTGTGGTAACTTCTAGATATGGAAGAGATTGCTGGTGCTTCTAAAACGAATAAACTGAAAATCACGGGCCGAAGTAGTTAAAAGTACAGATTTGGGGTTTTCTGGCTTTACTTTGTTTCATTTTTGAGACAGAGTCTCATTGAGTAGTGAAGGCTGGCCCTGAAAAAATGTTATCAATGCGTTTTTAGAAAGTTCTAGAAAGAGTGTGTGTGTGTGTGTGTGTGTGTGTGTGTGTGTGTGTGTACGCACGCGCGCGCGCACGTACAATGTGGGAGGGGGCAGAGAAAGAGGAACACACGGAGAGGAAAGTAGCAATGCAGGGTAGCAGAACAGAATGATGGGGGAACCTAGGCAGAGAGCAAGCAGGGTTTTAAAAAACGTTTCTACTATCTTAACTAACCTAGTAGCTACTTAACAGACCAAAGGGAACGTGAGTGAGAGCTGACTTCATGCTACTTCCTGTTTTGCATTTGTCTAGGGACAAAGCTGTGATATTTCTGGGGTTTGCTTGCTGCCTCTGTTTCTGACACAAGGCTCTCGCTATGGAACCTAGGCTGGCCTTGAACTTACAACTTCCCAAGTGTGAGGGTTACAGGCCTGGTACCATCCCCCTGGTTAATGATCCATCTGAGAAGGGAGATTCATTGACACCTCATACCCCAGTCTCCTCAGTGTGGTCCTAAGTTTGCCCTATTGGTGTCTGGGGCACAGAAGACCCTGCTTGTAGGGGATCTGCCTTCCAGACCAGCCTCCCACCTGAAGGCTTCTGATGGGGTTTCTAACCCTTGGCCAGACTCACCTTTCTCGCCGCTCACCTTGCGCTTATTTCCTGACAGAATGGCCCAAAGTTGATTGGACAAGCTAATAAGAGGGTGGAGACAGTAACTCCTATGGGAAATGCCATTACCTTCAACCTTGAATATAAGGGCTTTGGAGGTAACATGGTTTCGTCCATCTTTGACCGCAGCGTTTACATACAGCCCTAGACACCTGTTGTTAGCACTAAGGCCAGAAAGCCTGTGCAGAGGATCCACCCATGGAGAACAAACAACAGACAGAAGGGCGAGCACTGCTGCTCAGGAAGCAGGTGTTCCGCACCAGCTCCCTGCTTGCAGGCCGTAAGGATGCGTCTCCCCTGCATCTAGCGGAGCAGCTTCCGGTGTCTGCCACGATGCTCAAATGTCCAAGAGTGATCACTCAACTAGTCCTACCGAGGGCTCACTGTGCACGTGGTACTGAGCACAGGGCTTGCTCTGTGGCTCTGACCAAGGGTCCACAAGAGTCTAGTTCACCTTTCCAAATAGTGAACTGAAAAAAATTGGATAGTGTTCTCTCAGCAGACTCTCCCTCGTACCCTCAAAAGAATGCCTCACTAAGGCCCTTCGGAGGGATATACAGGGCACATGCCAGGCCACTTCTTGAGTGTGGGTGGCCCCCCATAGCAGAGGCAATCAACCTCAGAAGTGGCAAGAATCAACAAAACGATGGCTGTAGCTCTCGCTGACTAGGCCATGTGACTCAACTCAGTTCGAGAGATCTGTTTTCCTTGACCTTCTAGAATGTGAACAGTCTCCCTGAGGAGGCTGGACCAGCATTTACTCACATAGACGAGGTGTGCTAGTGCACACTAGTGGGGCGTTTTAAAGTTGGCTCTCTTGGTACATTCCAAGTATAATTTTACTCATTAATAATTTGGTCTACATCATATTTACTATACACATTTACAGGGTGGCTAAAAACATGACGTTATTTGTTTTCCATCCCCAGAAATCATGGTCAGAGTTACACTGACACTATCAGGGCAGCGGGGGACACACACATAAACCAACATGTTTATTTAAAACAAGAGTTGTTATGCCGGGCGTGGTGGCGCATGCCTTTAATCCCAGCACTCGGGAGGCAGAGGCAGGCGGATCGCTGTGAGTTCGAGGCCAGCCTGGTCTACAAGTGATTCCAGGATGGCCAAGGCTACACAGAGAAACCCTGTCTCGAAAAACCAAAAAAAAAAAAAAAAAAAACAAGAGTTGTTGCTTTACCCTTTTCTAATTCATGTAAAATCGGAACAATCCGTGTTTTCCAAAAGACTTCATCCACGTCTATTTCTGTCTCCTGGTCCTGTAAGCTTGCTCTTGAGGCTGCAAAGAAATGCAGAGAAGGGAAAAGCACCATGAGAAGCGATGTACAACAGGGCACACCGAAACGCCTTTCCTATGCATCCTATGCTAAAATTAATAACCACAGAATCAAATCTCACTTTGCTCTGCTCCAGGTCCCAACTCTAATGAGACTACTTCCAAGTAAAACTCAGATGGGTCATTTCAAAGAAACAGATCTTAAAAATGGGGTTCGAGTACTTCAGAGAGCAGAATGCTGTGAAATGGTGCTGGCTATAAGAAGCAAACTGGTTCAAGTTATTTTTTTACTTAGCTTTTCCCTCTGTAATATACAATAGACAGCTACACACACACACACACACACACACACACACACTTTATACATACACACATTACACACATATACTTTATACACACACACACACACACACACACAGACTAAAAGCTAAAATCCCTTAATTAAAATCTTAGCTCCTTTAGAACAGACACTATACAGGGCAAGCAGCAGCAACACCACTGCCTTCCTGTGGGGTGGAGGGAGATGCCTTGGCCTCTCCACCCCAACTCTGTTGTTGATATGTAACATGACCTTTGTCTACTTAGCTTAGAACCTTTCCAAGCCCCGGTTTCCTCGTCAGCACAAAGAGAGAATATTTGCTTGTAGGATCATGGAAGCTAAATACCATGGTAGAGGCAGAGCTCTGCCTGAGGGTCACATCTAGCAGCACCGGGGACTTGTGAACCTCTTTTCCCTGACTAAACAAATAGGTGACGACTGATGCGTGTTGCCACTGCGCCACCAAGAGCAGATACTGCGCTAACCCTAGGTAGCAATGCTGCCATTGGCTGTCCCCACGATGCAGAAGACAGACTGGTGTGAGGAGGCACTTCCTTTCTTTCTTTTTTCCTTCCCTTCTCTCTCTCTCCTCTTCTCCCCCTCCCTGAGACAAAGCCTCAGTCTGTCCTAGAAGTCACTGTGTAGCCCAAGCTAGCCCCGAACCCACAGTGCTTCTTCTGCCTCCGCCCCCAGGGTTCCAGGTGTGAGCTGACACGTCCAGCTGAGGCTCCTGTTCTGTGTTTCTGAAGATGGAGGAAGTGGACTCCAGGTAGAGGCAAGGGCTATTAAACCAGCCTCCGCCCTTTCCACTCAGCTCCGCTGCAAACCAATGTAGAGGGCAACCGTGTATGAAACAGAATTCATGGGGAAAACGGTAAATCACAGGTCCACCTTGCACAGGCTGCATCTCAAATCACCAACTGGAGCTGGGGCGGGGGTGGGGGGGCACTGCTGCGTGCAGTCCTTCCTTAACCTCCTTCCCTTGTCCAGCATCTGTCTCCTGAGCCCCTTGCCTGGCACCACAAAGAACGCACAAAAAATGCTGGAAATTACAGAAACAATGAGAAGGTTCTACATACACAACCATCTTTCTTTCTTTATTGTTTTACAACTCTTGATATTATTTGTTGTATCTCCTTCTCAACTACAGCACTTTCATGTACACATACCCACACGCAGATACCCGAAGTTAAAAGGTACGTCTTGGAAAAAAAAAAAAAAATCCGGTGAACTCAACTGGCTGTATAAAGTGAAGAGAGCTCTGTGTGCAATCCACAGCAGCATATGTTTAAAACCTAATTTGAGTTCAGCGATGTCTCACATTAATCTCCAAGCCACCAGACAAGAAGCTTTCCCCCACACAGTGCCGAGGTCTCCTAAGAGAAGTGGGAAGCTGTGCAATTCACACCTGCCTCCCAACGCTCGGGACCCACCACTGCACTTTGGGGATGGCTAGTCCCTGCTGCAAGTCCAGGCTTGCCTTTAATCAAACTACCTTTGTGCCAAGGGAGGCTGGGCAGGCTGAGGGTGGGGATGCTCTGGAGCACCAAAAGCAACCAGGGAATTCTTGATAACTAAACTATGGTTAAATGGTAAAGATACAATGTGGTCCTTAACAGCAAGACTTTGGCTAATCTCTGCAACCAATAGCAGGACATAAAACAAAACTGAAGTGTCTTTAACACAGAATTGGTCCACTTGACTTGAGTGTGGCCTCAGAGTTCCTTTCCCAGACCTTTGGGGTCAGGTGTGGGGCAGAATTGAGAAACGCCCATGCTTCCTAAAGGAAGTGATATTTATGACGGTCTTCTTTGAGCACAGTAGACAAACATTCACATTAACAGGACCAACACTATAGCTCCAGTCAGATCTGCCATCGCCACTAACTGTCTCTGAGAGAGATTTTAACTTTTGAAATGTTGAGGTTTTCAGAACAGCAGACAGAAGACTGCAGGCCATCATCTCAGCCTTTAGAAACTTTTAGTGTGCCTGAACTGGATTAAAATAAGCATATGAAGTAAATACAAATATTCAAGCAGTATAGAAATACAACTGCTGGTATTCCTAGGTAATTAATCTACTTAAAGACCAAAAATCAGCATTTACGAAGGCAAATAAAAAGCCAGAAGTTGATAAGTCAATTTCCTTGATATACTTATGAAACACAAATCTACTAGAAATTGGCTTGGTGGGTAAAGTATGGGCTCCTGCAAGCCTGAGGATGTGGGTTCAGATGCCCAGCATTCATATAAGAGGCCAGGCATGGTGCTATACACCTGTAGCCATAGAGCAGCGGAGCAGAAAAGGCAGGTCCTGGGAGCTTACTGGTCAGTTCAGTGTCGCCACCAAGCTGAGCTCCAGGTCCGGTGAGAAAACATGCATCAAAAAGTAAGGGGAAGAGTGACAAAAGGCCATCTGTGGGAATGGGAGCCTGTTCCCACACATATAAAAACAAAAATTACTAAAAGTTTGGGATCTCAATCTACACGGTCTTCAAAAAAACAAAAACAAAACAAAAAGCCCTATGCAAAGTGCCCTTCAGTGTAACTCGTCCTCAGGAAGAGTGACATCAGTCAACATCATCCCCCGAGGAAGAGACAATTGTCAAGGTGAGCACAAAAGTTTAGTCACCACCTCAAGACCCTTCTGGGACTCCTCAGACTCATTTTTAAGAAGTTAGCTAAACACTGCAGAGTAAGGATTTCTTCTCAGTCTTCTCCCAGGACCCCCATTCATGCAGTCCTGTCTGGCTACGGCCTTGTCACTTCTTTATCCTCGTGTTGTCCTCTTTGCCCCTACCATCTCCATCTAGAAACGATTCCCGGTCAATTCTAGAAACTGAAGCGTGTCTGCACGCACGCACGCACACACACACACACACGCACGCATGCACGCACGCACGCACGCACACACATACTTTGCCTCAGTCTTGGAGAAGTTAAAAAAAAACCAACCACTTTCTTCTAGGTTCAGAGTTTGCTAATATAAAAATTATGGTCCAACAGGAAATTGGGTAAGTCAGGCAAGAGGCACTGCTTGTTTTTGAAGATCCTGCTGTCCCAGTGGTGCTACTTGTAAACCACAGCTATGAGTCTGGGAACCAACGGCCTGACACGATGCTAGGATTGGCCGATGTTTTTAGCAATCTCGCGTAAACCCCTTAGCAACAACACTGTCTTGGGAATGAGATGGGCTTAGGTTCTTCTGAGTCCCAGACACCTTCCCTGTGGCCACGGAGGCCCCCTTTCAGAAGCTCAAGAAATTATTTTTCACCCAGCGCTAGTTTGGTGTCATTTTATCATCATCCTCACTTTTGTTACGACAAGGTCTTACTGTGTAGCTCAAGCCTGCAACTCACAATCCTCCTGTCTCCGCCTCTGAAGTGCTCAGATTATAGATGCATATTCATCAAGCCTGACAGAGACTTCGCGAATGAAAAAAAAAAAAAAAAATGAAGACTGCAACAGACACCTGTGCGACCCTGACTAGTTTGGCCCAACATGGACACCGTGCCACACTGATATCTCTTTATTTTAAAGACATAAAAGTTTGCCAGGTTTAGGCCTTCTTTATGCCTATCCTGTCTATAACCTTCCACCTCAGGGGTCACCGCCCTTCAAAATGGGGGTGACAGCATGCTTGTCTTTCCAGGTGTAGCACAGAGATGCCTAATTGCTGTTTCTGCAACTTAAGGTTCCAACAGCTGCTTGCACTGGCCGCAGCCAATGTGACCAATGCTCCTTGGTTCGTTTTCCCACTGTCATAATTTGTACCATTTCTAGCCTTTGGTCAGTACTATTGTATATTTGGTCTGTACTATTGTGTATTTTCTCAAGCAGCATTCAGTTCCTAAAGGGCTTTCATAATATATTGTCATAGTTTCATTTAAATAGGCAATGTTTTTACACTTAAGCCAAGAAGTCCACAATGATAGCAAGTCTGGCCATCCTCCGGAAACCTTCACTCTACAACCTCTGTGAGTGTCTGTCCACACTGAAAGCATCAGCCCTGGGCACTGGTTAAGACTGCAGCAAAATAACAACAGCATAGAGGATAAATGTTGGTTTCTGAGCAAGCTGGATGCAGCTCCTCACGCTGTTGAACAGAGAACTGTTGATAAGGGCACTCGGCACTCCTTGACTCACCCTCCTAACGTCTGTCTTTGAAAAACAAGTCACCCTGGCTTAAGAGAATGAGATGCTGAGGCTGAGAGATGCTGAGGGCCAGAGCGTGCACTTACCTGTTCTGGCTTCCCGCCCGCTCAGGTCTGAGCTGCTGGGACAGGAGGAGGCCCTCGCGCGCCAACGCTTCCCCTGCTCCCTAGGAGGAAGTGGAATGAATGAAACACAAGGTATTGTCACCTTTATAAACTGCAATCTGTTAATCTGTTCATGTCAGGCTTTGTGAAAGAAGCCACAGGGAATGGTTTAAAAGATGGGCTTGGCGTTCAATTGTCTGCTTTACCGTGCCTTTGCCTTCTAACTAAGATTCACCTGTGAGAACACAAGTCTACTGGCTTAACGGTATGAAATACAGCACTAGGAAGAACCAAAAAATAAATCTGAAGTTGACTGGGGGGGGGGGGGGGGGGGGGGGGGGAGAATAGTTATTGATATGGACCACAAGGGGGCGCTGTTACAACAAGAAACAGGAGGAACTGCGCTGGCAGCCAGCCTAAAGTGCCCAAGGTCAACGGCAAGATAGGTTCTAGAATGCAGCTTCTCAACCCACGGGTCTTTCCACTACATCTATTTCTACTTTAAAACTTAATTCAATTAATACTCTCTAAAAATATTCTTAGAAAAAAAATTTTTTTAATTTAAAGCAGATATTCAGTCAGTCCCCAGATAAGCTTAAGAGTGGGCCTGGCTAGCTGGGGAGGTGCTCTGTGGCTCAGCTGCCTGCTACTTTTCTCAACTACAGCTGACTTCAAGGTATTGTCTTTTAAATGAGCTGTATAAAATCCCAAGGTCAAAGGTAGGCTATGAAGGCAAGTTTGACACAATTTCTTTTCGGTGATCCCATTTACTTGCTCCAATAACAACAATAATATAAATAATAATAAATTATTATTATCTCGTTGTTGCTTTGAGACAAGGATGTCCTGGAACTCACTCTGTAGACCAGGCTGGCCTCGAACTCACAGAAATCTGTTTGCCTCTGCCTCTTGAGTGCTAAGATTAAAAGCATGTGCCATCACCTGGTTAATTAGTTTGCTTTACTATATCCATCTGTGGCCATGGCCACCTGTGAGCACCTACCTCTGCCTCCCAAATGCTGGGACTACACATGTGATCCAAAGGGGGGTTGGTGGGGGGGACTCTAGTTCTCTGAAACCACAGAGTTTTTGTAGCAAGATGCTCCTAACCATTAAAACAAGGATTATGGGGATGGGTCTCCTCAAAGACAGAAATAAAGGACTCAATCCCATGGAGAGATTTTTGAAATAAGACTTCAAGAATTGCATGAGAGTCAGGCATGATGGCACAGCACTCGGGAGGCAGAGGCAGGCGGATCTCTGTGAGTTCGAGGCCAGGCTGGTCTACAGAGGGAGTTCAGGACAGCCAAGGCTCTTACACAGAGAAACCCTGTCTTGAAAGCAAACAAACAAACAAAACCAAAAAAAAAAAAATGTAACATGAGATCCTATGTTACCAAACTAATCCTAAACCCTCCCAACCCACCCCCTCCCCAAAGGACTCACAAACCCTGATCCACACTTCTAGCCAACTCTAATGGAACTCATAGGGACACACACACACACACACACACACACACACACACACACACACACACACACAGAAACACACCCACAGACACATAGAGACACACAGACACACACACACACATACAAAGAGACACACAAACAGACACACACACAGAGACACACACAGATACACAGAGACACAGACACATACACAGATACACAGAGATACAGACACACACACACACAGAAACACACCCACAGACACACAGAGAGACACACACAGACACATACACACACACACAGAGACACACGAACAGAGACACACACAGACACACACACAGATACACAGAGACACAGACACAGACAAACAGACACACACACAGATACACAGAGACACAGACACAGACAAACAGACACACACACAGATACACAGAGACACAGACACAGACAAACAGACACACACACAGATACACAGAGATACACACACACACACATACACACACACACACACACACACACACACACACCATGAGAGTTGAAGGAGGTAGAGTTAAAAGAGGGAAGGGATCAGCAGGAGAGGGAGGAGGACAAGAGAAGGCAATGGAGGTGAAATGACAAAAATACATCAGACACAGGTATGACAATTGTCATGGAACCCATTATCATCTGTAATTAATATATGCAAATAAAAACAGGGCTGGTGAGACGGCTCAAAGAGCAAAGGTACTCGCCTTGCAAGCCTGGTGACCTACAATTGATTCCCAGAATCCATGTAAAGGTGGAAGGAGAGAAACCAACTCCACAAAGTTGTCCTCTGGCCTCCACATGGGTACTATGGCACATGCACACACCCATCTGAATACATAAAATCTTAAAATTAAAAAAAAAACAAACTGCCAGGTGTAGTGGGGCACGTCTTTAATCCCAGCACTTGGGAGGCAGAGGAAGGTGGATCTCAGCGAGTTCAAGGCCAGCCTGGTCTACAAAGCCAGTGCAGGACAGCCAAGGCTACACAGTGAAACCCTGTCTCGAAAAACCAAGAAAAAAAAAGTTGTTAAAAAAAAAACAAAAAACCAAACCTTCATTGAGTGGAAAGCCAGGGAAGTTCCTATATTTTTCATTTCTAGACATAACTTGAAATTTCACGATCAAGAGTTTAACATATATGATGTGTGAATGTGTGCATGGGTACACTGGAGCATGTGTGTGTGTGCCCCCTAAACAAACACTGAAATCTATCGAGACAGTTTTCAGCTCGCGGGCCCTCCACCGCTCTCCTCGAGTCCTGGCCAGGGGTGAGGCTGGCTCTAGGACAGCTCATTTGTGCAGGCTCACTTCCAGAAAAGACAAGAGCGGGAAAGATACTCAGTCCGTATGTGGGCTTGCCAGGGTCACTCCCCCTGCCCCCAGGAAGAGACAGGCTTGGGACTCACTGCCACCATACATGGTCATCACGGTGGGGTGGGCCCTGGGTGTGGGGATGCTTCCCCCAGCCCGAGTTCAAATCCCAGCACACACGTAGCAGTTCACAACTGTCTGTAACTCCAAGATCTGACACTCCCACACCAACACACATAAACTGAAGTTAAATAAAATGCTTTAACAACAACAACGAAACAAAAAACCAATCCCAGGTCAACACTCACAGCCTTGTGACCCTGGGAAAGCTCCTTGGCTTTGGTTTCCCTCTCCAGCAACTGGGGCTATGCCTTGGCTTAGGATATCAGCCGGTACAGTGAGGGACTTAGCAAGTTGTCAATATTACTTTTGCTTTCCTTTGGGTCCATAAGCACCTAGAGGCACAATCAGAGATGGATATAGGCACAGACGATGTCTTCTCTGATGAAGGTAAAATCTACCTTAACAGAAAAGTCCAAAAGACCTGGAGGGGAGCTGAGGGAAATACCTGAGAGGGAGGAGCACCCCACAAGTGAACCTTAAAGGACTAGAAACTGAACTAGCAAGTGTCAAGTCTAGTCACAGAATGCGAGCAGCACGGGTGGAGAAAAATGGGGGCACAAGAGCCTGTTGCTTGAGGGGAGGCTAGCTTCCTCTGGCTCAGAACTAGCAAGGCAGCTTCAGAGAGAGAGGGTTCTGCTGGGAAGGCTGGGAACAGCTTTGGGACTTGCGAAGTAATAGCTAATAAGAAACTTACAGCAGCTGGGGGGGGGGGGTGGGGGGTGGCATTCGCCTTTAATCCCAGCACCTGAGAGGCAGAGGCAGGCTGATCTCTGTGAGTTCAAGGCCAGCCTGGTCTACAGAGGGAGTCCAGGAAAGGACGGCCAAGGCTACACAGAAAAACCCTGTCTTGAAAAACCATAAAAAGCCGGGCATGGTGGCACATGTCTTTAATCCCAGCACTCAGGAGGCAGAGACGGGTGGATCGCTGTGAGTTCGAGGCCAGCCTGGTCTACAAAGTGAGTCCAGCACAGCCAGGGCTACATAGAGAAACCCTGTCTGGGGGTGGGGGGAGGATTAAAAAAAAAGAGGAAAAAGAAAGAAAAGGAAAAACTTACAGCTTCTTACAGGATGGTGTGATGTGAGGTGTGGAGTTGGGGGAGGGGGCACGATGAGAGATAATGTTTCCAGGGTCACTGTGGGACCAGAAAAGATGTGCTATTCCATAAATGAAAAGTGACAGGACCTGGGGCTGATCTGAGGCATCTGAAGGACATTGAGTGGACCTGGAGAACCGGCACAGCAGGTCCCTACAGATGAAGCTGCGAGGTCGAGCGGGGGGCAGGGGGAGAGGGGGGCAGCTTATAGGGCCGAGCGAGTCTGGTTTTGACTTGTTGAGTTCCTGACGCTAAGTGTGGGGGTGAATTGACAAAGACGCGAAAATCTGAAAAGGTTCAAACAGCCCCACAGGACCAGAGTCCCCAGAAGAGTGGCTCAGAGCTGGAGACACCAGGCCACCAGGGAGTTTGTGTGCAGAGTCAGAGGCATCAAGCTGGAGGAAAGAAATGTACCGTCATGTTGTCACGTCATTGGCACATGCAGGGAAAGAGGATGCAGATGAAGGAAAGAGGTCTGGCCAAGGCAAGTGCTGCTGGCTAAAGTCCTGCAGGGTGAGCAGGAAGGATGGCCACCGAGAGCCCAGCTGCACTCGCTGGATCGCTCAGGAGGTGGAGACGGAAAGGTTTGTGAGCTCAAGGTGAGCTTCATTCACTGCCTCACAGAGAGGAAGAGGGGGTGGAAGGGAAAATCCCTCCTTCACTGAGGAGGATGAGCAGATGGCCCTGGGTGCTCCGCTGAACTTGCACTGCTGAGTAAATCCACATGAAACCCATTTTTATCTCCCCCCACCTAGAAACCTTCTAAATATGGGACGATGCTGCCCTTGTCTCTTTATGCTATCTCTTGTGGCTGACACCCCACCTCACAGCTGTGTGGTTGAGGGTAAATTTTTAACAAGTAGCCTTCCTCCTCTGTACAGAAGGGTGGTGCTCCCAGCGAGGTGCTCCCACCTTGAGGCTGCTGGAAGCTCGCTGGTATGCTCTCTATTCAGTCCAAAGGCCTTCAAATGCTTGCTCCCCGCAGGGTGTATGGCCCAATTGTTTACAGTCAGTCTGTTTACGTCCCTTTAAAAGGTCCCCAGCTCTGAGCTCACACTGTGGCCAGAGGAAGAGGAGATGTTTTCAAAGATGCAGCCTGATGCTCCAGCAGCAGTTTCCAGGGTCACATACCACCATCAGCCAAGTGCTTTTTCTTACGTGTGCAGCTAAGGCAGAGGTCCCCGTGCACTTCAGACCTTTGTGCGTTATTAATTCCAGCATCAAACTGGCAGCAATTTCCTGACTATCAGATGCATTTAGGTCCCAATCTAGTCATCCAGAAAAACCATTCTTCCCAGATTCCTGCTCCATTTATTAAACTGCGTTATTAAAATTTTCACAATGATTTTTTTGATGTGTCAATTTTTTTTTTAATCTGGAAATTAGCCACTGGACTCTTCTGTGAAATTCTTTTTAAAGGCAGAAAACCATCATTTCATTGGTTAGAACACCAATCTACAGATGGAAGTCTAATTCTCAAGGGCCTGGACAACAGTGGCATTTACTGGTCCATAGAGGCCCGTAGTGTGGGCTTCCAGTATGGTGTGACGAGGCCTTTGGCTGTTAGAGCCCCGTAGTGTGGGCTTCCAGTGGGCTTTGGCTGTTAGAGCCCCGTAGTGTGGGCTTCCGGTATGGTGTGACGAGGGCTTTGGCTGTTAGAGCCCCGTAGTGTGGGCTTCTGGTATGGTGTGACGAGGGCTTTGGCTGTTAGAGCCCCGTAGTGTGGGCTTCCGGTATGGTGTGACGAGGGCTTTGGCTGTTAGAGCTCTGTAGTGTGGCTTCCGGTATGGTGTGACGAGGCCTTTGGCTGTTAGAGGCCCGTAGTGTGGGCTTCCAGTATGGTGTGACGAGGGCTTTGGCTGTTAGAGCTCTGTAGTGTGGCTTCCGGTATGGTGTGATGAGGCCTTTGGCTGTCCGTCTCTGCAGTGCTCTTAGCTCTGCCCTGGCTGTAGGTCGAAATGCTAGTGAAATGAAATTTTTGGTTTTCCCAGGGCCTCTGCTGTGCAACTCCCATATTTCAGACATGGTAGCCTTCTGTCCCCTGTGATTGCCAAGAATCTTAACATTTCACTTGAAAGACTAGAACCAACCGTCGCAGGCAATGCTATGCAAGGGCTGACGGTACCCCTGCAGCCCATCCGTGGAAGGTGCAATCAATCATGCTGGCCACACCGACTCCTGGACCATAAATACCCCAAGGAAATAAAATCATAGCTCTTTAAAATATCTTAAAAATATAGATTTTGCTATAATTCAAGATGGTTCTAGTTATCATGATGACAGTTCTTCAATTAAGCATCAGCAAATGTTTTCTTAAAGGGCCAGCTAGTGTTTTATATTTTATAGTTAGCGGCCAAGTGACAAAGTCAAGGCTATCACATAGATGTCTCCAAAACTATTTAAAATACAATGATTTTTAAAATACTTAAACCATTTTTAGGTTGGGGACTATAAAAAATAACTTAGAGCATACAGACAACCAGATTTGGCTCCTTGGCTATAACTTGTTGATTTATTTCTTTAAGGCAATAAATAATATTGGTAATAATAACTAATTAGATTTGTAATTGAGAAAAATCCATTTAAGGAAAAGTTACATCTGTAGAAGGTGATTAGGAACTTTTAAAGAATGATTATAACAAAAGACAAATGTGCAAAATTTAAACAGATGTTTTCTTTGTCTTAAGAAAAAAGGCATTTTTTTTTTAAAATGGCCCCTATAGAGACTGAAGTCAGTCTTCACTTTGTCACTGCATACTCTTAGTCACAAATAGTCACCTCAGCTGCTGTAGAGTAACCCGGCCACAGACAATACACAAAACCATGAGTCTAGCTGGGCTCCAGCGAACCTCAGCCTTAAAAGCAAGAAATGGACTTTGATTTCGCCCTTGGTCTTTGACACTTTGCAGTCTTTGACACTTTGCAGTCTTGACACTTTGACGGTAACTTTGGAGTATCACCGTCAGGGGGTCCTGGTCCCTTCCTCTTCTGACTCAAACTCAGTGGGAGGTAGGGGCGTGGGGGGTTGGATCTGGGCCTGGGGTAGGTTCTGTGCTTTCATGTGTACCCAAGGCCACACTTGAGCAGCAAGCCCGGAAACACCTGAGCCACTTTTCACACCAGGACCTCTTAGCAAGCGGAAAGTGTCAGAGCGCTGCCACTACACGGTCATTCTGCCCCATGCCTGTCTTTCCTACAGGAAACACTTTCATCTGCGTGACCCTCCTTTCTTAAAAGAATAATGACTTCATATTTTTTTTTTGCAACATTTATTATTTTGAAAAGGCCAGGTAATAATTAAAAATACAATGAAGGTAATTAAAAAATAAAAGCCTCCCAAAGCCAGAAATAAACATCATGACTACATTGTAAATATTGTTCCAGCGGTGAGCAGGGAACAATCATATCACAGACGTTGCTGTAACGAAAGAGTCTGAGTCTCAAGCTTGCTTGAATTTAACAGAGAAAACGGAAATTGAGGCAGAACTGTAGGAACCGCAGAGCTCCAGATGAGTCTTCCCAAGAGATAATTAATTTCTAAAAGATCTCTCTAGAGTTAAGAAAAAAAAAAAAAAAAAAAAAGATAATGAAAAACATTAGGGTGCTGAAAGCATCATGGTGAAATGATTTCAGATTCGAGTTCATACCTCCTCCCACACGTGGGGTTCGGGTTTGCTGCTGCTGTTGTTGTTGTTGTTGTCTGTCTGTTTGTTTCTCAAGACAGGCTTTCTCTGTATAGCCCTGGCTGCCCTAGAACTCGAGCTGTAGGCCAGGCTGGCCTCACTCTCAGGAAGCCGCCTGCCTCTGGTGTTAAAGGCTGGTGCCGCCACTGTCAAGATTTCTGCTCTACAACTATCACATTCAGGTCTGTGCAGCCTTGATATTGAAAATAAAGTCAATGCTCACCATGGACACTTTACCAAAGCCTTTTCAACTTAAAGTTTTGAGTGCTGATTCATCGTTCTGTTGTCTAAGAATTTTCTAGAAAGTAAATGAGTAATACTTTCCTATGTTCGTTACTATCTGAAAGAGTCCGTCTGCCGCCTTTTCAGTGAAGGACAAATGACCTCAGATACGGTTCTTGGTCTCTTCCTGATGCTGAGTAATAGACCTAACTCCCCTCTCTTCTGGCATTGGCTAAAGCAGACCACCAATTAGCCTTTCTCTCCTTCCATGTGGCTTGCTTGCTAGGCCTGAGAGGCCACAGGAAACTTTTTTCACCCAACCAAGAATCACAGAGTGCACGCAGTGTGGGCAAGGCTGGAAATGCCTTCTTGTGAATTTTTCCATACCAGATTTTGTTGGGACACCAAGGGTCCATTTGAGCTTTTGGTTCCGGAGAGCTGTCATTTAGTACGTCTTAATTTTTCTCTTCTTTTGCTTATTTGCTCTGATTTTCCATGGGTTGTTGCAAACGTTGAGAAATGATGAGTGCCTGGTACTTTGTTCCAAGTAAGACCTAGGTAGGAAGGGACCTACAGGAGAGGGGGTTCCCTTTCTACCTCACTCCCAGTCCCGCCCCCATGCCCTCCCAGCTTTATTCTTTGCTGTTTCTTTCTTGTGTGATGTCTTCTGGCCTGGCCACCACAGCTCATACTTGCAGCTTCTTTTATCCTGATTTTTAAGTCTTTACGTGGCTTTCCTCTTTCTGTCCATATATTTCTTTCTTAGCACTATAGTTTTTTTTTTCCTTTTTAGTATTATAGTTTATTTTGTGGGTTTATAATTTCCAGTTGGCATTTCTGCAAGCCAAAGAGCTCTACCCCCGACCCCCCATCCCCTTTCCTAAAGAGATAATGATGGAGCCGGCTGGACTTCCCATGAGGCAGTGCAGAACACTTGAGACTCTTCGTGCCTTTCTTTTATGCAACCTGTCTTCCTCTGTCTTTGCTAGGTTCTTCCTGTAGCTAAGCTTGAGTCCCAGGAGGCTTCTTATCCTTATATCATTTGTCTTTACTTGTTGACGCCGAGAGGGACCCAAAGGCGGCGAGATAGGAAGCACTTAACAGTCGGCCCATTACTTTGTCGACCTAGGGAGGTGTGTGGCCCTGGTATGTGTAGAGCAACCACTGACACGCGCGCACGCACACACACACACACACACACACACACACACACACACACACACACAGCACGTCTTAAATGACAAGGCTGCCTCCTTCAACTCTAATTTAGTGAACCTCTTTCTCCCCCATGCCTCCCGTTCCCTCCCCCCTCCCCACACTGCTCACAGGCAATAAAGAGAACATGTCACCCTCAGATCAGTCCCACCCTCCAGTCACTTCTTGATCTCTGTCTTGAATGGAGTCTCCCATGGGTGCCTTTTCACTTCTCACTTCTCTCTGAGGCCTGCCCACATCCTTAGATCTCCTCTCCCCTACCACAAGCAGCTTGGTGAAGAAAGAGCCCCACTTCTAATGAACCTGTCTCAAAAGTCTGAGGTGTGCACCAACCCTCAGTCTTTTGTTTTCATCTAGATTTCAGAGAGTCTGGAAAGTTAAGCAGACTTTCAGACTGGAATGTTCCGTGTAAAATCTGAATCTGAGGTATATAATAAACTTCCCCCACCCCAGAGCCAAGAAAAGAAGGGGAAAGAATGCGCTGGCTGGGAGGACAGCCACCAGCAACAGCTGGGTCTAGGCTTGTTATAACCATCATCGAATTTGGTTGCTACCTCCATCCTTGGCTCTGTTTGCTGATGTAGGACGTCCCTCTCCAGAGGGTCACCTTAAGCTGTGACAGTGCATCTCTTTCCCAGCTTGAGAGCCTGGAGAAAGACCACCCTCCCCAAAAGCCTTGGTGCAGCCCAGGGTCCCCACAGCCCGGCTCACTTAGAGAGACTGTGTGCTTATTTCATCAACCACCATAACTAGACATTGGAGAGCTCGGCTGGCAGGCCCTGGGAAGGCAGGCCTGAGAGGAATGGCCAGCATCCACCCAAACAAAGCCTGAACACTTACTACATACAAAGTAAGCAGGCTGGTTCCCTGTAGGGAAGCTAAGGTCCAAGGTTCAGGGTTGGAGCCACTGTTCTCTTCCTGTGTCATTGACATTTATTTTATTTATTTATTTTATTTATTTAAATCTTTGCTGCTTTTGCTTTTGTTGTTGTGTGCTTTTCCATTTTTTAACCAGGAGTCCCTTCCTCCCTTTCTTCTTTCCTTCCTTCTTTGCTTCCCCCTTTCTCTATTTTTTGAGGTAGGGTTTTATATAGCAGTGGATGGCCTCCAACTTGACATACAAGAGAGACTGGCCTTGATCCTGCCCCTGCCCCCCTTCCCCCACCCCCCCCCCCACCTGCTTCCATTGCCATAAGGTCAGTTTATGTTCCCACCGAGGCTCTTAGTTTTAATTGCAACCATACTAAAGGCCGTTGTCATCTTACAGGCACGGCTTTCAAGCCTTGGCGACCACTCCACAACCTACGACAGAGGCTCAAAGGAGAAGGGAGAAGAACCTATGAAACAGAGCCCGTGGGAATGTCGTGTAGCCTGCCAAGGACACACAACTAAACCAAGTGACAGACAGACTCTGCAGTCTGAGTCCAGAGAGCCTGCCTCCCAGTGGACAGTCTGCACCATTCACAGTGATCCACTGCCCAGGAAGATGACACTGATGATGACAACCGCCCTCTCCAGTCCTCATTTCCCAACCATGACAACTTGAGGAGCACTCACCAGGCCTTACACATTTACATAAAGGGGTTTGGATGAACGGATAGGTGGGTGGGTGGACGGGTAGGTGGAGACAGGCACACATACTTTTACAGGATGCCAGCTCTACTGTTTTCAGTCCATGTGGTAATAGGGTAAGAGGTGATGGCGTGTGGGTAAGGGGCAGGCCTCCTCAACCTCCAGGGAATTCCTAATGGGCACGTGGAGGATGGAATAGCTATCACGCAGTGAAGATGGCGGCTCCCTGAACACGTGGGAGCCGCTTCTCTTTCAGGGTTTCCACCGTCTCATTTCCGAGATTACCTTTCTTAGCAAGCATTTTCCCCTAATAAGCATCAAGTTAAAATCTAGGACACCTCTGAATGTCCGGATTACTCATATTTTAGATTAAAGGTACGTGAATCAATGCAGTTTACTGAAACAGACTATTCTTTCCTCTCCTGAGTCAGAGAAACCTAGGGGACCCCACCCGGGGAGCAAGGGAGAATCTTCCTTTGGTCTGTCCCATCCATCAGCTCCCTGCCTCCTCCCCAGCCCACACCCTCCTCCACCCCTGGTGTACCACCATCTCCTGCCAGCCCACCTCACTGACAAGAACCGTCACTCTTGTACTTTACAGAGTCGGGATTAGAATAAAAACTGAACCAAACCAAACTTTGCTAATTGCTGGGAGGGTGCTCCCAGCAAACGTGGGAATACTCTGCTGCTTAGAGACGTCCATTTCTTGGAATTACAGTCACTTAAATATTTACAAGAAACAGTTATTGAGTGTCCCCGACTGATTTCACAAATGAAACTAATGAGAGAATTGCTAAGAGTTTCCATTTTCTCCTTTGTTTTAATCCCACCACATAAACTTTTCTGTTGGCAGGTCTTCAGAAAATTCCACCCCAGTGCTGCAAGGAGGCAGAGCCCCATTCAGAGCACAGCGATATTATTGCTAGAGAAAACTCCAACCATCCCAGGAGACAAAGGGAAAAGAACTAAAGACGCTGCCAAAGGAGACAGGAGGGAGCGCCTGTCCAGCCCCTAATGGGTTTGTCCTTTGCTGTTTGTGGGATTAAGTATGTCACTGAAATGCTCTCCCTCCCCCCAGCTGTCCCAGAAAGAGAGGGGCATAATGAAGCCTGGGGTGTCCAACTGTTTCACAACATCTGAAGTTTCACGGAAATAAACAAACAAATGAATTCCCTCTTGTCTGTTTGTATCTAGTCAATTTGCATTACTGTAAGGATGGGTGCACCGGGATAAATGCTCTCCTTTCATGTGGGGCACAAGCCCGCGCCTCCGCACTGCCCCCCTCGCTGCCTTTCATGCTGTGGTGACTAGCTCCCTAGCTGAATCTCACTCACCAACAGGAAAAGAGCTGCCTGTAAGGGCCTGTTTGATGTCTTGTGTTCCAACTCCCAGAGTCCTAATTTGAAGTTGTTCTTTTCCCCTTAAGGAGCTATGTTATCTTTCCCTAAATTTGAAAAATGTTCTGAACGCAAAGCAACACCACAAGGAATCCTAGGTTGCCTAATATAAATGCCCCGTGTGACACTTTTTAGACTGCGTCAGCAGACGAGGTCAGTTCAGATAAGCCAACAAGCTGCCGGTGGCTACTCCAGGGGTGGGGGTGCGGCAGAGTTAGGGTTCAGTGGTCCCTGTGGAAGAGCCAACGTCAGATCCAAAATCTGAAGTGAGAACAACAAGGACTTGGGTCCTAACATGGCCTGTGGAATTTAATCCTGTTAAACAAATTTGAACTGGGCAGCTGTCCATGATGACCCAATGGAAAGTTCTAGAAAGAAAGAGATTTTTAACTGAGTGACCTGCCTGTCTTAGCATTAGGACTGGAGAATGCGGCCTATTCTCTCTACTCTAGCTGATTCTCTGATCTCTAGATGAAAGGTTTTAGCCAAGTGCCAGGGTAAGAGTGAACACGGCCCACACACAACACGCTGTTTCCCCCATAAACGCTCAGTGTGGTTGTTAAAAAGTGCTTCTGGGAAGCTTATATAAGAAAAATGATGTGTAAAATAAAATAATCCCCAACCATTCATGTATGGGGGCAAGCCAACCCCATGGGATTGTCACGTTTTAGCTACTAGTTAGCACAATAAATATTTAGACCAAATTTTCACCTGAGAATAACACAAGAGTCCACTCTTGTGGCGTATACAGCAGGGGACTAAAGCAGGAAGAGGTCATGGGAGACTCCAGGCCCAACAAGAGTTCCAAATAACACACAAGGGGAAGGCTCACTCATCAGTCAAGGCCTAGCTGAAACCATCCAGCCTCACCTTTAGCTGGCACCCCTGTGGTGCATCACTTTGGCTGTCATACATGGCAGGGTTACCAGGGATGAAACAGGGAATAATAGAAAACCAACCTTACTCAACCAGGAGGGAGAAAAAAAGGCTCTCTTATTATGCAATAACTTAAAAACATGCTTATTTGGGGCTGGGAGATGGCTCAGTGGTTAAGGGCACTGACTGTTCTTCCAAAGGACCGGGGTTCAATTCCCAGCAACCACATGGTGGCTCACAACCATCTATAATGAAAGCATCTGCTGCCCTTTTCTGTAAAGCACTCATATGCAATAAATAAAGCAAATAAATCTTTAAAAAGAAAAAAATTAAATATATATATTTTAACATGCTTATTTAAGAGGGAGAAAGCAAATCCATTTTCTACATAGACAGAGAACCGGTCGGTGAGTGACAATCATTACCATGACCCAAAAACCCACAACAGAGAATACTGACCCTCCGCTTCGGAGATGAGATGGCGGGGATATTGCCTTGAACCCTTCTTGATCTTCGGTTTCTCGGAAGCCTTGGTCATAGATAAGCTGGAGAGTGTGACTCTTTAAACGGCCCCTGGCATTTGATGGTGTTAAATAGCTCTCATTTACTCCTGCTGTAGAATTCCCCACGGTAACAGTTTCTTCGGACTCCTCCACGGTCTTTGCTGAAACAGCAAGGAAATGTTTTCTCAGCACCTTTCTCACTTGTAACGTTTTGCTCGCAGTCTATAGCTTTATATGAAAGTTGCCCTTGCCTGGATTCAAGACTGGAGTTTTTATGGCCAAAGCTAATAAATAAAACTCTACTACAATTTCAGGCTTGGCTCCATCATTTCTGTGAATAAAAAATGAGTAGGATATTAACTATTGGCTTGGAGTCTACCTGAAGGAAAACACAGGACTTAAGTTTATAAACTACCTATCCTGATTAAGTACTCCTGGGCCCTGTAATAATAATTCTTCCTAAACATGATGTTAGTATTTTTCCATTTAAAAATGATTTCTGACTAAACATGATGGCAAACACCTGTAATTCCAGCCAATTGGGAAGTAGATGAAGAAGGCTAATGAATTCAGGGTTAGTCTTTACCACACAGAAAGTTCTAGGCCAGTCTGGTATACAAGAGATGTAATGTAAAAAATAATAATATAATTTATAGAGTGTCAAACACAAGTGGTACATCAGTGACAAAAAAGATTTCTTTATTCACAGGCCTCTTAACAATTTTGTTGTTGTTCTTTTCTGAGACAGGGTTTCTCTGTGTAGCCTTGGCTGCCCTGGACTCCCTTTGTAGACCAGGCTGGCCTTGAACGCACTGAGATCCGCCTGCCTCTGCCTCCCTGAGTGTCGGGATTACAGGTGTGCACCATCACACCTGGCTACAAAGGTGTTTATTTATAAGTCGTATACAGTAACAATTAAAGTGCACAGTGTAATTTAGTAAGTGCAAACAAAAATCCGTAGAAGAAAAGTAGAAAGGAGTGAAGAGGATTGCGAGAGACACAGAAGGCAGTTTTTAATAGGAGTGGACGGTGCTAGGGAAGGAAGGTGGACACTGCAGCTATGAGAAGACCAAAGTGTTTGGAGCAGGGTGACCAATTGGTGCAGGGGCTCTGAGGCAGGAGTGTGCCTAGGGTGTGGGAGGAAAAGCTAGGGAGACGTTCTAGAGGAGGAGGGCTGCTGGCCCCCGGGTCTCAGGGCAGTAACAATGTGGCCCATGAAAAAGACCTGGCCAAAAAGCAGCAGACTGGCTCTAGGATCCCAGCCCACTTCTGAGATGGAGCGCAGGCCGAGTTTAGTCGTACAGACTCTTATATTGAAAATACACCACCGGGGTAGCTCGCCATCCATCTGCTGCTAGCCTAGTGTGCCTCAAAAGGGAAGATAGGACAAACCTCCCCAGTGGAGGTAGAGGTTGAGTTGAAATGGGCTTCTTCTTAGAAACAAAAGCTAATGGCAAGGAAGTCTCTTCCTACCTGCTGGTCCCAACCCCCTGCTTCCAAAAAAACCATTGTTTGCTGTTGGAAGGAGCCTCCAGCACTTGGAGGCGGAGGCAGAGGCAGGAGGCTCTCCGAGTTGGAGGCCAGCCTGGTCTCCAGAGGGAGTTTCCAGGACAGCCAGGGCTACACAGAGAAACCCTGTCTCAAAACAAGAACCGTGCCCTGCCAATCTCCCCCCCTCCCCCCAAAAAACCAGAAAAGATCGGTGGAAATGAGAAAATTTAGAACAGAAAGGTGATGTTAAGGGACCCAAGGGCATCAAAGCAGGAACGGAGCCTCCAGATCAGCCCGCATAGTAGCCTGGCCGGGGCTTTTGGTTCCGTGTGTTTTGTGTGTTTGGGTAAGGGCATGTTAAGTCCCATGTGACTTGAGTTGAAGGGCACCCACCCGAGTATCAGCTCTGAATTTGTGTACATATCATACTCCAGGCTCGCACTTTCTCCAGCTGTCTCCACATCTGGGGCACGCCATACGGATTAATTGGTGGGACCTAGTACGGCGACTTGGGTGGTGGTGGAGCTCTCAGAACTTGGGGTCACTGTCTTTGTTACCGGAACCCAAGAACCCTTACCATGGCCTGTGCCTGCACATCTCATTTACGAAGCACATACTGTTTTAGGTTATAGGGTCATCTTGGTCTCTCACTCTGGTTTTAGCATCTCCTTTATGCACTCGTTCCATGCACGCTAATGAGAAACACTGCCTGCCACATGCTGTTCTATACACGAGTGAATCTCTGGGCTTCCAGAAGGGGACACACCAACGTCATAGACAGAGGAGCTGTCCTCTATCCTCGCAATGCACTGAGCCTGTCGCTACTGCCACAGAGGAGAGCTGAGCTGACCCTCTGACTCCAGATGAAACAGCTGTCTCAAGCATCTTTTGCGCAGCTACAGACCACAAGCAACGCGGGGGAACCGTGTCCTAAAGGGCAGGTGGATGCCTTGCCCCCTGTAACATTCTGCTGTTGTCGCCTTGAAATTGTTTTTAAACAAAGTTCTCCAATATTTGAAGCCAGCAAATACAGTACATCCTGCTTGAGGCTTCCTGGGGGTGCACTGTTGGGGTCTGAATGGGAAATGTAAAGCCCAGGTTCCTGAGTCTGAACACTTAGTTCTCAGCTGGTGGTACTACTGTCTTGGGAGGTTGCAGAACTTGCGGTGGGCGGGGCCTCGTGGTGGGCGGGGCCTCTCGGACAGACAGGCTTCCAGGACTTTCTTCCTGACTCCTTTCTGCTGAGGTGTACAAGGAACCTCAAGCTCCAGCCACCACACCTTCCCTGGGTCTTATGTCCTTTCAAACGCATGAGCCAGAGTAAAAACTTCCTCCCCTCTGGTGTCAGCTGTGGGGTACTTTGCCACGGAAAAGTTGCCACTGGGACGCAGGAGGCGGGAAGGTGAGACAGAGTCCTGGGATATTATCAGGCCTGGGGCTAGGTCATGACAGCTATGCTTGCAAAGAAATTGGGAACTCCACCCCCTTGGGCAGAAGCCAGGAAATCTGTTGTGCTTCGTGTTTTATCATAACCGGCGAAACAAAGATGGCCTTTTATAGTTTTGAGCGGCCGGGGTGGGCGGGGGGGGGGGGGTGGAGGGAAGCAAGTGACCGATGGTACAGTAGGACAAACGAAAGCACATGAAGTTCGAATTTCAGCGGCCATCAATCAGGCATGGCTACTTCCACACCGTAACAGCAGAGTTGAACATAGCAGACAGAGATGGAGTGGACCTCAGGGCCTGAAATACTTACTGTTCAGATCTTACCAAAAACAAAAGGGGGGGGGGTGGTTTCTGTCTTTTAAGACAGACTGGTATTTGCCCTGCTGGGTTCCTGAGGGATTCTACAGCCAGGCCAATTAGAGCGAGGTGAGCTGAGTGAATGCTGCCGAGCAGCTCTCTCTCTGTTCAGAATGGCATTCTTGCCCCTGTGATATGATCCCGAGGACAGGCCTCCGAGGGCCAGGAATGAGCAGGGCCTCCCTGACTTGCCTGAACTCTGGACCAACGTCCACGGCGCAGAACATTTTTGCCAGCATTATCCTCTGGACTTTTCTGGTCATCATTCTCAGAGGCACAGAGGTCCTTGAAAGGTTTTTTGAACCAAGGGGGTGATGTTATCTGATGGATCCCCCCCCCCCCCCATGGACCTCTTACTATTTTATGGGACCTGGAATAGGGATGTTTCTCAGGGTCCTCTGATTTAAAGGGACAGGGCAGCATGTCTGCTCACAGCACCAGTGGCAGGGAGCCTGGCATCACTAGACTCACCTGACAGTTCTCAAGGTCTTATGGGAAAACCTTTGCAAGTCCCTGAAGGGCTTGAGGACAAATCTAAAGGGAGCAAGGCGGGGATGGGGCAAGATGTAAAGGGCTTTGGGAGTGGCAGGCAGGAAAGGAGAGCACAGACTCATCCATCTTTAGGAAGCTTCAGAGGGCTTCGTGATGGAAAGTGTGACAGGGCCTGGAATATAGTGGCGTCTGCCCTGAGGCCTCTGGTTTGTATAACTGGGGAGGTATCAGTTTAAGTTCAAACCTGCCTTCAACACATGGGAACTGGCTGAGCCTGGGCGGATGACCACACAGCCTCTGCCCCTTTCTTATACTCACCCAAGAACTCTAAGTCTGCCACCCCACTCGAGCCCCGCCCACCCATGGGTGTCAGCTACAAATGACTTCACGCCCAGGGAGCGCCACACCCTAGGTCTCCAGGCTAGCGTGGCTTTGGTGCCTCAGTGAGCCAGCAAAGCACCTTTTCTATAATACAACAGAGAGTGCAGCACCCACACACACGGCAAGGATTCCAGGGTGGGGCAGCTCCAGTGTTTTCCTTAAATTGCTGTGCGCTTTTAAAACTGGCAATGGCTTCCTACTGTCATTGTTTCCCCGAGAGCAGACACAGAAGTCAGAGATATGGGCCCCTGCCAAACAGAGTGGGTAAAGAGCTAGAGCAAAGACCCACCTCAGTGCAATAGGGGGCACTGGTCTCCAGCCAGGGACTGGAGGTGCTGTGGCCTCTGAGCCGGGGCCAGGATGTACAGCAAGGAGGGGCAGACACTGAGGACAAGGACAGTGGGGAAGGCTCCTCTCCTTGGTCACCTTCACAGCCACAGGAACAAGTGGACAAACAGTGCAGTCTCAATGAGCCCAGGTATCTGCAAGTTCATTTGTAAGTGGCCTTGAACTCCGTGGCTCTTCTCATCTCGGCAAGCAACTTCCCTTTGCAGTTTCAAATCGCTTCTGACCTGACATCAGAGCCAAGAGGTGGACTGATGGAAAGATTCCTCCAGGAAGACTGTGTTTTGGGGACCACTTCTATACTTTAGACTTAAGTCCCCCAGCCGATGCTCTCGTGTAGCTGTAACTGAGATCTGCTCTTCAACTAAAGCCAGAAGCCATGCTGTCATTGCGGTGACTATTGTCCTGACCGTGTCTGATGGGCAGAACCAAGGCATGGCCACTTGTCCAGGTTCCCAGGACATGCACAGCCCTCCAGCCTCAGTTTCCCTGCCCCCTTTTCAATGGCTAGCCATCTTCTGCTCCCGAGCCTTTCACGTGCCTGTTCTTTTGACTGAAGGTTGCCCATGGCTGCCTCAGTTTCATTAAGGCACACATCAACTCATGTGTCACCTCTTTGAGGCACCTTGACGAGGCCCCTGAGCTAAAGGAAATTACCGTCACGGTACCCCATACTCTACTCTATCTTCTTCACAGCCTGTGAGAACCCCTTAAGGCTCACCTATCCTGACACCATTTCTCTACCACCCCTAACTGAAGATTCTCTGAGGACAGGGCCCTGCTGCCTCTGCACTAAGTAAGGAGCTCAACAAACAACAGACTGAGTGACTGTACTAGATCAGAGACAAAGGGGGACATTGAATTGCCTGATACCTGATGCATTTGGGGGTAGCATTATGGTGTGATGCAAACACCCACCCTTCCTCGTAGACGGTGCCTCTTCCCCAATGGGGAACTACCTGAAGTTAGCTGGGGGGTTCGTGTGACCTGCTGACCGTACCCCAGGCTACGTGGACATCCCCGAGCCCCAATCATTCTGCTGTGTAAGAAGGCCTAGTACCGTCGCATCTGATTTCTCATGGGGAGACATAAATCTGGCTCCTCCTATGAGGTCCTGCTGCCTTCTAAATGTTGGTGATCTAAAATAAGTTTGCCAGTCGAGCAAGTAGGATGCTGGGATGGGGGCAAGCAGCCCAGGTGTCACAATGTTCCAAGCCAAGCCCTCTTCACTAATGCTTAATGAGGACGGCCCAGTTCAATCAGCTTCCACTAAAGTAGCCTTCCGCACTGTCGACCACACACAGCAAGAAACCCGTTTGCGGTAGAACCAACATGCTCAACATCAGACGTCTTTTGACGCAGCACTCACCCTGTGCGCTGTGGGTCCTGATAGCTCTCCTGTTCTGCTTTGTTTGTTTTCAATGTTCATGTTGTCCACTGAATTTCTTGCCATCCCACCAATCAATCCTTCTCCCCTGCACCAGGAAGCCTGCAGTGTTGGGGTACAGGCTGATGGCCCTGTCACACTTCTTACAAGATGACATCTTAACCGGGCAATGGTGGCGCACGCCTTTAATCTCAGAAGTTGGGAGGCAGAGGCAGGAGGATCTCTGTGAGTTCGAGGCCAGCCTGGTCTACAAAGTGAGTCCAGGGCAGGCAGGGCTAACACAGAGAGACTCTGTCCCAAAAACAAAAACAAAAAAACAAGGTGACATCTTTAGCCCCCACTTGTGGGTCGAGGCACATGGCCGGTCCAGCAGGAATAAAAGTCCCATCCAACTTGTAGCCGGGTGCTCCCAAGCTGTCAAAGCTGGACTGGGTGTAGGTTCTGAGACTCACAATGGTGAGACTCACAATTCTCATTCATTTCTTTAAAATACTTTTTATGTTTTTATTATTTATTGTATGTATGCATACTCAAGGAGCCGCAGTCAGGGAGTGGAGGTCAGGGGACAGTGTTCAGGAGACAGTTCTTTCCTTCCACACTTGGGTTTCAGGAATCAGGCTCAAGTTGTCAGGCTTAATGAGAGGCGCCCTAACCCACGGAGCCATCTCAGGGACCCAGTCCTCATTAACGTCTAGTGAAATTAACAACTTTTTAAACTCTATCTTAAAATGTTTTCTTTCAGATATATGTGAGCCATTCATTTGAAAACACCCTAATATAGGCAATTTTTTCAAGTGGTAGTTAGATATTGTTTATAAATAACTGCAAAAATTACATAAACAATTTTCTTAGCTCCTGTTTGGCCAATATGAACAAGGTCTCAGTTCATGTAAGAACCATCTAGGGGCAGAAAAAAAAGTAGCTTTTGTATGCAAACTGAAGCAGTGTGCTTGTCTGGGTCTGCAGGATGTCACACACACACACACACACACACACACACACACACACACACACACACAGCCTTACAATGGGCAGCAGCAGGAAAGGATCTGTCAGGCAGGAGAGTCCCCTGGGATGCAGCCCTGTAGAAGCGTGCACGTGCGCCACTTATTCTTCTTATCTTCGCGGGGTCCAGTGGAGGTTTTGGGAAGGAGAGGCGGGCATCCTCCTCCCTGGTGGGAGATGCTGGAGCTTTGGGCTTCTGCAAAGAGATTTGAATGATTGGCATGAGTCTCTGTCTCAAATAAGGCTTACCACATCCGCCCTGGACCTGACCCACCCTGCTATGGTTTCTGCTTGACTTCACTGTGCTGTCTGGCTCTACTGTCTTATGGGCCATCTCACCCAACATCATATTTACACACACATATATACACATGTACGCACACATGCACACACGCACATACACGTGTGCATAATACACACGTGCACACCCATACACACATGCATGCACACACATACATGCATACACATGTGCATAATACACATGCGCGCGCGCACATATACACACATACATGCATACACACATGCACACATATACATATATGCACATACGTGCATTTACACACATATACACGAATATACACATGCACACACATGTATACATGCTGAACACGCACATGCATATGCAGATATGCACACATATGCATACATATAAACACATATACACAAGCATACAGGTACATAAACACAAACACACACATACACATACAAGACATAAATATGTACACGTACATACACAAAACACACAGATACATGAATACACACACACACACACACATTTTGGTTTTGTCAGTGTATCCTATGAGCTGTTCTGCTGCCACACAGCTTAGCATATTTGATCTATGAAATCCAAGTTATTTGTGCAGACAAACAGTTACCTGTGTCGGTTCTGTCTTGGTAAATATAGAGTATACGCATGCTTTGCAATGTGCTGTGTTTCGGTGAGTGCAGAAACCATTAGTTGTTCTCAGGTCTGTTACCCAGCACTTGGGATGCTGGGGCAGGAGAATTTCAAGTTTGGGGCCAGCTTGGGCTACAGAGAAAGACTCTGTCTCATAAGAAAAAAACAAAGCAAAAAGCCGGGCATGGTGGCGCACACCTTTAGTCCCAGCACTTGGGAGGCAGAGGCAGGTGGATCGCTGTGTGTTCGAGGCCAGCCTGGTCTACAAAGTGAATCCAGAACAGCCAGGGATACATAGAGAAACCCTGCCTCAAAAGAGAAAGAGAGACAGAGAGGGGGGGAAGGGGGAGGAAGGGAAGGAGAGAGAGAGAGAGAGAGAGAGAGAGAGACAGACAGACAGACAGACAGACAGACACCTTGATCTCCACAAACACATTTTGCAAGGCTATCTAAATTCTAGACTCATTCAGATTAAAGAACGACAAAGCATAAACCCAAGAAGTTATATCATACTTAATATATAAAAAAAATTTTGTTTTGAGACAGGGTTTCTATGTGTAGCCTTGTCTATCCTGGACTTGCTTTGTAGACCAGGCTGGCTTGAACTCACAGAGATCCACCTGCCTCTGCCTCCTAAGTGCTGGGATTAAAGGCGTGCACCACCCAGCTTAAAAATGTTTATTTCTATATCTCAAGAATTCTGTTGTAAATATCCTTCAGAAAATCAACACTACTGGCAAAATACCTTTAAGGAGTTTTTGTGTGTGTGTGTGTGTGTGTGTGTGTGTGTGTGTGTGTGTGTGTGTGTGCGCATGTAGGTAGGGGGTGCATGTATGTATACATGACAACATTTGCCCATGTGGGCACGTGTGGAGACCTGAGGTTGATCTCAAGATGTCTTCCTCAATGAGGTCTCCACATTATTTTTTTTGAGATGTGGTTTCTCACTGAAACTAGAGCTCAGTTTGGCTGGGCTGGCTGGACAGCGAGCCTTGGAGATCTACCTACCTCTGCCCCACAATGCTAGGCCTACAAGCAGGGGTTGCCGGGCCGGGCTTTCACTTGGGTGCTAGAGAGAGCAACACTGAGGCCTTTACGCTTGGGCAACAACATTTTACCCATTGAACCAACCTCCTAGGCCCCTTTTATGTTTTATATTATATTATATTATATTATATTATATTATATTATATTATATTATATTTTTTGAGACATCATTTCACAAACTACCCTTCTCCCTCCATGGGCCAAGGGCTGAGATTACAGGCATCGGCCAAACTGCCCACTTCTTTTTAAAGATCTTTAAGATATGCCACTTGTAGGGCTGGAGAGATGGCTCAGTGGTTAAGAGCACTGGCTGTTCTTCCACGGGACAGGGGTTCAATTCCCAGCACCCACATGGCAGCTCACACCTGTCTTTAACTCCAGTTCCAGGGGACCCGACACTCTCACATAGACATATATGCAGGCAAAGCACCAATGCACATAAGACAAAAATAAAGCCAGGCATGGTGGAACACACCTTTAATCCCAGCACTCAGGGAGGCAGAAGCAGGTGGATATCTGTGAGTTCGAGGCCAGCCTGGTCTACAAAGCGAGAGTCCAGGACAGCCAGGACTACAAGAGAAACCCTGTCTAAGAGAAACCCTGTCTAGAAAAAACTAACTAACTAACTAAATATAATAATAATGATTTTTTAAAAAAAAGCTTTTTACCAAGCTCCCTGATAGCCTGTGGCCTAACCACCCTATGTCTGTGGCTTCCAACCAAGGCCAGAAGCTCCTGGTGACAGTGTAACTTGGTCACACCTTAGCTCCGGCTTCCAACACTGTCTGGCTAGGAATGCAGCAGCTGAGCAGCAGCAAATGCTTCTGAAGTGGCTGCCAAGCATACGTAAGTCTGAGAGTCACTTCTGCAACACACGAAAGAATGGCTCACTCTATACAGCAGGTTAATAGCAAATCTCCAAAAATCCAGTGGGAAATCCTTATCAGATAATTTGGAGGAAAATGGCTGAAGCCACCTCCTACAACACACCCTCTCAAACGCACGCACGGATAGAGCATAGGCGTCTATGTTAGAGTTCAGCTAAGAACGAACGTCAAAATGACAGAATTCCTCAAAATATTTCCTATTCCCTCTTGTCCTTCGCATCCAGAATCAGTTTTTAAACCAGAGCCAATGAGTCTAGTGACTTTAGAAAAAGAAAAATATTTTAAAGGCACGGGAGAAGGGGAAGTAAGACAGTCGGCACGGCGGATCAAGGTGGTCAAGGGACAGTGGAGTCCTTCCTGGGTTTCTGAACAGGCAAGCCAGGACTTCTGCGCTCGCTGAGCTGTGATCCGAACAGAGCAGACCCTTCCTACGCACACATTCTTAACTCCCGAATAGGAGCTCATTAATACTAGCTCCCTTCTCTGTCCCCTCGAGCCCAGCCGCTCACGCCTACTACCGCACTTGCCTCCCAGGTGCTTTTAACTCCTCCCCAAAGTCAAGGTGACTGATGGAGCCTCAGTAAAAACCCGGGTTCTCAGGGGCCTATTCTGAGGAAGTCACATCCATTTTTCTGCACGCAGAGTGCCATGTTTGTTTAGGGCACCGTCCCCAGCTTCTTGCAAAAATAATGCTAAGACCCTGACTGACACAGGAAGCTGACAGTATCAGAAAAGTAAAGAGATTAATACAGGAAAAGAAACAGTTTATAATGAAAGACCGAATGAGTACATAGCACTCGTTGCTGAAGGCCAGCATAAAGCCTTTTTGTCTCAAAGCATCTGTCCTGAGAAGGTGCGGCAAAGCACCTCGATTAACGAGGCATTCCTCTGGGCATGTGTGTGAGGCAGCTCCAAAGGAGCTAACTAAGATGGGAAGACCTGTGCTGAACTTGGGCCCAGATGGAGTAAAACAGAGGGTAAGAAAAAAACTCGGCTGGCACAGGAGGTCCCCTCTGCCTCCGGTGGCCCATGCAGGGAATGGTTTTCCTCAGCCGTGGACTTCCCGCCGCTGGGATGCCATCTCAGCCTGGCCCCAGATGCAACAGAACTGAAGACTCTGAGCCCCCCCCCCCCAGTGCTCAGAAACTGAGTCAAAACAACAACAAAACAAACAAACAAACAAACAAACAAACAAAAACCCTCTTTTCTCTTTAGCTGTGTGGCTCGTGGATTTTTCAATGGCAACTGATAAACTGAGGAACCCTTGAAGCTCAAACCAGGTTTAAAAAGTCTGCCAAACAATGCATAGAAAACAGACAATGTTCTACACAGGTGCCTGGCTCGCTCCAGAAGCTTGGGGGAACCAAAAAAAAAAAAGAGCTCATTAAGAGGGAACGTGCAGCCTGGACTGCTAACTTCCTCCACGCAGACAACCTGATTGTCCCTGGCAGGTGACATAAGGGGTCTCAACTGCTCCTCAACAAAAGTATTATTTCCTAGTGTAAAATTAGTCATTGTTTATATAGTGGAAACCTAATTGACCTTACTATTGATCTTGACACGTTATTTTGCCCACATCTTTAATCCCAGCACTTGGGAGGCAGAGGCAGGTGGATCTCTGAGTTTGAGGCCAGCCTGGTCTACAAAGTGAGTCCAGGACAGCCAGAGCTACACAGAGAAACCCTGTCTTGAAAACACACACACACATACACACGCACACACATGCACACACACACACACACACATGAAATGATTTTATAATTCCCTTCCTCCCTTCCATACTCCTTCCTCCCCTTTCATGTATATACATGTGTAGTGTATATGGAAGCCAGATGTCAAAATCAGAATTTTTCCTCAGTCGCCTATCACCTTATTTTACCCTTTAAAAAATCTATGTGCATGGATGTTTTGGCTGCATGTATCTCTATGTAGCACTTGTGTGCTTAGTGCCTGCTGGGGCCTGAAGAGAATGTCAGATCCCGGGAAGTGGAGTTACAAACTATTGTGAGCCACGACCTGGGTGCTGGGACTGGAAAGTGGGTCCTCTGGAAGAGCAGCCAGTGTACTTAACACTGAGCCAGCCATCTCCCCAGCTCCTCCGCACCTTATTTTCTCTCACTGAACTTACAGTCTGATGATTCAGCTACACTGGCTAGCCAGGGAGCCCCAGAGACTATGCTGTCTACTTCCCCAGCCCAGGGGTTAGGGGTACATGCTACCACGCTTGGGTTACTACATGGGTGGTGGGGATTAAACTCGGGTCCCCACGCTTGCATGGCAGTCAGTCACTTTACCAAATGGGCCATCTCCCAGTCTCCCCGCCCCCCACACACACATATACACACACACAGAATGTCCTGTGGTTTGCATGTCAAAATGGCTTCATGAAGAAAATCATTAGAATATTTTCTTATGAATTCAATGATTTTAGAAGTCAGGAACTATTACAAATAGTTTAAACTCTCCTTGAGAGCCTGACATTCAGCAGGCTTTGCCACCCAATGCTAACCAGTGGCTACAATCAAGGACACTAAGAAGGTCATGTGTTAGAAGGACAACACTCCACCGAATGCACACCATCAGGCTACTTCCAGTGAAATCCAGCCAGAGAGCACACAATTGCCAGAGCACTGAAGGGCTCTGGCTGCCACTACTCATCCTTGCCTCCTGGTTCCTGGCCTGACTCCCCAGATCACAGAATGAAGGCAGGCTCTTCTCCACCTTTCATGAAGACTGTAAAGGGCTCAGTGACATCACACACACACACACACACAGACAGGCACACTCATGCACGCACACATACTCACACCCGCACATACACACACACTCACGTACATATGCCCATGCACACTCACACACATGCACACACACATACATACACAGAGGCGCACACACATGCACACTCACGCACCCATGTCTGAGCACACTTACACGCACATGTGTGCATGTGCGCGCACACACACACACGCATGCACATACACACTACAAAAAAAGATTAGAAGGCAAATCTTTCTCCTAGGCCCCCAACCATTGAGGTGTGATAGCTGAGTGTGCATTTTTGCCCCTGTAATTTTCTCCACAGGTGACTGGGACTTTCCTGCCACTCAAAGCACTGTGACTCAACTATAATGTTATTATGCATTTCAGAAATAGAGAGAGAGAGAGAGAAAAAAAAAAAACAACTGTTTGACATACCCACTGTACTTTTCCTCATCCTGGATTGTCTCTAGCCCAAGGCATATATGAGCCCCTGCCTTTTAAAAATATATTAAATTTTGCTTCACTTGCCCAATCCATGGAGTTTGGTTCTTGTCAAATGCTGAAGACAACTCAAAGTAATCCGTTGTGCGAGGGGCTGGGGGAGGGGGATGGCTGGGGTGGCTGACCTTCTTAGATGGTGCTCCCAGTCAGTGCCTACTTCATCTTTTGAAAGTCTGCCTGCTAACTGTTAATTAGTATAACGTGCATTGGCTGCACTTCTTTGATGTCTGTTTTTTCTTTGTGTCAATACAAAGCTGATTAAAAATACTTGGGGCTTAAATAACTGGGCTTTGTACATCTAGGGAGTGGAAGGAGATCGCGATGATGCTAGGGGCACAGGTCCCTGTTTGTTCACATGGCCACGCCTCTGTAAGAGAGCAGTTGCTTCTGTGTGGCCTTCTGGAAGGCCAGCTAATAGAGCAGCAGGATAAACGTAGCAAGACAGTCTCCTCAGCTGCCCCAGGTCTCAGGGCTCCTGCAGACTCAGGGAGCTGCTGAGAAAGGAAGAAAAAGATAGACCTGGGTCTCCACACAGTAGGTAGGTGTGGCCATTAATGCAAGGCTGCACACAAACTGCAGGGCTTTCCCTGTCTTGGAAGATTACAGGTGTTGACAGGCACCCTCCTGAGCCTGTCAGACTAGTAGCGAGGCCTGAGCAGCCAGGCCCCAGAATCCCAGCTTAGATCCTGCCCAGGGCCTGGGCTGTTTGGATTCTGAGCAGCCCCTGGCTTCCTGGAGGGCCTGGGGTGCGGGTGGTGTAGGCCAGATGAGAGAGGAGAAATAGAAAGTTCAAGAGGGCTGGTAATGTGGTCAGGGTAGGAGTTCAAGCAGCAGGCCTCTCTGGGGTTTTACCTCACTGGCTACTTAAGGGAGTATTAAAAGGCAGATTGTCTGCAAAAGTCTCCTAAATCCAAAAAGAGATGTATGTTCCTTAGCTATGAGATACTCCCCTCCCTCCTCCTCCCTCCTCCTCCCTCCTCCTCCCTCCCTCCTCCTCCCTACTCTCCAGTAGTTATGTCATCCTCCCATCACCACCCCCACCCCCAACCCCTGCCATCTCAGTGGTGCACGCCTATAATCCCAGCACTGGGGGCAGCAGAGGCAGGCAAATCGATGTGAGTTCGAGGCCAGCCTGGTCTACAAAGGGAGTCTAGACAGCCAAGACTACACAGAGAAGCCCTGCCTTGAAAAACAAACAAACAAACAAACAAACAAACAAATGGAAAAGAGATGAATGGTGGGATGGCAGAGCACACAAGGCCATTTGAAGACCTCTTGACGGGCAACTTGAAACTTTACTGATTAAGCTGAAAGATGACCTTTACGTACCTTATACATTCCAGAATTTTTAACTTAACATGGAAATTTCTTGGGACTATTTTTTCCTTTGAACACACAACACCCAAGAATTCTGAGTAGAGAAATGAAATTTCAGACCCAAACAGAGGCAGATACAAATGTCTAGTCTAACCCCTAATCCTGTTTTCCTCCAATGGTGTCAGTCAGCGAGGACCATGCTCACTCCAGAAAAAAAAAAAAAAAAAAAAAAAAAAGAGGTGTTTAGGAGAAAGTATGCCCAAACTGAGTGATGTCTTCAAGCCAAGAGCAATGCCCTAGCTGCCAAAAAAGACTGCAGGAGTCAGAGGCATGTGACAACAGCATCTGGCAAATTACTTATGCAGTATCTCTTCCTCAGAGGTATTCCGATTAGTATTTTTAAAATTCAAGGTACATTCTGAGACAGACAGAGTCATTTGGAGATGGTTTGAGGGACGCAGGGCTTTCTGAGCTGTGGCAGCAGTTCTGTAGTCCTAGAAGAGACTGCCTATGGTTCTCATAAGATGAATGTTTGATCCTTAGTTTCCAATAGTTCATCAAAACAAACACTCATGCACACACACACCAACGCGTGCACGGGAACACATAGGAATGCACAGAGTATCGAAAATTAAGAAGCAGCTTGACTAAGGTCCCTTCTCCATGAGAGTGTAAGAAGCTGACAAAGGTCTTTGGAGAAGGTAGCCATAAGACAGGATTGGTTCAGATTCTTTGTAACACCCCCAAATGCTGACAGGCAGTCAGGAGAAGGTGTGCTTACTGTTTAGACAGGGTGAAACGCAGCCTCTCCACCTGGGTCGATAAATAAGGGTCCTCTTAAATTAAGCCCCTAATGACAAGTGTGGGTGGGTTTCTTTCTTAGCTTTGTATTTTGAAGCTCTGTGTGTCTATGTTGAACAGGCTAGCCTCCAGTGTGCTATGTAGCCCAGGCTGGTGTGAACTCGGAAGCTTCCTGCTTTTACCTCCCAAACCCTGGGATTCTGGGACTGGACTGCCATACTCCCCCAGCACGGCAATTAGCTGAGTCCTGGTGTACTAAATGCTAAGTCTCTCTCTTATGTGGCCTCTGAGCGTCAACACCAGATTTCACCCTCCAGGCAGAGCCTGCAGATAACTGGGCCCTAAAGACATGGTCCTGTGAGGTGGGCCGTAAAGATACGCTTTCAGGGCTGTCAGCAACAATGCAGCCCAGTCGGGATTGCCTTAGGGTTGGGGTTGGCTAACACTGCCTAAGGACCAAACTCCATCTGTATGTCCAAAACACAACATACGGCACCAGAAGCGTCTCTGACATAAAAGCCAGAGAGCAAACTGAACCTAAATCTGCAACAGGGGCTATACAGGGAGAGCAAAAATGGAGTTGAAAATTACAAAGTTATATCTAAAGTTATGCACCCATGAAACAAGGACAGAATACTACCTAAAAGTACAAATGAAAGGTTGAGCCAGGCAGTGATGGCGCACACCTTTAATCCCAGCACTTGGGAGGCAGAGGCAGGTGGATCGCTGAGAGTTCAAGGCCAGCCTGGTCTACAGAGTGAGTCCAGGACAGCCAACGGCTATACAGAGAAACCCTATCTCAGGAAAACATAACAAAACAAACAAAAAGAAATAAAGGTTGAGGGAATAGGAAAGGAAAACAGAAATGAAAAGAATATAATAAGTGGGTTAGAAAAAGAAAGTGCACAACAGAAAGGAGAAAAGAGAAGAAAGAAAATTGAAACAGAGAAAAAGAAACAAGTTTGAAGAGCTGGCCCAACAGATCCTACATCTGAATAACAAACTCAAAAAGAAAAAGAAAAGAAAAGAAAAAGAAACCCAGCAGGTTTGATCAGCACGCATTGTATATACGCATAGAACATACAACTGAGCTCGGTTAGCAGGCGTAGCTAATTCATGTTAATAAGAACTGGTGGGGGGGGGGGCAGGGTCATGCTTGAAATGATGAAAGGACATTTCCCAGAGCTGAAGGGCGGGAGATCTCCCAACCAAAAGTCTCTGAAGTACTCAGACTCAAGATGAATCAGGAGGACAAAAGGCTCATCATCATGAAATTTCAGGACTCAGGGGTGGGCTAGTTCTCCTCAACCTGACAGAAAGCAGAGTCACCAGGGAAGAGAGAATTTCAGACGGGAAACCGCCTTTATCAGATTGGCCTGTGGGCATGTCTATGGAGTAATTTTTTAAAAATTAATGTGGACGAGCCCAGCCCACTCTGGGCAGTGCCACCCCTGGACAGGTGGGTGTGGGCTATGTGAGAAAGCAAGTTGAGTAGGCCGTAAGCCCATCGGCGGCAGCCTTGCAGGGTCTTGGCTCCAGTTCCTGCCTCCAGGATCCTCCCCTTGGCTTCCTTGGAAGATATAACTTGTAAGTTAAATAAACCCCTTCTTCCCTAAACAGTGTTTTATTGTGCCCACAGAACAACTGGGAACACGAAGAAAAATCCTACCAACACCCAGAAAAGAAAAGCAGGAGCCAAGTCTCAAATCATCTACTCTCCACAAACGCTCTGAGGAAAACGCTCTATCCCAATCAGGGTCAGGTGAGACAGAGAAGGGCATGGGATGGAGGAAACAGGAAATAGCCCTCATAAAGGGAGGCGGTGCTTCCCAGGATGATGGTGAAAGGGTGGTGAGGAGAGCAGTGAGTGGGTAGGCCATCTAGAGGGCTCTCCCAGCAAGCTGACTGCATAAGATGCCCTTGTCTCCAAACAAAGGTGATTTGGATGGATGAGGACAGTTTGAAATAGAACCACTGCAAAACTAGAAACATAAGACAGGTCCTATCAAAAAGGAACCAAAAGTTGACCCACGCTAGATGAGGGAAGCAACGTTAGTCCTTATTAAGTCAAAGGTCAGCGCTGGGACCCTTCAAGAAAGCTGGTCGAAGCAAAGTTACAGTGCAGCCATGTTGGGGGGGGGCAGGATGAGGGGGTGTGCCTGAGGGAGGGTGGCCGAAAGCACCTCCCATCTCCCAGAAGATGAGTCTTCCTGGAAGTCATATGGGAGAGCAGCAAACAAGGGGGTGTCTAGAGTCTAGAGTCAAGAAAAAAAAAAGAAAGTGCCAGAAGAAACCCACTGGGGTAAGAATAATAAAGGATAGGGAAATAAAAAGCCATTCTTTTTTTTTTTTTTTTTTAACGATTTTTGTTTGGGGTTTTTTTTGGCAATAAATTTGGCAATAAACACACACTCTCTCTCTCTCTCTCTCTCTCTCTCTCTCTCTCTCTCTCTCTCTCTCTTTCTTTCTCTCTCTCCATATATATATATATATATATATATATATAATTTACCTTTTAAGTACATATATGTATGTATGTATATATAGTACATATATACGTTAAAATGTAAGTATATAATTCTCTTACAAATAATTGCTAAAACAAAAATAATATAGAACTTTTAAAACAATAAACATTATGAAATTTTGTTTAGTAAATTACTTTAATTCTTTACTATAAAATTACAAATAAGCTACAGAAGCATTTCATTAGCTATTAAGCATTATATTTTGAAAAATGTCAAGCATCGGCTCTCACATTAAATTACGTGGCACACTTGGGCCTACATGATAATACCCTTAGCAGTACAAGTGCTGACTCACAGTGCTTGGGGGTCAAATCCATGTCATAGCACTGGTGGTGACAGGAAGTACTCACCAGCTCGAGGGGCCTGAGACGAGTGCCAGAGATAAGCCTGGAATCGGCTAAGTCAAAGCTGGACGCATGAAGGCTAGCAGAAGAGATGGTGGAGAGGGTTAGTTTGTGAAGGACTTCTCTTTCTAGTATATGCTAGCAAACACTAGCTGAAAGGCAGGCAAAGACATTCAACGCATGAGCATTGAGAAAAGGCAATTTAACACAGCCATAGCACTCAGAACTGTTAAGGATTTTCCTATTACTTTTAGGAAGACTAAAAACACTGGGTAACGAACTGACGGGGGGCGGGGGGCGGGGGGGGGCACGTGACTGTAATCGCAGTCCTTGGAACACAAAAGCAGGGTCAAGACTAAGCTGAGTTATATGACAAGACATGGTCTTAGGTGAAATGTGTATATTATAAAAAGAAGAGGGACGGTGATGGAGCTCAGTTTGTAGAGTCTTGTCTACTTGTCTACTGTATACAGGGCCTTGGGGTCAGTCTCCAGCACTGCATGAGACCGAGTGGTACGGCAGCACTCAGAAGGCTGAGTCAGGAGGCTCAATAGCTCAAAGTCATTCTTGACTACACAGCAAGTTGCAGGCCAGCAGGGCTACCTGAAACCTTGTCTAAGTAATAACAGTACGAATAATTAAAAGGAGGAATATATGTGTGTATATATATTAAAAGCTTTTTTGTTGTAACTTTATAAACTTGGTATGGCTGTCACTATTAACTATTTCATTTCAAAGTTTTTTTTTGTTTTTTGTTTTTTTTTTGTTTTTGTTTTTTTTTTTTTTACCCAGTGTCTACAATTATCTTCAGGAATTTGGTCAAATTCAAACTTTAAAAAAAATTGTCTTGAAAAATTAATTAATAAAATCCACCACACTAACAAGCTTTAAAAAAAAATCCTATGATTCTATCAATAAACACGATTTTAAACCAAGGAGAGAAAGGTTGTGTCTCCACTTGATAGAGAGGGTCTCCACGCATTCCACAGCTCACATCACGCCTTGTGAGAGGACCCGAAGCTGTCCCACTAAGATCAGGACAAGGCCAGGACTCCCCCATTCACAGCTGCTTTTCAACAACACACTGGAAGCCACCAGAACTCAGCAAGACAGGGAGAGGAGGCAAAGGGCAGACTGGTAATGAAGAAACAAAGTAACTTGGCTTGCAAAAAGCATTACCATCTCTGCAGAAAAGAACACAGAAGTGGCAACATCCAAACCCTGCTGGAATAAATTATCGGTTATAGCAGGATACAAGATTAATGCAAGTCAGTTTCCCTACGTGAATAGAGAAGTGGAAACTGAGATAACAATACCATAGAACAGCTGAAGGGCTTGGTTTGTAAGCTCACCAAAACATACACCATCTGGGAAGAAAATGTAACAGAGAAAGTAGTCAAAGGAGAACTAACAATCTGGAGAGAGGAACCATTTTGGCGGATGGAAGACAAAATAAGTGTTACATTGCTGGTTTTTAAAATTGCAACATTATTTATAACGAAGCTTTTTAGAGATGGAGTTTCCAACTTATAGAGTCAATGTAATAGGAAAGTCTCAGCAAGTAATTTTGTATCAATAAAGTGATTCTGAAATGTGTATGGAGAAGCAAAGGACCCAGAGTAAGCAACAATACTACTAAAGGAGAGCAAAGTTAGAAGAGGAGCACTGCCTGACTTCCAAACATACCACGATGCCAGCAACAAGACTGCTATAGTGGTGAAAGAATCATCCACAGAAACAGACCTGTAGACACAGTTGAGTGATGAGCAAGGCGGTGGAGGTGCTCCTTGGCTTCCATCAGTCACAGCCCTAGGAACTAACTAAGAGGAAAATGTTGTTAAGTCAAAGGTACTTGCGCACCTAACCTACTTATGTTAGAACTTGTCAAGGCAGCACACTATAGATTGAGTTCTTTATTCTTGTGACCCCATGCCCTACTGGAAGCTGCAGCTTGCTACTGACGGCCAGCATCCTACCAGTGCATCCCACTGGGTGTGGATAGCTCAGGGGATTGTCCAAATTTGAAGTCTAGTTTCTCCTGAGCACACAGCATCAGAAAATCCAACTTTATACATTGAACCATTGTAAGCCAGTGACTCTTGCAGTGCAGAAAGATAATCTTCCCAACACCCACACACCCACTCACCTGCACACCCACATACATGCACACCCACTCACCTGCACACCCACACACCCACATACCCACATACCTGCACACACACACACCTGCACACCCACATACATGCACACCCACTCACCTGCACACCCACATACCCACATACATGCACACCCACTCACCTGCACACCCACACACCCACATACCCACATACCTGCACACACACACACCTGCACACCCACATACATGCACACCCACTCACCTGCACACCCACACACCCACATACCCACATACCTGCACACACACACACCTGCACACACACATACATGCACACCCACTCACCTGCACACCCACACACCCGCATACCCACATACCCACACACCTGCACACACACACACACCTGCACACATACCCCTGCACCCACACACCCACACACCCACACCCCCCCCACACACACACACAGAATGGTGGGGCAGACTTCACACCTGCCACAGAAATGTACTCAAATTCAGTTTCAGATCCAAATGTCTGAGAACTTCCACAAGATAGCGTAGAAGAAAGTCAAGATGAACTTGGATACGGGTAATGACTTTTATATACAGCAGTGACGTCATGCTCCAGGACAGAAAGCTGATCAGCTAAACTATACTAAAATTAAAAACATCTGCTCTGCAGAAGACAGTCAAGAGAATAAGAAGTCCAAGTCTGGTAGGAAAAAAAAAAAAAAAAAAAAAAAACCTCGCAAAAGATGGATAAGATGAAAGATGGCCATCCAAGCTACTCAGAGAACTCTTCAATCTCAACAAGAACACAAACAACCCAATTTAGAAACTGGGCCACAGACTTGAACAGATGCCTGACCAAAGAAGACACACAGATGGTGAACAAGCATATGAAAAGATGCTCTGCATCACCTCACAAAGGAAAGATGCAAATTGACACGAGATACAGCTACAAACCTACTTAAGAGCCAAAGTCCAGAGCATGCATTGGTTGGGGGTGGGGCTCACTTAGTGTCCCCGGAAACGCACAGCAGAGATCCACTGTGGAAGACGGTTGGGTGCTTTCTTTTAAGACCAAACATAATCTCACCATCTGACCCAGCCATGGAGTCCTTGGCAGCTCCTCAAAGCATCTGAAAACGTGTACCTACCTAAAGCATGCACGTGGAGGGTTAGAGCATTGATGGGCATGGACTGTGGACATGGAATTTCTACTGGAAGTAACTCAAGCATGCGACTAGGGCCCAATCAGCCGGTGCAACTTTATCAGGTGCTAAAAAGACATGAGCTACTAAGCCATGAAAAACCAAGGAAGCCGAAGTTTAAATTCCCGACTGAAAGAAGCCAAGTAGAAAGGGCTCTGTAGGCATGACGCCTGCCTGTGCTGTGACATCCTGGGACACTCAGAACTGTGGAGACAGTAAGACAATCAAGGACTGCCAGGGGTTGAGGGAGGGGAGGAGAGGTGGGGAGCACATAGTCTGCTGGCCTAAATATCCCTGTGTACCCCAAAGCCAAGTGTCAGTACCTGAAGGATGAAGGCGGCCTGTTTTCTGGGGTTCTTGATGAGGCAGGCCCAAAGAGCTTCCTTTGGTCTTCCCGGGGTGTGAATGGCCTTTGGGTTCTGACCGACCTCAAGTCATTGCGGGCTTCGCTTATGATTTCTGCACTGGTCTTTGGTTTGGGCATTGAAGGCGGATGAAAGGCAGCCAGCTTCTCTAGCTTGTGATCATTTGAGGACAGCATGATTCCTTTGAAATTAAAATGGTCTTCAGAGACACACCCTGCAAATATGAAATACAATAGGCACAAGCTATTTTTTTTTTTTAAATCCGGTACTTTAGAAATGCACCCATCCATATCCTGAACTATTCCTCCATATGCACGCCTGAGAAGAAACACAGGCAGAGGCTTCGGGTGGGGGGAGCTGTCGGTGAGTTAAGTGCTGGCTATGTAAGCACAGGGAACCAAGTTCAGACCCCCCAGCACCCATTAGACCAAGCTGGGAATGCACTGTGTGCATGTAGCCCTGGTGCTGGGGCGCTGAGGCAAGCCAATCCCAGGGACCCTGAGCCTGGCAGACTTGCCCAGACAGCAATCTCTAGGTAAAGTGGGGGGCCCTGTCTCAAAAAAATAAGATGCATAAATAACTCAGGAAGACGTCACCTCGCTCCCATGTGCACCTGGACAGACAGGAGCACCTGCACATACATGCATGTAACACACACACACACACACACATACACACACATACACGCCATAAATAATTTATAGTTAAAAATTCAAGCAGTTAGAGGGCAAATATATATTCCCATCTATCAAAATTATGAGCTGCACAGCTGTGCCACTATACAATTGAAGAAAAGGTGTCCAGGGAGGAAAAGGACAAGAACATCATAATCTCTACACACACACACACACACACACACACACACACACACACACACACACACACACGAAAGCCATGGCCCACTGCTGCCAGGCAAATGTTCCTCTACTGAGCCCTAGGCCCACACCCAGCTCCAGCCCTCATCCCATCTCCATAAATCTACCTGAAAGTTCTGTTAAAAGTCTTAACAAAGCTTTTTTTTCCCCTTCCCCACCAAGGCTGATGCAAAGGGCTTAGAGAGAGTTAAATTGGCACCCTTCCAAACTGCGTTGACTTTTCTGACAAACTCCCAAGAACGGCTTATCTCATATTGTCTATTTTATTTTTGAATGAGTCAATTCAAATCATCTTTACGATATTGTCCTTGGTGGATAAGTATTAACAGCCAGCATTCCTTTCCCAGCCCGTCCTGCTCATCAAACACTTAAAGCTGCACAGCAGGGCTGTGACAGAGCACCGATCCTTCTCAAGCACCAACGAGGCCCACAGAGACCAGCCCAACGTGACAGTGGTCCAGACTCTTAAAAACTTATTTTGGTATCAAGGAATCTCATTATTTTAAATAAAACCTCAACTTCTAAAAAAACAAAAAAACAAAAAAACCAACTCTGCACAACCTCCAGAGAGACTACAGCTTGACATCACTCAGGCATTTCAGCTAACTTTAGAATGGTTTGGACTAAAAAGACGGGGTGAGGTGGGGTGGGGTGGGGGGTTGGGGGGGGGGGGGCAGAGGGGAATGAAACAAGAGAGGAAAGATTCCACTTCCATAAGCAAGGGATTCCTTAGACTTGTTACATTATGACACTTTACACTAGGCCTTTGCACAACAGACAAGGAACATTCAATGTTAGTTAGGTCTACTCAATTCCCCCACCCTCCCACCTTCCAGTTTCTGAAAACACAACCTATACAAATATACCAGGGGCCTTAGGACAGGCATGGTACTGGTGTTTTAGGAGGCCTTTTAATTCAGGATTTTGAGTTTAAACAAGGACCCTAGGAACACATACACACACACTCACTCTCTCTCTCTCCTCTCTCTCTCTCTCTCTCTCTCTCTCTCTCTCTCTCTCTCTCTCTATCTATCTATCTATCTATAAAACTATGGCAGGCCTAAGACATTTTACTCCTAGCACTTTGGACAAGATTAGATTATCAACTATTTTCAATGGGATTTGTTTTGAAACATATAAAATGCTTTAGAAATACATACATCTATTGGCATTTATTTATATTGTATGTATATTAGTTTTTGATATATAATATAAATTCAGCCTCATAATATACAACTTAAGTGGTCATGGTAGGTAGGTTGGCTTGATTTTGAAAGACTCTTCACAAGGCTTGGGGTGCAGTACAATGGGGAAGTGTGCATTTAGGATGTGAAAGGCCCTAATACCAACAAAAGGAAACAAAAGCCAAGGTAACTTGAAATCAAGTAACTTAGTAGTGAGAAGTTTCTATACAGTAAAGACCTTCCTTTCCAGAGACCAAATCAGGTTGTCAACTCCTTTTGGCCTCGCACAGCACTAATGAGTCCAGCAGTGCCCGAAGGGAAACAGGCAAAGCTACTGAGATTCAACAGAGTGCTTCGGGGCTTGAGAAAGGCTCCTAGTTCCTGGCCCACAGTTCTCTCTGGCTTGCTTTCAGTTTCTATTGAAAAGTACACGCACGGAACAAGGGAGCAAGAACTCAGGTCATGTTCTAAGGGTTCTGTAAAATATCTGGGCCTCCCGGTAATTAGACTGACCAAAATCTGTGGGGGAAAATGTAAGTAAAGGGGTTTTTAAAAAAAGACTATGTGAGCTGGAGTGATGGTTCAGCAATTAAGAGCACTGACTGCTCTTCCAGAAGACCTGGGTTTGGTTCTAAGCACCAACATGGTAGATTGCAATTTTCTCCAACTCTAGTCCCATGTTATTCAGTGCCCTCTTCTGGCCTTTTTGGCAACCACATGCACATGGTGGACAGATGTACGCGAAGGCAAGACATCCATACACATGAAAAAAATAATTTTTAAAAAGTGTATAAATGTTCACAATGTTCTCTGTCTCCTCCCAAGTCCCACTTTGTTATTTAGTAAGAATAGGTACAACTTTGGTTATTATATTTACGCTAACATTATTAGCTAAATCAAACATGGAGATGTTTACTAGTATAAATAATAAACTGGTTATAATGGTGGTTCTTTTGGTAAAGAGGGTGTTTTTCTTGACAGTGGTTAAGTTACAAGTTAAGTTAGACATTATCAGTGGATTTTTGTCAACTTGAAAAATAATTACTAAGAATGCAAACATCTACTTACAACATAGCATCCCAGAACCTTAACACAATCATACTACAGAAACCTTAATTTTGTAATGCCTTCCTGACAACTGGAGCAAGTTCATTCTAATAAAGATGATCAGCTGACACAAGGGTGGCATGTTTCTTACAGGCAAAGGCCTCCATCTACATCTCTGGGAACACAGAGAGGAACGGTCTTTGCTCTAAGCAAGCTGGATCGCTAACGTCAGTGACGCAGTTACCGCCCTACAACGATGCGCTGACTCTTCTTGAATACATCTCAACAAATCTTGCGACAATTCTACAAGGTAGACAGACTCAACGCAACTGTGAAAGGCGCGTATCTGGGACCAGTGGCCAAGCTATTACAGACTTAGAAAGGGAGGGGAGGGCCACGTTTGGAGGCCGTGGGTCCCAACTGCTTCCCTGTGAGTATAAAGACGCTCCAGCAAGGGCAGCCTTCTCAGTGTGCACCAGTGGACTATCATCAACCCGGCTTGCATCCAAACAATTTCAATATAAGGAAGAAGTTGAGGAGGGCAATGGACATAGCTGGCCACATGGGTGCCGAAACAGGAGATGATTTCAGACTGAGAGAAAGCACCTGGCAGGCTTACGGAGGTGACAGCGCTTGAGCTAGGTTCTGGAGAACGGGCCGATGTTGAGGACATGACAGTGACCTCAGAAGAAAACCATGAGTAAGCCAACAAAGACAACCAGGAGCACAATGCTGTGTAGTTCTCAGCAGCATCCCGAGCATTGGGGTCTGGGCAGGGACCCGAGGGAGAGACACATGGCAGGAAGAAACCAAACACACGCTGATGTGCGGATTGAAGATCTTGAAGATGGATGTGATTTGGCAAGGGTGAGCAGGAAGGAAAAAAAGAGGAAAAGTGACAGAAGTGGGCAGTTCTTGTATAACTCCCCTCACTCTACCTGAGAGCCATTTCCCCCAGGAACCAACCCCCTTCCTTGGGTTTGGTGGCCTCTGGACAGATGCTGTGAGCTCCTCCAACTGGTCTCTGCCTTACACCTCTCCACAGTGCTAGAACTAACTGCTCACACATCTGGTGGTGTTTCCTACCCTCAGACTCTGAACTTCAGCCCTGCGTAGGGGCACAATGAAAGCCAGACACACCTAAGCTGAGAAATTCCCAGACGAAGGCTTCATGGCTTCTGCTCATTGGAGGTCTGCATCGTGCTAGATTATAAAGACATACTGGACATCATTTCTGATGCCATCGGAGTTGTGAGGGTCTTTAGGAGCACGAGTCCAAATGTATCTCCCTCTCCCTTTCCAGGGGCCCAAAAGTGCGGAACTGGACAAACGCTATGACCAATGAGGCGTTGGATGGTAGCCCCGAAATTCAGGGGTGACAGTGACATCAAAGTCAGAGAAGAGGTGAGAACAGGAATGAGCCAAAGGAGCAGGCACACGAGAAGACAGCAAGACGCCAGAGGCAACAGAGGGGAGGCAGACCTCCAGGGGTCAGAGAGTGGCCAGAGAGAAGAGAACTCTGGAGAGAAGAGAGAGGCTAATTTCTGTCTTGCACCACACAGTCTTCAAGTCTGTGGTATCCAAGGGGACCGGTAGAGTACGGACATCTGCAGGAGGAAATCTGAAACTGAGTAACTGGTTTTTTTTGTTGTTGTTGTTGTTTTAGTGTGAGTGTTCTCCTGTGACTGTGCCACTTTACCACAGCATGCAGTGCCTGCAGAGGCCAGAAGACAACAATGGATCCCCTGGAACTGGAGTTACAGTTGGTTGTGAGCTAGCACATGGGTGCTGGCAACCACACTCTGGCCCTCTGGAAGAGCAACCAGTTCTCTTGATCGCTGAACGATCTCTTTAGCCCCATGTGTTTTTGTTTTTTGTTTTTTTAACAAAATATTTCTCACTGATTTGAAAGAAAGTCAGTCATTGTTTACATAGTTTTATACCTAATTATAAAAAAACGTGACTAGCAGCAATCAAGTTCCAGAGGATCTGATGCCCTCTTCTGGCCTCAGAGGGCACTGCAATGCACATGGTGCACACGCATACACACAGGTGTTCTGTAAAAACCAGGGATTGCAATGACCTCTTAGGGCAGTTTTCAGCCTTGCATGAAATCATCCCTAAGCTTTAGCTTAGCCCTTAGAAACATTAAGAACTACTACTGTCCAGCCTGGCCATGTGTGCCACACGCCTTTAATCCCAGCACTTGGAAAACAGAGGCAGGCAGATCTCTGTGAGTTCAAGGTCAGCCTGGTCTACAAAGAGAGTTCTAGGGAAGCCAGGACTGTTACACAGAGAAACCCTGTCTCGAAAAACAAACATACAAACAAACAAACAAAACAACAACAAAACCCAAACAAAAGAACTACTGTCCAAGTGCTGTGTGATAAAGGAAGGCACGGAAAAACAAAAACAAAAAACTTCCTATGAATGAAAAGATGCACTAACAAGAGAAATCACAAAAGAGGATGTCACTTGTTCAATGTTTTCATCCATATCATAAATTTCCAAGTACAGAGTTCCGTCCTTAATAAAAACAGATAATTTTTATTAACTGCTTTACTGAATGTCAGTTATCTCAAATCAACACCAAACGGCTACTCAGAACCTCAGAAATTCACAAAATTGGATACAAATAGCGTGCCTTGCTTTTCTACCACGTGAAAAGAATTGAAGTCGGCATGAATGGAAGCCCGTGCTGTTAACAGTCGCAGGGTTGTGGTAAGAGACATTCTGTACACATACGATGTAATTAATATTGTTCCGCATACACTTTATTGAGGACGCATCTGTCACCTAGAAAGTCTAAGTTTGTTCTGTGTGACCTTGGCTAGGTCGTCTGCCTACACAAAGTCGCTTAGTCTACCAGTCTCTCAATTCAACCAGTGTTACCCAGGAGCTTCTGTTATCAAATACCAGGCAACTATCTAAACCGTCAGTGTTTCAGAGAAGACGTCTGTGCGGATTCAGAGGAGGCGGCCACCCCACTCCACCCTAGGGGGCACAGAAAAGAGGACAACTGCAGGAGGGGTCCTTGGTGAATCCGAGGGGGAAATCCTCACCTCCCGCGAACACGGCCGCTCGCCCACTCCCGGCAAAGCCCGCTCCTCCACCGGTCCATGATAGGGCCGAGCGCTGGAGCATCCTCACCTCGCCCTCCCGCCCTCCGGAGCCCTAGCTTTGCCTAGCGTCTCCATGGTAACCGTACACAAACCACCTTCGGCAGCCTGCCGGTCGGTGAGCCTGCAGACCCAGACCGCCTCGGAGCGACGAGCTTGAGAAGGTGCTGGGAAGGGGACTTCGCGGCTCGAATCAAAGCACCTGAGACGACCGCTAGAAATCCAGACTGGCAGAAATCAGCGCGTCCTCCAGCTTTTGCAGGGCAGCAGCGACTGGCAGGCAGAGCAGGGGGAGGCGGGGCGGGGCGGCCCTGCTCCACTCCGCCACTGAGCCTGCGCCAATCCCGCCACGCTTGCTTGCGTAGCAGTGTCGAGGCGTGGCGAAGGCAGGTGCGGGGTACAGGCGGGAGGATGCCCAAGGGGGAAAGGCAAGAGTAGGTGGGGGGGGGGGGGGGGACTCTTCTTTTACGTTAGCAGTGTATTCAACCATGTTTGTTTCTCCCCGTGAGATCAGCGAGCCTCTATTAAACGACGGGCAGAGGGACGGTTTAATGTTTTGGGAAAGAATCGGTTTCTGATTACAGATGTCAACATCCACCTGGAAACCGTTCCTTTACCGCTCCTCTCGTATACATAAGCGGGGGGGGGGGGGGGGGGGATGCCGTCCTGTGTGTGTCTAGCTGAATCTTGGGCTATGACAAATTAACTATAAAGAGCCGTGAACGTAGCAATGAATGCTAAGCTGCTGGGTAGTATTAACCCGTTGCCTTTGTGCAGCACTCAGCAGTGTAAAGAGCAAGCTAATAACAGAGCAACTAAGGGACTCGAGTTTGGATCAGGTGAGTGCCAGAGCGAAGTCTAGGGTTGCTATGGCTAGTCGCACATAGCTATGGCTGTGTCCTTACTATGTCACTACGGGGCCCAACGGGGCGGGGGGAGGGGGAAAAGGAGTCCTGTGTATATGTTGTCTAGTTCAAATTCTGTTTGCTCCTATACTGGATCATTAAGTAATATTGTGAAATACAAGCAAGACGTAAGCTCTCGGTTTACAGTACGGTTTATAAATATAGGTATTATCAGAGCCAGTGTTTTCAACGCTGGAAAAATGCCATGTTCCATGGTGCCAAGTGTCTTGTAAGAATAGCTCAATTGCATCTACTTCGCAAGCATATTACATTTGATGGGAAATGACACCTGGAACTGAAGAAAGACCAAGTTCTCCAGGTGCTTAACAAAATTTCCCACATCATGGACAATAAAAACCTCAATCACTGATTAAGTTTAGGGCCCCAAAATAAATTTTGTGTTCACTGGGAACAGGATGGTATGAAGTCCCGGTTACTGGTCACCAGACTCAGTTGTGCAAAAAGACATTGCCTGCTGCATAGAAAGCCATAACTAGTATTTCGATTTCACAATTGGTGAGATATGATAAAATACAACTACACTGGGGTCTTTTGGTGGCCTTTTAAAGTACAGTGCTGTTTATCTGACCCTAAGTGGAGAGTTAGAGTTTTCTAATTTTTCTGCTATTAAATGACTGGTAATCTGATATTAATTAAACCTCAATGTCTTTCTAAATGTCAGGTGAAAAACAATAAATGTATCAAATGACAATAGCCAATGGAAATTCGTTTTTTTTTCATGTCTGTAAGAGTCACTCCAGATTTGAGGTCTATAGCGAGCCTTCCCAAAAGTTGCAGCAGTTGACTCCTAACTCTAAGCTTACCATCTCTGCTAAAACATCATCTTAAAAACCTGTAAAACAGATGGGCCTCAGGCCTATAATCCTTGCACGTGGGACACTTAGGCAGGAGGATTACAAGTTCAAAACTAGCCTGGGCTGCTCAAAAGGCAAACAAGAGCGAACTTGATCAGCCATTGTTAGCTTTGGTCTTGTGTCTAGAATGTTAGTCTAAACTAGACCTTGTATGCATACCATTGAAATATAACCTACATCAACCCAGAAGGCCAGATGTCAGCCAAAAAAGGTTAGAAAAACTGAAAAGACTGACAAAGAGCTATTGGAAGCAATTATTTGAAGAAATAATGCCACACACTTTACCTTACTGTAAAACAATGTTTGGGAAAATATTTAGGCTACCACAGCAGAGGCCTGTGTGGCTGACTCGGCTGACCAGGTATCTGTTGGGTGTTTTAAAAGAAGTCGACACAGGTGGGCCTTGTAAAAAGGATGACTTTAAAACTCAAAGTTATGTTTCATAGACCTTAAGGAGAAATGATTAGTTACGAGTATCTGATATTTATAGAATAATTTATAGTTTCCAAATTGATCTCATTTGCAACATTTTGTTCTATTATCTTATTTGGAGTTTAGAATAAACCAGAGAGGTTAATCTGAGGATCGTTATTTGAATTTGAAATCGGGAGTTCAGAAGTGTAGGTAATTTATTGACGGCATGCAGCTGGTAAAGGGGCACGTGAACTGAATGTTCTTGGTACTAAAGTCCAGTGGGCTGTCCTAGCACTATACATGCACAAGGTAACCTTTCAGGCCAAGGCGCCTCCTCCCCAGCAATGAGAGGTCTCCCTAGGCTGTGATGAGCTCTAGGCATCAAGAGGAACTTCGGAGCCTTCGCTTGAGAATGCCCACTGAGCTTCTGCATTCTGAGTTAACAGGAGGATTATGAAGTGGTAACTGCCAAGATAAAATTTTAACTCTGTGATGTAAAAAGGAGGAGGAGGGGCTGGAGGGACGGCTCAGCAGTTGAGAGTGCTTGCTGTTCTTGCAGAGGACCAGAGTTTGGTTCCCAGCATCCACATAGAGTGACTCACAACCACCTGGAACTCCAGCTCCGGGGAGCACTCATGCACAGACATGCACACATGCACACACACACAGATACACACATAATGCAAAAGACTATAATCTGTAGGTGGCTTTTATGTGCAGATTCTAATAGATTTTACAGCTTATAGTTATACCAGGCATACCTTATACTTAATATCTATTTCCTATTTTGACTTATCTATTAGGTATACCCTTGAAAAGATGCAGATTAAATAAATAGTTCATTGTCCAAATTCCTTCCGTGCCATAATTTTATGGCTGTAACAGAGATGTAACTTTTAGGAAATAAATGCTTCTGGCAAGGAATAAAGACTGCCAACTTAAAATTCTAATACTCACTTCAAGATGCTCAGTCGTTTAATTACATTTATCACACAATCCCTGTAAAGAATTCATCAAACTGATAGCTCGTGCAATCCTTGCATACAAATTCAAAAGCACACATGTGGTTCAGTGCAGTTCAATAGGACCTTGCGTGGTGATAAACATTAACCAAGTTCATGGATCCTGATAGACAGCTATGCAGACTGACTGGCAGCGCCAGCTCAAAAGGCTACACCACAAGCCTCTGTTTAATGGGGCTCAACAGTTGCCTGTGCACCTAGAGATTATGCCGCTTTTACACACATTGCCTCTGCCGGCCCTGACCAGGTCCCGCAGAGCTCACACAGTGATAGTAACGAGGAAGGGTCTGTTCTGTTGCCGCGAGTACAAAGAGGTGTAAGTACTTAGTGTTCCATCGGAGGGAAAGGGGATCCTCGTGGTCCAGAGGATGTAGGACTCTCCTCAAGGCTTCATTCTCGACACCTGCTGCAGGGCCTTGCTCTGGGCAAGTCTTTGAAGAGAAGCAGAAAGCAGCTGTCTCTCCAAGTCACCTGGGTAACAGTGCTGCCCACCCCACGCCTGTACCTTTTGAAAGTAGTCACCTGCAAATGACACACAATTCTACCCAGAGGAGCTTGGACACCAAGCCCGTGCTGTGCTGCTTGGTTTAGCAATAATCTGGAAGCAGACTGCGTTAGCGTGGGTCCTGTAGCTCAGAGGTCTGCATGTGTCTGTCATAGCTCTCAGCGTGGTCATAGGTGGTTATGACATCACTGAACTGTGCACTCTCAATCTGCAGCGTCCATCTACAGAATGAAGGGGCATTTCCAGATTAGGCGCAAGGCCCTGGATTCAGTCTTCAGCAACACGCAACACACACCACACACACACACACACATACCTACATACATACACACGCACCCCACACACATGCACATATACATGCATACACACACCACATATACATACACGCATGCATGAGTGAACACACACACACGTACACACACACACACACACACACACACACACACACACACACCTCCCTAGAAGCTCCCCCTCATCAGTTTTCTTCTTGCGTCCCATTGGCCAGAGCCATATCACATGCCCACACACCTGCCTCTGGCACAGATGAATAAGGTTTCAGTTTATGTGACTGTTTATGATCGTGGCCTTTCTGTCCAGCACTGTGACAAATAACTGAGACAGTCAACTTAGGGAAAGGTTTATATTGACTTATAAGTTCAGTGATTTCAGGCCATGATCACCTGACCCTGTTGCATTGGGTTTGTATAGTATATCACATGGTGGGAGCACATCACGGTGGGAGTACCTCACAGTGGGAGCACATCACGGTGAGAGTACCTCAGAGTGGGAACACATCACGGTGGGAGTACCTCACAGTGGGAGCACATCACGGTGGGAGTACCTCACAGTGGGAGCACATCACAGTGGCAGTACCTCACAGTGGGATGGCAAAGGATGTCTGTTGGTGCCATGACAGCCTGGAAGAGAGAGACAGGAAGACATGTCAGAGGAGGCCTCTGTAACTGGTAGGGCCTGAGAGATACAGGGAGCTCCTGGCGGCCAGGTCTGCTTTGAGGTGTTAAACAGGCACCTCAGCCTTTTGTCCCAGGTATGAAAGCTAACACACACCTTTCTCAAGAGTTCTCAGTGTTGGCTTTTGACAACTCCGCACCCCATTAAATCTCAGATTCCTGTCCCTACAGTCAGTGCAAGCAGCCTGCATTTTCATATCTTATTATACTGACAAACGTTTCTTGGGGACTTGTATGCAATAGGCCATATGGTAAGTGACTTTTGCTTACTTTTAATCAGTAATTTTTCCAACCCTGTCATTTCATGTGCCAGGAAACAGATTTAGTTTCTTCATTTGCTGGCCACACGGGTGGTAAAAGTAGCAAACCCAGGCTTAAAGCCTGGCTTAGTGGGGCTATGTTCCTAGGGTCAGAAAGTTCACTCGAGAGAGGTCACTGTCATTCCCTGACCCCTCCCTCCCTGTATCTCCCCAACTTTGTGCCATGGTTTTGGATGGTCCCAGAGCCAGGTAACTCAGGGTGCTGGCGTATCATTGGTCAGTTGGTAGAGATGCAAGAAGGAGCCTGCCTGCAGGTAATCTGCAGGAAAGGACAGCATGTTATGTATGCCCCAACCCGGCCTGTTCCCCACTGTGCAAGCTCACGCTTGACCCAGCCAGCATCTGCTTTCTGTGATGTCCCATGCTCCAGGAGAGAACAGGAACTATAGAGGGTGATGGGGGCGGGGCGGTGTGGGGGGCTGACAATGGCCAGAAAACAGTCCAAAAAGATGGGCCACTGGGCAAATTGGAAGGAGAAGGGAGAAGCAGTGGCCTGGGGGCAGGAGGAGGCTGTACAAGGGGACAAGGGCTGGGGTGACAGACGGAAGTACCAGGTGTGGTCAGTGGAAAGAGACCCGGGGCTGGGAGGCAGGAAACCTGGATTCAAGTGCTGCCCCAAGTTTAGGCCTGAGAGCTCATAACGTCTGTTGCTTTTGTGAGATCTGGAAGCTGAACTAAACAGGAGGAGGTTATGAGCTGGAGAAGACGTTGAAGGCCGCAAGATTTGGAGGTGGCTCCAATGTGGGAGCCAGATCATAAGGTCACAAGTGTAGCCTGGCTGCTTTCTTTCCTGGAAGATGTAGTAATGTGGTCAGAGGGGACTGTGGGGGGTAAGGTGAGGGGCTGAGGGAGTGGGGGGGGAAGTGGGGGGGTGTAGAAAGCTTGACAGTCAGGCTACACCAGAAGCCCCCGGTACTGTGTCACTGGCACTGGTGTGTAAGATAACCTGTTGGAATTACCTCCCTGCACCTCAGGCCCCTGAGCTTGAGGTTGTAGAGATGTGTAGTACTGCCAGGACTCTTGGTTAAAATAGCCATACATTGGCCCTAGAAGGACAAACTCCTTAAGCAGCCTGGGACCCACGATTTAGAGGAGGTCACCCAGGCCACTTTGCCTCTCCTTGGCATGCCCATATTCAGTTTTTTTTTTTTTCCTTGAAAAGAAAAATTCCTATATATCGTCGAATTACTAGCCCAGTGTCCGTATCCTAGTATGCTTCAACTGTCAAACTGACGCAAGCAAGAGCTGAGAGGGAACCTCGGCTGAGGAATGCCCTTGGTCAGACTAGCTTGGAGCTATGTCTGTGGGGCTCTTTCTTGGTTGCTGACGGATGTGGGAGAGCACAGCCTGCTGTGGGCTGTGCCCACCCTGATTAGGTGGCCCTGGGCTGTATAAGACAGCTGGCTGAGCATGCGCAGGAGAAAGCAAGGCAGGAAGTAGTGTCCGTCCCCCCCCCCCCCCCCCCCCCCCCCCCAGGTTTCTGCTTTGGTCTCTGCCCTGACTTCCCTTGGTGACGGGCTGTTATAAGACGTGTGAGCCAGATAAACTGTCTCCTCCTCAAGTCGTTTTTTGGTCAGTGTGTTTATCACAAGAGGAAAGAAAACCGGAACACCCAGGGATGTCTCAGCACCGTGGCAAGAGGTAGCATTTAAGTCACGAAAAGGAAGATTTAATTATTTATTTTCGAGACGGAGTTTCTCTGTGTAGCCTTTGCCTGTCCTGGACTCGCTTTGTAGATCAGGCTGGCCTCGAACTCACAGAGATCAGCCTGCCTCTGCCTCCCGAGTGCTGGGATTACAGGCATGCGCCACCGAGCCTGGCAGAAAAGGAAGGTTTTATTATTAACTGTAACCACGAGCCACTGTAGTCCAGCTGGAGATTTAGACAATCTTAGCAGACCCCAGATCAGGTTGGATGGAGCTCAGCTCCTGCCCACAAGATCCCTGAGATGTAAAGCTACTGAACACGCGTCCGCTGGAAACAAGACCATGCGGCATTTTATATTATTTAATTAAAAGGTATTAGTTCAATAGGGCATCATATCAGCCAGAAGAAGACAGACGCTCCTCGTCAGCCCTGTGAGTCGAGGAGGACTTTTTCTTCAGCAGAGCACAAAACAGTCCATGCCCCACAGGACTAAACACACTTACAGCGCACGAAACGGAGAAGCCCCAGATCTGGATCTGAATCAATATGCTGCCTGTCACAGTGCATCCCAGCTCTGTAAGCTTTTACCATCAGGGACCTAGACAAACGGCAGATGGGGCCTCTTGGGACCTCTGTCTATTATTTTTTTTTTACAACCGCACGGGAGTCTACAGTCATCTCAAAATACAAAGTTTAAAATAAGCCCATCTCGTTTCCCGTGTCATCTCTGCAAGGCTCCTGAGTGTGAGATTGGGCTGCAAACACAACAGAATCATGACAGAAAGAAACGATGCCTATTCACCAGGTGGTGTGAAGAAAACAATGTCTCTCTGACACTTGAAAGCCAAGAGTCTGGCCCGAACTGCAACAGGAAAGAGAGTCATTTAGGGAAATGATGCTTTCTAGGCACCTTTTTTTTTTTTTTCCCCTCACACTTGGAGGTTGCTAAAATGAACAGTGGTTCCACCACTGTTTTTATTAGGGCATAGAAGGAAACAGAAACTTGTCTCTGCTTCTGGTTTGATTTTGAGAGGTCAAATTCAAACTCTGGGGGGTGGGGGATGGGAAGGATCTTGGTATAATTGCATAGATGGTGGAGGAACAGACTCCTTCAGGGTCCCTCCCGCCTCCCTCCCCCCCCCCCCCCGTGTTCATGGGCTGCAGCACCCCCACCTTGGAGCCTCCTTTCTCTGGCCTCTAATTCAGTGGAAGGGCCAGGTACCTGCTGAAGCCCTGGCCATCACGTCACAAGACGCCTCTCCCTGCAGCCAGCATGCGATGGAAAAGCTTGCCAGACTTCCAGCTTAAGTGGCTTACGCTCTTGGGAGGCTTGATTGCATAGTTAGAGCGGCTGGTCTGCTCTGGCCCGCTGCTCCAGACGACAGCTGCCACGGGCCCACCCTGTCTGAGGTCACGGTCAGCAACGGGAAAGGTGCTGGACAGGACAGTGCTCTGTGGAGGGCCTTCCCGGAGGTGTGGACCTTGTTCTCCGGACTCTCACCAAACTGGGTGTGGTGGTGCACACCTGAGATCCCAGCATTTGGGAAGTGCAGACAGGAGGCCATAGTCCTTATAAAACATAAGACTACACCAAGAAAACAAGCAAACAAACAAGACTTTCACCAGGAGGAAGTAGAAACCATTCCACAGGCAGCACCACATCCCCTTGGCTGCCCCATCTCTGTAGTTATCCTGGTCCATCAATAACCATGGCCTCACAGAGCGCATGTGCTCAGTCAGGAACAAGTTGTTTCCCACCGTCTACTGTTACCACCGCCAAAGCTCCCCTCAAACCCTTTCCCTGTCCCACCTTCGGATGCTTTTCCTAGGACATCACTACTGTCTGTCCCTCAGTGGGAGGGGGTGTTCTCCTGAACCTGTGTCTACCTTGCTGCTTCTGCACAGAGCCTTACATAGCCATTGTCAAACCGAAGGCCCCAGCCCCTCATGGCACAGATGTGCACACATGCACTTGGGCATCCACGGAAGCCAGAGGAGGACTTCTGGTAGCCTCATCTATCAGTCTCCATTTTATTCCCTTGAGAAAGGGTCTCTCACTTGTGTTACTGTCAGAAAGTAATTTGACCCACCAAGTCATCTCAACCGCGTTCTTTGCCCTGAAACAGAATCGAGCTTTGAAGCGTGGATGACTGTGGAAAGTGATTGAACCAAAGGGACGTGCCATGATGCCTTAGAGGGTGGTAACCCTCAGGGCCTGCCTGTGCAGGCTCCTCTCAGCCTTCTGGGTAGCACTTCTTCGTTGAGAATCTAGGCCAGCCTCTCTTGCTGTGGAGATTGTACCACCAGTAAACAGAGAAGCTACGTCAGAGAACTTCCTGTTTGTTGTTCCTTAGCTCTGAGATCGGGTCTCTCTGTGCAGCTCAGTCTCCCCTCTGACATGCTGCTTTCCTGCCTCCACCTCCCAGTGCTGGTTACCTGTTTGTGTCACTGCTCCTGACCCTACTCAGTATTACATTTTCAGTCACATTTATTTGTGCATCTATGTGTCTGGAGGATGTGTATATATGGAGGGGACACCCTAGGGCCACAGTGGGTGTGTGGAGGCCAGAGGGCGACTTGCAGGAGTCAATTCTCCAACGCCACCACTTGGGTTCCAGGGGATCAGATTCATGTCTGCCAGATTGGCAACAAGTACCACCATCAACCATACCGTCTTGCCAGCTCCGTCCTCAGCATGTTCAGGAACCAGCAACTGTTCTCCACAGAAGCTCACGTTTTACATTCTGATCAGCAAGGTCTGAATGTTCCAACTCTTCCATGGTTTGCACAGTTCTTCCTCTCTCCTGGTTTTGATTATAATCATCCTGGTGAGCGTGATGCAATAGTGCACGGTGGATTCGGTCTGTACTTCCATTGAGCTTGGTGAGACTGAGCATCCTTTCATGTGCTTGTCAGTGTTCGTGTCTTCTTTGGAGAAACGGTAATCCAAGTGCTTTGCTGTTTTAAAATCTGGTTGTTTGTTATTGAGACATGAAAGTTCTTTATATATTGTAGAGATTAAACTCTTTCTACATATTGGATAGCTATCGCCTCGAAACTGAAATGTTCTCTCCTGGAGAGAGGAAGGGAGAGGAAAGCTGAAGGAAGTTACGGGAAGTGCAAAATGCTATGAAACGCACTCCCATTCCCACAGCTGTGTAAACAAGGAGCAATCGAGCAATGGCTCTGGAGAGGAGGCTCTTTGATGGTACTGTCTGTAAGTTGGGCTGTGGGCTCCAGGATGCAGCTTACCTCAGCTGCTGGCTGGTCCAGGGGACTTTGGGTAATGTAACTAACTGCCTTTGGGTCATCCATGCTTCTGTAAGTAACCATAATAAACTCACTTGTTCACCAAGTAAGACTTGGGAGGAATGGCTTCTTTAGTTGTCCTGGGTGCCCCATCTGGAGTGAACAGATATTTGTTCACACCTCCTCAGGAAAAGTCACACATCATGTGAGTAATTTGCAGAGTCTTCCATTCTATAGCTTATTTTGGGGGGTGTGGAGGATTGCTTGTTTGTTTCTTGACATGGGGTTTTGTTGGGAATTCAGACCTGGGACAAGTGGCTGAAGTGCCCATTTAACCAAAGTAGACCAGGCTTCCAGGTTTTCCCAGCATCCCTCAGCAGGATATGGCTTCCTCTCCCCTTAAGGCTATTCACTATATAACCCAGATATTTTGGTTCCCCCCTCCCCCATCTCTCTCTCTCTGCAGTTCCTCTCTCCTCTCTCCTCTTTCTGCAACACAAGCCTTTTCTCTCTCTGCCTCTGCCTCTCTGTCTCCCTCTGCATGGTGACTTCAATGACCCCCTCCTGTGAGGTCAGTGAAACCGCCCGGAAGCTGCTCCCAACAAACCTGCATTTATATACTTTAATTTGGCTTGAATTGACTCATTTTGTCTGTGGAGACAACGTGTCAAGTTTCCTGTGTAGCCCTGGCTGTCTTGGAACTTACTCTGTAGACCAGGCTGGCCTCGAACTCACAGAGATCCACCTGCCTCTGCCTCCTGAGTGCTGGGATGGGACTCAAAGCGTGCACCACCACTACCTGGCTTATTCTGTAGTTTCGTTTTCACTTTCTTGATAACGTCCTTTGACGTTACAAGTTTTTAACTTTGTTGGGGTCTACTTTATCCAGGACCATGTGCACGGGGCTTCTGTTTTTGACCTCAGATCCAAGGCTCCATTGCGTTAATACCTTGAGGCTTTTTTGCTGTTTTCTTCTAAAAGTTTTATTGGTTTAGCTCTTACCTGTAAGCCGTTGATCCATTTGCCCACAACGCTTATGGAGATGGCTTCCTTCCTCAGTCTGAGTCTATGTAGTCTCGACTGTTGAAGAGAGGAGAAATATTTTTTGAGGCAATGATACACTGCGGTCACCTAAATGGTGTAGGGCCTGGGAACCAGGATGTTCTTCAGGAAAAGAGGCTGTCAGGTCCTCTCTCAGTGTGTAAGCCACTGGAGAGTGGCCGCATGGAGGCTACCGTGGCTGGCTGAGGATACAAACTCGCTCCCTGCCACTCATGGAGCACCCATGAGCACCGGTACCCTGACTGGAGGAAAGATGGCTCTTGATAAAAGCAAGGTTAAGTTTTGTTGAGGCAGCAGCAGTGGTGGGCTGAGGCCACCAGAGGGCACAGCAGAGGTGACACCCGCTGGGAACACACTAAATGCCCTCTTGGGTTCCCATAGTCCTTAGAGAGGATGCATGGAGGCTAGCCAGCATCTTCATGGTGCCTGCTCAGAGCTTCAAGTTATTTCTGTGACTCTTTGCTTCTCCTGTCCCTCAAGGCACAGCCTGGGAGAGTCAGAGTTACAATTAATTTTCCTTTGCAAAATGCAGCTAAAAAAAAAGGACGTTCTGTGTCCAGGTCCCTAGCTTTTTGTGAGCATTGCAAATTACACCGTGTTTGCCAAATATAAACAGTCTCTGAATGACTGTTTTTTTTTAAGTTACCGATTATATTTGCGGCAGAGAAAATATAGGGGAAAATGAGGAATCATTGACTTAAAACCCAGCAATTTTAAGCGGGATAGAGGAAGTCAGGAGACGCTAATGCACTTCTGCAGTACTCATCTCTTTCACAAGCTTCAAATGGCAGGACGACAGTTCACACGTACTCTCCCAAACTTGCTGGACTTCTTCCACTATGCAGTAAGCATAATATTGGAAATTAGGAGTTGAGCGGCTTTCAGACAAAGAAAGAAATCTCCACCCTCAGGCCTTCCTGTCACATAACCCAGTGCAATAACCCCTGAAAGGGTTAATTCTGCTGTTGGTGGGGCAGGGGCGGGGGGCAGAGAAAAACCACATGGTGCTTTCTGGAAATTTCCTGATAACGCGCACATCTGTATTATACTCTCAACCCCCATGGGCCAACTCTGAATAGCAAAGAAACACTGGGTCAATACTTGACAATATCATAAGAGAGTCCACAGCCAGAACCGCAGGAAAGGCTCAATATCTAAAATCTACAAAATGAAGTGACAGTAAGGCTCACAGTCCTTCTATGAAAGACAATATTTTTTGTTGCTGTTATTTTTTGTTTTGTTTTGTTTTGAGACAGGGCATCTCTGTGTGGCCTTGGCTGTCCTGGATTCACTTTGTAGACCAGGCTGGCCTCGAACTCACAGCGATCTGCCTGCCTCTGCCTCCTGAGTGCTGGGATTAAAGGCTCGCACCACCACACTCGCCGCCTGAAAGACAGTATTTCAAACCTGCTCCACTGCTGGCAATGGGAGGGCTAAGCTGACCGCATCCACAGAGTGATCTCAGCCTGAGATACAGTTATAGATGCCAACGACACGTGATCTAAAAGAAGGATGCGTTGGGCCTGTTAAATACAACACGAATGATGCTCAAGGGTACCCATAGTTTTGCTGAGGCAGGACAGGAGTAGAACCAGAAACGAGGTTTCTCCTTCCGGTCTTTAAAACACTACCAACGTTGCCATGTTTTCTGTTTCATAAAATGTTGGATAAATTGCAGGGAGGGGGCATTCCCTTCGAGTTACCAGTAAGAGGAGACAAACTCTAGCACATTCAGTGTTCCATTTTGAAGACTTTTAAAATTTAGGTTTAACTACATTGGTCTGGGATTTCCCCCTCCCTCACGCAATATTAAATCCCCAGCTCCATGCCTGGTGGTATATCTAATAACAAAATGATATTAAATCACATCTGTCATGGTGTCTAGGTCCTCTGGGTGCCAAGGATTAGGTGGAAATGCTTGCGGGGGGGGGGGGGGGGACTTGGGGGCAGGCTTCCAGAGAAAAGATGCTTGGGCCGTCACAGAAAAGGAAGCTGAGTTTGGGCCCGGGGAACAACTTTGGGGAACTGTCACATTCTCCTCTCCTTCAGTGGTACACTAGGGGTGTACCCTGGAGAACTCGCACCCTTCGCATTTTGTTATGTCACACTTCTGGTCCTCTCCTGTCAGACACAGCATTTGGCCTACCCGGCTTCACTTCGCTTTGAAGAACTGATGATGAAGAAGCCACCAGGCCAATTAAAACCCGAAGGAGATTTGTTCAGGGACGGAAAGCTTTGGATCTGGAAAATGGGCTCGATGGGTGCAGAAACCGGAACTGTGCCCACGCTGCCCCAGAGGATCCGGAACTGTACCCACGCTGCCCCAGAGGAACCGGAACTGTACCCACGCTGCCCCAGAGGAACCGGAACTGTACCCACGCTGCCCCAGAGGAACCGGAACTATACCCACACTACCCCAGAGGAACCAGGACTGTACTGTACCCAAGCTGCCCCGGAGGAGCTCAACGCTGCTTAAAAGGCATATGCTGTGCTCAGATGAGTACTCTCACTGCCTCTCTCTTTCCACACTCTGCCACGATCACCACAGAGGGTCTTCTGCCTGGTACCCAAGGCCTCATTTTGGCTGGGTTTTGTGTCTGGCTGGTGACATCCAGCTGCCATACCTATACACCAAGCATGCCTGCCATGGACTTGGAAGGGTCCTAAGACTTGAATTTCTATCTCTGGTGAGCAAGACTCCCGCAACATGGCAAAAGTCCTCAAATATAAAAACCCATAGATGTGACAAATGTCAGGTATTTGTAAGAGTCTCACCCAGCTCTGTCCAGTTTACTGTTCGTGGCCATGAGCTTTTAGCGAGGCTGGCTCTATTCCTAGCTGTCTTGATTAAATCAACTATGGAAATTCCCTTTTCCTTGATGATGCTAAGTCATGAAAGAAGCTCAGTTGTGACCAATGAGTCATGCGACATCACTGAGGGATTTCCTGGAAAAGTTTCTTAGTTATTAAAAAGAGACCTAACCACACAATAACGCCTTTGTTGCGCCTCTGGATGGTGGTACGTGGGGACTTGAAGCCTGGAGCTGGGGCAGCTAGTGACTGGCTAGGGTACAGAGGCAGAACAGAAAGTTGGAATTGATCTGGAATTACTGTTCTTGACGCACAGTCTCTCTACATAGCCCCACTGTTCTAGAAGCTACTATGTAGACTAGACTGGCCTCAAACTCACAGAGATCCACCTGCCTCTGCTTCCCCAGCATTAAAGAAAGGTATGCGCCACCACTCCTGGCAGATCTGGATACCGGATGGCATCACATGGCCACTCAATCAACCACCCTGTGCCCGTCGTACTTAGGTGCTACTTGAATGGATTAATGCATTTCTGAGTCTCCTGTTACTTCCTGCTCACTCTGGATCCAGTACTGCAAAGAAAACTGTGATAGGAACAGGAAGTAGGCCATCTCCTTGGCCCAGAGAAGACTCAGCCTCATTATAAGTGAAAATAAAATGGAGGGGAATGGGGCCACATGCAGGAAGCCCCTTTGAACAGCTGCCCCCTGCCCCCTCAGAAGCCCCACAGGAACGGTTCTCCCTCTGCTCTAACTAATTGCCTCTGGGAAATTCCCTTCCCTCCACAGAGCTCCATGGTTGGAAACAACATGCCCTTTCCATGACAAGGCTGAGGGCTAAGGCCTGAGGCCTGAGGCCTGAGGGCTGAGAGCAGATGGTTCTCACAATCCTGGAGCAGACAGGCCAGGGCCAGCGACATGGCTCGCCAGATAAAGGGGCATGCTGCCAAGCCTGACAACCTGACAACATTCCAGAACCCACACAGTAGAAGGGGAGAACTGACTCTCTCAAGTTGTCCTCTGACCTTCACATAAAATGCCATGATGAGTCTGTCTGTCTATCTGTCTCTCTCTCTCTCTCTCTCTCTGTGGGTTTACAATAAATAAATATACTTTTAAAAAAGATCCAACTTCATTTAGCCTCTTAAGACCTTACCTTTCCAACCCTGGGCCTCAAGGATAGAAAAGAGGGGTGACAGTCCTGGAGTGTAGCTCCCTGGTAGATACTTGTTCAGCAGGCATGCAGCCTTGGGTTCAAATCGTAGCACTCCTGTATTCTCACTAAAGAAAACAGTGGCGCCTACTCATTGCAGGACAGTTCAGTGTGGCAGAGTTACCTAACTGGCCACCGAGTTGGTTCAGATGTCTAGTGCCAGGTGCTGCTCTGTAGGGGGATGGGGGGGGGTCTTTGTTCTTGGGAACCAGATATTTCAAAACACAACTGCAGGCGTCCAGCTGGCGACAGCCCACGACAGAACCCCACAGCCCTGAAATGCTCAGCGTCGTTAGTCATCAGAGAAATGCAAATCAAAAGGACACTGAGATTCCATCTTACACCCATCAGAATGGCTAAAATCAAAAATTCAAGTGACACCACATGCTGGCGAGGATGTGGAGAAAGAGGAACACTCCTTCATTGCTGGTGGGAATGCAAACTGGTACAGCCACTTTGGAAATCTATCTGGCGCTTTCTCAGAAAACTGGGAATAAGGCTTCCTCAAGACCCAGCTATTCTACTCCTTGGAATATACCCAGAAGATGCTCAAACATATTCATAGCGGCATTATTCATAATAGCCAGAAAGCCTAAACTAGAACCCAATGAAGATTTAAGGTCTAGACTCCACCTCTTTTCTCAGGGTCATTTTGGAACATTTATACTGAAGTGATTTTTTTTTTTTTTCGAGACAGGGTTTCTCTTTGTGTAGCCCTGGCTGTCCTAGACTCACAGGCTGACCTTCAACTCACAGAGAGATCTGCCTGCCTCTGCCTCCCAGAGTCCTGGGATCACAGGCATGCGGCACCATGCCTGGCTGATTCCTCCTCCTCTTCTTCTTTTTCTTCTTTTCCTGATTTTTGGAGACAGGGTTTCTCGGTGTTAGCCTTGACTGTCCTGGACTCGCTTTGTAGACCAGGCTAGCCTTGAACTCACAGTGATCCACCTGCCTCTGCCTCCCAAGTGCTGGGATTAAAAGAGTGTGCCACCACTGCCTGGCTTGGCTGATTCTTCTTGCTAATCCTTCCATTGAAATCAGGGTTTTTGAATTATGGAACAAACAGGCTGATATAAAAAAGCTGTTTGTAGGAAGCTCTGAGACATTCAGAGATGAGCTACCTGTTCACAAAACTTATCTGTGTAGATGTCAGGGAAGGCTGGTGTTAGGCTGCTGCTCACTAGGAGTCTGGGGAAACAATCATTTGAAATGTTTTCAAAGTCTTTACTTCCAGGGACTGAGATAATGAGTGTCACATGGCATGCAATGGTAAGGGGACTATTCAGGACACAGGAGAGCATGTGTCATCTCTTCAGCAGGCAGTCTACTTCACTCACATATTCCTAAACTTTTTTCTAAGATTTATTTTTTTTATTAGTGTGTGGGTGGGGTGAGGGTGTGAACACATGAGTGCAGGTGTTGTAGAAACCAAAGCATTGGAATCTTCTGGAGCTGGAGCTGGGAGACACCCAACACGGGGGGCTGGGAGCTGAACTCCGATCTTCTGCAAGACACATTCTTAACCAGGGAGCCATCTCTCCAGCACCTCCTTATATTTTAAATTGTTGTAAAACATACCAAAAACATAACACATTACTCACCTCTATATGTGCAGATAAGTTTGCTTTTGAATTAGGCGATTTAATGTTTTGGATATCAAGTTATTATCCTGAATTTGCTAGCACTGAGTGCTCATGAATTTTCAAGTTAAAAAGAAAATCATTTGATTTATTTTTCTGAAGGAACACGAGTTACAAGGCTCAAGGCAGAGCCTGCACTGCAGTGCTGACCTCTTCCTTTCTGAACACTTTCAAATGAAAATTATCCAAGAACTAAGGAGAGACAGATTCATGGCATGAGCCACTTAATTTCTCATTTTTTAACCTCTAGCCAATAAAAAGATATTAGATAGTGTTCCATGAGTCGTGTTGTAGTCAAAAGGAATTATGGATTGGCAATTATAGCAAAAAGCTTTTACTATAGAAAATTCTCAGTGCGTACAAAGTGAATGAACCACCCCAGTCTGACAGTCTGACCACCTTTAACAATTGCCAGCATTCTCCGCTCTTGTCTGATCGATACCTACACACTCCACACACAGTTACTACATATTTTCCTGTCCTCTTGGCTAGAATTTATGCTCTTGAAGATGCATGGATCTTAATGCCCCTCTTTAACACAGAGCATCTCTATTTCCCCAGGGAGCCCATCCATGGTCCTTCCTGCATGGTGCTCTTACAGAGGCAGCCTCTGCTTTTGTTTTGTTTTGTTTTGATTGAAATTTTATTTTTAGTTTGCTTTTCCAAGATGGGGTCTCTCTGTGTAGCCTTGGCTGTCCCGGACTCACTTGGTAGACCAGGCTGGCCTCGAACTCACAGCGATCTGCCTGCCTCTGCCTCCTGAGTGCTGAGATTAAAAGTGTGTGCCACCATGCCCGGCTTGTTTTTATTTTTATTTTTTTAATTTTGGTTACCTTTCACTTTTAGAACTTTACATAAATGGATTACATATGGACTTTTCCTTTGAGTCTTCAGATTTAAAATGCAGTGGGAGGTACCCTATGTATCTACACCCACCAGAATAGCTAAAGTTCAAAAGACAAAGCGTCATTCTGGTAAAGATGTGGAGTGCCTTGAATTATGGCATGATGATGTATAATATTGAAAGTAAATGTTGGATTGTAAATGGTTTTGTCAAGGAAACATGAATACCTATTGTTCTGTGTCTCCCGAAGCCAGGCTGCTGCTGAGCACTGTATCATAGGTATGTGAGCCAATCCTAGTGTTGTGCACTTCAGGGTGGGAACAGAGGAACCTCGGAGTCCCAAGTTCCACTTGCCTCAGGAAGGACTAGAGAGCACAGAGTGAGGTCCTCACCAGGTGTGTGGAAAAGAGTTTCCCACTGTGTTACAATGAGCTCTTTCTAATGAGATTGGTAGCAGACAGACAGACAGACAGCAGAAACTCAGGAGTTCCGGAGTCAGCGGTGATGCTGGAGTGTGACATCCCTACAACAGAGGATGCAGGGAATGTCCGCGCATAGCTGGAACATCGGTCCTGCAGCTGCTTAGCTGGCTGTCAGTGGCTTGTCTCTGCAGATTGTGGCGGGCCTTCAGTGTCAAAGGCAACTATGACAGTCTGGCCAGGGTGAGAGGGGTTGGGGACTAGGGGGTCGAGCATTGAATCCTTCAGGGAGCCCTTGAGTCTCAGGTGATCTTGGTGGAGAAATGGAGAGAGAGAGTTTATTTTGTGAATCAGGGGCATAATCTTGGGCAGTAGAAAGGGTTTTAAGGATGAAGGCGTATGATTGGCTGGGCCTAGGAGTGCCATTGACACTTCATTTACATGCAACAGCACAGTCCTAGCATAAGAAGGGGACCAGAGTACTTAATTATCCTATGGGCAGCAGGGCGTGGGGGAAGAATGCCAGGTGCGGTTAAAGACACCAAGACATCTCATTAGCACGGGGGAGGATATTTCCAGGAATCTCCAGGTGCACACTGAATGGGTTTCTTATGGGGCAGGGGGAATGGTTGGGCCTGTAACCTCCCTGAGGGCTATGTGACTCTCCTTAGGGGATCTGGAGGAGAGGAGGGAACCCAGCCGAGGAAGGGAGTCTGTCATTTAGCACCGAGCTCACGGGCTTTCAGAAAATGCCAAACTTCAATCTTAACAGCAGTGCTCCACAAATACCTGACAAAGAATAAATGTTGTTTTTTGTTTTTGTTTTTGAAAGGAGGTAAGTTTTATTTCATTTACGGCTTCAAAGAGTTCAGTCCATCATAGGAAGAAAAGCAGGACAGAGCTACCCACAGCATGGGGCTCCATGTGGAGAAGACTGTGGTGCCCCGCCGGCTTTCCCCTTTTCATTCCCTCCAGGCCTCCAGCAGAAGGGACGGTGCTACCCACAGACAAGATAGGTCCTCTCCCATCAATTAACTCTCTGGAAATGCACTCACAGACACATGCAGAGGTGTGCCGCCATCTCCTAAGCATCTCTAAACCAAGTCACATTGACAGTAAAGATAAAACCAGCACAGACATTGTCTAATATTATTAAACAAGCTACACCCCAACTTAGTAAATCTATTCCTCAGGATTTATCAAGGAAAAAGGAAAACTTGTACCTAAAATCACACACACACACACACACACACACACACACACACACACACACACTGCAACCTTTTCCCACAGAAGTCAAAAGCTGGAAGCAAGTCTTTATCCATCAATCAGAGGATGGGTAGTTCACGGGTTCAACAGAGCAAGAACCAAAAACATTTAGAAGGAGCTATAGATACGGTTCATCAGTTAAGAGCACTTGCTGCTCTTGCAGAGGACCTGAGTTTGGTTCCCAGTACCCACATCTGGCAGCTCACAACCCCCTATAACTCAGCTGCTGCAGGGGAATCTAATTCCCTCTTTTGGCCTCTGGGGGCACCTGCTTTCACATGGACACACCCACACATACTCGTAATTGAAAATGTGTTTTTAAATTAGGAAAAACATATCTGCACTGGATATATCAATATTTTTTTCTTGTCATTATATTCTAACAATATAATATAGCAACTGCATAGTATTTACAACATTTTATGTATTATAAGTATCATAGAGATGACTTTAGGTATATGGGTGAGTGTTCATGGGTTAGATGCAAAGGGTATGCCATCTACTATAAGGGACTTGAACATCTCTAGGTTTTGGTATCAATGGGTGTGTGGGTGGGTGTTATATACTGGAACCAACCCCACAAGAAACTATGGGATAACTGTATTCTTATTCGTGTACACCTGTGTGTGTGTGTGTGTGTGTGTGTGTGTGTGTGTGTGTGAGAGAGAGAGAGAGAGAGAGAGAGAGAGAGAGAGAGAGAGAGAGAGAGAGAGAGAGATCTGTGTAGCCCTGACAAGCCTGGAACCTGCTATATACACCAGGTGTAGTGGAACTTTAATCTAGCAACATGGCTATTCTGGCTAGAATACAGACATTCCTTAAATACAGGAGACAGAGACCAGCCTAGTTTAGAGCAAGTAAAGAAAGGTTATGTCCAGGCATGATAGTACTCACCTTTAATCCCAGCACTCAGGAAACAGAGGCATGCTTATCTCTAAGTTCTATTGAGGCAGTTTGGTTGAGTCAGTGAGTTGAGAGGCACTGCAGTAGAGTTGAGTTTGTGGCCGTTCAGTTCATGGAATTCGGAGGCAGTTTTACTGGGACAATTGTACAGAGACAGGTTATACTCAGAGAGAGAATGAACTAGAGACAGGTGAAAACTGAACAGGTCAGAGAATGAGAAGGAGCCAGAAGATTAGATCAGATCCCCTAGAGTTGGTTTGAGGCCAAACAGAGCAAAATGTCAGAAGCTGAGAGAAGCCAATTTGAATCCATCAGCTTGGAGAAGAGTTTGAGACAGAACAGTTAAGTTGAACCAGCCAGCCAGAGTTCAGAAAGAACAAATAAGGGCGAGCTTATTCAGCAGTAAGTCTTTCAAAGGCTGAAAACATTCTAGGCCTTGGTTAGATTGTAAGGAGGCTAAAAACTTCCAGGACTAGGCCTAAGTTAGACAGTATGCCTCAAGAGACTACAACTACAGCAGGCAAATAAAAGTTGCTTTTACAACCAGATTGGCTTCAAATTCACAGAGATCTTCTTGCCTCTACCTCCCAGGTGCTAAGATTAAAGGTGTGTGCCACACACCAGCTCTGATTATACACTCTCACAGTGGAGTGCTACTCAGCAATAATAGGGAAAGAATGATTCGAGAGTCTAGATGAACCACACCAACCCCATGCCAAACAAGAAAAGGCAATTTTGGCATTAGCACAAGGATATTTGTAGACTCTGAGCTCAGAATGCGCTTTCCCTTGACTGATGCTAAATAATACAGAGCCCGTGCCACGTCATCAGGGTGGTGAGTGGTGAAGAGCCCACATCTCCTTGGCGCAAGCTGCTTATCCACAGGCTGACGACTTTAATTACGAGAAAGCAAGATCTATGCAGAAGGCAGACAGCGGATTGACATTCTAGCCATTGCTCTGGGATTCCCGGAGACACAGCCTTGCTACAGGCAGGGTGGGCAGAAACATAGTTTCATGCAACATATGATTTCAAGCATGAAACGAATAGTTATATTGGACAGGGGGTTGAGAGAGCAAGGGTGAATGGAAAGGAGGCCAGAGAAAATACCACTTTCTGCCAATTACTTTCACATCCTGTTCCTCATTGTAAGCTAAAATCAAGGCTCAAAGAGCAAACTCTGAGTGACTCCAGTGAGTTAGTTCTGTACAGCAAAGGGGCAACGGCTGTGCTCTTTGAGGAGCTGGGGGTCAAGTCACTAAATCTTTGGCTCTGATGGATGGCAAAGTGGTTACTAAAAGGCATTCAAGGGACACAGAGGCACTGCCACTGCTAAAGCATCTCTGACTCTGCTCTACACACAATCTATTAATCAATCAGCCAATCCTCTAGTCAGTTAATTAGAGTTTTAAGTGGGTTGAAAAGTCACTCGTAAGGAATAGAGCCTAGCCCTGGGAGGCTTGTATATCAGCCATGTGCACTGTGATGGTAATAGTTTAGTGCTTGGCTTTCATTGACAGCCAACTTAAAAAAAAAAAACAAAAAAAACCAAATGCATTATCTTTGGGGATTGGGAGCCTGTACTGGGAAAAGGACTCTAGGGAGGCCAATGGAGCCTTTGGCACTCATGTCCGGCAGAACTGAAGGGGGCTTGCCTCTTTAGACTCTTTAGGGTCTTTGTAGTGACAACTCACAGTGTCATGTCCACAGCTAACACCTTGCATGGATGCTGCCACAGGGAAGGGATCTTCTCCTCCTCACCAACACAGCAAGGCATGTTGGGTTGACTGGAGAAAAGAGGAGGCATTGGGCTTACGTGGGGTGTGGCTCAGCCGAGGAGCTCCCTAACACACAGGTTAACCAACCCTCCACAAAGGGAACCATGGGAGACGTGGCATGGTTCGAGTGCACAGGCTTGAAGAACGAGCTTCTCGTGTCAGACCCAGGGTGGAGTACGTAGCCAATTACACCGCCATCTTTGCCTTGATCTCGAGAAATTCAGATCCAAACTCAGATGCTCATAAGTTTCTAGCATGCATTTCTGCTTTACTGACTCCCCCCTCCCCTCTGTGTTTTCACCCCGTTTTCTGTTTGTCCTGCTGTTTTCTCTGTTTTTAGTTTGACATTGTGTGCGGTTGAATAAAGCCAACTCAATCCTTTGGGGAATGAGGCAGGGAAAATAAATAAGGCCTTTTGCCCATCCCTTGACAGCTTGAGTGTGTATGTGACTCGTTGTCCAACAAGGTCACGTGTTTTTAACCGTGTCTAAGAGATTATTCTCAAAGGTTAATTCTATCTCTTGCCTCCACCAGCCTGCCATGTGGCAGTAGGGAAGTGGTCTCCATGGAGGTGATAGAAAGGTAAACATCTGCTTCAGAATGCAATGAGGAGGATGCCATGAAGACAGGTGAGCACTTACGAAAGGGGGAGATGGCCTGGCTTGGATGCTGAGACTCCTGCAGGGGCTTCCGAGGAGCCACGGGGAAGGCTCTTATTTAATCTTACACCACAGGGCTGGGACGTGGCTCCATTGATACAGTGCTTGCCTAGGATGCGTGAAACCCTCCCTGGCTTTTACCCTAGACGTGTATTAACCGGGCATGGTGCTCTGTGCTTGTGATTCTAGGAAGTAAAATCTAGAGGAACAAAACAGCTTAGGGTTAACCTCGGCTAACACATGAGTCTGGAGCTAGTTTGGGATATGTGAGATCCTGTCTGAATAGCAAACAAACAAACAAACACCCATTTTTTTTCCTCCTAGATCACACAGATCCAGATTAGGATCTGATGTGGTTTAAGATAAAACCGTAAGAAGTGATCCTTGTGCACATGCCCACAAGTGTGTGTGTGTGTGCGCGCGTGTGTGTGCGTGTGTGTGTGTGTGTGTGTGCGCGTGTGCGCGCGCGTGTGTGTGTGCGTGTGTGCGCTGTGTGTGTGTGTGTGTGTGTGTGTGTGTGTTGAAAGGGTTAAGTGGCAACTTACACTCCTGCAAATCAAGATGGAGCCGGTCCAGTCTGGAGCCCTTGTGGCCTTGACTTGACTCTGAAGGCATTTAAATAGCTGGAGTCGTGGAGACAAGCAGCCAGCAGTCAGACGGCGTGGTGACATTTGAACCTCGTGGCTTTCCTTTGGATCGCTCAGATCTACCTCCAAGTGCTCTGACATTTCAATGGTGTCATTACACAACAAGCTTCCTTTCGTTTGACCAAAATTTCCCGCTGGCTCCTAGCGTTTCTCATACCACACAAGTCAGGGGCAGGAATAGCCTTGACAGTGCTTCCCTCACTTCTCCAGGGTCTACATCCAAGGAAACAATGTTTCTGGTTCTCTTGGGAATTCTTGTTTAGAAGTTGATCTATTTGCTCACCTATTGAGGCTGCATTTTATGTGTCCCCAAAATGCAAGCTGTGGTTTTCCTATAAAATAATAGCTCGATTTGCAAAAGGATGATTTTTTCCTATAAAACAATACCTCAATTTGCAAAAGAATTATTTTTAAAGAATAGTTTCCTTGACAGATGCTGTATTAGTAGAGGTAAAACACACACACACACACACACACACACACACACACACACACACACACACACTAAGGGAAAGGAAGAGACTTGAAGTCAGGCCAGCAAGTTCGGTGCCAAGAAATCATTACGTTCTAAAATGCCATCAGTTGTATGACAACGTATGTACATAGACCTGTTGGATCAGGACAGGCAAGGTGGAGGCCCCACACAGGAAGAGAGGAAGGAGATGGCTCTGAGTAGGCAAGGAGCCATGGACGCGAGGCTAACTGATGCAGGAATGCTTCTTGCTCTAGTCCTTTCCCAGCCAGGCCCTTTCCTGCTGGATCACTGTCACTGAAGGACACCATGAACCACCATCAGGTTTCTCTCTCTCCCTAGCCTAAGGTTTCCTATGGCCATAAGATCGCCACACGGGCCTGGGACAAGTCTAGGACAAACCCAGGACCGGGGCTTCCTCGATTGGACGCACGCACGCACGCACGCACGCACACACGCACGCACGTTCAACCCTCCCTTCAAAGGCCTCAAACTGCTTTAAGGAAAGAAAAGGCGTTCTGTTGGAGTCAATGACGAAGACTCGCACATGGGAGGGAGGGTGGCACCGGGAAGGGAGTCGGGAAGTACGTTCTCTTCTGGAGGCTGCACTGGGTGGGCGTCAACATAAAAACAAGCGAGAAGGCGAGACACTGCAGGGGAAGCGGGATGGAATCCGGGAGTCAGGAACTGCCCCGTTTCCCTGTGTGGCCCGGAATAAGGTATGCTTTGGGGCATCTGGGCTCAGGGAAGGCCGTACTGTTGTGGCCCTCCCGGCTATCCTCTTTGGTGTCATAGAAATGAATGCACTTCATATAGGCCAGCAGTATTTACACGTGCCACCGCCAGGACCTTCTGTCGATGGTAGATGTCGCTGGTGTACGTCCAGGTTCCAACTGGACATCAGCTTATCTGACAAGATGGCTGAACATTGGCCATATGGCCTGTCCCCAACATCAGCTAATGGCTGGAGACACAGTGCTGGGTCCCTGTGGCTCGCCACTTCGTTTTGGTGTGATCCCAGAAGGAGTAAGTATATTTGGCTGCAGCCTGGTTTCAACTAACTTTCACCACCATTGTCCCAGCAGAGGCACAGTGAGAGCCAAAGCTCTGTTTTAAGTCTTAATTACTAATGCCAAGGAAGAACTGCCTCCATTTTCTTTTTAAACAATGTTAGACTTTGATCATGTCCTCAGCTAGAGGTCAACTTGTTTTTGTTTTTTTCTTCATTTGTTCTTTCTCAATAATCTTATGAATTACATATCATAAATTATTTCCATTGTTCTGAGAATTGACTGGCCATAACTGTTTCATTGTATGTTAACTGTCTGACCATAAACCCAAAACATGTACTTTTCCCATGGACATAGAAATAACTTCAGAATTCCTTTTTTAAAAATCACTTTCTTGCCAGGTGTGGTGGTGTGCGCCTTTAATCCTAGTGCTTGGGAGGCAGAAGCAGGTGGATCGCTGTGAGTTCAAGGCCAGCCTGGTCTACGAAGTGAGTGAGGAGAGCCAAGGCTACACAGAAAAACCCTGTCTCAAAAAACAAAACAAAACCCAAGTGGTTGGGACAATTCACGGGTATTTGGGACCCCTGTGTCCAGAGCACAGGGTTGTTTGTTTGTTTTTGTTTTTGAGATGAGGTTTCTCTGTGTAGCCTTGGCTATACTAGACTCACTTTGTAGACCAGGCTGGCCTTGAACTTGCAGTGATCCACCTGCGTCTGCCTCCCAAGTCCTGGGATTAAAGGTATGTGCCACCACACCCAGCTAGCACAGGGGTTTTTGAAGGCAGAAATCATGTCCTGACATCCTGCTCAGCAGCTGCGGGGGTGGGGGTGGGTATGGGGGTGGGGGTGGGGGTGGGTATCTTCCTGTAAGCAAGCAATTTGACAAAAGCTGAGATAAGCAGTTAGCTGGAGGGGGTTCTGTACAAGCAGGCAGTTTGACAGAAGCTGAGTTAGCTAGGGCATCGCCCACCTCGGGTTCCTGAGGTGCAGTTGGGTGATTTTCCATGGGATTCTCTGTTGTTCCTAACAAAATCTCAATCATTCGGTTTTGCCAATGAGGGCTCAGGAGCCAGGTGATGGGTGTGAAGGCCTGCTAGCTCAGAGAGGCAGAGAAAGCACCTTCCTCCTCAGCCACCCCCCCCCCCCCAAACCCCTTTCCTCCCCGGCATATCAAAAACCGTTAAATTGAATGTCCCTCCCTTCTACTTCCTGTGTTTCTGTCTATCCATTCGCCTGACTTCCTCTTCCTCTTTGTTTGTTTGTTTTTTTTTTTTTCCTACGTTCACTCCCTGTCAACGCATTGCTTGCTCTGCCTCTTCACCTATGGTTTGCTTCATTTACTCTTGTTTACAATACTCAAGCAGAAAGCTCTTAGAATAAAGATGTATGCTAGGACTGAGCCACACTACAGCTAGAAACAGGTTTTTCCAAGAAACAGCAATCTCAAGGGCCACAGTGTGATCCAATATCCTGCAACAAGGAGATCAAATCCTAGTTAAACCTAAATTGTATTCAGCAAGAATACAAGATGGAGGAACCTCTGCACTGACTGGCCCTGTCACACGGCATTTCTGGAATTCATTACATAACCCAGGCCATCCTCAGACTTCTCAGGGATAGGCATACAGGTGTGTACTGCCATAGCAGCTGTTAGACAGTATTCCTGAGAGAGGCTCTTTAGGCTGGAGATGGTTCAGGATAAGGAAGGGCCTTCCTGCTCTGCCTTTCTACCCTTCTGATGGTACTTGGAAGGGCTGTGAGGGGAAAAGTCATCCTGGTGTACAGCCTGGCTTAACCCTTCGGTCTGATGAGTCCTTCACTATGTAAGACACAGGAAACACTTTCCAGGCTTTGTCAGCTTCCCACAGTATGACAGAATACCAAAGATAAGCATCACAGAGGGAGCACATGTTGGAGGAGGCCTGTCACCTCATGGCCATCCATCTAAAACAAGGAAGAAGGTGGCTCCAGGGTCCCAATATTCCTTTTAAGAATGTTCCCACCTGGCGGTGGTGGTGCATGCCTTTAATCCTGGCACTTGGGAGGCAGAGACAGGAGGATCTCTGTGAGTTCGAGGCCAGCCTTGAGTTTCAGGTTTACAGAGAGAGTTCCAGGACAGCTAGAGCTATTACAGAGAGAAACCCTGTCTCGGATGGGGGGGCTGGGGGGGGGGGAATGTTACCCTAGTGACTCTGTAAGATTCTAGGTGGCCTGAGCTCAGCCATCATAACAGTAACATTGTTAGCTAAGCAATGTAAGATTCCAGATGGCCTGGGCTTAACCATCATAACAATAGCGTTGTTAGCTGAGCAAAGCAAGTTAAGAATTGCAGGCTGTTAACAAGGGCAAACAAGGCAACAGTAAACTGAGAAGAACAACTTGAAAGTTCTCTACTAGCCTCCATCTCAACCCTGCCCCCAGAATTTATTGCCCCCATCTCAACCCTGGCCCCGGAATTTACTGCTCCCATCTCACGCTACTTGGAATTTACTACCTCAGACCCCCATTCACCTAAAAGGTCACCTCTTGTTAGCCTATCACTTGTTAAGTAACCATTGTTGCTAAGTTCTGCTTCTGTATATGGTATATTCATCCCCAACTCTTGCAGAATGGGGTCTTCCATCTCTTCGGAGCTTGGTTGGTCCCAGCGCATCAGTTTAATAAAAATTCCTTTGCTTTTGCATCGACTCTGGACTCCATCTCTCATCAAGATTCCAGAAATAGACTCTAGCGATGTGAGTCTAGCAACTCAACTTTCTTTTACTAGGCCCTATAGCCCAAAGGTCCCACCATTTTCTGACACTATTAGCTGGGGACCAAGCCTTCAACATGTGGGCCTTTGAGAACACTCCAGGGATCAAGTCGAGAGCTGTCAGTTTTCCTGCTCAGTCTGTGTGATAAAGATGCCTCCCCAACTGTCTGAATAGAATCCAAGTGTAACTTTTTTGAAAAAAAATTTTTTTAAAGATTTACTTATTTTATGCATGTGGATGTTTTATCTGCATGCACATCTACCTGTCCACCAGAAGAGTTCATCTGATCCCATGAGACTACACTTATAGATGGTTGTGAGCCACCATGTGGGTGCTGGGAACTGAATCAGGACCTCTGAAGGGGCAACTCGTGCTCCTAACCACTGAGCCATCTTTGCAACCCCCACAAGTAGCCCCTTGGTAGACACTGGTTAAATGAGCACATAAAGTTTAAAGTAGAATAATATTTTGAAAAAAAATGTAAAGACCTCTGTAGTCTTAGTGGAGTAAGAGAATAATTAATATATATGTGTGTGTGTATATATATATATATATATATATATATATATATATATATATATATATATATATATATTTTTTTTTTTTTTTTTTTTCCCCCCTCAAAGAATCCAAACAAAATGAAAGCTAACATCTAGCTTACTGGTGTCCAAAGTAAGACTTAAAACAAAATGCTGATAACAAGCCAGAGAGTTAGGCTAAAAACCAAAAACAAACAAAACATGGGTGGTGGCTCAAACCTGTAATTCCAGATCCTGGGGAAACTGAGGCAGGAAGACTGAAGTCCATGGGCATCTTAGGCCACCTGGGGTACCTCTGTCTCAGAAAGCGGGGCACAGCAATGGAGATGTAACTCGGGGTACAGTGTTTGCCTAGCACCCATGAAGCCCTAGGTCCAATTTCCAGGATGCCAAAGCCAAACACCACCAACAGAACAAAAGCAAGCCAAATGTGTGGTAAATTATTCAGTCATGAACTTCTTAATGAATTCGTTATGAACTTCCACATAATGCAAATTACTGGGTGACAGGAAATGTGGACTAAAACGAACAAACAAAAAAATTGCATCTGTCTAACCCTGAGGAAAGGGACAGGCAGAAGACCCTGCCAGCACTCAGTTCTCACCAACACTCTAAGAGCCGCCGCCGAGGGCCAAGGCTGTGGTGGGAGCTGCTGAGGAAGTGAGGGGAAGCAGCCACGCAAGGCTGCATGGGAGAGAGAGAGTCTGAACTGTTCTCTTGGGGATCCTTCTGTCCCCATAAGCCAGGGGATTTACCAAGGCCCTAACATGCTAGGAGCAAAACGCCTTGGCAGCCAAAGTTGTGGCAGGGAGCCTGGCTAGGGAGCCAGAAGGGCACTGAGGCAGAAACCAGATGTGTCCATGATAACACAAAGAGGTGAAAGTGTCCAGATCCTTAGGGAAGGCTGTTGGGCTCCTCCCAGACAGGCTCAGAAAGACCACCCCAGGCTTCCACAGATGGCTGAGACCAGAACAGCAAAACAACCCCGCCACAGCCTCAGGAGCCACCAGCAGGAAGCAAGCAAGGGTCCTTTCTCAACTCTACCTCACCACCACACATGCCTGGAATGTCCCCACCCCGCCACACTAAATACCTGGGGGTGAGCAACTTCACTAACGAGACCAAATCAGCTTTAAAGGCGGCATTTACGCCATTTAGCAGTGTCTTCTGCTGATTGGCCACAGTCTGACTTTTCTCTGTGACTCCCCAGGGACCAGGGGACCATGTTCTTGGCACACGCATGTGTAGGAAGTCAAAAGTCCTATTCTTCCCGGTCAGCCCACTGCTCAGCTGGGCTGAAAGTAGCATATCATCCAGTTTATTTCCCATAAACTGTATCATGTGCTTTTCCTGAGGGAGCTGTGTGGGGATCCCCAGGGTGGTGCTGAGTGGGTGGTCTGGCCTTCCTAGGAGCTATCTTTAGGATCAGGGGAGGTGCCACATTCTGACGGGATCTTGATGTTTCTCCCTGGGGCTAATCAAATGATAAAAATCAAACTGGAGCCCAGTTGGGAGTTGGTTCCCTGTACCCCTCCCCTGGGGGTGGGGGCAGCACCTAAGTAGGACACCCCCTGGCACATGCCCAGATTGCAGCCTGGCCACTTGCCATTTTCCTTCAGGCTGTCCTCAGGAGACCTGTTCCGGGTCCTTCTAACATCTTCTAAAAATCAAAATTAAAAATTGATGTTCCAATGTTGCAGGACCTCTCCCACTGTCTGGCTTTGTTCTGGTTCTTGGGCTCTGTATCCCCGCCCCCCGCCCCGCCCCCCGCCCCCAGGACAAATCATACTGTCTGCCTACTGATCGGCTGTAAGCCAATCCTCTCACAGCCTGTACAACTCTACAATCGTATCACCTCAGATGATTGACTGGGGTGTTTCTGTGAATTCAGCATTTTCAGCGAATGTTCCCTCTTGTCTTCCAACTTGGGAGCTAGGGCAGAACTCTCTGCCTGGAGGCTGTGGACATCAGAACTGGCCATATTTAAGGCTCCTGGCTAAATTTAGCCCTCCCAGCTGGCTGGTGTTCCAGCAACTTAGTGTGGGCTTGCCCGGCTGTATTTTAAGCTGAGCCTCCCATTTCCCTCTGCCTTGATTTTGTTGTGTTCCGCGGGATTTGGCTTTAACTACCAAAAATATCAAGAGCTCTCTTTCGGCTTTTTAATTAAGTGAGTTCAACTGAAGTGAACAAGAACCAAGGGACGATCTGCAACTCGAAGGGGACCCGTCCAGCTAGGGAGAACATTGCGTGATGGCCCTAGGTTCATTGTCTGAGCTGATGGGGGAAAAATGGTCTTGATTGCTAATTCCATGTTCAGGAAATTCACTGTTTGAAAACATTTCCAACGGTGTTGAAATCCCAGGCTTAAGGACAAAACAGTATACATCCTAGGCTGTCGTCTGCACAGGGAAATAGAGAGGGTGTATTTTTACATATGCGGATAATGTTTCTGGAACTCTGTTGGGAACCTGGCAAAGCTGGCTGTCTCTGGAGAGAAAACAGAAAGACTGGAAGGCAGAGGGTCAGATGGGAGTTGCTCCTGGGCCTGTGGGCTCATCTCTGTTTTGATGATCAGGAAGCACATCACTTGAGTCCTGCATCTGTGCATGGACGTGCGAAACAGTGGCTTTCTTAGTCCGTTGTTTCCCCAGTGATAACAACGCAGCTGAAACTCAGGGGGAGCGAGCAGGTTCTACACCACAAAGGCGAGCATTGTATGTACGTTTGTACACACACACACACCCTGGGACACTGCTTATATTTTAGTACATAATTACATATTGGAGGGCTTAAAAATAGAATACTGAATGCAGAAGTTGGAAGTGTAGATGCCAAGTTTGTGTGCTGGTGTGTGCACGTGTGTGTGTGTGTGTGTGTGTGTGTGTGTGCGCGCGTGCGCGCACGCTGCTATGCTTGCACATGTGTATGTGTGTGTGTGGAGGATGCCGACAATGAGTGTCTTCTATGATTCTCTACTTTATAGTTTGCAACCTGCTCTCACTAAGCCTGGAGTTCACTGATGTAGTTAGACTGCCCGGCCAGTGAGGCCTCTAGGAGCCAGGATTACAGATGCACGCCTCTGACTTGTTTGTGGGACTAGGGGTCCCAACTCTAATCCTCAGTGCTGGACAACACGTACTTTACCCACTGAGCCATCTCCCCAGCCGTAGTCTGACAAAGTCAGTCGAACTTAATTCTTCATGGAGGAATTGTGGGTAAGTGCCATTTTCCCCTCTATTTCTAGGTGTGTAAAATATTTCAACCCAACAGCTTCTCTTAAAAATAGTTCCTGATCCTATGTTTTCAAAAACCAGTGTCTCACCTAGGATGTCTTTAAAGGACTCCCCAAAGGAGCGAGCCTCCCAGTGTTGGCCTCTTGTCAGAGCTGCCCGGTTCCTTCTAATTCTTACTTGTTTGAAATCATTCTGGGGTGACTCACATTTGCTAAGGTCTTACCTTGGGTCAGCTCATTTCAGCCCAACACTTGCTTACTGAGCATGGACGATAGGCTCACCGTGGGCTGGGTGTGCAGGGCTATCAAGATGAAGAAGACACGACGGAGCTCTGCTAGTGCGGGGACAATGATTCTTTCTCTGAGACTTTTATGAAACAGGAACCATTTTCACATTGATGCTGAGCTTTAAATAAAGCACTTCTCACTCATCAGCCACAGGCTTGGGTTCCCAGCCTCCTGAGCTCTTCCCACAGGATTATTATTTTAAGTACCATCTTTGCTGGAAGAGGCCACCTTGAATGGCAATTGTGACGGCACTCTCTGAGCGGAGTAGCCTTAAACCAGTAAAAGACTGAAGAGAGGGGCTGGAGAGATGGCTCAATGGTTAGGGATGCTGGCTGCTCTTGCAGAGGACCCAGATTTGATTCCTAGCATCCACATGGTGGTTCAGCACCCTTTTCTCCAGTTCAAGGAGATCCAATGCCCTCTTCTGGCCCTTGCAGGCACTGCACACATCTGGTATACAGACATACGGGCAGGCAAGACAACCAAACACATAAAATAAAAATAAGTAGAATTTGAGGGAATAAAAGAAAAAAACTGAAGAAGCCACATGGTTCAAGAAAAAGGTAACAGTTCTGAAATGTGATAATTACATTTCTTAGTCGGGCGATGGTGGCACACGCCTTTAATCCCAGCACTTGGGGGGGGCAGAGGCAGGTGGATCGCTGTGAGTTCGAGGTCAGCCTGATCTACAAAGTGAGTACAGGACAGTCAAGGCTACACAGAGAAACGCTGTCTCCAAAAACCAAAACCAAAACCAAAACCAAAACAAAAACCAACCAACCAACCAAACAAACAAACAAAAAAACAAAAACAAAAAACCCAAACAAACAAACTACATTTCTTAGCAAAGGAATCCTAGCATTTTAGCATTTTAACCTGCTCCATTAGTTGTGAACTCAGGACCAGCATACTTAATATGTCAAGAGCCCAGTTTTTAAGTTGTGTCTACAAATAGGTTAAACAGAAATGCTTGACAGACATTGTAGTGGAGGTAGAGGCTACAGCCAGGCTGTGGGGCAGGTATCAAAAGTCTCAGTATTGGGGGAGAGGGCCGAGGACACCAGAGGGTGGCTGGAAGAGGGAAGGAGACCCCGGGTGTTCAAGGTGAGAGCGTCTTGGGCACACAGAAAGAGCATTTGTCTTGCTGTAGCCCTGCTGGGCTGTCAGGGGCTCCAGTGAATGCATCATGATAGCACAGAGGCAGGCTGACAGTGACCCATTAAAGAAAACAACAGCAACAGCAACAAACAAAACCCAGTGTCACAGGGACTCTTGGCCTCTCAGCGTCCTGCTTTCCCAGGCCAGTCTTCCATCATTTACTTGTCTTTTGGCTGAAATCAGAATTAACTATTGGTAGGGCAAATGACCTCCTGGTCAGTCAGCCCAGAACCCATCAGCTCCTTGGTGCTGGGTGGACACCTTCTGCCTCACCAATAGTCAATCTTTGACATGACCATTTTTCTTCTTCGTGTCCTCTGAGGCTCTTGTTCTTCAAATGACTCAGCCTCTCTTCTCTTTAGGAGAGGTCCATACCTGATGTCTTGCTCCCTCCATTTCTCTTCTTTTTACTTACGTACTTACTGTTATTTCATCCATTTTTCTACGTGGCAGACAGACTCTACAATAGTTCCCACCTGTTCTGCCTCCCACGGGTTTTTTGTTTGTTTGTTTGTAAGTTTTTTTGTTTTTGTTTTTTTTCCCCCGAGACAGGGTTTCTCTGTGTAGCCTTGGCTATCCTGGACTAACTTTGTAGACCAGGCTGGCCTCGAACTCACAGAGATCTGCCTGCCTCTGCCTCCCGAGTGCTGGGATTAAAGGCGTGCACCACCACCGCCCAGCTGCCTCCTGTGTTTTATTTGCACCTTTGTGGAAACTCTTCTGCTTAGTGTATGTGTGTGGTGGGGGAGGGGTGGCATGGGGAGTGTGTCCAACAATGTGTCTTTAATAGAAAATGGCCAAAGGCGATGTCTGCTCTAGTCTGGGTCTTAAGTGTCCACTTCAGTTTCTTTCTGTTGCTATGATAAAACACTGGGAGCACAAGCATCTTAGGGAGAAAAAAGGTTATCTGATTTACACTTCTGGGTCACAGTCCATCACAGGGTGGGGGGTGGGGAGTGAGAGTTGGAGCTCAAAGAAGAAACCATGGAGGAACACTTCTTGCTGGCTCACTTGCATGCTCATTCGCTTAGCAAACTTTCTTATTCATCCAGGACCGCCTGACTAGGGAATGGCGCCACCTACAGTGGGCTGGACCCTCTTGCATCAATTAATAACCAAGACCATCCATCCCCACCCCCCACCCCCACATACATGCCTTTAGGCTAATTTGATCTGGGCAGTTCCCTCAAAGGAGGGTCAAGTTGACAATGAAAGCTAATTAGGTCTTGTCCTCAACCTGTACTATAAGGAGGTGGTGGGACTTTTAAGAGGTGGCACGTTTCGGCCATTGGAATCATGGAGGTCCCTGGTCGTGACTGGGGTGGCTTTTTCCTCCACACACACTCACCACCAGCCCAGAGCCAGCAGAGGCAGCCAACCTTGGACTGAAACCTACAAAACCACGAGCCCAAGCAATACAGCCTTTTTCTTCTTCTAAGTTAATATTTCTCAGTCACTGGTTTCAGTGATCGGAGGCTAAGATAACGTTACTCCTGGGATTTCATTACAGAAGCTCGGGCTTTCCTCCTGCTAGTTGACTCATCAGTTCTGTCCTTCACTGGCTTTGATGAAACGCGCACATACCGGATGACAAGAAATTAAGAGCAGAGCAGCCAACAGCAAAGGGAATAAGCCTCAGTCTAATCACCCAGAGGGATGGGACCCCGCTGAGAACTGTGTGAGCTTAGCAGTGGATCCTTCCCTGATTGGTCCACACAGATGAGCCTTGGCCAGAGACCCCACCCCACCCCCTAACTGTGGCTATGTGACACACAGCAGAGGGCCCTGCTCTGTTGTGCCCAGATTCCCAACCCAGGGGACAGTGAGTAGTAAATGTGTGCTGCCATGTCCAGTTGCCGAGTCTGTGAAGTTTTTGTTACGCGGCAGGAAATAAGTAATGGGTCCCTCTTTCTTTCTTTTCTCAAAAGAGCAAATCTCTCTCCAACTCCTTTCTAGCACCTGAGCCAATCCACAGCTGCTCCTGACCGCACGGGTTTCCTTTCCGGTTATTTCTTCACATGTGGGCTATGTAGACCTACCTGGCAGGCCATGCTGGGACTGCTTCCCTGGGACGGAGAGCAGATAGAGCATCTTGAGGCTTCCTGTGGCCATTGTGCTGTGATCCTTTGTGATGGTCCTCCTCGGACCACCTTTGTCCTCTCTGGAGCTACTAGTTCACATAGTTTCTTCCTTCTCCGCCCTTTCCTCCATCCTGTCTTTCAGCTGGTGAACTTGTTTTGTTTCTCTGCCCTGAGGGACGGGGGGGTGGGGGTGGAAGACAGTCAGCAGACACTGATGCCCTTATACCTGCCTGCACCTGTGAACTAATCTGCACCTGCATCCTGTTCAACACACGCACACGCGTACACGCACATCTCTTAGCTGAGGGTTGGAACCTTGCTGAAGACCACTCTCTACCTGTGCATCAGACTCTATTGCCTTTCACAGATCCATGTCCACACAGACCAGGAGCCTTAAAAAAAAAAATAAAATAAAGTATTCTGTTGGCTTCATCTTTCTCTCTTGCTTGGTGCCATTCCATGTTCCTAGTGTCCTCTGTGGCAGAATTCCTCCGTTTTCTCCAGTTTCCCTTGAAATTCTCTTGAATCCTCTTTAGTCGGAATTCCCCAGCAGCCACTGTACTGCTCATGTCAGGGCAGCAGTGACCACTGTGCTCGTGTCAGGGCAGCAGTGACCATTGTGCTCGTGTCAGGGCAGCAGTGACCTCCATTGTGGCTACATCCAGCAGATACTTCCCAGTCTCTCTCTGCCCTGACTCAGCAATGGCAGTCCCTCCCTAGAACACTTAACTTACTTCCTTAATCTGTGGGCTGGATGCTGCTGACGGCAGGTCCTTCCCCCCCCCCCCCCCCCACGACTCCTCATTCTCCTTCACCGGTTGCTGTTTTTCTCCCCTGCTTTCCTGCTGGAAGCCCTGAGGCTGGCTCTTCCTCAGGACCTCTTCCCCACACCTACCCACCCGGTACCTACTGTAGATGAGCCAGTCCCACGTGCCCAGAAGGTCAGTGGTAAGCGTGTGCTCCCACACACTCCCAGGTGTGTGCTCACACTCCAGTCGCCTCCCCTGCATCTGTGCTCCGCGGTCCAAGGGCATTTCAAAGTCATCGTGGCTAAAACCCAATGTTGCTTCTCTTGAGATCCTTGCCCCTCACAACTCCATCCTCCCAGTGGTTGATATCACTTTCATAAACGTGTCCTGCCTTGCCTTACATGCCACAGCAAGTCCATGGACTCCTTACGGTGGCTTTCCACTTGCAATACAAATTGAGGGCCCTATCTCTCCTCTCCTCATCTCTCCCAGTGCTGCCACCATGCCAGCCCGGGGCCACCTGTCAGGCTATTACTCCAATAACTTTCCTTCTATTCTCCTAGCTTCTACCCTTTGGTCTGCTCCCAACACAGACACCAGACTGGTCAGTTTAAAGGATAAAATTATATCACTCCCCTAATCAAACTTCAGAAGCTTCCTATCTGTGCCACCTGTACTACACGCCAGTGCCCGCGGTACCCTGTGAACGCTTTGCCCACCGCCCCCATCCTTAGTTCTGAACTCTTCCACTGACCGCCTTGTTCACTCTTTCCAGCTATGCTGCCTCCTTGCTCTTCCTGGAGATGCAGGGATCTTATGCTTGCCTCAGCTGGGCTCCCACCCTTCTCCTGGGCTTCACACAGAGCCTGCACCTTTTCCAGGCCTTTCTCAGCCAGGCTGACCCTCACCTGCCCTGTGGAGAATGGCCACCCTGTCTTCTCTTTGCCTTCCTTTTATCTTTCTCTCTGTCACCAAACCAGCTTAGAGGTTTACTTATTTCCTTGTTAATGGTTGCCAGCCTGCGACCAGGAAACCCAACCTGCTTGAGGGCAGAGACATTTGTTTTGACTAGTCGTTTGCTTCTGAGCCACTGGTGCCTGGCACCTGTAAGTGGTCAAGAAAACAAGGTTCATATCATATTGGTGTTTAGCGATGCCTGGACTTGGTCTTGAGAGGACGGTTACTGCAATAGGGATTAGAGCAAACGTGACAGCCAGGTTCCTGTTTGATATCCACAAGCTTGACCAGTTACCCTCCTTCAGGTGAGCCCCGTATCTCCGATCTCCACATACATGTTCCAAGCTGTACAATTAAGCTATCTATACAAGCTGATACCTCATGGGACCTCTTTTTATAATTATCATAGAAACCTAGGGCATTTACTCCCTAGCCATCCTGATGAGAAACTATGATTTACCTCACTTGTGTAAATGTGTGTGGAATATTATGCCACCCAGGAGGCCAGACGCTGGTCTCCCAGGATAATGCACGCCACCCCCTCCCCTCTTTTCTAGGATCCAAGTTTGATGTATCAGGCACTGAGGTGGATGGATGGAATGCTAGTGTTCACTTTAAAATTTTTTAAATTTTATTAATTTATTCAGATTGCAACTAAATTTTTTTAAAGATGTATTTTATTGTGTATACAGTACTCTGCCTGCATGTACACCTGCAAGACAGAAGAGGGCATCAGATTGGGTTGTAGATGGTTGTGAACCACCACGTGGTTGCTGGGAATTGAACTCAGGACCTCTGGAAGAGCAATCTGTGATCTTAACCTCTGAGCCATCTCTCCAGCCCTGCAACTCAACTGTTATCCTATCACTGTATCCTCCCATTCCTTCCTCTCTCCCTCTTTTACCCTATTCCCCTCCCCTAGGTCATAAGCTATCAAGTCTCATCTTGGTAGCCTGCTTATTCTTTCTTTGAGTGCCATCAGGCCTCCTCACTTAGGGGAGGTGGTCAAATATGGGGGACCAGAGTTCATGTCAAAGTCAGTCCCCGCTCTCCACATAACTGTAGAGAATGTCCTGTCCATTGGGTAGATCAGAGTAGAGGTTCCATGTTTACTATTGTATTGTCCTTGGTTGGGGCAATAGTTTGAGCACACCTCCCTGGGCCCCGATCCACCCGTCAAGATGTTCTTGTAGGTTTCTAGTGGTCACTTTTTAAAAGTGGAAACACCTACCCCTTAGATGGTCAAACTATAAACAGTTTGATTCAGGAAACAGAAGACAACAGTTGCCTGTAACTCCACATCTGAGAGGGAACTGCCACACTGAGGGGGCCACATGCTCTCCCCCGCCCCCTGGCATTTTCCTGTGCAGGTTTAAACACAGCCTGCACTTAAGGAACTCTTAGTGTGGCCACAAATGTTATGCCGTGTGCCCATGCTAGAGCTGTCACTAACTCATTTTCGCTCACAGTGGTCCTCTGAAGCAAATACAAGTGTTAGCTCCCTGCCATAGGCAAGGGGACTGAAGTTTGACATGGTCCAATCAGAGCCCAGAGCTGTGGTTTGTCAGTTAGCCTAGGCTGAGCTCTGAGGCTGATCCCGGGCACTTGGTGGGGTTAGGGCTGAAGGGATGAAGTAAAAACAGACATGCGGACAGAAATGCTGGGAAGTTGGTGGGCTACGCTCTTCGCTGGAGAAACCGCAGCTGCAGCACCACCCCCACCCCCCCCCACCCGGAAGCTCGTTGCGTTTATTACATGAGTTGAACAAGGAGGTAAGGTTCGTGTACTCAGATCATCAAAGAAGCAGGCGTTCTGCTGTACAGCTGAATCAAGGAGGCAGGCTTAGCTAATCCCACTAGGAGCAGGCTCTGTAGGATCGGGTTTCAGGACAGAAATATCTAGAGGACTCTATGGTGGACATTTTCTGCACACACTGCCAACATTTGCACTCAAGGAAGTCTTTGCCATACCCCTACCCCGCCCCCCTCCGGCCACACACTCCAGGGGCTCAGCCATTTTTGTGTGGGTCTGAGGGTATGGTATCCTTGGAATGGCCACACCCATGTCAGCAGCACACGTTCACCCAGGGCAACCTGTTTTTGCTTACGCCGAACCACCCTGGCTCTGTGCCACACTGTCCTTTCGCCAGGGCCTAAACTGAGGCTACAGGAGCCTCTGGATCTGACAGCTCGCCCACTATCAGAGAACATGGGAGAAAGCAAAGGTGGCTCTCAAAATCTTCTACTTGGAGCCGGGCAGAGGTGGCACATGGCCCTTCTTCTTAGTGCTGGGGAGGCAGAGGCAGGCCTAGCTCTGTGAGTTTGAGGCTAGCCTGGTCTACAGATCAAGTTCCTGGATGACCATGACTACAAAAAGAAACCCTGTCTCCAATAACAAAAAACAAAACAAAAAACAAATAAAACAAAGCAAAAACTTCTACTTGGAAGAGACAAGTATCGTTTCTCTCATGTTAATGGCCAAAGTAGATCCTGGTCTTAATGAACAGCAAAGAATAACGGTTCCCTAGGAAGAGATGGTAAATATTTAACAATAACACTCTCCACTGACAGCTCTGCCTTGGAACTTGGTTTTGTTTTGTTTTTTGGCTTTTTAAGACAGGGTTTCTCTGTGTAACAGCTCTGGCTGTCCTGAAACTCACTCTGTAGACCAGGCTGGCCTTGAACTCACAGAGCTCCACCTGCCTCTGCCTCCTAAGTGCTGGGATTAAAGGCGTGCGCCACTACCACCACCCAGCTCTGACCTGGAATTTTTAACCCCATCTGTCTTTGGATCTTAAAAGCTTAACTATGCTGATGCTGATGATATGCATGGGGCCGAGTAACCTCTTTTTTCATTCTATCTTGCTATAGTGCTCATTTGGAGTTGCTTCAAGACTCCAGAGGTTCGTGTAGATTCCGTATTGTAGTCCACTCCTCATGTTGAGATCCGCCCTCATCGCGCTCTTCCGCACTCTGGGATTGAGTTGTGTGTGACATTTAGCACATACACCCTGCCGCCATTGGCGTTACTTGTACACACGCCTGCTTCCTTCCTTCACTCACTGGTGAGCATCTTGAAGCACAAATCCTATCTCTGTACAGATACCGATGTTTCTCTGCCAGGCCCCTGGTGTGCTGGTGTAGATAAGACATTGTCTATTGGCCTTGCAGCTTACAGTTATCTACTTTGTCATTCCGCTGCCAAGGCTGGGCCTTCTGTAACTTTTATATCTGATGACCTCTTCCAAGTTCACAGAGAGCTTGTTGGCTAAAGGAGTGTTATAACGAATCTGCCTGCTGTGAAGCAGGGCGTGGTGGCAGCACCCCGTTAGTCCCAGCACATGGTCTCTCTAAAACTGCAGGAGCAACAACAGTACAAACAAATAATAATAGGTAACTACGAATTGCTGGCCTCCCATTCCTTAAAGAAAGATTGATTATTGTAGAATTCACAAACCAAACAGAACAGCCTGTCTAAATCCACATTGCTATTATGTGTCCTCTCTCAACTGTGGCAAAAGTTCCTGAAAGAATGGGTAGCTAGGCTCCTTCAGAACAAAGCTGTTGAAATAACGGCGGGGGCTGGAGCCTGAAATAGTGCTACGGTGCTTGTTACTGAAGAGACGGTTTCCATGAGCCACCTGACACAAGGGACACTCCCTAGTTGAAAAGTTCCTTTTCAGGTGCTCGGGGTTCATTCCTTTTAGAATTTTATTTATATTTATTTTATGTGTATGAGTGTTTGCCTACATGTATATGTGTGATGCACATGCATGCCTGCTGCCTGCAGAGGCGGAAGAAGACATTGGATCCCTGGAACTGGAGTTCCAGATGGTTCTGCGTCCTGGTGCGGGGGCTGAGAACTGAGCCCAAGTCCTCTACCAGAGCAGCCAGTGCTACTACACGCCAAGCTATCTCTCCAGCCCTAGGGCTTTTGTTTTGAAGAGTGCCACCACAAGTGGGCAACACGAGATTGCAGGAAAGCCCATCCCTGTGGTAAGGGCTACGGCCATGTGGAAGAAAAGCCACCTCCCAAGCAGACTGCCCTGGGTTCTGTCGCCATAGGCAGATCCACCTGGAAACAGGTGCTCTGGCCTCATTAGCACCCAGTCATTAACAGCAACCACCAGGAAACTTGGTTGAGCTCCTGTGGTATTCACAGCTTTCCCCAGGGAGATACTAAGGTCAAATGTTGCACCCTCTTTTGTCCCAAACTCATCTCTATGCCCAGTGAAGGGGTGTCAGTGAAGTCAAAAAGCAAGCAGGCAAAACGACTTTTGCAAGTGCAGTGTGTATGTACTGGTAGCCCACCAGGGCTCCCCCTCTCCTGGCCCCTCAGTAGCACAGCCAGATTTCCGCCTTTACCCCACTGTGCTGCATGACAAGGCTCTGGTCACAGTGCAGAGCTTGCTCCTGCTGGGGGGGACCCAGGCTGGGGTGTGAAGCCCTGGCCACAGGGACCGTTATCGCTGTTCACCAGGCCACTTCCTGTCACATATCCTGTGCCAGTGCTGTGTCAAGACCATCTTGCAGTTTTCAAGTGTCTTCTCAGCATCCTTCCCTGAGCCACAACACTTGCTGCGGAGCGGCCGCCTGCAGATTTTCCCTTGGGCTTATTGGGACCGCACACTTCCAGAGAAGGGAGCGAGAACGGTTCTTTTTTAAGGGACCCAGAGATAGCGGGACTTTCCTATGACGCCCCAGTCAGTGCAAACTGGACCAGGTCTCCAGCACTTGTCTAAGTAGAGATGACTAAGCAGAGAGATGGCAACAAGAGAAAACCTAATCAAATAAAAATATAGGTCAAGGAGATTCCTTGCTGTGTAAAAGTACTTACTGTTGAGCCTAATGACCACACTTGGGTCCCCAGAGCCCATGTAAAAAGCTGGATTACATCAAAAGATGAAAGGCAAGAACCCACTCCTGAGAAGTGTTCTCACCCCCACGTGCCCACCATGGCATGCACACATGGTCCCCCCAGCTCCCCGCCCCACATACATAACATAAGCACTAAATATATCTGCCTACATAATATATAAGTGAATAAATATGTATTATTGTGCCTATTCTCACACAGCTTTGCTTCAGGTATTTTTCTGTGGCCATTCCTTCTCTGTGCTGAGGAGGCAGGGGTGGGGGAGGTGGGGGATGGGGTGGGGTGCACGGGCCTGTGTCCTGCACAGGTGGCAGGGTGATCCGCTCTGCTTAGCCTCTCAGCCCAGCTCCCCGTAAATAATGCAGCCTGACAAGATTTCCCTTTCCTTTTTCAGCCCTGCCTGCTTACATCGCCAACTTGGATTTAAATAGACAAGGGAGCCACATTCTCCAGGATACAAACTGCCAGGTTAGCCACCTTGCCGGCCAGCCTGTGTTTTCTGAAAGGTAGGTGGCCTGGGCTTCGGAGCCGATGGCTGCCAGCGTTCAGCAGTCCAGTGCATTTCCTGTCACCAAGAGAGAGAAAATGTAGACACGTAAGAGACGTGGGCATGAGTGGCAACAACTCGTGCCTAGGCAATGAACTGTGTGGTATTAATTGTACTCCGGTTTAGGCATATAGAGGAAAGTTGCATATTCATTACTATCCCAATACAGTTAAGCTCAGTGGCCGATAGAATAATTCTAGCTCAAAGGGGGAAAAAAACAAATAAAAAATGTATAGCAAACCTCTGAAAACTCGCGGCCATTCCTGCTCATTTTCTGGGAATGTCAGCTACATCTTTGGGTCTGTGAAATGCGGCGTGTCAAGCCGAGCTCAATTCCATGGCGCTCAGCATCAAACATTTATTTTAACACTTTAAATTATTAGTTAAGCTGTCTGCTAAGATGCCAGTGTTTTTATTAGGAACTCGAGCCAGGAAAGGGGCTGTGAGAGAAAATTGATCATGGAACGTAAGAGAGCTAAAGTAACCCGCTAGAATCACGTCACGCAAGGATTTTAAAGAAGTGAGTGGAAAAGCCGCTGGAGAGCCACCTACACACGGAACAGGCAAAGGGGCACAAGGCTGTGTTAAATACCACAATCACAGTTCAAAGGAAAGTGCGAGAACCCTAGCCAGGTATGCAACTTGAGTGTGTGCACAATGCCAGCAAGAGGGGCATGGTAAGAACCCTTGGCTTTAACGCCAGAAAGACAACATTGGGATCCCTCAGAAGGGATCTCAGAGAAAGAACCTTTAGAGAAAGCATGAGCTCTCTCATGAAGAGGGAAGGCACCTCACAGAAGCTCTAAGAGATCTTCATCATGAGAACTCTACACATACACACACACACACACTCACACTCACACACTCACACACATGCACTCACATACACACTCACACACGCACTCACACACATGCACACACTCACAAGCACTCACACACATGCACACACACTCACAAGCACTCACACATACACACACACACACGCACTCACATACACACTCACACATACACTCACACACACGCACACCACACACGCACACTCACAAGCACTCACCCACACACTCACACACACGTGCGCGCGTGTTCCTTCTGTGGTGGTTTGAATGAGAATGACCCTCCCATATGTTTGAGTGTTTGGCCCTTGTTTGGCGGGTTCTTTGAGAAGCATTCAGAGGTATGGCCTTGAAGGAGGAGCTGTGTCCTTGTTGTTGGGGCTGTGTCCTGGGAGTAGGCTTTGAGGTTTCAACAGTCCACCTTCAGGCCCAATCTCTCTCTCTGCTGCCCAAAGATCAACAGAAAGCTGTCAGCTACTGCTCCAGAACTTGCCCTCGTGCCACCATGCTCCCCGCCATGATAATGACACACACCCTTTGAAACTGCAAACCGGCTGCTTAAATGTTCCCCTTTCTGAGAGTTGCCATGGACATGCTGTCTCTTCACAGCACTAGAACAGTAGCTAAGATGCCACTCAAAGCTAGAAAATGAAATAAGCAAACAGTGTCCTACATTCTACAACGTGTATTTCAAGAAAGATTATGAGTGCCATGGGTACAGGGATAATTCTACAAGGATTCACCCCATCCCACTCTCCACCCTCACAGGAGCTATAGCTGAGGTGATCCTGAGGGAGGGCCAGGGCAGCAAGGAGACATGGATGCCAGAGGACCTTGTTTGTAATATCATAATCAGTTTTCTTTTTCCATTTAAGCAGTAGATTATTTGATGAGCTCTGACAAACGTGTGCTATGTTCTTTTATCTTCTGATTATGTGTATATATATTGCAATATGTTATTGAGTTGGAGTCTTTGAAGATTCCATAGAATATATTTACATAAAATAATGTTTGTGTGTGTGTGTGTGTGTGTGTGTGTGTGTGTGTGTGTGTGTGTGATGGTTGTTTCTTTCTGTAGGTATGTCTATGTACTATATGCATGCCTGGTGCCCATGGGGACCAGAAGAGAGCATCAAGTCCCCTGGAACCGGAGTTACAGCTGTGGCCTGCCATGTGGGATTCTGGGTCTTGAACTCAGGTCCTCTAGAAGAGCAGCAGTCGCTTGCAGCCACGGAGCCATCTCTCCAACCTCCTCCTTTGGTTTTTGAATAGCAGCAGGATGAGGACGTCACTTTGGGAAAATCAGTTGTTCCAATTTTTCCTTTTTGAATTAGGGTTTCACTATACAGCGTTAGCTGGCCTGGACCTTGTTATCTAGTTAACGCACGTCCATCTAACCTTAAAGACAAATGCCGTTTATGGTACTGAGCCACCTTGGAAAGGCCATGGCGTTTGTGGGAGAAGCAAGAAGAAAAAAAAGTGAGGGGCTGTGCTAGCTTTATAAACCTAAAATATCTCTACCCGACGTAGGCTATCAGACTAGTGTTTGCTTATTTTGTTTTGTTTTAAATTTAATTTAATTTTTATATACTTTTATTTTATTACACATGTATAAAACAAACTACATACAGCAGAGAGAACCATGTGACAATCATGAGAATAATGTGTTCTATACATGTTACATTCATAGTGAATCGGCCATCTGCATTCGTCCAGTTTGAAGTAACAGGGTTTCTCTGCATAACAGAGCCCTGGCTGTCCTGGGCTCGATTTGCAGACCAGACTGAGCCCGAACTCACAAAGATCGCCTGCCTCTGCCTTGAGTGCTGGTATTAAAGGCGTGTGCCACCATGCCCAGCTGATTTTTTTTATTTTTATTTATTTATTTTTTGGTCACCATATGAAAAGCAAAGAAGGTTTCCTTGTTCTTCCTGGGAGATAGTATCTAGCTATGTAGCCCAAGGTGCCCTTACACTTCCACTGGTCCTCCTGCCCCAGCTTCCTGAGTGCACACCAAGTATGGTGGGGTGGGGGATGGGCTCTTTTTAGAATGGTTGTTTAAAGTTCGGTGTTTCCGGATGATTCTTCAGGATATGTATGGCTTATTTTAATATTCAAATAAACGTGGCCTAATGTGCTGGCTGTACCTCTGTCATCTTAGGAAGTGGGATTCCGATCTACTTCAAGGTGGTTACAATAAACTCTGCTGCTCCTTGGGAGACTCAGGTTTGATCTTAGCACTTACACTGGGTGGCTCACTGCTGCCTGTAACTCCAGTTCCAGCGCATCCTGCATCCTCTGCTGGACTCCAGGACCGCTCTTCCACACACGGCATACTCTCACAGGCACCAACCCAAACACAAAAGATAAAAATAAATATTTTAAAAAGTACATTCTGCTGAACACCCTATGGGGAACTGTGGCTAAGGAGAGCAAAGGCGGGCGAGGTGACAAAGAACACCGGAGAGGTACAGGGTAAGTTGCCTCCACCATAGATGGTCGGGTGTGTGAGCGAGAGGCTGGAGGCATTAAAACGGTCCTGCAGGTTTGGAAATTCCTGAGATGTGGTCTGCTGTGGCCACTGTCATCAATGGAACCTGTTTCCTGGCCATAAATGCAAGCTTTTCACATAAAGACAATATTCTTCCCTCGCTACAATTTGTCCCCCCAAACCCCAGGTATCAAAGGGGTGGCACTTGTCCTGAGATAATGGGGCCTAGTAGATGGGACCATGGAGAGAGTGTGCTCTCTCTCTACCCCACCCCACCCCTAGCCCAGGCTTCTAAGCTGTGAGCCCAAATAAACCTTATCTCTTTATAAGCTGCCTATCTCCACTACTCTCTTACAGCAACAGAAGGTTAACACACATCTCTCCCCCCTTATCTCCAAAGTACTCAGGAAATGTGTAGGAAGAGGACGGTGGACAAAAATATTGTCAATGGAGTTATTAAGACAAGTATAGGCGTGCACGCCTTTAATCCCAGCACTCAGGAGGCAGAGGCAGGCAGATCACTGTGAGTTCGAGGCCAGCCTGGTCTACAAAGCAAGTCCAGGACAGTCAAGGCTACATAGAGGAAACCCTGTCTCAAAAAACCAAAAAAAAAAAAAAAAAAAAAAAAAAAAAAAAAAAAAAAAAAAAGAAAGAAAGAAAAGAAAAGAAACAACAACAACAACAACAAAGAAAGACAAGCATAGTTGCATAGTTGCCTGGCTTCTCAAACTGCCCTGGCCCCAGCTGCACACCTCTCAGCAAGGTGCTGACGGCTGCGCTCCACTGTCCTTGCTTAGAAAACCAATGGAATCTATTTTAAAGACTGAGTTTAACACGTACAGAAACGTATAAGCACATATTAATATAGTCTGGTCATGCCGGCGGGACACAGATGCTGCATGACAGGCGCGTACTGTGGCTGTTGTCACATGCGCAAACAATGAGGGCACCATTCTGTACGAGGGTCAAGCATTCTCTGTGCTCTTGTTCGTGATGGCATGTTTATTGTCATGTTGTACGGAACAGGCTAAACAGCATCACTCAGTAAAGGGATTTATTCATAGCCTTCCAAGGAAAAGATCTGAGTGCACTGAACACACATGGACATTAGCCACTACATGTACTTATAGAAAACTCCCAGTTCCCAGCACGAATAAAAGAGGAAGAACCCAGAAGGAGAGCCTCGTGAAGGCACAGTTTGCCACAGCACCCGCAGCAGGAAGTAGGCCTGTTAGAGACCCTGACTGCCCTCACTCCAGTCAGAGCGGTTCCTGCACCAGTGTGTCACGGCCCTTCCAAGGTGCTCATCCATCTAAAATAAATTCAATTTAGAGGATTCTGTCAGGCAGAATTAAATATATTGGTTTGAGAAATTGCAGGGAGCCTATGTTTATAACAGTTCCATTTTGATCCAATCAATTCTCCTGAGCATTTCTCTTTTAAGAGTGGTTCTCAGTGTGTGGGTCGCGACCCCCCTGAGGGGGCGGGGGAGGGGGGGTGGTCGAGTGACCTTTTCACAGGGATCGCCTAAGACCATCTGCATATCAGATGTTTACATTAAAATTCATAGCAATTGCAAAATTACACTTATAAAGTAGCAACGAAATAATGTTATGGTTGGAGGGGTAACCACAACATGAGGCATTGTCTTAAGAGGTTGCAGCATTCTGAAGGTTGAGAAACACTGGTCTACAGTATGTGCCTGCCAGATCAACTTTCATGTTACAAGGAAGTGCCAAAATGGACCCCAGAATGTTCTATTTAGGGCCATCAATAGCTGTCCAAGGAGAATGATGTATTAAAAAAGCCATGAAATATCACTTACCACAGACATTTCCACAGCAGCCACTCCCAACCATAAATGGAATTAATTATTAACCGGTGGGTTCTAGGGGGTCAAACCACAGTGAAGGGTTATGACGGAATGTCACTAGAGAGAGGACAGCAAGTGCTACCTGAAGAGACCCACATGGTGGCACCCGAGCAAGGATAAGTTCTGGTTACTATCTGCTGTTCTTTTGTTTCTCTGTGTAGCCTTGGCTACAAACCAGACCATGCTGGCTGGCCTCAAACTAAGAGATCTGCCTGTTTCTGCCTACTGAGTGCTGGGAACAAAGGCGCACACCACCACTGCCTGGTCTACAGAGCAAATTCAGGACAGCAAAGGCTACACAGAGAAATCCTGTCTTGAAAAACAACAACAACAAAAAACTGTCAGGTGCGCCACCACGCCCAGCTAATCCTGCAGTTTTGAAAGAGCAGGACTGGTGAGCTTTCCAGCACTGCTCCAGCTAGGCCACCCAGTGCACTCAGCAGGGGATAGGGTCAACTCTCCTGCTCTTACACCCTCAGGGCTGCCTCACCCGTGTCTTCATGCCTTCACCATCAGGGCCAACTTCACTGTGTCCCCCAGGCCAGGTGCAGGGCCGTTCTCCCAAGAGCTATAGCCAGTGAGGGGCAGGGATAGCTCTCCCGCTCTCAGGTCCCCAGGGCCAGCTCTTTTGACTATGGAAGGTGGCAAGGGGGTAAGAGGGCATCACCCCCACACCCATGCCACCTCACAGCAAATGAGTGGCTGGGCTATCTCTCCTGAGCTCTAACTCTCAGGGATGGCTCACCTGTGGTCCCTCTACCACAGCTCTACTGTGGTACCCAGGTGAGGTGCAGGGCCCACTCTCCTGAGTACTGCAGCTGGTGAGGGGGAGGGACGGCTCTCCTAAGCTCATGACCCTCTGAGCAGCTTTCCTGACTGCTGGAGGTATCAAGGGGCTGGGGTGGCAGGCATCACCTCTGCACCCATGTCACCTCATGGTAGACATATGGCAGGGTCAGCTCTTCCACACTCATGCCCTTGGGGCTGGCTCACCTACACCCCCCATCGGGGCCAGCTCTCTTGTGCTGCCTGGGCAAGGCGCAGGCTCCGCTCTCCCGAGTGCTGCCAGTGGTAAGAGATAGTGGTGAGAGGCGCTCAACTTTTCAGAGTGCCTGCATCCAATGAGGGGTGAGGCCAGTTCTGCCCATCCCCTGCACATCCAGGTGGTCCCCAGTGCTCCCCCAACCAGGGATGTCTCCGTGTTTTCTAGTGGTGATATGAGCCATGAGCATCAAAACCAACAACCCGTGCCACTTTGTAGCCATGAGCTCAGCCATGACCCTCAGCAGCAGCAGCTCAGACATGGCCCCAGGTGGCAGGGCAGGCTACTCCTCTGCCCCATCAGGTCTTCAATTCCATCTCATAATGCTCCACTTCTCTTTCTCTCCCATCTGACCACCACATACTTACACACTGTGGCTCCAGCTGCAGGCTGACCACAAAGCTGGCAGGCCCCTGGGTAACATCCTCGATCCACGCGTGCTGGTGCCACGCACTGGAGGGCAGGTCTGTGGGTGGCATGGCAGTTCACAGGACTCTTGTCCGTCTTCCTCCTTCCGTGCTGCGCTGCCTGGATTTGGTTTGGTTTGAGTTGGTCTTTATGAGTCCTAGGCATCAGACAGCTTTGGACACCAAGCCAGGCATCAAGCTGGGATGAACAAAGGACTGCCATCTGCTCTGCCTCTGACTGATACAAGATCAACACCACCAACAAGGTCTCTCTTTGCCCATTGCCAGGAGGGTCAGTGTTTTTATTTTTATTTATTTTAATAAAAATAACTCAATGGAAAGCTGCTTTATATAAGCTATATTTTATTGACTATAAATTTTCTATCAATTGATTTTTGACAAGTACACAAGACATTTAGCAGGCAAAGGAAATTCTTTTTCAAAAAAATTGTGTAGGTGGCCTTGCATGGTGGCAGTTTTGGAGTCAATGAGGTTTATTAAAAATGTGAACTGCTAAATTAAATTTTTTTCCAATACCTTGCCACAACAAGACATAGTCAGCACTGATTCCATAGAATCTATGAGGACTAAACAGGCAACACAAAGATACTGTGATAACGGGCTAGCCACATGCAGAAGGACAGATGTGTATATCTTCACTCTCCATATAAAAGTTAATTAAATGAGATCATAGACTAAGTGTAAAACTTAACAGCCAAATAGCTCTTAACAGAAACAGGGATACATTTTCATTGCTTCGGGTGAGACAGTCTTCTTAGACCTGACATAAAGATATCAATGCATAAACTAAAGAAAAAATATATAAACTCAGTTATACCCCAAACTAAAATCTTCTATGCTTTGTAAAGCACCAAGAAGAAAGTAAAAAGACAGCCGGGGTGTGGTGGCGCACGCCTTTAATCCCAGCACTCGGCAGGCAGAGGCAGGCCGATCGCTGTGAGTTCAAGGCCACCCTGGTCTACAAAGTGAGTCTAGGACAACCAAGGCTACACAGAGAAACCCTGTCTGGAAAAACAAAAACAAAAACCAACAAGACAACTTATAGAATGTGAAAAATAGTTGCCTATAATCATGAATGTGATAAGGGATGTGAGTTTATCAGTAAGTAAGGAGCCCTTGGGCTGGGCACAGCTCAGTGGTAGCATGCTTTTCTGCAAGGCACTGAGTTCCTCCTCTTCCACACCTGGAAACCACGCCCAACTGACAAGCAACAACAATAAAAGAAAACTCTCAATGCAATATGGAGAAGACAAGGAGTCCAGGTTAAAAAACAAAAAAGGGCCCTCATTCGAGTCCCAACACTCAGAAGGCAGAGGCAGCCAGCTATCTACTGAGTTCTAGGCCAGCCTGGGCCACAGAGTCAGTTCCGGGACAGACAGGGCTGCACACTGAGAGCCTGTCTTTATTTAACAGAGGGAAAGGGAGGAGGAGGAAAGAGAAAAGGAGAGAAAAAGAGAGGAGGGAGTGGAGGGAGAGGAGAAAGTAAGGAGAGAGAGGGGGGAGAGGGGCTAAGGAGGAGAGGGGGAGGGAGAGGGAGAAGGAAGGGGCGGGAGAGAGCACTTTATCTCTAAATAAAATATCCAAATGGTCACTGGACCCCTGACAATATGCTCTATTTTTTTTTTTTTTAAGTCGTTAGGGAAGTGGAAACCAAAACCACAACGTGATTATCATTTCACGCGCACTTACAAAGAATCCAATAAAAAAAAAGAACGTATTTCGTCAAAAACCAATCTGGCAGTTCCTCAGAAGCCCGGCATTAGTGATGCCGTTTGAAAAACAATTCCACTCCTATTTCCCAAAGAAGTAAATTACACATGTCCACAAAACCCAATTAACCGTCGTGGTAGGATTACCCGTAACAGTGAAAAGGCAGAGACACCTCAAATGTTATGAGCTGATAAATGGATATAAAACACAGGATGACCATATAAGAAATACCATGCCGCCGTGAGATGGAATGACGTGGGATGCATGCTAGGTTGTGGTTTGAACTTGAAAAGTCCCCATACACTCTTCTTGTTCGCATACTTAGTCCTTGGCTGGTGATGCTGTTTAGGAAAGTCAAGGAACCTTTAGGAGGCGGAGCCTCACTGGCGGAAGTTGGTCACTGGGCGAGGGCAGCCCCGCCCCCACGTTCTGCTTCAGCTCTGCTTCCAGAGAGTGGGTGTCACGTGACCAGCCAGGTTCCTGCTCCTGCGCAATGGAACTGTAAACAAAATAAATAAACAAATAAATAGACTGAGGTGCTGGTGTGGGTTGGTGCGGGGAGGAGTGGGGAGACAGGGCTCCGTTATCTAAGGAAGAGGGGATGGGGGATAGGGGGAAGAGGGAGGGAGGGCGGGAGGGTGGGAGAGGGATGAGAGGAGGTAGAGGCTACGATTGGGATATAAAATGATAAATTAATTAACTAAAAATAAAATAAAAAACCGTTTCTTCATTATGTTGCTTTACTCAGTGTATTTTATCACAGCAATGAGAAAATAATTAAGTCATGCTGCAATATAGACGAACGTTGAAAATGTGCCAAATGATGTAAGCAAATTTTTAAAAAGTCCCTATTCTGTATGTGTCTATTTCTTTTTTCTGCTTTTTTTCTTGGGTGGGGTGGGTTTTGGCTTTTTTTTTAATAAGAATTTTGTTGTTGTTGTTGTTTGATTGTTTTAGGGGTGTTGTTTTGTTTGTTTGTTTGAGACAGAGGCTCACTAGTAGCCCCTCTGGCTGGCCTGGAACTCACTATGCAGACCAGAATGGCCTTGAACTCAGAGATCTGCTTGCCTCTCAAGTGCTGGGATCAAAGGTGTGGGTCACCACACCCTGCTGGTGTGATTCTATTCCACAACTCTGAGCATACTAAACACCACCGAACGGCATGTGTAGATGGGTACACTGTGTGTAAATTACATATCAATAAAGATGTTTCAACCGTTTAACAAAAGACTTATCAGACTGTTTACTTCTGTTTGTGCATGTGTTCACACGTGAGTGCACTCATGTGTTCACACGTGAGTGCTCATGGAGGCCGGAACTGGATCTGGAGTTACAGGTGATTGTGAGGGGCCAGGAGCAGGTTCTGGGACTCAAACTTCTACCTCCTGCAAAATCAGCAAGCACTCTTAACTCCATCTCTCCAGCTCCGATAAGGATTTGTTATTTTTAAACAATGGAAAATTAAAATATAGACACATAGACAAATCAAAATAAGCCCTGGCTACATGAAACCGTAGAAACATCAGCATTAACAGAGGCCATGACGCAGGGAACAGAAACAGCAGAAGAGTGATATGCAGGGAAAAGGGCGGTTAGAGATGAGACATTCTAAATGCCTTGCTTTGTCTGCAAGGAAAATAGAGATATTATTTAACTACAAGATTGTTGAACAGTATGCTTAGCAGATTTAAAAAGTAAGTACAAAACCACAAATACAAGTATTGATCAGATTCACAGAAGGCAGAACAAGAGAAAGATTTAACAACAACAACAACAAAAACAACAAAAAAAGCACAAAATAAGATTAAAGAATAAATCTGTCACAGTACAGAATCACAATAATGTAAATGGAGTAAATTAAAGCCCAAGACCTAAATTTAAATCAACGAAAAGACCAATTTAATTAAAAGTAAACAGAGCTATATGCTATGCTTTTATTGCCTTTTCTGTTTGATATTAAGAATTAGAATAAACCTGCATTCAGATTTTGTCCTTGTCTTACTTTTGACTTTAAGTGAGATATTCTCAGCATCTCACATTAAAACTGTCTTAGGGTCGGGTCAGGAAAACTTCCCTCTACTTCTAGTTCTTTCAAAGCGAATAGTCTTACAAAAACATGACTACTATCACTGAGCCCTTGTTGAGGCACACCAACACTGAGACGTAGCCAGACACATCAAGGCCTTACTGCCTAGCATAACCACAGCCATTTTGTTTTTAAGTCTCCATTTTGACCTCAGGCTTTGCCGGCCTGAGAATCTGAATAGTGTTTTACTTACAATTCGATGCTTGTTGAATGTTCTTCTTGACTTAAAGATACGTGTTCTACTTAAACAAAACCATAACACTTTGCTATGTTCCTTTCTCTCAGAACTGTGGGGAACTGCAAATTGTCCAAGCTCCCCTACCCTACATCCTACGCAATCAGATTAAAATGCTCTGGCTAGCTACCTAGATACAATGTGCTCGGAACACAATTGAATTTTCTTTGCTTGGGAAGACATGATATACCTGGAATAGAATTGATTCTTCCTGTTTGGTTGTGGTTTTTTTCCCTTTAAAAACTCCCTCTGTAACCAGGCATGGTGGCACATGCCTTTAATCCCAGCACTCAGGAGGCAGAGGCAGGTGGATTGCTGTGAGTTCGAGGCTAACCTGGTCTACAAAGCCAGTCCAGGACAGCCAAGGGTAACACAGAGAGACCCTGTCTCGGAAAACTAAAACCAACCGAACAAACAAAACCAAAAAACCTCCCTCTGGAAACAGCTCAGCATCCCAATTTGGCTCCCCAGCCCACTCTGTGTCCCTGACTGGTCAGTCTTTGTTCAGCATCAGTCTTTGTTCAGCCTTCAATAAGCCTTCATCATTCTGAGTCTCGTGTCCGAGTGGTCAATGTGGGCTATTCTCAAACCCCAATACTCAGTACACAGTGAAATTACCATTTTAGGAGTGAGGGTGCACTGAGCATGGTGGCGTATGCCTTTAATCCCAGCACCCAGGAGGCAGAGACTGTCGGATCTCTGTGAGTTTGAGGCCAGCCTGGTCTGCAAAGTGAGTTGAAGACAGCCAAAGCTACACAGAGAAGCCCTGTTTTGTAGTAGAACAAGAAGAAGAAGAAGAAGAAGAAGAAGAAGAAGAAGAAGAAGAAGGAGAAGGAGAAGGAGAAGGAGAAGGAGAAGGAGAAGGAGAAGGAGAAGGAGAAGGAGAAGGAGGAGAAGGAAAGAAAAGAAAAGAGAAAGAAAGAAAGAAAAAGAGGGCATTTTACAACACTCTCTTTAAAAACAAAAACGTATCAAGTACATAGGGAAGAAAAGTCTAACATGAGAGGGAAAATATCATGTATGGAGAAAGCTCCTAAACTCCTCTGAAAGATATAAAGAAACTACATATATGGAGAGGTGTATTCTGTTCATGTGCAGAAAGAGAGTTGAGGGAGAGTGCCCGTTTTCCCAAGTGTCCACTACAAATTTAATACATTTTACTCAAAATCTCTGAGGAATTCCTTCACTGACTTTAATAAAAAGATTGGAAAATTCACTCGGAAGAGCAACAGGTGCCAGAGCAGCCAAAGCAACTCTGAACTGACACAAAGGAAAGAATTCACCGGGCAGACAGCAGCACTCCCAGCAGAATGACGACGGTTAAAGTCACAGATTTGTATGACTAGAATGGTGGGGCACTTTCCGGAAGAAAAAAAAAAATGTAGACATGCTCACTTAGAAGTTAGAATTTGGAATGTGACAGGTGACATTTCAAATCATCAGGGAAAGGAAGGTTATACAATCAATGGCAAAATAGTATTTTTCTTCATGTATTTTGTGTGTGTGTGTGTGTGGGTCTAGGGATGGAAACCAAGGCCAGTGAGCTAAGTATATTTCTAAAGAAAAAAAAAAAGATTCATAAGCCAGGCAGGTGGAGCACACCTTTAATCCCAGCACTCTGGAGTCAGAGACAGGAGGATTGAGACCCACAGGTTGAGAACTGATACTCCATGGTCTCTGTTTTAGTAGTGTGTGTGTGTGTGTGTGTGTGTGTGTGTGTGTGTGTGTGTGTGTGTGTGTGTGTGTGTGTTATGTCTTTGGTCACTGTGACCACATACCTGTCAAGTAACTTAGGGTAAGAGGATTTATTTGGGCTCATGGTGTGGGGTGCCTTCCACCTTGGTGGGGAAAGCCTGGCCACCAGGAAGCAGAAAACTCCACAGGAAGCAGGCCAGGCTATCAGCTGTGTCCCACTTCCTCCAGTTAGGCCCCACCTCCTCCACAGCCTCCCTAAACCTGCCACCAACTAGGGAGCAAGCATTCAAATGTGAGCTGTGGGAGACATTTTCCACTAAAACCAGAGCCAGCTGTGACCAAGCAGATAGCACAAGAGGACAATTAATGGTCTACGGTCACATGAAAATTAAAGCGAGCAGAGAGATTTCACGCCCACTGGAAGAGGAATGAAAGAGTGAGACAAGACCAATGGAGAGAAACACCGGGACACATTTGGAAGTTCATGGCTGACCAACCATTCTACTTTCATGTGTCCAGAAACGTGGATGCTGAAAACAATGTTCTTTCAGTACTTTGTAATAGCTAGAAGTCAAAGCACATCACCTGACCCACAGGTGTGTGTGTGTGGGGGGAGCTACAGTGTGGGTTACTCATGCAGTCCAACACTGTGTAGTCATTAAACCGGGTGACCAGATCTACCGCACCCACATGGGTCCATCCAATGATCTATATAAAACTTAAAGTTCATGAAACAAGAGTACACGTTACCTATTAGTACACAGTAAAGATACCCAACCTCCCTGGTTATTATGCACATCCACGAAAAGGGGCGGGTCCTTTAATCCAGCTGTGCTAATACTACACCATCTAAGGAGGACCTTGAACTTACACACCATAAAAGCTTACACAGGTCATTATTTATCACAGGTGGGAGTTCACCCAAGGGCCTCAGGCATGCTGGGTAAATGCTTTATCTCTGAGCTGTAACACCAGCCATACAACTGAGGTGAACTGGGCACCTTTTTTTGTGTGTGTAGAAAGAACTCTGAAGGACTTCCAGATGTTCCTGGTGTCATTTGTTAGTCTGTCTTTCTGAAGTAATTGGTCATGACTCTCAACCAATAGGGCTTTGGGTGGCTCTGGGGTGGCTCCAGATGGCGTTGGAGTGGCTCCAGGTGGCTCTGAATGGCTCTGGGGTGTCTCTGGATGGCTCTGGGGTGTCTCTGGATATCTCTGGGATGGCTCTGGGTATCTCCGGGATGGCACTGAGGTGACTCTGGATGGGTGGATCTGGCAAGATCCTATCATCTTCTCCAGGACCCCTAACCTGATTGTACCAGATAAAACTCTCCCTCCCATGGACACATTCTCAGGTTTTCCGTGGCGCTCGCCAGAACCATGAGTCTCGTACCCCACATTTACCTGCTGACGTCAGTAGACGGCTCTATAGCCAAGTTCTGCCTGGTACTTGGTGCTCTAAACATTACCTGGGGCTCATGTGAGTCTGTTTGTGATGCACAGCAGGAGATTTGCTCATATGCTGTGACTCTGGCCATGGCTTCTAAATCCTTGAGCTCAGAGGAACAGAACCACAATCTTCCCTGAGTTTCCCCAGCACACATAATATGCACATATACATGCTGGAACATGGGACCCACATGTCATATGCCCACACTGGAACACACAAAGTAATTCTAGAGCCATTCTCCAATCCAGATACCTGGATCCCTCCCTCCCTTCTCTCAACTGGAATCAGGCTGCTCAAGCACTCCAACTCCAACGTCATGTAGATAGTGTGGAGCCAGATCTGACCTCATAATGGAAGACAGTGGGAATAGTGGCGTGTGCTACACACAAACACACTGATCTCAAATAACACAGGGCAAGGGAAGGGCCCCATTGGACCCACTGTAACACAATAGCCTCCCATCTACCCCCTACCCCACGCCCAAATTCCGTGACTTTTCTTTTTCACTTTGGGAGCAGAGCTGGTCTCGTCGCACAGTCTAGTTCCCAGCTCACTGCGTCTGCTGTATGTGACGCGCCTCTTAGGACCCTTCACTTCTTTTTTCCATTCCCGTCTTCCACCATCGTTACTCGCACCCTAGCGCTCCACTGCCGCGAGTTTCATTATTTGTCCAATCGTTATTTCTGCTGCTACTTTTCTGTCGGGAGGGTGCCACAAGATGATGTTTGTCTCTGATTCATTACACCGATTCATTTCCACAGCAGCCATAAAACTTGAGGTGCCGGATCAGGGTCCACAGGGAGCACCTCATAGCCAACAGCTGCGAACATCTGCTCCACTCTTCTCGTTTGTTTTTCAGTCCCGGGGATTCAACTCAAGGTCAGATCTGAGCATCCAGGCAAGCGCCCTACCCACCGAGCCACCCGAGGCTACATCTGTTGAATTTGGATGGTGGGTCCAGAGGCGCACACAGTACTTAGCTTAAAGGATGATATAAAAGACGGCCTGCTTGTGGGAAAGCTACTTTTGCAAACCAGAAAGAAAATGTTTGTTTGTCAAGAATCATGGGTTAAGAGGTTTTTGTTTTGTTTTTTTTTTTTTTGTTTTTTTGTTTTTGTTTTTGTTTTTTTTTTTTTTTTGCTTTGTGTGTGTGTGTGTGTGTCTTCTGTTTGTCTGTTTTGCTCTATATCTACAGGCAGAAAAGAGCCCCAAACTCTAACCATTCCTGGAAGGTCTTCTGTGTCTCCTGGAACTCACGTGGGGACTTCCCTGGAACCTGGCCCATAGGTGGCAGTCTCCCTTCACTGTTCCTGGTCCCTGAATTGCAGCCCTCAGGACTGTAAGGTGACACATGGGTCCTAGTGTGAAATGTCCCCTCCCCTTAGTGTCCTGCTTACAGAGGGGAGAGAGGGGACACACAGTGACTAGAGTAAGTAGGTACAAATGATGGAGAAACATCACCTGGGACTGTGTTTCTCATTATAAATAAAAATCGAACTCCTGCAAATCATCTTGTTTGTAAAAAGTCATTCATGTTGGCACAAGGTCTTCTTCATCCCCCCCCCCACCCCACCCCCCATTTGGGTCTTCCGCCTGAGTTAGGAAGCAGAATGCTGTCAGAATCCTATCAGTATCCAGGTTCTGAAAAGAATGCTGGGCCGGTGAAAGGAAGGATGGCCCGGTCTGTTTCTATGTGTTCTTTTGGCCAGAAAAAAGGGCCTCCCCCTGGCCCCCCTCTCCCATAGGCTTTGGGACAAGGCAGTTGTATATTATACTCAGTGTCCCAGCAGGCATTCTGGAGTCACAGGTGGCCAGTGACCAGTCTGCTCCAAATTTACATTCATACAAAGAATAAACATTGAGGGAGTTAGGGACAGAGACTCAGAGAGAAAGCTTGATATCAAACACACACACCCCGACCCCCACCCAAGGAATTCTGGTGGGAACCCAGTGGAAGCAACTGTCCCCTGAAGTGGTCCCCTGGCACATGGGTCAGGGGGGTCTTCTTGGGGACCCTCTTACTTCCTGTCTCATCTGTTTGGCCACTGTTACCACTGGTTATGGTTCTGAGAGACCAAAAATGATGTGTCCCTCAGAGAGAGAGAGTCCCTCCTGACCAGATCTGTCCCACCCAGTGGCCTCAGGCCATTAGGTGGGCCAACTATGCTACAAAGTGGCCCCAGGACAGCCACGTTCAGCTCTGTCTAGGTGCATGGCAGAGAGAGAATTGGTCATTTCTGAGGCCAGGAAGGTCCATGTTTCAGTGGCCACACTAAGGTGTGTCAGAGGCATTCCTCTCCAGGCACCAACACCTCAGAGCTGCTGTGGATGGCAAGGGAGTAAAAGATAGGTAAACAGCAGGACTCAACTGAACCTCTCTCTAAAACCACAATTCCATGTTTTATCCCAGATATAACACGAGGGGAGAAACATACTGGTTCTTCAGGTCCTTTCCCTGGGAAGAAAATCTTCAGGAATTCAGATTTCTTCCCCCACTACCATTATTTTTAAAAAGCTACTTAAACGAGTAGTTAAATGACCACGAGTCCAGCAGATCCGCCCCCTTCATCTCCCACCAGAGTTGTCCCAGGAGTCTCATGGCATTTATTAAAAACCAGATGTGTTAGCCAGGCGTGGTGGCGCACGCCTTTAATCCCAGCACTCGGGAGGCAGAGGCAGGCAGATCGCTGTTGAGATCGAGGCCAGCCTGGTCTACAAAGCGAGCCCAGGACAGCCAAGGCTACACAGAGAGACGCTGTCTCGAAAAGAGCAAAAACAAAACCAAGAGCTAGATGTGTTCTGTGTCTCCGTGACCTCCATCCACTAGCCTGTTTACCGCGGTCCTAGTAAGTCCTAACAGGTCTTCTTCCCTCTCCCCTCCTTCACAAGCCTAAACCTTCTGGAGCAAGATCCTCGACCTACTCAGCATTCTGTGGCTCAAGACAGCCCAGGTGTCAGGGGCTGTGTGTGAGCCTTTCTTCTCCAGTTCCTCGCTCCCCCGCCCCGCTCCCATGGGAGGAGCAAGGGATGCTGGGAATGAACCGGTGCTTTCTGTGTGCCAGGCATCTGCTCTACCTCCCAGCAATACCTCAGCCTCCTCTAGATCCTTAATCTCTCGACAAGCATCCTCCATGGTGCCTCCAAAGCTTTCAATCACTAAAGGCCCAACCGCTGTTGGAAAGACTGGAATTCAAGCTATGTTCGCTTAAATAAATAGGAGTGGCAGACCCAACCCCACACACCCACATAAGGCAGCACTTGCTCTCTTCAGAGAAACGACAAGCCAGTCCTTTGCTAATAAAGAGAGGGACAAAGAATGTTCTGCTTTTCTCGAGCTCAGAGACTTGTGCTTATGTACAACAACAAGGAAATGCCGGTGCTGGCAAATGAAATTAACAAATTATAGGAAAGTCAGGGTCATGTTGTGACACGAGGATTGATGCGAACGGACCCAGAGCTTCCGAAAGCCATTTCAGAACGTAGCTGAGAGCCATAAAATGTGAAATGACAATGGTGGCTCACTCCGTCCTGATTGGGGTATCAGATTGTCAAAGGACCAGGGAAATTGCAGGGGGAGCTTAACCACAGTCCCCAGGGTAACCTTGTTTGTGTGTTGTTCTCTCCACTCTTTTTTTTTTTTTTACAGCCAGGGTTTCTCTGTGTAACAACTCTGGCTACTCTGGATTCTCTTTGCAGACCAGGCTGGCTTTGAACTCACAGAGATTCACCTGCCTCTGCCTCCCGAGTGCTGGGATCAAAGGCATGCGCCACCACGCCCTGTTCTTCTGTTCTTTCCACTTTTCTGGGGTGGATAGTTTTCTCCATATTTGTTTCTAGTGTTTTACCACCACCATCACCACCACCACCACCATCACCACCACCACCACCACCACCACCATCACTACCACCACCATCACCTCCACCATCACTACCACAACCACCATCACCACCACAACCACCATCACCACCACCACCACCACCATCACCTCCACCATCACTACCACAACCACCATCACCACCACCACCACCACCACCATCACCACCACCACCATCACCACCACCACCACCACCACCATCACCACCACCACCATCACCACCACCACCACCACCACCATCACCACCACCACCACCACCACCACCACCACCTCCTCCCTCGTTAGCATGTAGCTCAGTGCACAGTACTTAGTAAATACTGTTGGCTGGATGAAGGAACAGACGAATAAAGAAAAGTTGCTGAAAGCAGAAAAAAAAAATCACATTCCCTGTAACTACAAAATCAGAGTAAGCATCACCTAGGTGTGGCATTTGCCAGTGTCAGTGGAAGGTGCTTGGAGCATCCTGCAGCAGCTCTTACCTACCCTCTGCCACAGGGGGAGTATGCTGCCTGAGGGAGGCCCGTGCTGCCACGCTCGCACTCCATAATTCATCTTCCACTCTGCACTCAGAATCCATACGAATCTGTCTTCCGAGCTGAAGCTCTGAGAGTTCGAGGTCCATGTCAGCCTGGTCTACAAACTGAGTCCAGGACAGTCAAGGCTACACAGAGAAACCCTGTCTCAAAAAAACCAAAGATGGTGAGGGAAGAAAGAAAGAAAGAAAGAAAGAAAGAAAGAAAGAAAGAAAGAAAGAAAATAAAGAGTGAAAGGAAGGAAGGAAGGAAAGAAAGAAAGAAAGAAAGAAAGAAAGAAAGAAAGGAAAGGAAAGGAAATTGTTCTCCCCACTTTGGCTGCCTGACCACCACTCTTCTCGGAAGTCAGGTTTGCGCCCCTCTTCCAAGTCACGGCTCTGTCCTGTTGCTCGGCCTCTAGGACAGCTGTATGAAGGCACGGAGCATGTGGCCACACCCCGTTCTTTTTAGGGCTCCAGTTTCCACACTGGGCAACATTAAAGTAATTCTCAACTTTCAGGCTGATTCTTTTCATTAACTGCCCTCTTGACGATGTGCCTTGTTCCTATCTAAGGACATGACATGTCCCACCTACTGGTTACATTTTCTCTGTCTGCATAGCCAGCCCTACAGGACTTCCTTTCCAGTCTGTTAGGGATAATTCATTATTTCTTCTTGTGCTTTTCCTTCTGTCATATTTTATTTGGTAATTGTTTCTGCATAATTAGACTATTAATTTCCTAATGCTCGCTCTGTTGCCAGCTTCTTAGGTAAACTTTCCTATCATAATAGATTTTCGTTTGATTCTCCTGTTGTTGTTGTTTTTTAGGTAAACAATACCACCCACAAAAATAACAAGCCTACCTCCTACTTTCTAGTTTTATACCTCTAATTTTTCCCCTCTAGTTTAATTATGCTGTTTCACGTTTCTAACGCGTTAGTAGATAATAAAGGCAATAATACATGTTTTTATTTGTTTTCTGACTTTAGTGGGGCTTTTTATTCTGAATTTTACAACAATATTCATAGATGAGATTGGGCTGCGTTTTACATATATTTTTGTTTCCTTTTTATTGGAGTTTTCAGTTAGCTTTTTTTGTTCTTTTTTGTTTTTCAACTTGACGCAAGCTAGAGTCATATGAAAAGAAGACTCTTAATTGGGAAAATGCCTCTGTAAGAATAACCTGTAGGCAAGTCTGTGGGCATTTTCTTGAGTGGTGATTGATGTAGGAAGGCCCACCTCTCTGTAGGCAGTGCCATCCCCCCTAGGCAGGAGGGCCTGAGTTTTATGGGGAAGCAGACTGAGCAAGCTGAGGAGCAAGCCAGTTAGCAGCACCCCATGGCTTCTTTAGTTCCTGCCTTGAGTCCTGACTTCTCTCAGTGATGGACTGTGACCAGCTGAACCAAATCCTTTCCTCCTCAAGTTGCTTTTGGCCATGTTGTTTTACTACAGCAATAAAAACTCTAACACTAAGCCGGACGTGGTGGCGCACGCCTTTAATCCCAGCACTCAGGAGGCAGAGGCAGGCAGATCGCTGTGAGTTCGAGCCCAGCCTGGTCTACAAAGTGAGTCCAGGATGGCCAAGGCTACACAGAGAAGCCCTGTCTCGAAAAACAAAAAACAAAAAAAAGAAGTAAACTTAAAATAAATAAATAAATAAACAGGAAAGTACACTATTAAAAAAAAAATAAAGAAAAAAGAAAAAACCCTAACACTGGTTCTCCTTCTCCTCCTCCTCCTCCTTCCTCTTCCCTTTCCTCCCCTCCACCCCTGCCTCTTCCTCCTCCCCCACCCCCTCCTCCTCCCCCTCTCCTCCACCTCCTCCTCCCTCTCCACCACATCCTCCTCCCCCTCCTCCTCCTCCTTCAGTATTGAGGTTGAATATCAGGCCTCACTCGTGACAGACGTGACAGATGGGCACTCCTGAGCCCTAGCCCTCTCCTTGTGTCTTAATCTCATTATAACACTGGGGTTCCTTTGTATCCTTTGTTTGGAAATAGTTTAAATAGCACTGAAACAACCTGTCCTTTAGAAGTCTCACAGAATTAGCTTAAGGAGTTAGGGGCTTTTTGGGAACCGTTTATTAATAACATTTCCAAATTCCTCCATGTTCATTAGTCTGTTTAGACTTCCTTTCTGTTCTGACTTTGGACAATTTCTATTTTCTAGGAACTCCATTGTCATTTATATACAAAACATTAAGCAAACATCTAGCTATGAGCCTTTCAATTTCATTTCTTAAAATGTGTAATTAAACCTCTTTATGTTTTTATTGATTAATTAGCTAATACTTCTATATTTTGTTTTACTCTTTTCCTGGGGTCTAATGTAAGAAGTTAAGCATGTATCTTTACTCAGACTTTCTCTCCCATCTATCTGTCCCAATTTTATTCTTTTTTTCACAAGTAGACATTTGATATTATTTTTCAATATGGAGGTCTTCGGATTTCTTTCTGAGCACTAACTTGACTATTCCCAGAGATTCTGGGCTTTTCTGAGACAGGTTTCTCTACATAGCATAGTCCTCAAACTCTTCCTGTCCCTTTGGCCAAAAAACTGGGATTTCAGGCTCAGAACCTCTGCTATGCATAAATATTAAGGACCCCACATGCGTATATTACCATCACTGGGCAGATCTCCTGTACTTTCTAGCTGCTTTGTTGAACACGAGTAATGGAGAACTTAAATTTTCTATAGTAAAAATAATTTCTTAGTTCTATGGAATGCTGTTAGAGACTTTCCAATTTGTGTGTATGTGTGTGTGTGTGTGTGTGTGTGTGTGTGTGTGTGTGTGTGTGTGTGTATGTGTGTGTGTGTTGAAATGTGGGTGACTGTGTGCCATGGCATACAAGCAGTAGAGGTCAGGGGACAACTTTTTTTAGTTTTGGTTTTTCGAGACAGGGTTTCTCTGTGTAGCCTTGGCTGTCCTGGACTCCCTTTGTAAACCAGGCTGGCCTCAAACTCACAGAGATACTCCTGCCTCCCTGCCTTCCTGCCTCCTGGAGTGCTGGGATTAAAGGTGTGCGCCACCACACCCAGCTCAGGGGATAACTTTTGAGCATTGGTTTTATCCTTGTCTTTGAGGCAGGGTCTTTCTTGTTGTTTCTATTGCTGGGATAAAACACTGTAACCAAAAGCAACTTGGGAAGGGAAGGGGTTTATTTCAGCGTACAGCGCTCAGGTCAGGCTCCATCACTGAGGGAAGTCAGGGCTGAAATGTAAGTCAAGAATCTGGAGGCAGGAACTGGAGCAGAGGCCATGGAGGAGTGCTGCTCACTGGCTTGCCCTAGTGCCTTGCTCAGCCTGCTTTCTTATACGCCCCAGGACCGCCTGCGCTGCTTGGCACTGTTCATAGTGTCTGGGCTCTTCTACATCAGTCACTAATAAACACCATGTTTGCTTATAGGTCAATCTTATGCAGACATTTTCTCAGTGAATTCCCTCTTCCCAGATATGTGTAGGTTTATATTAAGCTGACAAAACCCAACCAGGACAGTCACACTGGCCTTTGAGCTTCTGAACGATTCTCCTGTCTTCTGGAATTATAGACAAGCAGTTCATCACAGCCAACACCTCCACCTACTGGGCACCTTGCCAGCCCGGCTGACCGAGACTCTTGGCTGTACTAGCACCACCATTGGAGAGTCAGTGAAGTCGCACTTCTCTCACTATTGAACAAATACTTGTAAAGAAGACATATTGTCTGATGCAACATTTCAACCTCTGAATATGTATAGTCAAATGGTTTTCTGGTGGCGGTATGTGTACATGTGTGCACACCTACACTTTGAAACAGCATCTCACATGGAGTCCAAGCTGGCTTTGAACTCACAATCTTCCTGCTTTAACACCCTAAGTAGCTGAGATTATAGATGTGCAACCCACACTCAGCAGGACCTATTTTATTTATTATGTTTATTATGCTATTGTGATGGCCAATATTCCTATTTTTCTCTACTTTTCTTTCTTTCTTTTTCTTTTTCTTTGTTATTTTTCTTTTTTGGGTCTTATTTTGGTTTTCAAGACAGGGTTTCTCTGTGTAGCCTTGGCTGTCCTGGACTCACTTTGTAGACTAGGCTGGCCTCACAGAGATCCTCCTGCCTCTGCCTTCTACAGTGCTGGGATTACAGGCATGTGCCACCATGCTCGCTTTTTCTCTACGTTCATAGCCATACCAAATAGTTACAAATTTTTATTTCCTGAGGGTTTTTTTTTATCATATGTTTTTATTCTGCTTTACTAGCTCTTTTCATTGTGTTTTTGCTATATATAGCACTATATAGTATTCTTTTATATATTATTCTCCAAACCTATTCACAGCTTCAGACTCCTCACTGTGGTGACACTTTTGCTATTATAAAATGCAAACTCTTGTCTTGCTTGATGCTCTTGTGTTAAACTCAAATTTGTTTGATTTTAAAGATGCAATTTTTGTTTGGCTGTATAAGTTGGCCAACCTGAAAGACACACATATAAAAGCAAATGTGTCTTGAAAGGCTTCCTGGAACACTGAGTACAGTGTACAACTGCCTTATCCTAAAGCCTGCAAGCCACGCAGCATTAATGCAATGGAGTTTGTGCTGGAGGTGAAAAGCTAGGCAGATCTTTTCTATTGCTAAGCCCTTCGAAACTCACCAAGATTGACATCATTGACTACATACGTTAATAAAAGCGATTAAATACACTGTTTAAAATAGCCATTTAAACAACCCCCTAAGAATGGGTTTCTCTGATGAATGCCACGGTAGCAACAGATCTATTGTGCTGGGCCCGGCCTGGCAGTACAAGATGACCCTGGTTTCACACTCCCAACTTCGGTGAGAATGTGGCAAAGCCTACGTGGGGATTACCTGACCTGGCTTCCAGATCTGGAGGCTCAACTAGGAAAAGATGGAAGCTGGGGACAATTCAGTCATCTGGAGGCATTGTCGCTTGTGTCTGGTGGTTGGTGGCAACTGTTGGTGGCAACTTTGCAAGAACACTGCACCTGGACCACAGTGAAGCTGAACTTCCTCTGATCTTAGGTCTCTTTGACTTCTTGTGTGGTAGCTCAGAGCGCCAAAGACCAAGACCCCAAGAGAGCAGATGGCAGCTGCACCGTTGTTTATATTATGTCAGAATGCATAGCATAATTTCCCCTTTTATTCTACTGGTCAATCAGTCATTGAGACAGGCCAGCAAACCACTAAGGCCCAGATTCAAGCAGGGATATACCCTAACTCATAATGCAAAAACATAAAAGAATTTGCAAATATATTTTAAATCCACCATATTTCCTTGCTCACCACAGAGGTCTAAATGATGTCTGTCTATCTATCTATCTATCTATCTATCTATCTATCTATCTATCTATTATTTATCTATTATCTATCTTTATCGTATGTCTATTATCTATCTGTCATCTCTCACACTGGGACATCATCATCTATCTAATCATACCATACACAGGCATACGTGGACTTGTGTGATTACACTAGTTTCCAGCATATGTCATTAAACTGTATTGGTAGTTGTAGCATTTTGTAAGGAATAATACCAAAATTTAAAAGGAACATATTGGGTTTTGACTAATAACAAATATGATCCCAATTCTTCATTTTTGTTTTGTTTTGAGATGGGGGTCTCCTGTAGCCCAATTTAGCTGTGCGGGGACAGCTAAACTTGAACTTGCTATGTATCCAAAGATGATTTTGAACTTCTGAGCCTTTTGTCTCTACCTCCAGAGTGCTGGGATTACAGGAGTGCACCACCATGCCTGGTCTGTAGAGTGCTGGGGAGTCTAACCAAGGATGGTAGACTAGTTCCCCCATTTGAACTACGTCTCCGACCCAGGTTATTCCAATTTGTAAAATATCCGGGAAATGCAAGAATGGAACTTCCAAATGAAGTTCCTGCAGAGAGCATTGCTACTTTACTTCCTCAGACCTGGATGGCTTCTGAAGGCCCAGCTTCACCAACCTTAGCTTTTCGACCAGGCAGCCATAACTACCCCTTCCTCAGCGTGCGAAAGACTGCCATGAAATGATGCAATGCTCTTCCATGATTGTAACCTCTGAACTCCCACACTAACAGGCCATTCTTCCCCATCGCTTTCCTCCTCCTGCTCCCTGATCACTGGGTCGACATTTATCAAATGCTGACCATGCACCAGTCTGCGAACAAGATACCGAGATGATCACCGCCGGGTCCCAGCTTCCAGCGGCTTTACATGGAGGATGGTGTCATACTCGGCAAAGTCCTAGGGCATGAAACCAGCCTGCAGCAGGCCCACCAGCTGCTCACCCTCATCCGTGCTTCCTAATGTGTAGTTTGCAGATCTCCAGGAATCGGGTTTTCTGTGTGTTTTGTTAAGGTCCTTTCTGCCTGGTCAGGGGTGAGACTGATGTTTGCTCAAGCCATGCTTGGGGTTTCCCTTCTCTTTCCAGGGTAGGGGCGCACAGTGGACAGATGCCAGCCAGTGGATGGGTGATGAGGGCAACAGAGGCTACTAGAAAAGCTTTCTTTTCTTTCAAAAAGTACTCAAACTCATCATGGCATGGTGGTGCACACCTAAAGTCCCAGCAACTGGGAGATGGGAGCAGGAGGGTTGGGAGTTCAAAGTTATGCTCAGTTACACAGTGAGTTCAAAGCTGGCGGTGGTGGCTCACGCCTTTAATCCCAGCACTTGAGAGGTAAAGGCGGATAGGTCTCTGTGAGTTCAAAGCCAGCCTGGCCTACAAAGCAAGTTTAGGACAGCCATTGCTATTACACAGAGAAATCCTTTCTTGAAAAAACCAAAATAAACAAAAAAATTTTTTTTTAATTTAAAAAAATTGCTAGCCTCCTGGGTTAGTGATGCACACATTCCAGAGGCAGAGAGAGGCAGCTTTCTGAGAGTTTGAGGCTGACCTGTTCTACACAGTGAATCCCAGGCAAGTATAGGTTACATATAACCAAAATAAATAAATATTAAATAAATAATAAATAAATAAGCAAAGATAAAACAAACAATAATAAAGGCAAGCAGAGAGGAGTTTGAATGACCCCAACACAATGAAATGCTTTCAGGTGATGAATATTTAAACTTTCCTAATCTGACCATAGCACATTGTACCACATTTCCCACCAGCAACTGGATCCTTAAGTATACTAGGAAGCCATTTCTTTTCCAGTGTTAGAAAAATGGTTGGCAGAGTGGAAAGCTGGAAGGGCGTGAGGCCTTCAGGACACAGTTGAACCTCTGAGTTAACCAGCCCTGAAATCACTGCACCTTTGGACTTGGCCTGTGACTCAGGTTCCTTATGGCTTAAGCTATTTTTAGCTGCTTTCTATTATCTGGGTCCAAGATAATCAGGGGAGGGGGGGGGTGGTGGTGGTGCTGAGAACAACTGAAAAGAGGTTCTGGAGGGAGAGCAGCAGCAAAAATGGCTTCTTGTCACAGGGGATGACAAGAACCCGGACAGGCCGAGGGACGGGAGAACAGTCAGGAAGCAATCAAAGGCCAAGAACCCTGAGAAGGAAGCACATCGGCCGGGCACGCTGCCCACAGGCAGCCTCAGCACACTGTAAGCCGGGCCAAGAGGACAGCAGTTCAAGACCAGTCTAGCCTATGTAGTGAATTCAAGACCAGCTTGGGCAAAGCAGTAACACACTGTTTCAAAAGAAAGAAAGGTTGGGCGTGGTGTCGCACGCCTTTAATCCCAGCACTCGGGAGGCAGAGGCAGGCGGATCACTGTGAGTTCGAGGCCAGCCTGGTCTACAAAGTGAGTGCAGGACAGTCAAGGCTACACAGAGAAACCCTGTCTCGAAAAACCAAAAATAAATAAATAAAGAAAGAAAGAAAGAAAGAAGGGAAGGAGGGAAGGAAAAAAGAAGAAAGGAAGGAAGGAAAGAACAGAGGGAGGGAAGGAGGGAGGGAAGGAGGGAGAAAGGAGGGGAAGGGGTGGTAGGGAGAGAGAGAGGGAAGGGAGGGGAGGGGAAGGAAGAGAGATGGTAGGGAAAGGAGGGAGGGAGGAAGAGAGAGAAAGAGAGGGAGAGAGAGAGAGAGAGAGAGAGAGAGAAAGAGAGAGAGAGAGAGAATTTAGTTTTGACTCTCACAAGACTTGGATCCTTGTACAACAAAACTTGTTGTACAACAAAATGGAAAAAGCTAGGAAACAGGAGTTTGGCCCACTAAGAGTCCAAGTCACTTTGCTGAATTCTGCCCCACAGCCAGACATAAATAAAAGGAGCCCCCTACTATTTATAGTGAGACGTGAGCCTTAGAGACAGGCTGGGGCCTCAGCCACTGACGGCCGGGTGGTGGGGGTCAGGGAGGGGGGAGAGGGGAGGAGGGACCAGTGGGGTGTCAACACAAGGTAGGCAGGCTGCAGCTGGCTAGAGGGGAGCTGGGTTGTCGAAAACACAGAGTAAAAGTGAGTAACCAGAAAAGGAGGAAGGGGTCGGCATTCCCTGGATCAAGCCAGATTTCGTGCTAAAGCGAGAGGCAGCAAGCTCAACAGTATTCTAGAAGGCTAAAGGTATAAAACAGATGACAATCTAGCAGCTACAAACAGATACAGAGTAAGCTGTGTGGCAACAAATTCAGGGACCCAACCCAAAAACTGATACAAAGAGAAATTACAAGGAAAATACTCCTGTTGGCTCTGTACCCAGGAATGTGGTTGTTGACCCAGAAGCATTTGACTTGGTCCCCAGGCTTCTGAGCCACTTCCTCATTCATATCCTACCTCAGTGAAGGAGAGAATGCTCGAGCCTCTTCTGTCCTCAGTGTCATCCCTCACACCTGGTTGTCCGTCAGTGTCTTTGACATTTAGAGGCCCTCTTCTGTGCTGGATTTTCTTTTAGCAACCAGATACCTGCAACCCTCTGGCAGATCAGTGGAGAGTCTTCCCAGTCAAGTGCGTCTTCTCTGCATTCGCGGCTTGTGTTTATGTTTATTTGGTAGTTTCTTGTAATGAATTAACATTTTGCTTTTAAAGAAGTCTGGTTCCACTGGCTCAGGTTTTTTTTTTTTAATATAGTTTAATTTTATATCTGTGATCGTTTTGTCTGCACTTACACATGCATATCACATGCTGCGCAATGCTTGAAACTTGAAGAGGTCATAAGAGGCCTTAGATCCCCAGGGACTGGAGTTACAGATGGCTGTGGGCTGCCATGTGGGTGCTGGGAATTGAACTTATGTCCTCTGTAGGAGCAGCCAGTGCTCTTAACCCCTGAGCTGTCTCCTCAGGCCCTGAAGGTACTCTTATCCTGGAAGCCTTTATCTTCACTCTACCTGAAACTGATTTTTGTGCATTGTGTGAGTTGGGGCCACAGGCTATCTTTTTCGCAGCTTTGTGTACCATTGACTCCACAATATTTATTAAAAAGAATATCATTTTGTATTGCATTGTCCTGGCACCATTGTTGAAAACCAAATGTCTATACTTTGTACGGGGGTTCTTTGTTTTATTCTGCGGAGCTATTTGTCTATGCTCAAGATAAGACCAGAATAAGCCTTCATATTTGACAATGTTAAGAAACAGTTTTTTAAGCCAGGAGACAGAGGCAGGTGGATTGCTGAGTTGGAGGCCAGCAAAAAAAAATCATAGATAGATGATAGATAGATAGATAGATAGATAGATAGATAGATAGATAGAAGATTTTATGTCTTGGGCTTTTGCCTTTTCATATAAATGTTTAAATTTTAAAATTAGCTTCCCACAGAACTCCAGGCTCTCCTCTGGGACTGTGTGCCTTAGCTGTGTTTCCTTCACTCCTGGCTGCCTGGGTATGTTTCTATGCTGCCAAACAGCAGCGCTCCTGTGCACTCCTATGCTGTGACAGCTGCTCTCTCATTGTTTTATTCTCATGTGTGCTGGGGTAGAGCTTACAGCTGACATACAGCCAAGCCCCTTTGTAGGTGTTCTTAAGAGGGGGCATCTGAACCTGGCTGCCCGCACGTCAGAGACAAAAGCCCTTTGCAGGCTTTCACATCATTATCCTTCCCAAGACTGACGTCACCCTGAAGATCACGTACAACATTTAAATATATAATTACCTAATTATATCTAATATTTTATGTCTAATATATATTCATACACACATATATGTATTAGATGAGGCCTTGCTTTGTACCCCACCCAAGCTCCAGACTTTTACAGTCTTCTTCCTCTGCTTCTAAAGTGATGATGTGCGCGGCATTAGAAACTCTTAAACTTGCAAGCAGCAGACATGGAGGCACACACCTGCAGCTCCAGCAGTCAGGAGGCAGAAGATATGGAGGCACACACCTGCAGCCCCAGCAGTCAGGAGGCAGCAGACATGGAGGCACACACCTGCAGCCCCAGCAGTCAGGAGGCAGAAGCTGAAGCATCGCTGAGAGCTCAAGGTCAGCCAGGAACGCATAACAAGATACTGTTTCTGTTGCTGTGAGGTGTGTGTGTGTGTGTGTGTGTGGTGTGTGTGGTGTGTGTGTGTGTGTGTGTGTGTGTATGTGAGAGAGAGAGAGAGAGAGAGAGAGAGAGAGAGAGGGGCTGATAATTAGTTCCAGGAGTAGGATTAGCCCAGTGGAACATGACCACGGTGCTTTGAGAGGAAAGTGTAAAACTCTGGAACTTTGGGCTAGAAAGTAGTTGAATGCTGCAAGCAGAGCTTGAAGGGCCATGCTAGGAGGACCTTGGATGGCAGTGGTGTTGAGAGCAGAGAGTACTCAAGAGGACTTTAACAACTGGGCTAGAGGCCATTCATGTGCTATTTTGGCGAATGGTCTGGCTGTCTTTTTAACTTGCCCTAAGAACTTGTTGAGACTGAATTAGAAGCCATGGGTGGATTTCTTTAGTGGAGTGGAGAAAAATTTAAAGACATCAAATGCTGATGGTTGTTACTTATAATGCTTACCGTAAAAAAAACGAGACAGAAGGAAATAGAAAAGGTTCGATTTGAAAGGGCCGCTAGGAAGCTTACAGCTTGTGCTGGAAGAGAGGCTGAACTTGTTAATGAGATTAAAGCCAGTAAGGAGAGGCCTGCTCTACACTAGTGAGCTCCACCCAGGTAAGCTTCCGGCCTGTGAAGGAAGAGGCTTAAGGGGTTCTCTGCTCCTAGAAGGCAACTGCAAACAGAAGCTGCTGCCACTGTCATTCCACAGAGCGAGGAGTTGTCCCCAAGCTAGCAAGGGGACTCAACAGTGTTGTTCCCCTGTGTCGTCAGACTTAGAGTCATGAAAGATGTAAGCATAAAGGGGGGCCTTGGGTTCCTGTGGTTTCTGAGAGTCACTGAAACCAGGTATGGAGTGGCAGGGGAGTCCCCAAGTGACAGCCCTAAAAGGGAAGAAGAGGCTGTAAGTGGCCTCTGCGGGAAGCTGGGAAAGGGGAGCCTGGGTTGCAGTGGGAACCCCAAGATGTTAGAGATGACAGAGCCATGGTATGGCTGCCCAAAAGAGGTGCTTACCTTGGAGTGGAACCAGCCCAAGGAAAATATGTCTGTTGCGGGCAGCAGAGCTGGGGACGTAGAGCCTTTTAAGCTCTTTGATACCAGGTATAGAACTACAGGATGTGATGCTTGGCCTGCTGGGTTTTAGTTTTACTTTGAGAGGGCATTGTTTTCGTTATGCTCTCATTTATTCGTTTTGGAGTAATTATGTATATTCTGTACCATTATATGTTAGAGGTACATAATTTGCTTTTTGATTTCATAGGGGGGTACAATTAAGAGATTGCCTTGAGTCTTAGAAGAGAGTTTGGACTTTTAAATAGGGTTGAGACTATTAAAGACTATGGAAACCTTTGAAGTTATTTTTTTGTTTTGGTTTGGTTTGGTTTTTTTTTACTAAATCTATTTTGCATAATGCTATGGTGTTGTGCTTAATCTGGAGCTAGTCTGAATTCAAGTGTCCATTGCTTGTCCTCCAAGACCTTTACTGTCCTATGAGCATATGCTCACGTACACCAAGTGTTGCTGTGTAGCCTCCGTCCCAAATTATCCCTGATTGGCCAAACAAAATGCCTACACCTGGGCTGGGCAGACGAGAGGTTGGCAGAGTGAAGGTTCACAGGCTTTGACATTTGTAAAAAGGATCACGGGAGAGAGAGGGGTGCAGGAGAGGAGGAAGAAGGCGAGAGAAAGGAGCATGCCGCCATGGGTTAGTGTGACCAGAAAACATGTGGCTGGGAGGAGCTTGCTCTGAGAGTTGGCATGATGGGGAGAGGCAGCCCAAATGGAACATGCGCAAGTATTTATGAGGATCTGGGCTGGGGAATAGACAAACTAGGTTAGGGGGTTAAGATCTGCCCAGCCCCAGTGTTTTAAGGTTATTTAAAAAAATCTAACAGGTTTCTGTGGCTGTTAGTTATATAATAGCAGGGTAAGGAATATTAACTGCTATATTAATAATCCCATAAGTCAACATTAAGTATGAATGACCATTCTACATTATGGTCCCGAAAAGTGGGGGCTAGGGAAGGGAATGAGAAATGTCCCCCATTGGCTCAGGCGTTTGAACACCTGGCCCATAGCTGGGGGTGCTTTTGGAGAGGGTTAGGAGGTATGGCCATGCTGGAGGAAGTACACCCCTAGACGTGAACTTTGAGAGTTTACAGCTTCACCCTGTGTCTAGTGCACTCTCTCTGCATCGTGCCTGCTTCCACGTTGCTGCAGGCGGGATCACTGTGAGTTCGAGGCCAACCTGGTCTACAAAGCGAGTCCAGGACAGCCAAGGCTAACACAGAGAGACCCTGTCTTGAAAACCCAGGAAAAGAAAAAGAAAGAAAGATTGTTTTGTACAATATTTGTGAGGAAGATCACGGTATATAAGATTTACTTTCTTCTCTCTCTCTCTCTCTCTCTGGTTTGTGCTATATACACTTGTTAATGTAGGCATGTCCACGCATGCATGAGGATGCTGATACACATATGTGCACATGCATGTGCAGTCCAGTGTTAGCTGTGTCTTCTCCATGGCTCTCCACTGTTGTCTTTTGAGACAGGGTCTCTCACTGACCCTGTAACTCAGTGACTGGTCTGGTCTGGCTGGCTAATGAGCTTCAGGAACCCTACCATCTCTGCTACCCTTTCCCCTGGCTGGGGTTGCGGGCAAGGACCCCTCACTGTGCCGGGCTTTTTCTCCTGGGTTCTAGGGATTGGAACTCAATTCCTCATTCTTGCAGGGAAGGTGCCTTAGAGGCTGAGCCGTCTCTCCAGCCTGTACATAAGATTTCAAATGAACTTTATTAGGGTCCAGCTTATGGCTCTCTGTTCTACCAAAGCTGTTACCAAAACAGGCTACCCCATTCCAAGTCCACAGCCAGCAGAGTGAGCATCTTTGTTCTAGGGTAACTGGCGGGGGAGGGTGTGTCAGGGGGTGGGTACCTACTGGCTCTGGTGCCTCCCTGCCCAGCCCGTTCCTAAGCTAATTGCTTTGCTGAGCTTCACTTGTTCTAGGTCCAATTGCCAATTCCTGAGCCATCAGTGAATTCAGCTCCAGGTGTGATCTGCATCCTGAGAGTGGAGTTGGTGGTGACTTCCAGACAGAAAGGTCCAGTGTAGCTATCAGTTAATGAATGCTGAACAACTTAAAGGGAGAATGCCCACTCCTCTGGCCAAATCCAGTGTCTAATTACACACACCTTAGATACTTGGAAGACCACCATCTTTTTCGGTTGGCCTTCCATGATGCTGTTTCCAGGAAGGAGACTCTCAGAGACTTCACTCTGCCCCGCGTCCTACACCTCGGTCTCCTGGACACACAGGCACGGCTCTTGAGATCCCAGCATGGCCCTGTCCTCACATCCTCTCGCTTCTGCCACTCTGCTGTCTTGGCAAGAGTCCGGGTTTAGGGGAGCAGGAGGTAAGAGCCATTGTTCCCCAGGTGTCCCAACTTCCTGACTCCTCCGTGTGCACCACTGTGATCCTGCAAAAGTCACTCAGCCACTCTTGAGTCACAGTTTTCTCAGCTGGAGGTAGGGTTAGCGATGTCCACTTAACCTCTTTCAGGCGACAGGAAGTGGGTGACAGGCCTGCAGACTGTGTCTCCTCCTTAAGGCTGGGGCGGCTCTGGAGAAATCTTACAAGAGTAGGGTTTTGTTTGTTTTGCTTTGTTTTAGTATTTGTTTGGGTTGAGCACTCTTAGGTCTCAGGACGAATACAGGGAGTGCTTTGAAGGTCTTTGTCAGTCTGTGCTCTATAGACAACTGCCTCCAAGTCCAGACAGATCGGTCCTAGCTCTGGCCCCTCCTGTGTGAAACTTCTCAAGGGTTTCCACTGAGTGGAACAAAAGCCCAGAAGTTTCCCTGAAACCCTTCAGATTAATCCTCCCAAGAGTCATTGAGGCCTCTGAGGATTGATCCAGGAAGTCGAGGACACTTCTCACGGTACGGTTCCTCCTCAACAAACCTACTCAAGTGTGGTGGGGTTTTTTTTTTTTTTCTTTTTCTTTTTAATGCTCCAGTGCCAACTTAATACTGGAGTTCAGGAATTACATGTAGGGTCACAGTGGCAGGAAGTGGCTGAACATGGAGGCACCTTTCCAGAATCTTCTGTCCTTCCACAATGCTAAAAAGAGTTAAGACATTCGACAAGAGGCACGTGTGGTGGTGCACACCTTTAATCCCAGCACTTGGGAGGCAGAGGCAGGTGGATCTCTGTGAGTTCGAGGCCAGCCTGGTCTACAAAGCGAGTCCAGGACAGCCAAGGCTACACAGAGAAACCTGTCTTGAAAAACCAAAAAAAAAAAAAAAAACCCAAAAAACAAAAAAAAACAAAACAACAAAACAAAACAAAACCAAAAGACAGGAAGATGGCAATGTTTAAGCAAAGAGTATATGGAAAAGGAGAGAGAGAGTTGGGGGGCCATATAGTCAGAAATAACAGCCACCCCTCCTGGCCCAGGTGCAAAACGGAGAACCAGATGCCTTGATGACATCATAGGTGCAGAGCCAGCGCTGTGCCTGATTTAATGATGCTCAGCTGGATTGCAGGTTGGAGTACAAAGGAGCAGATAGTTTTATGGGAATCAGCAGATAAAAATATGCAGCTGGCTGGGTAAGAAGGATGAAGAATTTTTTTTTTAAAGAAAAAAAAAAAAAAAAAACCAAATTGGTCCTTGTGAATGAAAATTCCTGCAAAGAAGATGGAATGCTTGACCATAGGCTGCTTGGAACTTCAGTGTTGTGGAAAGACTGGACTGTTCCAGGTTCTGAGCCAATTTTTAGGCCAATCTTCAGCCTCCTTAATGGCCATCTATATGCCCTTCTATATGTGTCCTAACAGCGCTATGACCCTTAGGTAAGTCTTTAGAATGGACACAAGCATCTTCTACTAATCAAAAGGCCAAGAATGACACCACTGTCATGTCCTTGCTTTCCTGGGATGTGCCTACCGATGCATGTGAAAAGTGTCTTGATTTACTATTCCCTTTTTTCTATTACTATAAAGTTTCCTGGAACAGTTACTATATCAGAACATGGTATTTGTAAAAACAAGCAAACAAAGAACCGGAGACTCTATCCCAAGCCATGGTCATTCATATTGGCTCCAGAAAGGGACAGCCATGCTTTCTCACAGGCACTTTAAACAGGACTCAGCAGATTAGAAACAGGCGGTTTGGGATGACTAAAGAGGTCACATGGGATGGGAAATGCAGCTTTTGTGTTGGAGCAGCTAGCTTGCACAAGGCCCTTGGAGGCAGCAAACAAACAAACAAACGAAAGTATTCAATATGTAGCCTTAGTTTGGTCCACTGAGGAAATCCTGGGAGGATTTACAGTATGGTGTGGTTTCTTTCTTTCTTCAGCTTTAAAAATATTTATCTATTTATTTATTTTTACACGTGTGTACTTGCCGCCTCCCACGTGCGTGTGTGTGTGTGTGTGTGTGTGTGTGTGTGTCTGTGTCTGTGTGTGAGTGTCTGTGTCCATGTCTGTGTCTGTCTCTGTCTCTCTCTTGGTCTGTGTGTGTGTCTCTGTCTCTCTGTGTGTATCTCTGTGTGTGTCTCTCTGTGTGTGTGTGTGTGTGTGTGTTTGTGTGTGAGTGTCTGTGTCCATGTCTGTGTCTGTCTCTGTCTCTCTCTTGCTCTTTGTGTGTGTCTCTGTCTGTCTCTGTGTGTGTGTCTCTGTCTCTCTGTGTGTATCTCTGTGTGTGTGTGTGTGTGTGTGTGTGTAAGTACAGAACCATGTGGAAGTCAGGGAACAAGTTGTGAAAATTGTTCCTCTCCTTCTACCCTATGGGTGCTAGAGAATTAAACTCAGGTCACCAGGCCTGAACTGCAAGCATTTTTACACCCTGAGCCATGTCCTAGCACTGTATGGTGTACAGCGAGTGTATAGACACCCTGATAGACTTTTAGTGTGCGATGCTAAACTGACAGAGCAGTTTTTTTTTATCACTTTTCATTTGCACAGATGGCCCCTGCAGCCGGCTGCACTGTCTCAGCACATCTGGTGAGAAAAAACTCTCTACCCTGCACGGCCTCTTGGTCCTGTTTGTTTGTTTGTTTACAGCTGAACCTTCCTCCCTCTGACTCCCACTCACTAGTCTAGCTTTGTTCCTGCAGCTGGCTTCTTTATCCGTTGACCACCCTGTTCTTTAGAAAGTGCCATAGGCCATCCACTGGCCACTCACCTTTGCAGGCTGCAGGACTCCTGCTGTGGCCCTTGTTCCTACACAATCAACTGTCTACCAGTTTGCTTCTAGTGCCTTTGCACAGAGCACAGTCCCCACACAGCCAAGCACATGACACCCGGGCTTGCCTGATGTCAGGAGGACACACAGATGTGACACCTTCTTTGACCACTCATGTCAAATTGAGCTTCCAGTATATGAAAACTCCTAAATCTTCTCCAGTGGAAACATGTGGGTTTAGTTTTCTCAGATCCTAAGAATAAATAGGGGTGGGCTGGAAATATGATTTAGCAGTTAAGTGCACTGGGTGCTCTTC